>NC_133538.1:131236394-131853894 GCF_048544455.1 Silene latifolia
CAAAATAAAGAAATAAGCAAAAGAAAATTAATATAAAAAAAGAGAGACAAGAAAGGTTACAGAAGTTTAGAATCCAGCAAAAGAACAAGGTAGCAGCAGAGATTAAGAGTAAAACAGTATGATAAGATGTAAAAAGTGTGCTTATGACCTAATCCCGACTTCCTTTATATAGGGAAGTCATTATTAACATAAAATAAACCTAACATCGAATAAAAATCCCGAATATATAAGCTAGTCACTCGATCGAACAAATCCAAGATAAAACCTCTTGATCGAGGACTTTAGGTACTCGATCAAACACTATAAAAAAATCCCCATTCGATCGAGTAGAAAAAGGACTCGATCGAACAATATAGGACTCGATCGAGTACTTTCCAGCGCCCAATTCCTGCTTCGCGCACTGAACTTCAAACGGCTGCCATTTCTTCGTTACCTAGGAAAACCGAGTGTTTCTCGTGGCTTTGGAAATATAAGAGGATAAGCTTTCATATCCAATTTGAATAACCTGAAAATCGGATGTAGAACTCGAGATATGTCTCTTCAAAGTAGGTACTAGTAATTTGAAGTTCTTCCTTTGCTCGCCTAGCTATCTTACTTCTTTGCGCATCTCAAAATAGTAGTCTTAAGGCTCCGACTCAACTCATCTCCTAAATGCATGCATAGGGACATGTATTATGCTTTATTTAGCTCTTCTTTGCTTCATTCTTGCAAATAAGACAAAAGAAACCAAAGTAGACAATTCGGGGGACACTTGTAGCTAAACACTACACAAAATGCATAGAAATGCGTGCAAATAAAGTACAAAATGCCTATATAAAATGCACACATCAAATCCCTGATGACAACCCAACAAGTGAGGCAGTTGACGATGGATCTGCTGAAGGTAATACAATAATATTGTTTCTGTAATAGTATTACTGAAGTAACGAAGTTACAACACATTTCTTACTTTAACATAGTTTTAACAGAAAAAACAAAGTAAAACTATTAGTAATATATATTCAATTACTTATGGCACAGATGGCAATGAAAATGATGACGATGATGCATCAGGGCAGGATGATGATAAACCATCCGATCGCTCTTGACGAAAGCATTTGGAAATTGAGGACGAAAGTAGTCTAGTTTAACACCATTTGGAGGTGATTTAGTGCGATCCTCTTAGCCTTAGTAATTTGTTGAACTAGTATTTGTGAAGGATTATATGCTCTTAAATTTGTTCTCTTTTAGTTGCCTCCGCCACTTGATGAGGAAGTGGCTATTCCTTTTGTGGATGCATCCATTATTTGATTTTGTGTGCTTAATGTTTGGATGTGTCTCCATTTTGGCAAGACTCACCTTGCCTTGCAAGAAGGCATCCTACCTTATGGTTGTCTTGTTGTGAGTTGAAGGGGCGGAGTGAGACCCGCTAATTGTCTCATATCGGTTATATTAGTAGGCTAGTTTAAATAAAGGTCTAGTTTTTGTCACCTCTTTACTCGGGACGAGTAAAGGTTCGGTTTGGGGATATTTGATGTGAACATTATTTGCGCACATTTAATCCCCTAATTGAGCCTATTTTGCATACTATTATAACATTCTATAGCCATTTTATCCGTCAAAACCTTCCTATTTGCTTTTCTATCACATTTCATATGTTTTGTAGAAAAGGAGATAATAAGGCGGAAATTCCCGTCTTTCGTGCATACTTGGAAGCTTATTGACGATATTTGATGGACTAGTATGAAGAGGAAGCGAGAAGTAAAGACCAATCCCACCACGAATAAAATGGAAGTGAAGGAAAGGGAAGAATAGAAGAGAAAACGAGATAGCACTCCAACCCGTGCGGATTCTCTAGAATCCGGCCGTCCCCAAACCACAGAAGACGTGCGTCTTCTCCCAAATCCGCCCGTCTTCCCCTTCTACAATTCGCCCGTCCCGACCCAAAGACGCCCGGATTCCCTCACAGCACAATTTCGTCTTCTTCAAGCTTCAAAGAAAGACGCCCTTCCTTCGAAAAATACCGGCGTGTCCCTGCTCAAATCTCAAAAGTGTAATTACTAGTTTAGCCCTTTGTTAACCCTAATGCATCCACCTAATTTCTACTATAAATACCTCATTTGTAAATAATCAAAAGGGGGGGATCCTTTTTACCAAGCTCTCTTAGTAGGAAATTCTCTTAGATTAGATTAGGAGTAGATTAGAATAGATTACTCTTCAATCTTTCCACAAATTACACATTAATCTCTCCTTAATTATTGTTCAAGTTTATTATTCAAGTTTATTATTGGGTAATTGAAGATTATTGGGTTATTGTTGGGAGATTGACAACCTTCCATCAATCAATCATGTTTCTTCTATTATTCTTTGCTTTATTATTTGGATCATCTTAAGTTGGTATAATTCCTTTACTCTTTAATCTTTATTGTTCATTTCTTCATTCTATTATCATGTTTATACTTGTTGTGATGATTGACACCATTAATGACATGTTTCCCATGATAATGAGTGAGTAGTTTCTTTAGCTAGGATTAATGGGTAATTAGGGGAAACCAACATGGGATTGATTCATGCTTAATCTAATATGTTTTCATAATCAAATTGCTTGCTTGTTGTGATGTCAACTTTATGCACATGTTATGTTTGATGAAATGCTAAGACTATAAATCCTTGCATTTTTACCATCTCTTATCTACTCAACTTGACTTGTAAGATATAAACCAACTCGAGTCTTGTTAGACCATGCATAGAAGTTGAATAGGAGGAAAGTAAGTCGACTTGTAGGTGTTGTACAATCTAATCGATTCGGCTCCGGGACCCAACTCTTCCTATGAACCATAAGACATAAACCAACTCGGTTCCTCCATAACATTAATTGCTTGCTTAACTTTGTAAACATGTTTGTATGATCAACACCATGAATCCCCTATGACCCCATGACATCCTAGTACTTTTAATCAATTGTTTACATCTTTCCTTTTATTGCTTGTTTTACTTTATTGCTTTTATTAGTCTAGAACACAACTACAACCCCAACCAAATTGTGACACTAGCATAAATTGAGATAGATAGGCTTAGAACCCAAAGCACCCTGTCCCATGGATCGACCTCGACTTACCGCTAACTAGTTGTATGTTGAGTATTATAAATGTGTTTGATTGGGTGAGTGACGACACGCTCACGATTAAAATGGCGCCGTTGCCGGGGAACGGTGCTATGTGATTAAGTTCTTACTTGTTTGTCTATTTTAATTGTGCTTTCACCTTGAGGAACTTGTTCCTCAAGGATTGTTCTTACCATTTTTGTGTAGTTCCTATGCTTGTAGTTGTTTCCTTGTCTTAGTTATGATGCCTCAATACTTGACATATGGAGTATGTGGTGGATCTTTTGAGTATAACTATGGGTATGGGGAGTTTGAGGAGCAAGTCGACACAAACCTACCTTACTATTTGTACAATGAAAATCCTAACCACTACCCCAACTTTTCCCACCAAAATCACCACATCCAATATCAACAACAACCACCCACCCAATGCCCACTTCATAATGAGTTTCAATTGTCACAATACAACCACTTTCACACTTACCCACAACAAGAAGATGAACCCATTCAAAATGTGATTCTCCAAATGATGGGAGATCAACAAAACTTCTTCAAACGAATGATAGAGAAGAGCCAAAAGAGGGACAATGTTCTTCAAGGCATTGTTGCCCAAGGTGAGGAATTGGAGATTCAAATTGCCCAATTAACCACTCCTTACCACCGTTCCTTAGACATTGAGCATGAATGCGAATTTGAAGTAGTAACTTTTGATATGGAAAATGAAGAATGGGAAGAGCTAACCTCCTTGAACTCTTGTGACTAAGAAAGTGTTGTGTTTGATGAGGAAGACATGAGGTTGAGTAAGCCAAGTACTCTTAGCCTTTGTGAGTATGAGGGTGTGTCCTTTGAAGTGAATATTGGGATGTTGGAGAAAGAGTTGCATGAAGCCTCCATTTATGATTCGTATGAAGATAGCAACAAAGCTGATGAGCCTAATGGATGGACTCGTAGTATCACCTTGCTTGAGGAGCCTATCCTTGAGATATTTGAGATACCCTATTGTTGGGCCCTAAATTATCCTGCCTGATCAGGTATAGCCCAGGTAACAGCCAAGGACAACTTCCAGGCAAAAGATATCTAAAATCAGGCATTACATCAACACAGATAGGCACCAAGCAGGAGTTGATAGAAGACATGCGAAAGATAACCAGCAGCCTGAAAAGGAAAAGCACCAGGCTACTGTAGGCAACAAACAGGCAGTTTTATATATGTTCGCTACAAAAAAGGAAGACCAATTCCAGAAAGCAAAGATATAGGGAGCAGTCAAAGCAACGGCTAAGAAAGAAGCAACCATCTCCGGGTAAATAGGGCACACTCCCTATTTACCAGGAAAACCTAAACGGCACAAAGACAATTGGAAACAACCACCTATAAATAGAAAGGAAGAGAAGACAAGAAGGATTATCTGAAAGACCATCACTTTTACTCATATTCTTTGTATTCTTAAGCAATATATTCGCCTGTCACGCCTGATATAACAATACCGTCAGGCTATCCGAATCATAGTAACAATCACTCCTGGCTTGGTGCCCGTGGTTTTTTCCCTTATTCCCAGGGTTTTTCCACGTATAAATCCTTGTGTCATTATTTATTAGTTTGTTTTGCATTTAATTATACCAATCAGGCAAGTTATTCGAGTTAGATCACCCTACATATAAATCCCTGGCAGGACGCTCTAGATCAATAAAAATCCTGCCAAAACAATTGGCGCCCACCGTGGGGCATCTAACTCAAAAATAATCAAAAGCCCACCATCAAATACCACAAAAAACTAAGAAAAAATGGCAGGAGATAGCATTGAGCAACAATTAGTCTGCTAAACAACGATTGTTGGAGATGGAACAATGAAACAAAAAATGATCCATTTGAAGTCAAGTGGCAAAATTGAAAGAATCGAGAATCCACCTAAAGATACAAATTTGGGAGAAAAAGCTTCAGGATCAAAATTGAAAGTCCGCCTGGCACACCATTCTCCTCCATCATAAGGAACATTGACTTCTCCAATATTGGTACTCCAACTCCATCAAAATCCAAAGCAGGAGAAGAAATGGACTCAGGAGAACTCCAAAATCAAGAACTCCAAGATCAGACTAACACGGCCATTATGATGGCTATGCTCCAGGAAATCCAAAAACTTCACGAGAGATTTGAAAAGATCCCAGGAGTTCCTACCCCAATTGAAGAAGCAAATCCAGAAAGCTATGCAGATTCACCCTTCGTGGATGAAATAGCAAAGATAGACCTGCCAAAGAAATTTGTGATTCCCTCAATGAGAATCTATGATGGAACCACTGATCCACAAACCATGTTGCCTATTACAAGCAAAGGATCTTTGGCAAAGCATCAATTCCCGATGAACTACGTCAAGTATGCATGTGTAAGAGATTTGGAACAACTCGAATGGACTCGCCTTGCAATGGTACATAAACCCGCCAAATGGAAGCATCAAGTCCTTTTTCGACCTGGTCAATTCTTTCAATCATCGGTTTTTGCAAAACGGGGAACTAGAAAAGAGATCCAGTGACCTGTACAGGGTTAAACAGAAGCCTGGAGAATCCATCAGATCATACATGACAAGATTCAACAAAGAAAAAGTCTCAATCCCCAGATGTGATGTTGGAGCAGTACCGTTGAAGCTTTCGAGGCAAGGGCTACCCCCGGACGGTGACTTCTACGATAAAATGACCATGAAGCCCTGTCATACCTTTGAAGATGTCCAAGCATTAGCCATAGGCTATATCAGGCTGGAGGAAGACAAAGGCTACAAGGCGAGATAATACCGACAACAACTCAGGATATGACAAAACCAACAGAAAAGCTTTAACAACAAAGGAAGCGGTTCCAGGCCATCTCCTACACAAGACAAGACCCTGACGATCAAGTCAACTATACACATGAACAACGAGGTAACTCCTATACTTATCCTCCTGTCCAGGAATATAACTTCTCTGTTGACATTGCAGGATTAATCAAAAGGCTTGACCATATGGGAGACATTGTCAAGTGGCCAAAGAAGTCAGACAACCCCAACTCAAGAAAGGACACCACCAGGTGGTGTGAATTTCACATGGACATAGGTCACACAACAGAAGAATGCCTGGGATTACGGAGACAAGTGGCTTACCTGCTAAAGAAAGGATACCTGAAAGACTTGATGCAAACAAAGAACAGGGAAGATGACGGAACAAGAAGAAACACAGAAAGGCAACGGCGTGACCTGACCCCCTCGCACCACCCATTTATGAAGTCAAATTCATCAATGGAGGATCGGAAATTTGTGGCCTGACCAGTTCATTTGCTAAGAAAATTGCCAGGGAGTCAAAAGTGAAATCTCCTTTTAAATCTATCAATTTACCTCAAATTACTTTTGACGACACGATATGCGGGGCATTCCGGACCTCCACCATGACACTGGTAATCACCATGCAAATAGGACCGCACGTGTCATGAGAATCCTGGTAGATGGAGGCGTTCGATAAACCTGATCATGCTTGATGTCCTTAAAGCAATGAAGATTGATGAAAGCCAAATCATAAAGAAGTCTAATGTCCTAGTAGGATTCAGTGGAGAAACAAGAAACACACTGGGAGAAATACACCTGCCCACATATGTGGAAGGAGTATCTTCATATGAAAGATTTGGAGTCCTGGACTGCCTGTCATCCTATAATGCCATATTGGGAAGACCATGGATCCACAACGTAAGAGCCATACCCTCCACCTATCACCAATGCATCAAAATACCAACAGAATGGGGAGTAGCAACCATTAAAGGTGAACAAAAATCTGCCCAGGAATGTTATACTGAGTCACTGAAGCCTTCCAAGACAGGTAAGTCCCTCGCCTAGCAATTACAGTACCACTGTCAGGGACAACTCATGTGGCGAGAAACCAAAATGGAAATTGATCAAGTAATTTTAGACCACGAGTGCCCGACAGCACGTCTTGGTAGGATCGATGTCCCCGATCATATCGGGCCGAATTAGTAAATTTTCTTAGAGGTAAATCTTCATGTTTTGCCTGGTCACATTTTGATATGACCGGAATAGATGCCAATATTATTACACATAAACTAAATGTTGATGAGTCTTATAAGCACATCCGTGAGAAAAGAAGAAAGTTTGCATTTGAAAGACATGCTATCATTAATGAAGAAGTAGACAAACTATTGGACATGGGGATGATAAGAGAAGTCATGTACCCTAGCTGGCTAGCCAACGTAGTGGTGGTTCAAAAGAAGAATGGCAAGTGGAGAGTTTGTGTAGATTACACAGACCTCAATAAAGCCTGTCCAAAAGACCCATTTCCACTCCCACACATAGACGCAATGGTGGATGCTACAGCAGGACACGAACTCCTGACATTCATGGATGCCTCAAGTGGATTCAACCAAATTAAGATGCACCCATCTGATTAGGAACATCTTTGCATTTATCACGGAAAAGGGGCATATCTTGCACACACAAAGAATGCCCTTTGGCCTGAAAAATGCAGGGGCAACATACCAACGCCTGGTCAATACAATGTTTAAAGACCAAATAGGGGACACCATGGAAGTCTATATTGATGACATGGTAGTTAAATCAAAGAAAGTTGAAGATCATGTCAGGGACTTGGAAACAGCCTTTAAAATCCAAGAAGATTTCAATATGAAACTCAACCCATCCAAATGCCATTTCGGGGTATCCTCAGGAAAATTCCTGGGGTACATGGTGACCAAAAGAGGAATAGAAGCTAGCCCAGAACAAATAAGAGCCATACTAGAACTGGAATCCCCCAAGTCAGTCAAAGATATTCAAAAACTGACAGGACGAGTTGCAGCCCTGAATAGATTCATTTCCAGATCATCAGTAAGATGCAAGGCATTCTATGACCTACTCGGGAAGAACAAAACATTCAAATGGTTGCACGAACACGAGTCGGACCTTCCAGGAGCTCAAAACATACCTGACTACACCTCCGCTACTTGCCAAACCAGACAAAGGAGAACCCCTGACGGTCTACCTATCTGTCACAGAAACAGCAGTAAGTGGAGTCCTGACCAAAGAAATTGATGGCCAACAACATCCAGTCTACTATGTAAGTAAAAGTCTCCTAGATGCAGAAACCAGGTATGGCCTACTTGAAAAATATGTACTTGCTTTAGTAATGTCCGGCACTAAACTTCGACCTTATTTTGAAAGTCACCCAATCATTGTAAGAACCAACTTGCGTATCAAATCTGTCGAGAAAGCCCGAGTTATCGGGCAGAATGGCAAAATGGTCAAGACAAATCAAAGACCTATGATATAACCTTTGAACCCAGGATGGCAATTAAATCTCAGGCATTAGCAGACTTCGTGGCTGAATTCGGTCCTACCCTAGAACCAGACCTCATAAAAGAGGTCAATCTTCTTGACACCCAAAAAACAGATGTATCAGAATGGACTCTCCTGTATGTAGATGGGGCAACAAATATGAAAGGCACGGCCTAGGATTAGTCCTAAAATCACCACAGGGAGACCTGATTGCACAGGCTATTAGTTGTGAGTTCAAAGCCACGAATAATGAGGCTGAATATGAAGCCCTGATTGCTGGATTAAAGGTATGTATAGAACTCGGTGTAGCAAACCTCAAGGTAAAAACTGACTCTCTCTTAATTTCCAATCAAGTTAAAGGAGTATATGCTGCAAAAGATTCAAAGATGATACTCTATTTGGAATATGTCAAAAACCTTTGCAAAAAATTCAGAACCTTTGACATTGACCAAATACCAAGGGACCTAAATACCGGGCGGATGCCCTAGCCACTGGGATCAAATTTCAGCCCTGCTTTGTGTTTGACAAAATACCCATCGTCCCTGCTGGAACCAACCATAGAAAGGCCTGAACAAATTTGACCTATCCAGGAAGATACAAATTCCTGGACTAAACCTTACTATGATTGGTTCCTACAGGGGATACTCCCTACAAATAAAAACGAAGCAAGGGCCCTGAAAATCAAAGCATCCACTTATACCATTATAAATAACACCTTGTTTAAAAAGTCTCAGACTGGACCTTACTTACGTTGCTCGGAACCAAATGAAGCCAGCCAGGTCATAGAAGACATACATAATGGATACTGCGGAAATCATAAAGGTGGAAGGAGCCTGGCAAGCAAAATTCTCGGGACAGGCTACTTCTCGGCCAACCCGAGAGTCGATCGCATAGCATACTGACTCAAAATGTGAAGCTTTGTCAAATCCATTCCCCTTATATCCATCAACCATCAGAACTACTACATTCCATCTCGGCCCCCTGGCCATTTATGAAATGGGGCATGGATATAGTAGGGAAGCTACCTCGGGCGCACGGACGAGAAAGTCTTCATGCTAGCAATGGTGACTACTTTTCCAAATGGATAGAGGCAGACTCTTACAGGCAAGTCAAAGAAAAAGATGTCATATCATTTATCAAAAGGAACATCATATGCAGATATGGAATACCTTCAGAAATAGTCTGTGATAATGGAACACAATTTGTGGGAAAAAGAATGACTAATTTCTCGTGCACAATGGAATATCAATCTAGTCACATCTACACCAGGCTACCCTAAAGCCAACGCCAAGCGAGAATCAAGCAACAAAGTAGTAATCGGTTTACTGAAGAAAAAGTGAAAAGAAGAAAAGGAAGATGGGCGGAAGAGCTCCCCTAGTCCTATGGGGCGACGGGACCACACCCAAAACGACCACGGGCCAAACACCATATTCCTTGGTCTATGGTGCGAAAGCGATAATACCAAAGCAGAAATTCATGTGCCAACTACCGTAAGCGGCTGAACACAATAGAAGAGAACAGGCCCCTATTACAAGATAACCTACTCTTAACGGAAGAAGGCGAGAGATGCGGCCAAAGTCGGGATAGCCGCCTACCAACAAAAGAGATGAGAAGTTACAACTAGAATGTCAACATCGAGTATTCAAAGAAGGAGACTGGTACTAAGGAAAGTTTTCCCCAACACCAGAGAAAAGAACGCAGGCAAACTAGCCCCTACATGGGAAGGCCCGTACTTAATTGATTCAATAGTGGGACAAGGAGCTTACAGGCTACAAACTTTGGAAGGAGAAATGATCCCAGATCTTGGAACATTTCCCACTTAAAACTATTTCATATCGAGAAGCGGTAAAATCATCCACCCTATATACATGTGCTAAATTCCATACCTGCTATGTGCTAAGTTACCACTTAAAACTATTTCATACCTGCTATGTGCTAAGTTGCTTACATGTTATTTTTAATTTTACCCAAAACTTTATTTCAAATCCTGAAAACTTGTTTTACGCCTTCTTTTCACTTATTATATGTTACACTTTAGGCTTAAACAAATGTTCAGGATTGAGGGCCACTCCACCCAACCCGAACAAAGCATTTCTAAAAATGCTCTAATTTGGCACCGCCCGCCTAACCCGAAAAATAAACCGAGCTCAGTACACATAAAAAAGACAAGTACAAAGGTGGAATAGACCATAGTACTTGTCAAAAAGCCCTCCCGACAGCCGAGGGCCATAAGCCCTCCCGACCGGCAACCACCCTCATTCTTATAAGCCCTCCCGACAGTGCGGATAAAGCCACCATTTCATATAAACACGGGAATGAGGGCCATAAGCCCTCCCGACAGGCATTACTCTAACAAAAAATATCACATGAATATACAGGTACAAATCCCGATCAAAAACAAAGCAAGAAAATCAAGGAAAGGATATATATATTAAAACCTACCCAGGAATACACCCCTCCCAGGCAGGAAGAACACACCGTTTATCCAGGCAAAGCCAACAAAAACCAAAACAAATCCTAAATTATTTGTTCAGGGAACATCCCCCCCTGAATAGGCCAAAACAACACAAAATCCCACAAACAGAAAAAATCAAACTAGCCCACCTTGGACACGAGCGCAGAACCAATCCCTCGTCGTGACCTCCTCTTCTTCATCTCCTTCACCATCTTTGTTTTTCCCTTTGGATGGAGGAGAGTCCACCTCCTCGTCAGCATGCAACTTACAAAGCTCAGGATAAGTGATATTGAGATCGCCAATTCTCGATCGGGATTCCAAAAGGCGACTTCAGCAGGCTCTTTCATAGCATCCACACGACCCTTGCCAATGAAATACAATGCAGCATCTTTATACCTGGCTCGAACCTCATCCTCTCTACACCAACTCCTCATTTACCTTTAATCGCTCCCGCATAGCTTTGTTTTTCACCTTCAATTCTTCTGGGCAATATCAAACTTAGCCTCGAAGAGCTTTCAAGGCATCCTGAGCAGATTTCAAAGATAGCAGACTCCACCAAAGAACCGAGCCTTCCCGCCTCATTATCCTCCTTCAACGAATGATTCTCGGCCTTGGACACCTCCAAATCAGCTTTAAACTTGTCAACATCTTTCTTCAAGATTTGTACCTCCCAATCCAAGGCATTTTTAGACCATGGATCGATTCCGGTTGACAGCACTCCTCAAAGACATCATTAACATTCTAAAACAAAAGAAAATGCCCATCTAAGCCACAAAAAAAAAACACACACAAAAACCCACAACAAACAAAGACAAAAAATATATACCTCCTGAAGCATGGTAACCAAGTTGGCAGCATAATCCCTGGAACGATACATAGCAGCCAAAGCACGAGCGAAGCTTCCTCCTCGCCTCGGTACTTGAAATAAGGATCATCAACCACAAAAGCCCGAGCCTGAATTTGATCCTGAGCAAACCGGACCTCATCCATACGAGCCCCGACTCCCCTCACCTCATGAACTCCTCCCAAAGACTCATCCACTCTCTTCCTCTTCTCAGGACGATCACTTTCACCCACAATCTTTTCAGGCGACACCAACTGAGCCCCCTGCACAGATTCCTGAATTTGAACAGCACTATCACTCCCCGTTGCCTCACTGCTCTTTGACTTCTCCCCTGTAATTTGAGAAACCCCTGCCTTCACCAAAGACAAACCAAAACTAGCAATGCAGCGCGAAGCCCTGGTAGCCGCACGACGAGTTTCTAAATCAAAGCAATATAAGCATGAATCCAATACGGAAACAGAATGACAAAACAAGCAAAAGAACTTACTCCCCGACGAAGATGCCCCTGGAAACTTAGTGCTCTTCACAGGCTTATACGTGCTCAACTTAGCCTTCTTAAAACGAGGCATAGCGGCTTGCCCCAGGCAGGCAAGGCCAAGCCCTCTCCTCTTCAGCAACGCCATAAACGCGCTATCCAGGTCACCGACCCCTCAAGATCGGGATCATTCACCCAGTCATTTACTAAAAGAAAGCACGGGCAAAGTAAGTAAACTCTCCAAAAAATATTATTACCAAACCAAAAAATAATGCAGGAAAGAAAGATTACCTCCTTCAACAATTTGGGTAATTAAGATAGTCCAGGTCGGGGGCAATTGAGTCGACCTTGATAAACATATAAGTTTGAGCCTGACCTTTATCATCCCCTGAAACAAAATTGGTGATCGGGTGAGCCATCTTTGACGACTCGAAAATTAAACCTCCCAGTAGAATGACTCTTCAGGTGATAGACGTTCTTAAAATCATCTAGGGTAATAACCAACTTATGCTTAGAGCATAAATGCTCAATAGAATGGACAATCTTCCAAACCATTGGCATGAGTTGAAACGGAGGAACCCTAATAGCCCTAATCACCTCGGCCATAAAGGAGAAAGGGAAGTTGACCACCACCCCGAAAGCCCACTCAAAAATAAAGAACCAACCCGGGCTACTCCAATTAGCCCTGATAGGACCATTCTCAGGAATCCAAACTTGACCCCATGAGGAATGAGACCCCTACCCTTTATATAATGCTCAAAAGCAGGTTTCAGTTGATTAGCCTCATGGAAAGAGCGCCAAAGCCTTATTAGGAGAATACTCAACCCCCTTATAAGACATAGAGAATCTCCGGAGGAGGAACAACCTCCACCACATCATCCTCGGGGATGACATCAGGGACCCCCTCAACCTCAAAGAAACCATTTCAACTTCAACGGGAACTTTTTCAACCTCGGCGGGAGCTTTTGAAGGTCTTTGTCTTTCTCCGCCACCAGCCATATATTATTTTTCTGGGAAATGAATTTTTTACAAAGAGAGAATTTTTTAGAAAGAGAAAGAAGAAAATTAGAGATTGGAATGTGAAGACATACACGGAATAAACGGGATATTTATAGCCGCAAAACTATAACGGCTAGGAAAGCAAGTGGTTAAGATCAATCATGACTCTCCTAGGGTTTTGTGAACCTACCCTATTTATGGTAAGTAACCGTTACAAGAAGTTGAATCAAACACAAATTCTGAATCCGATAGAAAGTCCCTGCACAAATCACTTGCCTGGCCCAAATTTTTATCTCCTCATTCTGGCGGACCCAATAAAGGAATAAGCGAGATAAGGGGCAATTGTTGGGCCCTAAATTATCTGCCTGATCGGGTATAGCCAGGTAACACCAAGGACAACTTCCAGGCAAAAGATATCTAAAATCGGGCATTACTTCAACACGAGATAGGCACCAAGCAGGAGTTGATAGAAGACAGGGCGAAAGATAACCAGCGGCTGGAAAAGGAAAAGCACCAGGCTCTGCAGGCAACAAACAGGCAGTTTTATATATGTTCCCTACAAAAAAGGAAGACCAATTCCAGAAAGCAAAGATATAGGGAGCAATCAAAGCAACGGCTAAGAAGGAAGCAACCATCTCCAGGTAAATAGGGCACACTCCCTATTTACCGGGGAAAACCTAAACTAAGCACAAAGACAATTGGAAGCAACCACCTATAAATAGAAAGGAAGAGAAGACAAGAAGGATTATCTGAAAGACCATCACTTTTACTCATATTCTTTGTATTCTTAAGCAATATATTCGACTGTCACGCCTGATATAACAATACTCGTCCAGGCTATCCAGAATCATAGTAACAATCACTCCTGGCTTGGTGCCCGTGGTTTTTCCCTTCCCTTATTCCAGTGGTTTTTCCACGTATAAATCCTTGTGTCATTATTTATTAGTTTGTTTTGCATTTAATTATACCAATCAGGCAAGTTATTCGAGTTAGATCACCCTACATATAAATCCCTGGCAGGACGCTCTAGATCAATAAAAATCCTGCCAAAACACCTATCATGAAGAAGAGCGTCCTTCCTTTACTCCTCATGAAGACCACTTGACACCTACCATGGGGCCAATGATCATTGAAGAGGATATGGTAGATCTTCTTCAAAAGACCAAAGTATCATACAAGAGCTACTTGGTGAAAAAGCTCAATGAGAAAATTGCTCGTGAAGCCACTTGTGAAGATTTGGCGCTCACAATGACAACTTCTAGAGAATCCGATCATCAATGTTATGAAAATTCTCCTTCTACTCATAAAGGATTGATAAATTCAAATGCTATCATCATCACCGAAAGTGAAAAAGAAGGTGGTAAGTGGAAGTCTCCGGACAAAAATAAACCATACTTCATACCTAGTGATGAAAGGAATCATGGGCTAATTGGGTTGAAGCATCGTGAATATCCAAGTGCCAAGAAGAGGAAGAAAACAACAATGAATGACAAATTCCTTTGGCCAAGCTTCGTCTTGAAGTTAAGCAAACCATACTTATGCTTATTTGGAGCTTGTTCACAAGCTTTTGATATTCTTTTAAGAGCCTTGAGCTCTATGGATAAGAACTTCTACGATTTGAACTAGTTTGGTGGAGTCCTATCTCAAACCACCATTTGTAAAATATTTCTTGGACCATTTACCTTATATAATATTGTACCTTTTTGCATTTGCATTTAATTTCTTGCATGAGAGTGGTGAGAGAGAGAGCCATCTTACATTTTTAATGAGCAAATTTCAGAAAAAGATAAGGAGGAATAGAAAATCGGTGAAAGGGTATGTTATTGCACGAAAAAGAACGAAAAAGAAGAAAAGGGAGCAGAAGACACCCGGATTTAGAGGAAGATGCCCGTCCAGGACCCACGTCAAAGGAATGGTTGGCGCTGTAGCAGAAGACGGCCGTATTCTACACAATACGCCCGTCCTGGGACAATACGTCCGTAGTCTTCACTGGACGCCCGTCCCGTATGTCATTCAAAACAAAATCTTGCGCTTCGCTAGAAGACAGGCGGATTTAATCCAAAACGCCCGTCCCGACACAGACGCCCGGCCCAACTCTGAAGACGCCCGTCTTTTTCCTGCTCTCAAATGAGAAAAATCCCTGCACTAGAATCCGCCCGGATTCAGGCCAAGACGCCCGTCTTCTATTCTCACAATCCGCCCGTCCCGAAGGAAATCCGCTCGGATTGTCCTGTTTTTTCGGATAAATTGGATATGACCCACCCTTATCCGCTCGGATTCCCCCTTTCTTCTATATAATCACCCCCTTTCTCCCTCATTTCTTCACCTTATCAAACCCTAAAACACTCATCTCCATCCTCAAAATCACCCCTCCTCAAAAACATTCACTTCTCCCACATCAAAATGGCACCATTGATGAACCTCAAGGGAAAGGCTAAGAAATTGGTCGAATCCACCGGAAAGAAACGCAAGGGATCATCCTCTTTAACTCCACGGGAGGTAGTGCTACTAAGGAACTCCCAACCCTTAATGAGGGGAGGAATTGAACAACTGGACTACTTCCATGAGGTGCTATTTGAATCCGATGACCACCGCATGAACTTTGTCAAATTACTAGGTAAGAACTACGAACCCACTCAATTCGTAGATACTAGGGTGTTGGAAATCCTTAAGATAAGGTACCCTACCGAGATGTTCTTTGATGGTCTTGGCATTGGGAAACTTTTCCATGCCCATGAGGAGACTTACCTTAGTCTCACCCTTGAGTTTTTAAGTAGCCTTCGCATTGTAACGAATACCCACACCAATGTGGGCATGGAGTTTAGGTTGTGCAACCTAGACCATCACCTTTCACTTGAGGAATTCGCCTACATTTTCAGTCTTGTAGTGCCCACCAACTATACCGAAAAACCCGATAATTTCGGTGTGGACCTTCTTTGGAAGGCTATCTCCGGGAGGGATTTTATCCATCCAAAGCAATGCTATACCTTCGCCATCCAACATCCGGTGATTCGATTCACCGAGCGCTTTGTGGCCGGTATCATCAATGGGAGGTACGAACAAGATAGGTGTACTCTCATCGATTTAACCTTTCTTGAATCCTATTTGAATGTTCGAGCGGTGAGGCGTTATAACTTCAATACGCCACTTGAGATACTTACTAGGTTCAATGATTTTGCTCAAGGAACCACTCAACTCAAGAACTTCGTGATGGGAGGTCTAATTACTATTTTGGCCCACCACCTTTGTCCCGGGTTCAATGCCCGAGGAACCTATACTCCTCTTGAGGGGAGGACTTTGATTGATGAGCACACCATCATCAACCATCACCGATGGTGTAACTACACTCGAGACGGGAGTGTAGAGTGGCACACCAAAGGATGCACTTCATTGATCCTTGAAGGTTGGAAGATACCGGGCATTGACCCAAGATTTAGCCCATACTCGCCTCCACCAAGCTACCTCCTTGATATCCAAATCCTTGACAATCCCCCTCGAAGGGAAGAGCCGCACCGCCAAATACCACGTGGAGGATCGGGAAGGCCTATTCGCCCACCCTCCTATGTACCTATCCCACCATACCCTACCCCGTATAGCGAATTTAGGCCGGCAATCCCCAATACCCCGGGTATTAATGATTTGATGGCACTCATGAATAGAGTGGACCTCGGGGTACATGAAGGGAGGGTCGACAAATACTTGGCCCTTTACCCCAATACTATAACATGGCTCAACAAGGGTATATTGACCCCAATGGTCCTAAGCTCTCTTGGGCACAACCGGAGCTCTTGTTCCCTTATCAAGGGAACCAAGCTTGGGGTCACGACGGCGGAGGGCATTCTAGCCAAGGTGGAGGGTACTTGGGTCAAGGGGGAGAATTTGACCAAGGAGGGTATTGGGGTCAAGCAAGCGGGTATGACAAAGCCGGGAGTTCTCATCATTATGGCTATGATCAAGATGAGGATGACGAGTGAAAGAGGCCTACCTCACCACCTCCATTGGTATGATACCCATCTCTCCCTCTCTCTTTTGTATATACATTGCATTTAGTGTAGTTTTCGCATGCATTTGTATCATATTTCATTAGTTAGTTCATTTAGTATAGTTCCATTGTAATATATCTCACATAATTCATATAGTTAGTTGCATATAGACTAGAATTCATGCATAATCACTAATGACCAATCCTATTATTTTCTACACTAGAGATAGTGTTTAAATCGGTTTGGGGAGGTTTGATCATAAGTGACCATAGTTTAAAACATGCATCATATAGTATAGTTTAAATTGCATTCATTTGTTATATATGTCATATAGAATTGCATTTAGTTAGAGCATGCATTCATTCATATCATATTGCATTTGTACTTTATTCCAAAAAATCAAAAATTCAAAAACATGTATTTCCTTTTATTCCTACTTCTACATGTATATTGAGGACAATGTCCAAAATAAAGTGGTGGATGGGAATTTATATTCCAAAAAATGCATAAAAATTGAAAAATTTCGAAAAATCAGAAAAATACGTCTTTAATTTTCATAAAACAAAAACCTATAAAAATTTGAAAAACTCAAAAACCCAAAAACAAGTTCATTTCCTTTGTAGTGTAGTCGTATATATATATTCTTGTATATATTGTGTTTATTCTATCCTTGTTCACATTCATTGACTACGCTACATCCGAGACATGAGGATCATGAAGACCGCATGGTATGATCTTTCCAATCTCCTTTTTCCTCTTTATTTTAATGACCATGTGGCTTTATTTTGATTGATGCGGTATAACAATGTGAACTTAGGACTTGCATTTAGTTTATATGTCATAGAATCACTTGCATTAGGATGTATATAATAGTTGCATCATGGCATGTAGTTGCATTTAGATAAAATATTTTGAAAAGTGCCTAATTGAGAACTTTGACAAGAGCAACTAAGCCATTACAAATACTTTTTCAACTTAAGACTTTGCCTACTAGAATGGTTGTAAAACATCCTAGACTGTGTCATACTAGTGTCTTTTGACCCATGACCCAAAGCCTAGTCAAGGGTTTGCATGTGAATCACCTATCCAACCCCGTGATGCGATGTGGACTTGGTTAACTTGTCTAGGTAACCTTGATTGACCTTGTGGTAAGGTAACCCAAAAATACTTTCTATCAATAAGCTTGAAGTGCTCATTTCGAAAACTTTGTTATGTGGAAGTAATTTATTGCTAAGGAAACCTCAAATGTTATGAAATGATGAAATGTTGAGAAATTTAGTTGTTTTGATGGAGGCGTACCACTTCGATGTGCTTTGGAGAGGGATCAATTGAATTGGGCCCCCACACGGTTGTGAATTCAACCGCCCAGAGACAGCGTGACTATCACCCCGAAAAGCTATTGTCTAGAGGTTAACCGGTTGCCTAATAAGCGATTGGCGAAAGCGAAGGACATTAGCACGGAAGGGACAAACCCCATCTCTAATTTTTGAAATGTGAAAGTTGAATGTGGTCAATTTTTGAATACTAGTCATATCAACCCTTTGGTTATAACGATTTGAGCATTTCATTCCCAAAAAGCCTTTTTGTCAAGCCACTTTGTCGAGCTTGGGACGATCCATGACCTTTACTTTTGTAGAGAATTCGAGACTTGTCATGTCATATGCTACTAGCATCATAGGGATCATCATTCCACCACCATCCGATCGCTCTTGACGAAAGCATTTGGAAATTGAGGACGAAAGTAGTCTAGTTTAACACCATTTGGAGGTGATTTAGTGCCATCCTCTTAGCCTTAGTAATTTGTTGAACTAGTATTTGTGAAGGATTATATGCTCTTAAATTTGTTCTCTTTTAGTTGCCTCCGCCACTTGATGAGGAAGTGGCTATTCCTTTTGTGGATGCATCCATTATTTGATTTTGTGTGCTTAATGTTTGGATGTGTCGCCATTTTGGCAAGACCCACCTTGCCTTGCAAGAAGGCATCCTACCTTATGGTTTTCTTGTTGTGAGTTGAAGGGGCGGAGTGAGACCCGTTAATTATCTCATATCGGTTATATTAGTAGGCTAGTTTAAATAAAGGTCTAGTTTTTGTCACCTCTTTACTCGGGACGAGTAAAGGTTCGGTTTGGGGATATTTGATGTGAACATTATTTGCGCACATTTAGTCCCCTAATTGAGCCTATTTTGCATACTATTATAACATTCTATAGCCATTTTATCCGTCAAAACCTTCCTATTTGCTTTTCTATCACATTTCATATGTTTTGTAGAAAAGGAGATAATAAGGCGGAAATTCCCGTCTTTCGTGCATACTTGGAAGCTTATTGACGATATTTGATGGAATAGTATGAAGAGGAAGCGAGAAGTAAAGACCAATCCCACCACGAATAAAATGGAAGTGAAGGAAAGGGAAGAATAGAAGAGAAAACGAGATAGCACTCCAACCCGTGCGGATTCTCTAGAATCCGGCCGTCCCCAAACCACAGAAGACGTGCGTCTTCTCCCAAATCCGCCCGTCTTCCCCTTCTACACCCGCCCGTCCCGACCCAAAGACGCCCGGATTCCCTCACAGCACAATTTCGTCTTCTTCAAGCTTCAAAGAAAGACGCCCTTCCTTCGAAAAATACCGGCGTGTCCCTGCTCAAATCTCAAAAGTGTAATTACTAGTTTAGCCCTTTGTTAACCCTAATGCATCCACCTAATTTCTACTATAAATACCCCATTTGTAAATAATCAAAAGGGGGGGATCCTTTTTACCAAGCTCTCTTAGTAGGAAATTCTCTTAGATTAGATTAGGAGTAGATTAGAATAGATTACTCTTCAATCTTTCCACAAATTACACATTAATCTCTCCTTAATTATTGTTCAAGTTTATTATTCAAGTTTATTATTGGGTAATTGAAGATTATTGGGTTATTATTGGGAGATTGACAACCTTCCATCAATCAATCATGTTTCTTCTATTATTCTTTGCTTTATTATTTGGATCATCTTAAGTTGGTATAATTCCTTTACTCTTTAATCTTTATTGTTCATTTCTTCATTCTATTATCATGTTTATACTTGTTGTGATGATTGACACCATTAATGACATGTTTCCCATGATAATGAGTGAGTAGTTTCTTTAGCTAGGATTAATGGGTAATTAGGGGGAACCAACATGGGATTGATTCATGCTTAATCTAAAATATTTTCATAATCAAATTACTTGCTTGTTGTGATGTCAACTTTATGCACATGTTATGTTTGATGAAATGTTAAGCCTATGAATCCTTGCATTTTTACCATCTCTTATCTACTCAACTTGACTTGTAAGATATAAACCAACTCGAGTCTTGTTAGACCATGCATAGAAGTTGAATAGGAGGAAAGTAAGTCGACTTGTAGGTGTTGTACAATCTAATTGATTCGGCTCCGGGACCCAACTCTTCCTATGAACCGTAAGACATAAACCAACTCAGTTCCTCCATAACATTAATTGCTTGCTTAACTTTGTAAACATGTTTGTATGATCAACACCATGAATCCCCTATAACCCCATGACATCCTAGTACTTTTAATCAATTGTTTACATCTTTCCTTTTATTACTTGTTTTACTTTATTGCTTTTATTAGTCTAGAACACAACTACAACCCCAATCAAATTGTGACACTAGCATAAATGGAGATAGATAGGCTTGGAACCCAAAGCACACCGTCCTATGGATCGACCTCGACTTACCGCTAACTAGTTGTATGTTGAGTATTATAAATGTGTTTGATTGGGTGAGTGACGATACGCCCACGATCACCAACTTTCCTTTCGTGAATGTGAAGTGGGAATGATCAGATTAGTGTTATTGAGTGACTTCTTGGAGACGAAGGCGACACGAGGATAGAAGCTATGGCCGACTTTCCTTTGGTGAATGTGAAGTGGGAATGGCAATCATGGGCTCGTAAATATGAAGAGTCAGTCTATTTTGTTATGATGGTCGTATTCAACTTTGAGGGACTACCATATAAGTCTTGGTACTACAATAAGTTATATCGGCAGGCATGCTGTGCTTAAATTGCTGCATCTTTGCTCTTAGCAGACATCAATAAAATAAGAACAGATTTGCTCGCCGCTGTGGAAATCTTCATCGAATCCGAGAAAACTCTTTGGCCTGACATATATGCAAGGAGACAAGCTCTTAGAATGGCCACAGGAAAGGCACCAGAAGAGGTACTGACAGGTGAAGAAGAACCTGTTCAGGAGAAACCGAAAAAAATCAGCACCGAACTGCTTGTCCTTCGTTTTAAAATAAAAAACAAGTGATCTCAAGTAATGTTAACTGAGGTCAACTATAAAACAATGTTACTATAACAGTGTCATAGTGTCTCTGAAAAAAGTGGAGTTTATTTTCGATTTTTTTTTTATTATGTATTGTTCAAGAATGATGTTAAACTGTGACTAATGAAGTCAGATTTCTCAATTACATAACATCTTACCTTGTCAAATTCAGCTTTGTTTTAAAATACTGGTATTGGACAATATTTAAACTACTAATCATTAATAAGTAACAGTTAACTCGTGACAGTTACAGAAACAAAGAAAAGAGTAAAATTATGACAAAAGAATTTGACGCTTTGAATTCTCCACTCTGTGCAGCAATTATAACTGCTCTTAATCATGGGGAACATGCAACATGGGTTAAAACAATTGATAAACTTAATTTTAACTTTTCAAATCAGTTTTTAACTTTCTGAATTCCAAAATAAATTAACATTTTTTATATCAGTTAATTTTGAAAACTGTTTTTAACCGTTTGAATTCAAAAATGTAACTGCTTTTTTTCCCCATAATTACAAAGGATTTTCGTTTTTAATTTTTTGTTGTGTTGCATTTTTAACTTTGAGCTTTGTTTTAAAATACTGCTATTGGACGTTATTTTAAACCACAAATCATTAATGATGTAACCGTAACACTGTGACAGTTAAAGAAACGAAGAAAAGAGTAAAATTATGACAAAAGAATTTAACGCTTTGAATTCTCCACCCTACGCAGCAGTTATAACTGCTCTTAATCGTGGGGAACATATAACGTGGCTTACATCAATTTATAGTCTTATTTTTAACTTTTCAAATAAGTTTTTAACTTTCTGAACTCCAAAATAATTTAACAGGTTTTTATAGTAGTCCAAAATAATTCTATAGAACGTTCTTTGGAATTAAACTGGTGAATTTATTTGGTTTGAACTCCAAACTTTCTGAACTCCAAAATAAATTAACTGATCCCGATTCATTAGAACGTTCTTTGGTTTGAACTCCAAAATGTACACAATTGCTTGAAGAAGATTTGCAGAATGTTGAAGCGCATGTCAAGTTTCTGACGGCGGAAAAAAACTATATTGCGAGACAACTAGAAGAAAATAAGAAAAATAAATACATCGAAGCTGATCGATCTGGACCGGTAATTTCTCTTTGGTGTAACAGCCTTGAGAGAATCATATGCCAAAATTCACCCTTTGGATAAGGTAAATTGGCCAAAAGTTGTGGAAGCAATTGAAGAGATAGAAGCTTACAGGAAAAGTCTTAGGGTCGAGTTGCATGAGGGTAAAAGTAGCTTCCATGCTCCCGTGAACAAACGTGCTAGAAGATAATGAAAATTTTGATATTTTCCTAACTATACAACATCATGCTGTTACTGTAACATCACGCTATTACAGTTTATGTTAAAGATAACTACTGTTAGTTTTTGTATAATATTTATTTTTTAATCCTTGTTGACTTGACATTTTGTTTAAGATATTGTTCTTAATGAATGACCTTTTCTTAATTTAATTAATTGTGCAATTTATTCTGTTTAAATAGCATACTACAATAACACTGTTTTTGCAACAATGTGACACTAATACTAACCAAAGATATAGTAACACTATGACTCTAAAACATGGATAGGATTAAAAGAGGGGAAAGACGCTTCTAAAACGGGAAGGAAAAGGGTTTAGGGTTGGATTAGGCATCACGGCTTCGCGGAGCCGCCTAATCCAACCCTAAACCGTTTTCCTTAGACAAAGGTCGTTCATAACCAAACATATAGTAACACTGTGACTCTAAAACATGGATGGGATTAAAAGAAGGGAAAGACGCTTCTAAAACGGGACGGAAAAGGGTTAAGAGTTGGATTAGGCGACACCGCTTCGCGGAGCCGTCTAGTCCAACCCTTTACCCTTTTCCTTAGACAAAGGTCATTCATTATAATCCCCTATAAAATCTACTGCAAAACAGTGGAGGAAACATTGTCGAATGGGATTAAATACACAATGATAAAACTAAATAACCAAACTCGGAATAAAATAAATATAATCCACCGAAAACATTCACGAAAAGGTAGTCGATACAATTACCACTTTTGCTAAAAAGGGCTAAAAATTAAAACCTCCAAAACATGGTTCTACAATCCAAAACAAATGAAAATAAAAAGAGTAGGATCAGCTACTCGCTAGCTCACTCCTCGAATTGCAGCAAACAAATACCTATCATGTTATATACATAACAACCACAATTAGTGGGGAGTAACTCAGGCGTTCTCCCCGGCGCACATTTCATCAAGTTAAAGGCAAGTAAATCCTAAAACCATAATTACTTGAAATATGAAACCTCAATACATTATAAAATGTTAAAAACATAAATATGCATTTGAACAATTGAAAATCAAAATTAAGTCCAGAAACATTAAAGTATAAGATACAATATCAAATACTCTTTAAGGAAAACTAACTTAGTGTCTTAGTATAGATTTTCACTCGGACTATGCTAAAGTACCGCGGTTCCACAACCATAATAGGGCGGCGTCTTACTCCGCAGTGTGAGGCCCTAGTCTAAGTCTATGTACATAACTCCTGGGTGCAACAGTCCCAGACGACCACCGATGACAATCATCAGTTCTATAGCTAATGGCAAAACTTAGCATATCCTGAGTTTATTATTCTAAACCTTACACCAAACTGTTCCATAAGTATTCAAAACCACTTCAAAAGTGTATTATTCAAATCCTTTAAAAGGGAAACCTTCCAAGAAGGCAACTTCCAAAAATAGTAACTTTCTATAAATAGACTCTTACTTATAATAAATACCTTCTCAAAATAGAAATCTTATGAAAATAGTATTGTATGGTGTTATAAATAATGTCATTTAAAAAGTTAGAAAATAAAAGTTATTATCTTATTACCAAATTGGGTAATCCAATTTAAATACTAACCCATTATTTAAAATAATAAATTAATTTTAGTCAAATACTTCTTATAAAACAGGCTCTTAACAAATTCTGGAATCATATGAAAAATGACCATAATACCCTTCTCCATATATTAACTTTCAAACCATTATTTACTCGGTTTAACCAAAACATTGTTTTGTTTTTATAAAATCGATTATATCTTCAATACTCATAAAATTTAACGTGAGTACTGTTTATGATATCTCTAACCAGCATGTAAGATTTCGTAAAAAGACATGCTCATTTGATATACGAACCGAATTAAGAACCAGATTATCGTAAAAACCGCAAAACACCATTTTAATTATTAAAAATAGTTTCTGACCGGAAAGGTTCCCAGGAAAATTGTTAGCATTCTGGAGTTAAGTAGAAACACCAAAAATAACTTTCCAGCAACTAAAAATCGTAAATACTATTTATTAAAATTGTATTCCGAAAACAACCATAACTGTATTTTATTTATTAAAAATATAATTCAACCCAAAATATTTTTTAACAAAATTTATATCATTCTATAATGAATTACCACAGCTAATAAAATAGGTTTCGTAAATTAGAAAAATCAAAAACGAATTAATACCTAATAAACATCAAAACCGCTGAAACATTGTATATATCATAATAATTAGTAATACGATCAAAAGATCGAAATTTTTATGATATTAAGTCTTAAAATTTGTCATAGAACTAGAATAAAATCATAAAGACGAAATTATACCATGATTAGTAATTTAAAACCCTAGAAATCAATATCTTGCGATTATAACAACAATAACATTAAATCTAATAAAAGCAATACTAAATATGATAAATTCATAAGTAAAATATATTTTGATATATAATGAAATATCATAAATTTTGTGCCACGAGAACAAAGATTCGAAATATATAAATTAAATATCATAGTTTGATTAAAACAACGATAATGATAAAAAACAAGCAACTACTCAACAATAACTAATGAAATGCCGAGTCATACCCTTAAGAGTTACCTCTTATTCGCATTCCAAATCGATGAAATACTCGTTCTCGTACGGATCTTGATGACATCCTTCAAAAACAAACATTCATATATGATTAAATCATATACTAATTAAATAAAAATCAAAACTAAATATATGGCAACGATTAAGGGCAATAATTACCCTTAGAATAGGATGAACGGGTGATGAAGGAAGATCGAACTTAATAAAGAAGCAAGAAGGCAAGCACGTACGTAGAATAAAGAAGCAACAAAACAAACACGTACGTAAATTTTGTTTTTAAAAACAGAGAACGGCAGAAGCAGCAGGCTTCCGTTCCACTGTTTTTTTCCAAGAGAGAAAGATATGTGAATGATAAGATATTATGTGAACAAATAAAATAAAGAGATGCTAAACACTTTTCAAAATATCTCGGCAAAAGGCTTAAACTTTGATATTAAAATGATCATTTGAATAAAACTCGGTCCATTTGAAAAATTGGACAGCAAATCAACTAAGAACGGATTTAATTAAATAAATAAATCAAAACCGTGAAAGTAAAAGATAAAATTTTAAACTCACAACTAAGAATTAAAATATATGAGATTAGAATTGAATAAAAGTAGAAAGAGGGTTCAAGAGAAATAATTTCCGAAGTCCAACGAACTAACTCGGAGTAGAATTAGAATACGAATTAAATGAATAAATAAAACGAGGCTGTAATAATTAGAAATAATAATAGTACACCTGGAAAACAAAGCAATATTCGAGGTATAAAACAATTCAAGAATTCAAGGATAGAAAAGAAGTTGTTCGAGAATAGATTCCGGGTCAACCCAATTAAATTCGTAATCGAAAATGGAATGTGATTACGAAATCAAATCAGAAAAAAGGCGGGTGTTACATTCATAACCAAACATATAGTAACACAGTGACTCTAAAACATGGATGTGATTAGAAGAAGGGAAAGACACTTCTAAAACGGGACGGAAAAGGGTTAAGGGTTGGATTAGGCGACACCAGTTCGCAGAGTCGCCTAATCCAACCCTAAACCATTTTCCTTAGACAATGGTAGTTCATAACCAAACATATAGTAACACTGTGACTCTAAATCATGGATGTGATTAAAAGAAGGGAAAGACACTTCTAAAACGGGATGGAAAAGGGTTACGGGTTGGATTAGGCAACACCACTTTGCAGAGCCTCCTAATCCAACCCTAAACCATTTTCCTTACACAAAAGTCGTTCGTAGTGCAAAAATCAAAGATTAAACCCTAGGGAGGGACGAGTGATACCCTGTCGTGGAAAGGATTAAAAGAGGGGAAAGACGCTTCTAAAACGGGACGGGAAAGGGTTCAGGGTTGGATTAGGCGACACCGCTTCACGGAGCTGCCTAATCCAACCCTAAACCCTTTTCCTTAGACAAAGGTCGTTCGCAGTGCAAAAACCCAAGACTAAACCCTAGGGAGGGACGGGTGATACCCTGTCGTGGGAGGGATTAAAAGAGGGGAAATACACTTTTAAAACGGGACAGAAAAGGGTTTAGGGTTGGATTAGGCGGCTCCTCAAAGCGGGGACGCCTAATCCATTCCTAAACCCTTTTCCTTAGACAAAGGGCGTTCGTAGTGCAAAAATCCAAGACTAAATTCTAGGGAGGGATGGGTGATACCCTATCGTGGAAGGGATTAAAAGAGTGGAAAGACGCTTCTAAAACGGCATGGAAAAGGGCTTAGAGTTTGATTAGGCGCTACCGCTTCCCGGAGCCACCAAATCCAAACTTAAACCCTTTCCGATAGACAAAGGTCGTTCATAACCAAATATATAGTAACATTGTGACTCTAAAACATGGATGGGATTTAATGAGTGGAAAGATGCCTCTAAAACGGGACAAAGAAGGGTTTAGGATTGGATTAGGCATCACCGCTTCGCGGAGCCGCCTATTCCAACCCTAAACCCTTTTCCTTAGACAAAGGTCATTCATAACCAAACATATTGTAACACTTTGACTCTAAAATATGGATGGGATAAAAAGAGGGGAAGGACGCTTCTAAAACAGAACAAAAAAGGGTTTAGGGTTTGACTAGGCGGCTATGTATGTGATACCTTGCCATGTAGTAACTGACTTACACCCAATCTAGTGTCCGTAGGGCACCTATGCAAGTTGTACCTTGCCATGTAGTAACTGATAGTCCTACACCTGAGTCATGTTTTGCTATTTTTGTGACACCTCCACCCCATGCTGGGAGCAAGATGGAGGACCATGCTTTTGTATCTCTCTCTGCAGGTCATGACAGGCTGAGCTACCATAGGGATTCAGGAGGTGGACTTGGTGTGTTGGGTGCATTTTCTGAGGCTAGCGATGCTGATTATGGTGGACGGAAAGGAGATCCCTTGCTGCGTGCAAAGAACAAACGGCCGGAGGCTAAGCGTTGTGAGGAAGCTTGTGCTGCAAGACGCCCTTCTATTTTCAAAGCCAAGTTTGAGTGGTGGCCCAAGGACAAGAATGCTGAGGAGCCTTCATTTAGTCAGCGGCCAAGCTGTGCGCCGTCTGATTGTTGATGACTTATGAAGTAAGGTCGAGCGGGATCTCAATAACCAGTGCTGACCGGGAGGCAACCCGAATTGAATAAGCTTTATTCTAGCAAAGGACATTTTAGTTTAGTTTCTCGCTTGCTTTGTTTGCGTTGTAATTAGGATTTATTTCCGTTTTCCACTGAGACAATTGGGACACGTGCTGTGGTTTTTGTTGGGATACATATGCGTTATTTTCAGGTGCATCGGCAATGAGGCGAGTCATCTTAGCAAAACTATGCATGAAAGACGAGATTGTGTTGCGTACAAGGTGGAAAAAGTCGATCGACTGGAGCTTATAGTCGATCGACTGGTTATGGTGGTCGATCGACTAACTCTGGAAATCAGCGCATTATTTAAGAAGATGGTGATCCCGATTTTGCTGTGGTTGATGAATAGTGGTAGCTGGCAACGACCTCCCTTGTTGTTGGTTGGTTTGGGGAGGTCATTAAATTGTAAGTTCCCATTGCCTTTGTTTTCCTTTGCTTGTTTTGATTTCGTCTGCGTACCCCCTTTCTCTTTTTATATTGGATTGCTGCTAGTCTTTACTGAACACAATGAGGACATTGTGTGATTTGGTTTGGGGAGGGTATGCATCTGTCTGTTTGCATCCACTTGCATTTTTACTGCATTTCTGTTTGCATGTTTATTGCATTTCCGTATGCATTGTTTTATTTTTCATTTTAGGTCGAGTCGGATCGGTTAGATAACAATGATGAAACTGCAATTGTGCTTTATTTATAGCCCAAGCCTTGCTTTGCCATTGCTTTTCTTGTACGGTCATTGCATAATCTACGAGTTTGTGATCAACTTTTTTGAACGAATATACTTGACTTAATATCGGCAAGCTACTCAAAATTTCTGAGGTATTAGAGCTTAATAAACCGATGACATTCATGATCAGTTTCATTCTAGGATGAGAGTAGTACTCCTTATAAGACATGTAACATCAATTTGCATAAACATGATTTTTGTCTCTTAGTACCTGTATGCATTCGGGTTAGTGGCAGTGTCACAGATGGAGAGGCATCCGTTTTCTACTTATTTTACCCTTGAGCCTCTCATTAGCCAAATTAACTTGTTTTGACCCAATTGTTAACCACATTCCGATTAGCCTACCCTTGTCGAACTAGTACGGTTAATATTTTTGGGTACGTATGTATCTGTCGATCTTGGCATTTCATTTTGTTGTGAAGGGTCTGAAAAGAAGGAAATGGAAGAATGAGAAAAAGGAAAGAAGTTGAAGGAAAAAAAAGAGAAAAGAATTGAAAAAAAAAAAGAAAAAACACGTGAAAAAAAAAAGAAAAAAAAAGGAGAAAAAAAATGAAAGTGAAGTTGGAAAAAAAAGAGAGGAGAAATTCTTGCTTTGGTGCGTGAGTTTTATGTCAGTTGTGGCATCATTTTATTTTAAACAGTTGGGTTGTTGAAGCGGGTTTTTTTACTATTGGTTTCGTTTTGGTACTAGCTTGGCTCTTACCTCCACATTTCCAAAATGTTTTGGCTATTCTTACCCAGTTACCTCACTTCACCATATTTGTAAGTCCTTGGCATATGACTTGGTCCTGTTTGGTTGGAATGCATATGTACAGTTGGTAGAGATAATTATCATGTTAGACTGCATGCATGTTCTTATAGGTTGCAGTTAGGTGAGTGTCTTATTTTCCTTCTTGTCTTACAATGAATAATCTCACCATGTGCTTTAACGAGTGATGAGCGACCCGTGAGAGTCCGATATATACGAGTCTTGCAAGGTTGAAGGTTCAGTAAGTTGTTTCATACGTATATCTCGTTTGCAATTGACTTTGTACTTCGGTTTTGGCTAATTGCATTAAATTGGTTTGGGCATATGAAGCATAGTTAGATCTGAGCTTGTCTTCCGTTCCATTAGTTTTTTATGTCTTTAGTCTTTGCTTGCTTGGGGACAAGCAAGGGTTTTGTTTGAGGAGGTTTGATGCGTACCCATTTCATACATTTACTTTACTCATTTGCACGCATTTCTATGCTTATTTAGTAGTTACTGGCTACTATTCTCCCATGCATCGGCTACTTTGGGTTATTTTGTATTTTATTCATATTTGGACCCGAAAGAGTGTAAACAAGCCAAATCCCGTCCCCAGAGGAGTTGTATACGAGATACTAGTGAAGTTAAGCTCGGTAATGATCGTCTTGGAATGCGTGAAGATGTAAGAAAGCATGATTAAGTGATGATGGACGCTGCTGTCTCTAAAGAAAGTCGATCGACAACTGCTTTTAGTCGATCGACTGGCTGCACTTGAAGAAAATGTCGGTTGACTGGTATGAGTGGTCGACCGACAGCTTTGCTCTGAGGATTTGGTCGATCGACTTTTTTGCATAGTCGATCGACTATTCTACTTATCAGGTCGTGTTGACTTAATTAGTTAATTCGGCCCATTAGTCGTTTATTCAATAATTCTCAGCTATTTCTATATAAAGCAAAACTGAGAACTTTACTAGGGCATCTTTCACTTTTGCAAAACATAGTTTAAACGTTACTTTGCTCTTTCAATTTTCGGATCTAAACTTGTAATTCCTCTATTTCAATTTCGGTAATTTCAATTGTTCTTCGTTCATCGGCTTTATTCTTATTGCTTATTTCTTCCTTTTTAGTTGCAAGTTTTAAGTTCAAGTATTATTTACGTTTCGTCATCATGTTTAATTCGTTTATTATTATTATTATTATTATTATTGTTGAATCAGTTAGTTTAATTATGCGCAGCTAAATCCCTTCCTAAGATTTACGGGATCCGCGATTTTATGACGATATTTTGTTAGGTTATTAGGTCTAGTAGTTTACTCCGTCTGAATTGTTAATCGTAGCTGTAACACCCCCATACTCCAAGTGCCTTACCAGGACCACTCACGTATAAGGACGTTACCATCTCGGTTACCCGAGGCAATGATAATCAAATAAACAATAATGAAACGATATTTAAATAGTAATACATTAGCGAAAGGTTACAATCCAAAAACCAAACCAAATACTAATACATGTTCTCAAAACGGCTGTCTACTGAACTAACTGAAATGTATATGAAAACTACTAAACTACAAAGTGGAAGACTTCTATCATCGATCGTGGCAATCCCAGCTATCCCAGTACTCATGTCATACCTGCTCAATATCTGCTCACGATCCCCGAATGGATCACCGCAGGTTTTAAAACATTAACCGGGGTCATACTATTTACACAAGAGGTATAATCAACAATACAGTAACCAACACAACTCAAACAATCATACACGATCAAGCACTCCACTCCATCTCCGTCTCCGATGTCCACCGAACCAGCCGCCGCGTTGAGGGACCGCAGCCGTTCCCACCTAAGCCCCGCTCATCATACCGAGCGATAACCCTGTCCCATTAATGTGCACATCACCTTCCGTGGCGGGTTCCACGAAGGGCGAAACTAGGGCGTGAAGCCACCCCCGCAAGTGACTCCACTCAGCCGAGAACGCATCTCGAGAACCACAGACAAACAATCACAATCACAATCACAACATCGTCTGAATCAACCAATTATACTAATTACAAAGACAACACCACACCACATGTAAGTAATCGAGTAGGGAAACCCTACCCGGAAAGCACAATTGTCGACGATCTCACACCAAGTCAAAAAGCTTCCTCTTCGAATCCTCCTCCTAATTATACAAGCACATAATTACTACTATGCACATAACACAACAAAATCCCCAATTCCCAATATTAGGGTTTAACTAACTTTGACGAAATACAATAAAAACAGAATAAAGGTCTTACCCTCGACGCAAGGATTACAACGGTGTAAAGACAAGTGAAATCCGACCTTCCAAGCTCCGGGATTTGTTAACAAAGCGATTAAGGTAATGAACGTAGTTTGCTTTCTCTTCTCACAGTGATTTAGGTTTTAGAAAAGTGATTAGAATGAATGACGAAAAGATTATATACCTTAATCGCATAATTAACGAAACCCGAGAAAACAACCCCCGTAAACCGGCTACTCGATCGAGTAGCCCAGGTACTCGATCGAGTACCCCCCCCTACTCGATCGAGTATCGTAGTTACTCGATCGAGTACCCAACAGTCGAAACTATTTTATTTCGCAAAACTCCCTTACTCGTGAGTAAGGCCTACTCGATAGAGTACCCCAAGACTCATAAATACGGAGTATTACAGTCTTCCCTCCTTTAAAAGAACTTCGTCCCCGAAGTTCAAACCAACACAAAACAAAGACTCACACTACCACACTCCCGACTCAACAGTCGAAACAAACTCAATATAAGAACTTGTTACTAACTCAAACTCAACCCGACTCAATGACAACAACTATACCGACACAACGTAAAAAGGGTATAAAAACTCTTAAAAACTCTTTGCGATCATCTCCTACCCCCCTAAAAGAAACAAGGTTACGTCCTCGTAACCAAACATACCTGATCAAAAAGGAAAGGGTAGCGCTCTCTCATGATCTCCTCTGCCTCCCATGTAGCTTCCTCTGTCTCGTGGTTAGACCAAAGGATCTTAAGAAACACTGTCTCACTACTCCTAGTCTTCCTAACCTTCCGGTCAAAGATCTGCTTAGGTACCTCAAGATATGATAAAGACTCATCTAGTTCTATGCTCTCTGCCTCTAACATATGTGACGGGTCACTCACATACTTCCGCAGCTGCGATACATGAAACACATTATGCACTCTCTCTAAAGCAGCAGGTAAAGCCAGACGGTAAGCAACCTCCCCAACTCGCTCTAAGATCTCATAAGGACCGATGAACTTCTGACTCAGCTTGCCTTTCTTCCCAAATCTCATAACACCACGCATAGGAGACACTTTCAGAAGAACCTTATCCCCAACCTGAAACTCTATATCCCGGCGATGTAGATCTGCATAACTCTTTTGTCGATCCTGAGCTGCTCTCATGCGTTCCCTGATCATCTTAATCTGTTCAACCATCTCATGTACCATCTCTGGTCCTAGAACCACTGCCTCAGCACTGTCGTCCCAACAAATCGGACTCCTGCATCTCCTCCCATATAACGCCTCAAACGGTGCCATGCCAATACTAGTGTGGTAGCTGTTGTTGTAAGAAAACTCTATCAAATCCAACCTCTGTTCCCAGCTATCACCAAAGTCCATCACACAAGCTCGTAACATATCCTCAAGAGTTTTGATTGTTCCCTCAGTCTGACCGTCTGTCGCAGGATAAAAAGCTGTACTCATCTTCAAAGTTGTACCCAAGGATTCCTGCAACTCTTTCCAGAACCGTGATATAAACCTCGCATCTCTGTCAGACACTATGTCCTTAGGGATTCCATGTAACTTAAGCACATTCTTTCGATAAGCCATAGCCAATTGTGCTTTAGTCCATGTATCTTTCATTGGAACAAAGTGAGCTGACTTGGTCAGTCGATCCACTATCACCCATATCATGTTATTACCCTGTTGACTCTTTGGTAAACCCACGATAAAATCCATGGAAATGGATTCCCACTTCCGCTTAGGTACCTCCAAAGACTGAATCTTACCTTGTGGTCGTCGCTGTTCCCCTTTAACTCTTTGGCATGTCAAACAACGGGCCACAAACTCAGCTGTTTCCTTCTTCATCCCAGGCCACCAAAACATGTTCTTCAAATCCTTGTATAGCTTGTCTCCTTTGGATGTCTTGAATATGGTGTACAATGTGCCTCTGTCATCATGATTGTCTTTTTTCAGCACCTCATCATTAGGGACACACCACCTACCATCAAACCTCAAACTACCATCTGTGTGAATAGAAAATCGGGACACTGTCCCATTCTCTACTCCAGCTCTCCACTCAACCATCTTAGGATCCAAAGCTTGTTTACCTCGAATATCATCATAAAGATCAAGCTGCACTGTCAAATCTCTCACAGTATATCCTCTCTGAATCATATGTATCCCAAACTTCCCCACCTCATCTCTAAACCTCATCAAAGATAGAGCTGTACACAGGGAGTGTACACTCTTCCTACTCAAAGCATCTGCAACGACATTGGCTTTCCCTTCATGGTAGATAATATCCATGTCATAATCGCCAATCAGCTCCATCCACCTCCTCTGTCTCATGTTCAACTCCTTTTGGGTGAAGATGTACTTGAGACTCTTGTGATCAGAAAATACCTTAAAGGTCGCCCCATAAAGGTAATGTCTCCAAATCTTGAGAGCAAACACCACCGCACCCAACTCTAGATCATGTGTAGGGTAGTTCTCCTCATACGGCTTCAATTGCCTAGAAGCATAGGCAATCACCTTACCGTTCTGCATCAACACACATCCCAACCCATTCTTTGAGGCATCTGTATAAACCTCAAAGTTCTCGATCCCTTCAGTCAATGCTAAGATAGGAGATGTGGTCAAATGCTCCTTTAATGTTTGGAACGCCATTTCACAACTCTCATCCCAACAAAACCTGTTCTCTTTCCTCATCAACGCTGTCATAGGTCTAGCTATCTTGGAGAAATCTTTCACGAACCGTCTGTAGTATCCAGCTAAACCCAAGAAACTCCTAATCTCAGCGACATTCTTTGGTGCTTCCCACTTTGTCACTGCCTCAATCTTTGCCGGATCCACAGGTACTCCCTCCTTAGAGATCATATGCCCCAGAAAAGCAACTTTCTCCAACCAGAACTCACACTTGGACAGTTTAGCATACAACTCATGCTCCCTCAACGTCTGCAACACGATCCTCAGATGCTCCGCATGCTCTTCCTTAGTCTTAGAGTAGACTAAGATGTCATCGATGAACACCACCACGAACTTGTCCAAAAACTGTCTGAAGATTCTGTTCATCAAATCCATAAACACGGCCGGTGCGTTAGATATCCCAAACGGCATCACCACATACTCATAGTGACCATACCTCGACGTGAAAGCCGTCATTGGTATGTCCACCTCTCTAATCTTCACCTGATGGTACCCCGACCTCAAATCAATCTTGGAAAAGACTGATGCACCACTCAACTGATCAAACAGGTCATCTATCCTTGGCAAAGGATACTTGTTCTTCACCGTCACTCGGTTCAGCTCTCTGTAATCTATGCATAACCTCAAACTCCCATCCTTCTTCTTTACGAAAAGAACTGGTGCTCCCCACGGCTATACACTAGGTCTAATGTATCCCTTCTCTATCAGATCATCTAACTGCTTCCTGAGCTCCTCCATCTCTTCAGGACCCATCCGGTACGGTGCCTTAGAGATTGGCCCCGTCCCCGGTTTCAACTCAACGGTTAAATCTATCTCCCTCTTCGGTGGCAACCCCGGAATCTCGTCAGGAAAAACATCGGCAAACTCTCCCACCACTGGCATCTCGCCAACTGTCGGACTCTCTATCCGGTCATCTCTCACATGGCACAAGATTAAAGGACATCCCTTCCTCAGATAAGACTTCAACGTGATAGCTGCAATCAACTTAACTTTGGGTTTGACTAAAAACCCACGATAAGACACACTAATACCCTTAGGCCCTCTCAAAGACACTTTCTTTTGATGACAGTCTATCTTAGCTTTATACTTTCCCAGCCAATCCATCCCGACTATCATCTCAAAACCGTTAAAAGGAAACTCTAGCAAGTCTACTGGTAGGTCGACTTGCCCAACTATCATAGACACATCCCTAAACAACCTCCCATAAGATACAGACTCCCCCGAAGGTATAAAAACTTTCTCACTTACAGACTCAAAAACTCTCAAACCCAACCTTTTAACATGACTCGATGATACAAACGACTGGGAAGCCCCCGAATCAAACAAAACAAAGGTATGAATACCGTTAACAAGAAAGGTACCAGTGATAACATGTGCATCCTCCTCAGCTGCTTTCTTGTCCATCATGAACAACTTTCCACTGGTCTTCTGTCCACCTCCCTGGACAGTACTGGCTGATGTGGCCAGCTTAACACCCGACCCCTGATTGTTGTTGTTGTTGTTGTTCGTAGCTGGTTTCTGATAAGAATTACCACCGTTGCGGTTACCTCCACTCTGATACCTCTGACTCCCCCGGTTAGACCATGACCCACTTGGTTTGTTGCTCGCATAATTCTGTGCCTGTCCCTGAGAATAACTTCCCCGACCCGTCCCCCGAAAAGCTCCAGGCACACTCGTGCACTCATGTCTCTTGTGGCCGACACCGCCACAGCCAAAGCAAGTCATACCCCAACTGTTAATGCTACCCCCACGGCCACGCCCGAAGGAAGCCCCAAAGACTAAACCACGACCCAAAGAAACCCTTAGCTTGATTGTGGTTGCCTTTCTTATGACTAGATTGGCCACCACCCTCACTCTCAACCTTTCTTTTCTCAACACCGGACCTCTCCCGAGCCATCTCCACTAACCTCTCACCCTCCCGGCTCTCTTATAAGCGTCCTTAACATCGTAAGGACTCCTACAGGTAGCTTATCCATGATCCTGGGGTCAACCCTCTCTCAAACCTCGGCGCAGATTCTCATCACTCAATCCCATGTCCTCAAAGCATACCTAGACTTCTCATTAAAGCGCTTATAGTACTCAGCCACGGACATGTCGATGTCATCTTGAACCCATCGAACTCCTCCCTCGCCTTGCTTCTCACATGCTCGCACAAACTCTTTTCTCATAGCCCTACGGAACTCATCCCAAGGTATAGCAGGTAAGCCTTGGTTAGCATACATCTCTCTGGCACTCACTTTCACCTTATCCCACCACTCACCATTTGCCTCTCTCGGATAGAACGCAGCTTGCTCTACTCTCATCTCATCGGGACAATGAACTAGGTCCAAGATATTCTCCATCTCACGATGCCGGTTGTCAAGAAGGTTTGGTTCTCCGGTCCCTTTGTACTCCTTTGGGTTGAACCTAGCTATGTAAAGGCTGATCTTAGAGTGATCAACCTCCTTATCCTTATTCACTTTCTTTAAGGCCTCCGTAAGAGCATCCTGGTGCTCCAACATCTTAACAATATCATCCGTATTCATGGACTCAGCTCTCGCATAGTAAGCGTTTTTCTTAGGCGGCATCTTGAAGCTATATATAAGAAAGGGTAGACATAAACACATGTACTAAACCTCAAAACACGAAAACAGGCTACCCAGGTGCTACTCGATCGAGTGTCCCAACCTACTCGATCGAGTAAGAGGCTACTCGATCGAGTGCCTCCCATACTCGATCGAGTACCTCGACTCTTAACACAAACGGACCTTCGACCTCTAACATACTCGACCGAGTAGCCGGGCTACTCGATCGAGTGATTTCTACTCGATCGAGTACCCCTAGTTACTCGATCGAGTACCCTAAAACTCGATTCTGGTCGTAAAAACGTCAAAAACCCACCCGATCAAGTCAGTCCCACTCGATCGAGTCATGCTAACTCGAATATGCTAACCGCATGCTATAACATATTCTAACATGTAAAACAACTTATAAACACGATATCATTTCTTAATTATGCATACTATGCTACTCAACTGCTCATGCGATTAACAAACAATTATATCATGTTATTAATGCCACATAGTAATCACTCAACATGCTTCTCATTCCAACACAGTTCTATATATATATATATATATCTCTTCAATTTCATTCATATTCTCAACTTCTACTTCAAACATCCAACATTTACAACACACCTCATCACATCCACACACCAGCGAACAAACAACACATATGACTTAACAGATATTCCCCCCATGTGACCGGTTCAAAATTGTAGGGCGAGTTCGCGACTTTAGGACGTCTCCCAAGCCTTTGCATTAGCTCCTACAACCTTTACCCCGGGTTCATTTTAATTGATTCCCTATATTCATTGGGTTCATTGGTTACGAGTTTCAGGATCGCCGCTCGATACCTTTTTGTAACACCCCATACTCCAAGTGCCTTACCAGGACCACTCAGGTATAAGGACGTTACCATCTCGGTTACCCGAGGCAATGATAATCAAATAAACAATAATGAAACGATATTTAAATAGTAATACTTTAGCGAAAGGTTACAATCCAAAAACCAAACCAAATACTAATACATGTTCTCAAAACTACTCTCTTGAACTAATCGAAATGTATATGAATAATACTAAACTACAAAGCGGAAGACTTCTATCATCCGATCGTGGCAATCCCAGCTATCCCAAAGTACTCATGTCATACCGCTCAATATCTCGCTCACCATCCCCGAATGGATCACCGCAGTTTTAAAACATTAACCGGTCGATGACTATTGACACAAGAGGTATAATCAACAATACAAGAACCAACACAACTCAAACAATCATACACGATCAAGCACTCCACTCCATCTCCGTCTCCGATCGTCCTTTGGACCGCCCGCGAGTGGGGACCGCGGCCGTTCCCACCTAAGCCCCGCTCATCATACCGAGCGATAACCCTGTCCCATTAATGTGCACATCCCCTTCCGTGGCGGGTTCCACGAAGGGCAAAACTAGGGCGTGAAGCCACCCCCGCAAGTGACTCCACTCAGCCGAGAACGTATCTCGAGAACCACAAACAAACTATCACAATCACAATCACAATCACAACATCGTCTGAATCAACCAATTATACTAATTACAGCACAACACCACACCACATGTAAGTAATACTGAGTAGGGAAACCCTACCTGGAAAGCACAATTGTCAGACGATCTCACAGTTGAAGTCAAAAAGCTTCCTCTACGAATCCTCCTCCTAATTATACAAGCACATAATTACTACTATGCACATAACACAACAAAATCCCCAATTCCCAATATTAGGGTTTAACTAACTTTGGGGAAATACAATAAAAACGGTATAAAGTTCTTACCCTCGACGCAAGGATTACAACGGTGTAAAGACAAGTGAAATCCGACCTTCCAAGCTCCGGGATTTGTTAACAGTGCGATTAAGGTAATGAACATAGTTTGCTTTCTCTTCTCACAGTGATTTAGGTTTTAGAAAAGTGATTAGAATGAATGACGAAAAGATTATATACCTTAATCGCATAATTAACGAAACCCGAGAAAACAACCCCCGTAAACCGGCTACTCGATCGAGTAGCCCATGTACTCGATCGAGTACCCCCCTACTCGATCGAGTATCGTAGTTACTCGATCGAGTACCCAACAGGTCAGAAACTATTTTATTTCGCAAAACTCCCTTACTCGACAGAGTAAGGCCTACTCGATAGAGTACCCCAAGACTCATAAATACGGAGTATTACAGTAACATCTGATTGCGGTTTGATTAATTAAGTGCACGTAGTTAATTCACCATCTTGTTAAACCTTGACCTGGATCAAGAGATTGGAAAAGGCGAAGACTTGCAATGAACAATAGAATACCCTAATTAGGGCGAGAGCTACATTAAAGTTCTAGGACGAATAGTGGACCGAGAGGACAAGTTCAGTACCCTCCAGACCGTATATTGCCGACCGTTGACCCTACCTTAGATCATTGTAGACCATGGTGAACCGTTCGTCCTAGCTGTTTCTCTCTTATTTGAAATCGTTTGTCAATTTATTTACCTTTATTCACTACTTTAGTTGATAAACAAACCCAATTCAAACCCCCAAACTTGTGACTCAGACAGACTTGAATTGACAAATAGAATGCAAATAGCCTCCCTGTGGATACGATCCCGACTTCCCTAGCTATATTAGTTAGAGACCAGTTGGTTTATTTTTGATAGGTTGCGACAAACGTGTCATACATCACCTGTGTTACTGTAAGATAATTTTAACAGATAAATCAGAGTGAAATAATTATATATTTGTTTTTTTTAATAATTATTAATATTCAATTAATGATTTAAATGAAGATAAAGAATAAACGCGCAAGATAGATGAAGAGGAAGATAATGATGAGGATGAAGAAGAGAGTGATGCCATGAAAAACCAGATGAAGACCAAGGTGATTATAAACATGAAGACAGTGTTGGCGATAAAAATAAAGATAACAGTAAGGAGGATGAAGAAAATGGTAATAAAGAGGCAAATGGGAATGACGAAACTGGTGAAGAGGGAGAAAAAACTAGCAAGGACGGTAATGAGACAGTTGGGGATGAAGAAGCAAGAACAAGTCAGGTAGTAGAAGATGCCGATGATGATGATGTTGATATTGTGGATGACGGCAGTGTAGACGACTATAACGATGATTGTAGCGATGAGGACCTATATTAAAATTATGATGAAGAAACAGACGACCACTATTTGTTACATTCAGAAACTACTGAAGAGTGGATGTGCGTGAAGGATCCTTGCTACGGATGCACATTGGATTGTGGCTTACTAGCTCCAAATCTAACACTTGTGTCCGAGATTATGATAGAATATGAGCAGTTCATGGTGCCTATTCTTGAACTTAGGAAAAAACAATTGACTATTGTTTTCTTGACGATGATGAGGACTTTCGAGATTCGTGAGTACTCTTTTTATTTTTGAACATGTGGCTTTACTGTTCCACTGTTACTGTATTACCTAAAGTGTTGTTACAGTAACAATGTTACTCTATAAAAATGGTATTCTGACACGAACTTCTGGTTATCCAACAGGGAAAAGCTTGTCTCGTATAGGAAGAATCACTTCATTCCTAGAGAGGATTTAGTTTCATTGGTTCCTAGTGAGCTTATTTATACAATGGTGATTGAATGTTGGGTGTTGCTAAATGAACTTATTTGTCGAAAGGTAGCAAGTGATACACCATCGAGAATATTCATGAGCGTGGCTCAATCTGTATGTTATTATAAAAATAAATGTTTATTAAAATTTTGTTTATCTATTGTTATGAGCTATCGTTATTGAGTTTTATGTTCATATTTGTTTTTGGAGGGTGCATTAGAATGTTTGCTTCTTCCAAAACCCGATCCTAAGAGAAATTTATAAGCTGATGTTTTGCAGACCTTCAAATGTTGGATCAAATACTGCAGGAATCCACTTAATTTTGATTCTGATATGGTAACAACATTACTATTATTTTTTATTATTCTATAAGTAGAGTGTATAGATGATATGTTTAACAATTATATTTTCTTAATTGCATATATCATTCTGTGCTTGTATAAATTTTTTGTCGGAAAGGGTTGACTACCTCGACAACAAACCATTCTATATCAGATCGCGAAAAGCAAAAATGGCAAGGAATGCCGTAATTCTCCTCTACTTATATATTATCAGTTGTGCATATATAACAATATTTTTAACTTTCATTACAGTAACAATGTTACATTTTTATATAGGCAAATATCATGGGAAAATTGAATGGTGCAGATGGGTCTTGAAAAAGGATATCAGGTGCTGTATTACCCACTTAAGAACGTGAAGTTTAGATGGCAGAGCAATGCAAAAAAATGTGGATTGTGGGGTTTGCATGATGCTGCACATGGCGTTCTACACGGGAAGTGTATTTCAATGTGGGCTGATTGATGCACATAAAAGAATTTTGTACCGTGCTGAAATTTGTGCAAAACTTGTTCTAAGTGACTTGAATGCAGAACGAACAGCGGTCCTAAAAAGAATCTTCGAATTAAAGAAAAAGGGGAACAGTTGAAAGAAAAGCTAATGGAAAAAAGAAAGAAGGAAGACGAAAAAAGGAAGGAGGAAGAGCAAAAAAATAAGGAGGCAAAGCAAAAAAGAAAGGAGGAAGTGTCAGTGGAAGTAAATGCGAAGGTGGTGAGAAAGAATTCTGTTGCTCACAAGCAACCCAGAAAGATGAATTTTCCTAAAGAAATTGATCAAGATGTGGTGGAAATAATAAAATTTTGCGAAGATGATGCAATGGGTTATTCTTTAGGTTATTCTCCTACTGACAGTGATTTGTTCCTAGTCTCTGAATTTATGAGAGCAAATCAGAAACTATTGTCCACCACATCTCATCTGAGAAGGGAGGTGCTTGATTATGGGTTCTTTGATGATGTCAACTTCGAGAAAAGGTAAAATGTGACATTGTTACTGTAACATTATTACTGTAAAAGCTCTTGACTAGTCTGACTTCAATTTGCTGTAACAGTGAGAGCCTGGCTGTGTTTGGAGAGAAAAGGAGCTTGACAAGGGCAAATATACTCTCACTACATCCAAAGCGTCAAACAAATTGGATTGTGTTCGAATTTTGGTCTCTACTTTTAAATCATGTCGAGAACAACAAAAGAGCCACACGGCGACAAGTCCCAACCATACTTCACTTTGGACGAGGTCACATGGTAAGTTCCACCGGTGTAAAATGTCTGCTTCTGTTTAATCATATATAATGCTTTTACAAAGGAAATCTAACTCTTGATTTTTTTTATTTTTTTTAAAATACAGAATGCTCTATTTGCTGTGATGCAAGAGGATAGTGAACAGGGTCAATTAAAGACAGAGTTGTTTGAGATTTTGGATAATTTCATCAATTCGAGAAAGGCTAATTACAGAATTGATGCCCAAATTATTTTTATACCTTGTTTGGTCGACAGTCACTACTTCTGTGTTTGTATTGACTTCTTATATAATCAGATTAGTGTGGTTGAAAATCAATCGTATGCCAACTGGGAGTCCTCGAACACTTATAACGTCGCATCAGTAGCAGTAAGTACCCTAAGTTTTTTACATATTAGTGTGATCAACAATCCAATAGATTATTACAGTAACAGTGTTACTATATGTCAATCTGAATGTTCTGTTTCTGACAGGCCGGTTGCATGAGTGACTTCTTGGAGACGAAGGCGACACGAGGATACAAGTTATGGCCGACTTTCCTTTGGTGAATGTGAAGTGGGAATGGCAATCACGGGCCCGTAAATATGAAGAGTCAGTCTGTTTCATTATGATGGTCGTATTCAACATTGAGGGACTACCATATAAGTCTTGGTATTACAATAAGTTATATCGGCGGGCATGCTGTGCTTAAATTGCTGCATCTTTGCTCTTAGCAGACATCAATAAAATAAGAACAGATTTGCTCGCCGCTGTGGAAATCTTCATCGAATCCAAGAAAACTCTTTAGCCTGACATATATGCAAGGAGACAAGCCTTTAAAATGGCCAAAGGAAAGGCACCAGAAGATGTACTGAAAGGTGAAGAAGAACCTGTTCAGGAGAAACCGAAAAAAATCAACACCGAACTGCTTGTCCTTCGTTTTAAAATCAAAAACAAGCGATCTCAAGTAATGTTAACTGAGGTCAACTATAAAAGAATGCTACTGTAACAGTGTCATAGTGTCTCTGAAAAAAGTGGAGTTTATTTTCGAATTTTTTTATTATGTATTGTTCAAGAATGATGTTAAACTGTGACTAATGAAGTCAGATTTCTCAATTACATAACATCTTACCTTATCAAATTCAGCTTTGTTTTAAAATACTGGTATTGGACAATATTTAAACTACTAATCATTAATAAGTAACGGTAAACTCGTGACAGTTACAGAAACAAAGAAAAGAGTAAAATTATGACAAAAGAATTTGACGCTTTGAATTCTCCACTCTGTGCAGCAGTTATAATTGCTATTAATCATGGGGAACATGCAACGTGGGTTAAAACAATTTATAAACTTAATTTTTACTTTTCAAATCAGTTTTTAACTTTCTGAATTCCAAAATAAATTAACATTTTTTATATCAGTTAATTTTGAAAACTGTTTTTAACTGTTTGAATTCAAAAATGTAACTGCTTTTTTTCCCATAATTACAAAGGATTTTCGTTTTTAATTTTTTGTTGTGTTACATTTTTAACTTTGAGCTTTGTTTTAAAATACTGCTATTTGACGTTATTTTAAACCACAAATCATTAATGATGTTACCGTAACAATGTGACAGTTAAAGAAACGAAGAAAAGAGTAAAATTATGACAAAACAATTTAACGCTTTGAATTCTCCACTCTGCGCAACAGTTATAACTGCTCTTAATCGTGGGGAACATGTAACGTGGGTTACATCAATTTATAGTCTTATTTTTAACTTTTCAAATAAGTTTTTAACTTTCTGAACTCCAAAATAAATTAACAGGTTTTTATAGTAGTCCAAAATAATTAGTTAGAACGTTCTTTGGAATTAAACTGGTGAATTTATTTGGTTTGAAATCCAAACTTTCTGAACTCCAAAATAAATTAACTGATCCCGATTCATTAGAACGTTCTTTGGTTTGAACTCCAAAATGTACACAATTGCTTGAAGAAGATTTGCAGAATGTTGAAGCGCATGTCAAGTTTCTGACGGCGGAAAAAAACTATATTGCGAGACAACTAGAAGAAAATAAGAAAAAGAAATACATCAAAGCTGATCGATCTGGACCGACAATTTCTCTTTGGTGTAACAGCCTTGAGAGTATCATATGCCAAAATTCACCCTTTGAATAAGGTAAATTGGCCTAAAGTTGTGGAAGAAATTGAAGAGATAGAAGGTTACAGGAAAACTCTTAGGGCCGAGTTGCGTAGGGGTGAAAGTAGCTTCGATGCTCCCGTGAACAAACGTGCTAGAAGATAATGAAAATTTTGATATTTTCCCAACTATACAACATCATGATGTTACTGTAACATCACGCTGTTAAAGTTTATGTTAAAGATAACTACTGTTAGTTTTTGTAGAATATTTATTTTTTTAATCCTTGTTGACTTGACATTTTGTTTAAGATATTGTTCTTATGAATGACCTTTCTTAATTTAATTAATTGTGCAATTTATTCTGTTTAAATAGCATACTACAGTAACACTGTTTCTGCAACAATGTGACACTAATACTAACCAAACATATAGTAACACTATGACTCTAAAACATGGATGGGATTAAAAGAGGGGAAAGACGCTTCTAAAACGGGAAGGAAAAGGGTTTAGGGTTGGATTAGGCATCACGGCTTTGCAGAGCCGCCTAATCCAACCCTAAACCGTTTTCCTTAGACAAAGGTCAATCATAACCAAACATATAGTAACACTGTGACTCTAAAACATGGATGGGATTAAAAGAAGGGAAAGACGCTTCTAAAACGGGACGAAAAAGGGTTAAGGGTTGGATTAGGCGACACCGTGATGCGATCCCGCTAAGTGTTCACAAATTAAGATGTGGTCGTTGGGTCACGGTCGAATCAAAACACAATTTATAGCTTCACAAACAACTCTACAATTAGTAAAGAGGCAAGTAAAGGTCGGATCCCAAGGGACGGGAGTTGAAATGAGATTTCTATTGCAACTAGTGGTGTCTAAGGGGTGTCACAAATTAGGTTGATGTAGAAGGTCAGTAAACTAAAATAGCAATGAAAATAAACAAGCAAGATGAATTAAAGGGGTGTAAACAATTGATTAAAGGCACTAGGGTGTCATGGGATCATAGGGGAATCATGGGACATGATCATACAAACATGTTCTCAAATTATAAGCAAGCAATTATTGTTGTGATGGATTGAGTTGGGTTATATCTTACAATCCTAGGAAAGTTTGGGTCCCGGAGCCGAATCGATTAGATTGTACAACACCTACAAGTCGACTTAATCTTCCCTACTCAACAACATGCATGGTCTAATGAGACTCGAGTTGGGTTATGTCTTACAAGTCTCATTGAAAAGATAGAAGATGATAGTAAATGCAAGGATTCATAGGCTTAGCATTTCATCAAATATAACATGTGCATGAGTTGAGATCAAAACAAGCAAGCAAATAAAACATGAAAGCATATTAATTTAAGCATGAATCATTCCCCATGTTGGTTTCCCCTAATCACCCATTAACCCTAGCTAAGAGACTACTCACTCATTATCATGTTGATCATGTTAGCAAGGTTGTCAATCATACCAACAATATGAAACATGATGAATAAATGAAAGTAATTAACAATAATTAAAAAGGGATTAAGAGATTATACCTACTAATGATTCCAATAATAAAGCAAAGATAAAAGAAGTACTTGAATGCTTGATTGAGAGGTTGTCAATCTCCCAACAATAACCCAAATAATCTTCAAGTACCCAAAATAAAGGATGAACAAAAGAGAGATAAAAGAACTAAAACTTGGATTAAAACTTGATTAATACTTGATTACAATATTAAAGAGAGATTTGATTGATATTAACTACACTAATTATTGATAAGAAGAACATGCCCCTCTAATTAGACTAATATGGTATTTATACTGGAAATTAGGGAGGATGCATTTGGGTTAACTAAGGGCTAAACTAGTAATTACAATTTTTAGATTGAGCAAGGAGGAGCCGGTATTTTCCGAGAGAAGGGCTTCTTTCTTCGGGACGGGCGGATTCTGGCGTTGGAATCCGAGCGGATTCAGGGGAATCCGGACGGATTGTGGAGGGGGAATCCGAGCGGATTATGGCAAAGCCGCTCGGATTGTGCTGCTGCGGGACGGACGGATTGGTGACAATCCGCTCGGATTGTCAGTCAGCAACAAATCTTTTTCTTTTCTTCCCTTTTCTTCACAAATTCCTTGGGGATTTCCTTGAGGACTCAAGGATCCTTTCTCAACTTTGCTCTTCTACTATAATATGTACAAAGGCCTTCTAATCTTGTCTCTCCTTGATGCTTGGTCATTGAATTCGATCAATTTAGTCTCGTTTTGCCATGAAAATGCAAGATTCTTACTGCTTTCCTACCAAGGGATCAAAATCTCAAAGAATATGCAAAACAAAGAACTAAAGATAAGAAATGACCCAAATAGGCACTAAAAAGCATGGGAACAAGGCTAATTCGGGGGCTAAATATGCGCCAATTATGGTCACATCAAATATCCCCAAACCGAACCTTTGTTCGTCCCGAGTAAAGAGGTGACAAAGACTAGGACCAATACTAACCTATCCTAATAATATAGCCGATATGAGACAATTAGCGGGTCTCACTCCGCCCCTTCAACTCACAACAAGACAACCATGAGGTAGGATGCCTTCTTGCAAGGCAAGGTGGGTCTTGCCAAAATGGCGACACATCCAAACTTTAAGCACACAAAAACACATAATGGATGCATCTACAAAAAGAATAGCCACTCCCTCATCAAGTGGCGGAGGCAATAAAGAGGAATAAATTTAAGAGCATGTAATCCTTCACAAATACTAGTTCAACAAATTACTAAGTCTAAGAGGATGGCACTAAATCACCTCCAAATGGTGTTAAACTAGACTACTTTCGTCCTCAATTTCTAAATGATTTCGTCAAGAGCGATCGGATGGTGGTGGAATGATGATCCCTATGATGCTAGTAGCATATGACATGACAAGTCTCGAATTCTCTACAAAAGTAAAGGTCATGGATTGTCCCAAACTCGACCAAGTGGCTTGACAAAAGGCTTTTTGGGAATGAAATGCTCAAATGTTTATTCACAACGGGTGTATATGACTAGTATTCAAAATTGTCCTCATTTCACTTTCACATTTCAAAAATTTAAGATGGGGTTTGTCCTTAGGGCTAGTGTCCTTTGCTTTCGCCAATCGCTTATTAGGCAACCGGTTAACCTCTAGACAATAGCTTTTCGGGGTGATAGTCACTCTGTCTCTGGGCGGCCGAATTCACAACCGTATGGGGGCCCAATTCAATGGATCCCGCACCAAAGCACATCGAAGTGGTACGCCTCCATCAAAACAACTTAAATTTCTCAACTTTCAACAATTCATAACATTTGAGGTTTCCTTGGCATTACATTACTTCCACATGACAAAATTTCTTTGAAATGAGCACTTACATCGCATCACGGGGTTAGATAGGTGACTCACATGCAAACCCTTGACTAGGCCTTGGGTCATGGGTCAAAAGACACTAGTATGACACTATCTAGGGTGTTTTACAACCATTCTAGTAGGAAAAGTCTTAAGTTGAACAAGTATTTGTAATGGCTTAGTTGCTCTTGTCAAAGTTCCTAAATAGGCATTTTTCAAAACATTTCTAACATGCAACAACATACCATGATGCAACTAATATAAACATCCTAATGCAAGTGATTCTATCAACTAATATGACATATAAACTAAATGCAAGTCCTAAATTCACATTGTTATACCGCATCAATCAAAATAAAGCCACATAGTCATTAACATAAAGAGGAAAAAGGAGATTGGAAAGATCATACCATGCGGTCTTCAATATCCTCATGTCTCGGATGTGGCGTAGTCAATCAATGTGAACAAGGATAGAACAAACACAATATATACAAGACACTATATACAAGACTACAAAAGGAAATAAACATGTTTTTGGGTTTTCAATTTTCAAATTTTTATGATTTTTGATTTTTCAATTTTTTTGGGTTTTTGAATAAGAGTTAAATGTTAGAATTCCCATCCCCACACTAATATGGGCATTGTCCTCAATGGCCAAAATGATGGAAATTATGCAAAGATGATGCATGATTTCTATATTAAATGCAATCTACACTAAGCTACACTACATGATGCATGGTTTTTGTCATGACGGAGAGGATAATTTAGATTACCTCCCGTTGTGTATGCATTAACTTCCCCAAACCGAGTGAGACACTATTGCTAATGTCCAAGGATGGGTGTAGTTCATGCACACACTATGCTATGCATGAAACTAATTTGTCATTTTGGATTTTGAAAATGGGAACAATAGAATGAGAACACCTCAATGGTACCGAGGTGTGAGTCCTCTAATAGGGCTAGGACTACTCCAACAAAGATCAAAATTATATAATACAAGTTAACAAGATACAAACTTCTTTTCATGAAATATTGAAAGATAAAGAGAAGAGATGAGAAAACTTCACTTGAACTTAGGTGGGTGCCTCTTGCCCGCTCCACCTAGTGATGAAGTAGTCTTCTAGACATCGGCATCATCTCCCTCTATATCGCTATCCCAAATATCCTTTGAAGCATCACTCAAACTTGGATCCATGAATTCGTCTTCCTCACTCTCAAGCTTCACCGTGTCACCACCACAAGAATTGCCACTCTCCTCCCCTTGGCGACTGTTCGCCCCTTCATTAGCCTTCTCCGAGTTGGGGAAGAGCAATTCCATTTGAGCCCATGAGGGGAAAGCTCCTTGCTCACTAATCCGTCCTTTTTGAGCCATCTCATGGTATTGGGGGTAAAGAGCATAGTAAGTGTCCACGGAGGTCTCGTATTAACGGTAGTGTAGATCTTGTAAGATTCCCGTGACAAAGTCGTCACGGGGGAGGATGAAGGAATTTGGATGGTTATATGGTTGGTAGGGAAAGGGGTAGGGAGGCACTTTTATCTTCTCATTTTGGGTTTGTTGTTCTTGTTGTTGCGGTGGTGGGTTTTGAGGTGGTGGAGCTCGCCTTATTTGACTTGGGATGAGGTAGGAGGGTATTGGGGACAGGTTTCCTCTTCTTGGGGAGATCCGTGGTAGATCGGTCATCGGGAGATAGATCGGATCGCTCCCTTTTGTCAACCACTTTATCCGCTTATCGACCCCCTCAAGGGTTATCCAATGGTGTTGGACGACAAGGATATCTTCATTAATTCTTGTGCTCCCCGTAAGTGGAGTGTACTCATTGTTCTCATTGAACCTTGGGTTGAAGTGCTTTGCAAGTCTAGTTATGAGTCCTCCATTCACTATGTGCTTCATTCCATCATCATCCCCATTTCTAAACTTTGCCCATTTCTCTAGCAAAACTAGAGGTGCATTGAAGTGATACCCATATCTCCCTTGAATGTTGAAGTATGATTCCATAAACACAAGGTCTAATTGGTTCACGATGGCCGGATCTCGGCGGGCGAAGAGAGTACCCGAAAGAAATCGATATGTAAGCCTCAAGATCGGGTTGTGGATGTGAAAAGCAAGACATTCCTTGGTAAGAATGAAATCTCGGCCCGTCATGGCCCTCCACAAAGGTGCAACACTATACTTTTTGGGTTTCGATGTTCGGGTAGGCGAAACATCAAGTCCAAACACATTGGCGAACTCTACAAGGGTCATCATCCTAGAAACATTCTCCAACCTAAACTCTATGCATATCACTTTGTTCAAGGTTGTAATCTTCAAAAAGCTTAAGAATTCTAGCACAAGGGACCGATAGGTTGGTTCATACATGCGAAAAAGGGTTGAAAGACCAAAAACCTCAAAGAGAGCTTCCACTTGCTGAAAAATCCCAAGCTTTCTCAAGGTAGCATGACAAAAAAATTTAGTGGGAAGAATATTCGTACTTAGGAGCCGGTGGAAGACTAATCTCTGCACATCATCAAGGAATTCCACATTTGAGAAATCATCGAGCCTTGTGAGATCTACAATCTCTACATGTTCCCTTCTAATGGTGTTGAGATGGGAGGTAGAGGAACTTCCCATCATCCTTGGTCTTCTTGCACTCCTAAAAGAGGATCTCCTTGGTGCCATTCTTGTTTCTTTTGTTGGGTTCTTTTGATTTGAGAATTGCTAAGGATGTTCCTTGTTGATTGAGTGTTGGAAACCCTAGAAAATTTGAGGATTTTTGATTTTGTGGGTGAAGAGAGTGATTTGGATATGTATGGGAGTCATAAGGAGGTGGGTTTTATAGTGCAATTGGAAGGAGTAGTGATGTGTCACTGTATGTGTGGTGGGGTGTATTTTAATTAGGAAAAATCGGGTCAAAACACCCTGAGAAGACGAGCGGATTCGAGGTGAAGACGCTCGGATTCTTGCTCCACGGGACGGGCGGATTCTTGACAATCCGCTCGGATTCTGTCACAGCGAGAAATTCCAAGTTTTGACGCTTCAGAGACGGGCGTCCCGTGCATAAGACGCTCGGATTCTTTTAAGATGGGACGGGCATCTTCTTGAGAAGACGGGCGGATTCTGCTACAGAGATTTTCTTTGAAATGCACAGGTAGAAAGACGGGCGTCTTTCTTCAAATCCGGCCGGATTCCTCAAGACGGGCGTTTTTCCTCGTTGGACGCTCGGATTCAACCTCAGTCCAAAACACTTCAAATTTTCAGCGCCACTGGACAGACGGTTTCTCCTCTAGACGCCCGGATTCCAGCAAGATGGTCGGATTCCAGGGAATCCGCATGGATTCAGGCTACGAGTTTTGACTTCTTCTCCTTTCTTAGATGCGTCCCCACACTTGAGCATTTGTTCCTTCCTTCATTCAAAAATCATTAGTAACCCTCCCTTACTTACGCTCATGAAAAGAGTTCATGCTATTTATTAAAACAAATGCAATAAATAAATACAAGTTAGAGGGTTAGTATATTTACAAGTGGTGGTTTAGGGAGGACTCCACCAAACTCTCCGTTAGATGGTCCTTTCAAGGGGGAGGAGGCCCGAGGTAGGTAGCCTCGACCTCTCCAACAAACGCTCCTTCATAGTAGGGCTTCAACCTTTGACCATTTACCTTGAACTTGCTTCCATCTTCCGCCTTGAGTTCGAAATCTCCATATTTTCCAACTTCGGTTATCACATAGGGACCCATCCATCTAGAGTTCAATTTTCCCGGAAAGAGTCGGTAGCGGGAGTTGAATAGAGGACTTTGTCTCCCTTGTGCAAGGCTTTTTGTCTAATTCTTTTATCATGAAGCAATTTTGTTCTTTCTTTATAAATCTTTGCATTCTCATAGGATTGTAGTCGGAATTCCTCCAACTCTTGGATTTGAATCATCCTCCTTTGACCGCTCAATTTGAGATCAAGATTAAGTGCTCGGATTGCCCAATAAGCTTTGTACTCCAATTCGATTGGCAAATGACATGCTTTTCCATAGGCAAGCTTGTAGGGGGAGGCTCCTATGGGAGTCTTATAGGCCGTCCTATAAGCCCAAAGAGCATCATCAAGCTTTGTGCTCCAATCTTTCCGAGTCTTGTTCACAACTTTTTCAAGGATTTGCTTGATCTCTCTATTTGAAATTTCCACTTGACCGCTTGTTTGAGGATGATATCCCAAGCCGGTTCGATGTTGAACACCATATTTAGTCAAAAGGGATGCAAGCTTCTTCTCATGGAAATGTGTTCCTCCATCACTAATGATCGCTCTAGGAACTCCAAATCTTGGGAAAATTATCTTCTTGAAAATCTTGGTGACCGTTTTTGTATCATCATTTGGGGTGGCAATTGCCTCCACCCACTTTGAGACATAATCTACGGCCACAAGGATGTACTTATTCCCATTAGATGTCACAAAGGGCCCTTGGTAGTCAATTCCCCAAACATCGAAGATCTCTACCTCTAGAATGACCCTTTGTGGAATTTCGTTCCTCCAAGATATATTCCCCGTTCTATGACAAGCATCGCAATGAATGATGAATTCTCTTGTATCTTGAAACATTGTAGGCCAATAGAAGCCCGATTGGAGAATTTTTGCAACGGTTCTCCTTGCTCCATGGTGCCCACCGTAGGGTGATGAATGACATCCTTCCAAGATTCCTAGGATTTCCCATTGAGGGATGCATCTCCGGTAGAGCCCATCACTACACTCCTTGTAGAGATTTGGATCATCCCAAAAGTACCTCTTCACTTCGAATAGGAATCTCTTCCTTTGGTTGTGGTTCAAATTTGGAGGGAGCACTTTTCCAACAATATAATTGGCATAATCGGCAAACCATGGGGTGATGTGCCTCTCAAGTTGTGTTTGAATAGCCATCAAAATATCGTCGGGAAATGAGTCATTGATCGGAGTTTCTCCATTTTCATCATGAAACCGGATCCTTGACAAGTGATCCGCCACTACATTCTCGGCTCCTTTCTTGTCTCTTATTTCCAAGTCAAATTCTTGAAGAAGCAAAATCCATCTCAACAATCTTGGTTTTGCCTCCTTCTTTATCAAGAGATGTCGGAGAGCACGGTGATCCGAAAATACAATCACCTTGGATCCAAGCAAGTAGGAACGGAATTTATCCAAAGCATAAACAATGGCAAGAAGCTCCTTTTCGGTTGTATCATAATTCACTTGAGAGGGGTCGAGGGTCTTGCTTATGTAATAGATGGCATGAAGAGCTCTCCCTACCCGTTGGCCAAGAACTGCTCCAACGGCGTAGTTGCTAGCGTCACACATAATCTCGAAAGGTAACTCCCAATTCGGGGTTGAATGATTAGTCGAGATTAATGCTTCTTTGATTCTATTAAAAGCTTTAACACAATCGTTAGTAAATTGGAATTGGGCATCTTTAAGCAAAAGTTGAGTGAGGGGTTTTGCTATTTTTGAAAAATCTTTTATAAAACGACGATAAAAACCCGCGTGACCGAGAAAACTTCTCACCCCTCTAACATTCACGGGAGGTGGGAGTTTCTCTATCACCTCAACTTTAGCTTTATCGACCTCGATGCCCTTTTCCGAAATCAAATGACCTAAGACAATTCCTTCATTGACCATGAAGTGACACTTTTCCCAATTTAAAACAAGGCTAACATCTTCACACTTTTGCAACACAAGAGAAAGATTATGCAAACATGAGTCAAAGTCCTTTCCATAAACACTAAAATCATCAATAAAAACTTCCATTATGGTCTCTAAGTAATCGGAGAAGACACTCATCATGCATCTTTGGAAAGTGGCGGGGGCATTACATAATCCAAAAGGCATCCTCCTATATGCAAAAGTGCCATAAGGGCATGTGAAGGTGGTCTTATGTTGGTCATCCGGGTGTATAGGGATTTGGAAGAATCCCGAATACCCGTCAAGGTAACAAAAGAATTTGTTGGAGGCTAACCTCTCAAGCATTTGGTCAATGAATGGTAAGGGGAAGTGATCTTTTCTTGTTGCGGAGTTTAATTTCCGGTAGTCAATGCACATACGCCAACCTGTGATCATTCTTGTGGGTATTAATTCATTCTTTTCATTTGTCACTACCGTGGTACCTCCTTTCTTAGGTACCACTTGGACGGGGCTAACCCACAAAGAATCCGATATGGGATATATGATTCCCGTATCAAGTAATTTCATGACTTCTCCTTTGACAACTTCTTACATGTGGGGGTTCAATCTTCTTTGGGGGTGAATGGTAGGTCTATGGTCTTCCTCTAGATGAATTCTATGCATGCAAAAGTCGGGACTTATCCCCTTAAGGTCATCTAGAATATAACCTATAGCCTTCTCATGTTGTTTCAACACATCAAGCAATTTTCCCAATTGGTCATCATCAAGTCTATCATTAACAATCACGGGTTTGGTCTTTGATTCATCAAGGTAAGCATATTTCAAATTTGGGGGAAGGGGTTTTAAAGTAGGAGTTTGTACCTTACTTTCTTCCTTTGGAGTTTCATTGAGAATTTGCTCCATCTCCATTAGACATTCCATTCTCATAGCATACTCAACTTCACTTTCATCAACCTCATCATATTCAAATCCCATGATGGGTTCCTCTTGCTCTTGAGCTTGTAAAATATCCTCTAGGATCGATTGCTCATCCTCTATGGGTTGACATGCTTCTACTAGAATATTATGCACCAATTCGGATTGTGCACGAGTAAGTTCCATGTTAGCTAGAGCGGCTTCAAAGAGATCCACCTCCAACTCCCAATACATGCTCTTAGCCTCACTTGCTTCTAAGGCTTCTAATGCTTGCATGGGATCCTTGAAGTAAGGGATACTCAAGTGGTCCTCTACAAAACAGTCTATGAAATCCATCTCGCAAAATATCAAACAACTTGAAAGCGATTAGAGCAAACCTTGAGGAGTTTTACTTCCTCAAGGCGAAGAAAGACACAACTAATAACAATAAAAAGAAATCTAAATCAAACAAACACCGTCCCCGGCAACGGCGCCATTTTTGATTCGATCCCGCTAAGTGTTCACAAATTAAGATGTGGTCGTTCGGTCACGGTCGAATCAAAACACAATTTATAGCTTCACAAACAACTCTACAATTAGTAAAGAGGCAAGTAAAGGTCGGATCCCAAGGGACGGGAGTTGAAATGAGATTTCTATTGCAACTAGTGGTGTCTAAGGGGTGTCACAAATTGGGTTGATGTAGAAGGTCACTAAACTAAAATAGCAATGAAAATAAACAAGCAAGATGAATTAAAGGGGTGTAAACAATTGATTAAAGGCACTAGGGTGTCATGGGATCATAGGGGAATCATGGGACATGATCATACAAACATGTTCTCAAATTATAAGCAAGCAATTATTGTTGTGATGGATTGAGTTGGGTTATATCTTACAATCCTAGGAAAGTTTGGGTCCCGGAGCCGAATCGATTAGATTGTACAACACCTACAAGTCGACTTAATCTTCCCTACTCAACAACATGCATGGTCTAATGAGACTCGAGTTGGGTTATGTCTTACAAGTCTCATTGAAAAGATAGAAGATGATAGTAAATGCAAGGATTCATAGGCTTAGCATTTCATCAAATATAACATGTGCATGAGTTGAGATCAAAACAAGCAAGCAAATAAAACATAAAAGCATATTAATTTAAGCATGAATCATTCCCCATGTTGGTTTCCCCTAATCACCCATTAACCCTAACTAAGAGACTACTCACTTATTATCATGTTGATCATGCTAGCAAGGTTGTCAATCATACCAACAATATGAAACATGATGAATAAATGAAAGTAATTAACAATAATTAAAAAGGGATTAAGAGATTATACCTACTAATGATTCCAATAATAAAGCAAAGATAAAAGAAGTACTTGAATGCTTGATTGAGAGGTTGTCAATCTCCCAACAATAACCCAAATAATCTTCAATTACCCAAAATAAAGGATGAACAAAAGAGAGATTAAAGAACTAAAACTTGGATTAAAACTTGATTAATACTTGATTACAATATTAAAGAGAGATTTGATTGATATTAACTACACTAATTATTGATAAGAAGAACATGCCCCTCTAATTAGACTAATGGGGTATTTATACTGGAAATTAGGGAGGATGCATTAGGGTTAACTAAGGGCTAAACTAGTAATTACACTTTTTAGATTGAGCAAGGAGGAGCCGGTATTTTTCGAGAGAAGGGCTTTTTTCTTCGTAGCTTGGAGAAGACAATCCGTGCTGTGCTGGAATCCGGGAGGAATAGGGTCGGGACGGGCGGATTCTGGCGTTGGAATCCGAGCGGATTCAGGGGAATCCGGACGGATTGTGGAGGGGGAATCCGAGCGGATTATGGCAAAGCCGCTCGGATTGTGCTGCTGCGGGACGGACGGATTGGTGACAATCCGCTCGGATTGTCAGTCAGCAACAAATCTTCTTCTTTTCTTCCCTTTTCTTCACAAATTCCTTGGGGATTTCCTTGGGGACTCAAGGATCCTTTCTCAACTTTGCTCTTCTACTATAATATGTACAAAGGCCTTCTAATCTTGTCTCTCCTTGATGCTTGGTCATTGAATTCGATCAATTTAGTCTCGTTTTGCCATGAAAATGCAAGATTCTTACTCCTTTCCTACCAATGGATCAAAATCTCAAAGAATATGCAAAACAAAGAACTAAAGATAAGAAATGACCCAAATAGGCACTAAAAAGCATGGGAACAAGGCTAATTCGGGGGCTAAATATGCACCAATTATGGTCACAACACACCACTTCGCGGAGCCGTCTAGTCCAACCCTTAATCCTTTTCCTTAGACAAAGGTCATTCATTATAATCCCCTATAAAATCTAGTGCAAAACAGTGGCGGAAACATTGTTGAATGGGATTAAATACACAATGATAAAACTAAATAACCAAACTCGGATTAAAATAAATATAATTTACCAAAAACATTTACGAAAAGGTAGTCGATACAATTGCCACTTTTGCTAAAAAGGGCTAAAAATTAAAACCTCCAAAACATGGTTCTACAATCCAAACCAAACGAAAATAAAAAGTGTAGGATCAACTACTCGCTAGCTCACTCCTCGAATTGCAGCAAACAAATACCTGTCATGTTATATACATAACAACCACAATTAGTGCGGAGTAACTCAGGCGTTCTCCCGCCACATTTCATCAAGTTAAAGGCAAGCAAATGCTAAAACCACAATTACTTGAAATATGAAACCTCAATACATTATAAAATGTTAAAAACATAAATAAGCATTTGAACAATTGAAAATCAAAATTAAGTCCAGAAACATTAAAGTATAAGATACAATATCAAATACTCTTTATGTAAAACTAGCTTAGTGTCTTAGTATAGATTTTCACTCGGACTATGCTAAAGTACCGCGGTTCCACAACAATAATAGGGCGACGTCTTACTTCGCAGTGCGAGGCCCTAGTCTAAGTCTATGTACATAACTCCCGGGGTGCAACACTCCCAGACGACCACCGATGACAATCATCAGTTCTATAGCTAATGGCAAAACTAAGCATATCCTGAGTTTATTATTCTAAACCTTACACCAAACTGTTCCATAAGTATTCAAAACAACTTCAAAAGTGTGTATTATTCAAATCCTTTAAAAAGGAAACCTTCCAAGAAGGCAACTTTCAAAAATAGTAACTTTCTATTATAAATAATGTCATTTAAAAAGTTAGAAAATAAAAGTTATCATCTTATTACTAAATTGGGTAATCCAATTTAAATACTAACCCATTATTTAAAATGATAAAATAATTTAAGTCAAATACTTCTTATAAAACAGGCTCTTAACACATTCTGGAATCATATGAAAAATGACCATAATACCCTTCTCCATAAATTAACTTCCAAACCATTATTTACTCGGTTTAACCAAAACATTGTTTTATTTTTATAAAATCTATTTTAACTTCGATACTCATGAAATTTAACGTGAGTAATGTTTATGATATCTCTAACCAGCATGTAAGATTTCGTAAAAAGACATGCTCATTTGATATACGAACCGAATTAAGAACCAGATTATCATAAAAACCGCAAAACACCATTTTAATTATTAAAAATAGTTTCTGACCAGAAAGGTTCCCAAGAAAATTTGTAGCATTCTGGAGTTAAGCAGAAACACCAAAAATAACTTTCCAGCAACTAAAAATCATAAATACTATTTATTAAAATTTTATTCCGAAAACAACCATAACTGTATTTTATTTATTAAAAATATAATTCAACCCAAAATATTTTTTAACAAAATTTATATCATTCTATAATGCATTACCACAACTAATAAAATAGGTTTCGTAAATTAGAAAAATAAAAAACGAATTAATACCTAATAAACATCAAAACCGCTGAAACATTGTATAAATCATAATAATTATTAATACGATTAAAAGATCGAAACTTTTATGATATTAAGTCTTAAAATTTGTCATAGAACCAGAATAAAATCATAAAGAAGAAATTATACCATGATTAGTAATTTAAAACCCTAGAAATCAATATATTGCGATTATAACAACAATAACATTAAATCTAATAAAAGCAATACTAAATATGATAAAATCATAAGTAAAATATATTTTGATATATAATGAAATATCATAAATTTTGTGCCACGAGAACAAAGATTCGAAATACATAAATTAAATATCATAGTTTGATTAAAACAACGATAATGATAAAAAACAAGCAACTACTCAACAATAACTAATGAAATGCCGAGTCATGCCCTTAAGAGTTACCTCTTATTCGCATTCCAAATCGATGAAATACTCGTTCTCGTACGGATCTTGATGACATCCTCCAAAAACAAACATTCATATATGATTAAATCATATACTAATTAAATAAAAACCAAAACTAAATATATGGCAACGATTAAGGGCAATAATTACCCTTAGAATAGGATGAACGGGTGATGAAGGAAGATCGAACTTAATAAAGAAGCAAGAAGGCAAGCACGTACGTAGAATAAAGAAGCAACAAAACAAGCACGTACGTAAATTTTGTTTTTAAAAACAGAGAACAGCAGAAGCAGCAGGCTTCCGTTCCACTGTTTTTTTGCAAGAGAGAAAGATATGTGAATGATAAGATATTATGTGAACAAATAAAATAAAGAGATGCTAAACACTTTTCAAAATATCTCGGCAAAAGGCTTAAACTTTGATATTAACATGATCATTTGAATAAAACTCGGTCCATTTGAAAAATTGGACAGCAAATCAACTAAGAACGGATTTAAATAAATAAATAAATAAAAACCGTGAATTAAAAGATAAAAATTTAAATCTCATAAGTAAGAATTAAAATATATGAGATTAGAAATGAATGAAAATAGAAAGAGGGTTCAAGAGAAATAATTTCCGAAGTCCAACGAACTAACTCGGAGTAGAATTAGAAAACGAATTAAATGAATAAATAAAACGAGGCTTTAATAATTAGAAATAATAATAGTACACTTGGAAAACAAAGCAATATTCGAGGTATAAAACAATTCAAGAATTCAAGGATAGAAAATAAGTTGCTCGAGAATATATTCCGGGTCAAACCAATTAAATTCGTAATCGAAAATGGAATGTGATTACGAAATCAAATTAGAAAAAAGGCGGGCATTACATTCATAACCAAAGACTGTGACTCTAAATCATGGATGTGATAAAAAGAAGGGAAAGACACTTCTAAAACGGGATGGAAAAGGGTTACGGGATGGATTAGGCTACACCACTTTGCAGAGCCGCCTAATCCAACCCTAAACCATTTTCCTTAGACAAAGGTCGTTCGTAGTTGAAAAAAAAAAGACTAAACCGTAGGGAGGGACGAGTGATACCCTGTCGTGGAAAGGATTAAAAGAGGGGAAAGACGCTTCTAAAACGGGACGGAAAAGGGTTTAGGGTTGGATTAGGCGACACCGCTTCGCGGAGCAGCCTAATCCAACCCTAAACCCTTTTCCTTAGACAAAGGTCGTTCGCAGTGCAAAAACCCAAGACTAAATTCTAGGGAGGGATGGGTGATACCCTATCGTGGATGGGATTAAAAGAGTGGAAACACGCTTCTAAAACGGGATGGAAAAGGGCTTAGGGTTCGATTAGGCGCCACCGCTTCGCGGAGCCACCAAATCAAACCTTAAACCGTTTTCCATATACAAAGGTCGTTCATAACCAAACATATAGTAACATTGTAACTCTAAAACACGAATGGGATTAAAAGAGTGGAAAGATTCTTCTAAAACGGGACAAAGAAGGGTTTAGGATTGGTTTAGGGGTGGATTATGTGTCACCGCTTCGCAGAGCAGCCTAATCAAACCCTAAACCCTTTTCCTTAGACAAAGGTCGTACGTAGTCGAAAAACCCAACACTAAACCTAGGGAGGGACAGGTGATTCCCTGTCATGGGAGGGATTAAAAGAGGGGAGAGACGCATCTAAAACGGGACGAAAAAGGGTTTAGGGTTCGACTAGGCGGCTCCGCGTAGCGGAGCCGCCTAATCCAACCCTAAACCCATTTCCTTAGACAAAGGTCATTTATAACCAAAGATATAGTAACACTGTGACTCTAAAACATGGATGCGATTAAAAGAGAGGAAAGACGCTTTTAAAACGGGACAGAAAAGGGTTTAGGGTTGGATTAGACTTCACCGCTTCGTGGAGCCGCCTAATCCAACCCTAAACCCTTTTCTTTAGACAAAGGTCATTCATAACCAAAAATATAGAAACATTGTTACTATAAAACATGGATGGGGTTAGAGGAGGGGAAGGACACTTCTGAAACAGGACGGAAAAGGTCGTTCATAGTGTAACAACCAAAGACTAAACCCTAGGGAGGGACGGGTGATACCCTATCATGGGAGAGATTAAAAGAAGGGAAAAACGCTTCTAAAATGGGACGAAAAAGGGTTTAGGGTTCGATTAGGCATCACTGCTTCGCGGAGCCGCCTAATCCAACCCTAGGCCCTTTTCCTTAGACAAAGGTCATTCATAGTGCAAAAACCCAGGACTAAACCCTAGGGAGGAACAGGGGGTTCCCTGTCGGGGGAGGGATTAAAAGATGGGAAGGACGGTTCTAAAAGGGGACCGAAAAGATCGTTCGTAGTGCAAAAACCCAAGATTAAACCCTAAGGAGGGACGTGTGATACCATGTCGTGGGAGGGATTAAAAAAGTGGAAAGACGCTACTAAAACGGAATAGAAAAGGGTTTAGGGTTCAATTAGGCATCACCGCTTTGCGGAGCTACCTAATCCAACCCTAAACATTTTTCCTTAGACAAAGGTCGTCCGTAGTACAAAAACCCAAGATTAAACCCTAGGGAGGGACGGGTAATACCTTTCGTGGGAGGGATTAAAAAAAGGGAAAGACGCTTCTAAAATGGGTCGGAAAAGGTTTAGGGTTAGATTAGGCGTCACCGCTTCGCGGAGCCGCCTAATCCAACTCTTAATAGTTTTCCTTAGACAAAGGTCGTTTATAACCAAACATATAGTAACATTGTGACTCTAAAACATAGATGGGATTAAAAGAGGGGAAATACGCTCTAAAATTGAAAGAAAAAGGGTTTAGCGTTGCATTAGGCATCACCGCTTCGCGGAGCCGCCTAATCTTACCCTAAACCCTTTTCGTTAGACAAAGGTCGTTCATAGTAAAAAAAAAACCCAAGACTAAACTATAGGGAGGGACAGGTGATTCATTGTCTTGGAGGGATTAAAAGAGGGGAAAGACGCTTCTGAAACGGGACGGAAGCGGTGATGCCTAATCCAACTCTAAACCCTTTTCCTTAGACAAAGGTCGTTCATAACCAAACATATAATAACATTATGACTCTAAAACATGGATGGGTGCAAAAACCCAAGACTAAACCCTAGGGAGGGATAAAAAAAGAGGAAAGACGCTTCTAAAATGGGTCGGAAAAGGGTTTAGGGTTTGATTAGGTATTATCGCTTAGCAGAGCCACCTAATCCAACCCAAACCCGTTTTCCTTATACAAAGATCGTTCATAACCAAAAATATAATAACACTGTGACTGTAAATTATGGATGAGATTAAAAGAGAGGAAAGACGCATTTAAAACGGGACGAAAAAGGGTTTAGAGTTGGATTAGGCATCACCGCTTCGCGGAGCTGCCTAATCCAACCCTAAACCATTTTTCTTTGACAAAGGTCGTTCATAACCAAACATATAGTAACACTGTGACTCTAAAACGTGGATGAGATTAAAAGAGGGGAAAGACGCTTCTAAAACAAGACAGAAAAGGGTTTAGAGTTAGATTAGCCATCACCGCTTCACGGAGCCACCGAATCCAACCCTAAACCCTTTTCCTTAACAAAGGTCATTTATAACTAAACATATAGTAACATTGTGACTCTAAAATAGGGATGGGATTAAAAGAGGGGAAAGACGCTTCAAAAAGAGGACGGAAAAGGTCGTTCGTAGTGCAAAAACCTAAAGACTAAACCGTAGGGAGGAAAGGGGTGATACCCTATCGTGGGAGGGATTAAAATTGGGGAAAGACGGTTCTAAAACAGGACGGAAAAGGGTTTAGGGTTCGATTATGCGTCACCGCTTCGCGGAGCCGCCTAATCCAACCTTAAACCATTTTCATTAGACAAAGGTTGTTCTTGGTGCAAAAGTCCAAGACTAAACCCTAGGGAGGTACGGGTGATACCCTGTCGTGGGAGGGATTAAAGGAGAGGAAAGACGCTACTAAAATGGGACGGAAAAGGGTTTAGAATTGGATTAGGCGTCACCTCTTCGCGGAGCCACCTAATCTAGCCCTAAACCATTTTCCTTTGACAAAGGTCATTCATAACCAAACATATAGTAATACAGTGACTCTAAAACATGGATGGGATTAAATGTGGGGAAAGACGCTTCTAAAATGGGACGGAAAAGGGGTTTTGGGTTGGCCTAGGCGTCACTGCTTCGCGGAGCCGCCTTATCCAACCCTAAACCCTTTTCCTTAGACAATTTGTAATAGTAACACTGTTACTATTAGCATATATAAGGATTATTAATTTAAAAGGTATGAATACTATAGAAAATGTGAAGTTAGATGGATAAAACCCAAGTACTGTAGTTGGAAATGAAGTTCCCATGCCAATTTCTTGAATGAAAAATCATTGATTCATCATCACAAAATTGATTATTTTTTGCTATTATATGTAAGGGTCCTAGTAACAGAGTATCCTACTACTTCTTGGTATGACATGTCATTGTTACAGCATGGCAGTATCATACTACTATTTTTTTTAGATATTTTAGCAACTGCTTCATCAGCTATGCGAAGAGGGCATGTTCTCTTGTCATGGTCAACCTTTTCAAGGGCTTGTATTTTTGCCGACATCAATCTTTTTCCGCTCCCCTTATTGTGTGCTTTCACCAGAGGCTGGATAGTGACTTCAGAGGACGAGCTGCAGCCCAAAAGCATCTTCATTTATTGATCTTTTATAAGTGGTTGAGTAGACAACTTCACCCGGAACACAACTAGTAGGGATGCTAACTCGACCATGTGAACAATAGGCAAAGTTTTGAGAGCTCCAACGGTTGCACTGAAATCTGCCCATAGCTTTCACACATGGCTATTATTAGACTGAGCCATATTTGAATCCTCGATAACAATCCCATTGGAATCAAGCATGAAAATGAAACATCAAGTTACTGTTTAATATGGTAACAATGATACTCTAAGAAATTATTGGAGTGAGGGCTCAAAATGAAACAGTAAGTCAAAGTTCATAATATAACACTGTTACTATCACAATATATTTGCGTAAGAACTTTTAAAGGGGAAAAAAGGAGATGTGTCAGAAATAATGTTTTCGAATCAACCATGTTAGTTACGTAATAGTTCTTGGTCCAACGATCTAAAATGTACTTGTTTGGTATTTACCGAATTCCTTAGACAAAGGTCGTTCGTAGTGCAAAAACCCAAGACCAAATCCTAGGGAGGTACGGGTGATACCCTGTAATGGGAGGGATTAAAAGAGGGGAAAGACGCTTAAAAAACGGGATGGAAAAGGGTTTAGGGTTCGATTAGGCGTCACCGCTTCGCGGAGCCGCCGAATCCAACCCTCAACCCTTTTCCTTAAACAAAGGTCGTTCATAAGCAAACATATAGTAACATTGTGACTCTAACATATATGGGATTAAAAGAGAGTAAAGACGCGTCAAAAACGGGACGAAAAAGGGATTAGGGTTAGATTAGGCATCACCGCTTCGCGGAGCCGCCTAATCCAACCCTAAACCCTATTCCTTAGACAAAGGTCATTCATTACCAAACATATGGTAACATTGTGACTCTAAAACATGGAGATGAATAAAAGAGGGGAAAGACGCTTCTAAAATGGGACGGAAAAGGGTTAAGCGTTGCATTAGGCATCACCACTTCGCGGAGCCGCCTAATCTTACCCTAAACCCTTTTCGTTAGACAAAGGTCGTTCATAGTAAAAAAAACCCAAGACTAAACTATAGGGAGGGACAGGTGATTCCTTGTCTTGGAGGGATTAAAAGAGGGGAAAGACGCTTCTGAAACGGGACGGAAGCGGTGACGCCTAATCCAACTCTAAACTCTTTTCCTTAGACAAAGGTCGTTCATAACCAAACATATAATAAGATTATGACTCTAAAACATGGATGGGTGCAAAAACCCAAGACTAAACCCTAGGGAGGGATTAAAAAAGAGGAAAGACGCTTCTAAAATGGGTCGAAAAAGGGTTTAGGGTTTGATTAGGTATTATCGCTTAGCGGAGCCGCCTAATCCAACCCAAACCCATTTTCCTTATACAAAGATCGTTCATAACCAAACATATAGTAACATTGTGACTCTCAAACATGGATGGGATTAAAAGAGGGGAAAGATGCGTCTAAAACAGGATGAAAAAGGGTTTAGGGTTGGATTAGGCGTCACAGCTTCGTGGAGCTGCCTAATCTAACCCTAAACCCTATTCCATAGACAAAGGTTATTCATAACCAAACATATAGTAACACTGTGACTCTAAAACATGAATGAGATTAAAAGAGGAGAAATATGCTTCTAAAATGAGACGGAAAAGATCGTTCATAACCAAAAATATAATAACACTGTGACTGTAAATTATGGATGAGATTAAAAGAGGGAAAAGACGCATTTAAAACGGGACGAAAAAGGGTTTAGAGTTGGATTAGGCATCACCGCTTCACGGAGCTGCCTAATCCAACCCTAAACCATTTTTCTTTGACAAAGGTCTTTCATAACCAAACATATAGTAACATTGTGACTCTAAAACATGGATGAGATTAAATGAGGGGAAAGACGTTTCTAAAATGGGACGGAAAATGGTTTAGGGTTGGATTAGGCGTCACCGCTTAGCAGAGGCGTCTAATCCAACCCTAAACCCTTTTTCTTAGACAAAGGTCGTTAATAACCAAACATATAGTAACATTGTGACTCTAAAACATGGATGATATTAAAAGAGGGGGAAGACGCTTTTAAAAAGGGACAGAAATGGTGGTTCTGTAATACTCCGTATTTATAAGTCTCTGGGTACTCTATCGAGTAGGCCTTACCCTGTCGAGTAAGGGTGAGTTGCGTTTTTAAAATAGTTTCTGACCTGTTGGGTAAGGGGGTACTCGATCGAGTAAGGGGGTACTCGATCGAGTAGCCGGTTTACGGGGAGTTATTTCTCGGGTTAGGTTAATTATGCGATTAAGGTATATAATCTTTTCCGTCATTGTTCTAAACACTTTTCAAAACCTAAATTACTGCAAGAGAGAAAGCAAAGTACGTTCATCACCTTAATCGCATTGTTAGAAAATCTCGGAGTTAGGAAGGTCGGATTTCACCTTTCTTTATATCGTTGTGATCCTTGCGTCTAGGGTAAGACCTATATACCATTTTTATAATGTTTCTTTAAAGTTGGTTAAACCCTAATTTGGGAATTGGGGGTTTTGTAGTATGTTATGCTTGGTAGTGATTATATGTTTGTATGTTAGGAGGAGGATTCGTAGAGGAAGCTTTTTGATATCAGCTGTGAGATCGTCTGATTATTGTGCTTTCTAGGTAGGGTTTCCCTACTCAGTATTAGTTACATAATGTGTGGTGATTGTGCTGTAATTAGTGCTTGTTTATTGGTTTCGTGACGGTTGTTGATTGATTGTTGTTGATGGATGTGATTGTTTGTCTCTGGTTCTCGAGATGCGTTCTCGGCTGAGTGGAGTCACTTGCAGGAGTGGCTTCTCGCCCTAGTTTCGCCCTCCATGGAACCCGCCACGGGAGGGGATGTGCACGTTAATAGCACAGGGTTATCGCTCGGTATGATGAACGGGGCTTAGGTGGGAACGGCTGCGGTCCCCCACTGGCAGGGCTGGTCCAGTGGACAGTCGGTGACGGAGATGGAGTGGAGTGGATGATTGTGTATGATTGTATGAGCTGTATTGTTTTTACATTCCGTTGGTTATATAATTTATGTAAATAGATCGACCCCGATTATTGTTTTTAAAACTGCGGTGATCCATTCGGGGAAGGTGAGAGATATTGGGCAGGTATGAGTTGAGTATCTTGGGATAGCCGGGATGTGCCACGATCCGATGATAGAAGTCTTCGTCAGAGTAGCTTAGTAGTTTTCACAAACATTTCAGTTATTAAACAGTCTGTTTGAGAATATGTATTCGTACATTTGGTTTTGGTTTTGAGATTGTAACCTTTCACTAAGTATTTTTATTTAAACGTTGTTTCATTATTGTTTATTTGATTATCATTGCCTCGGGTAACCGAGATGGTAACATCCTTATACTTGGGTGGTCCTGGTAAGGCACTCGGAGTATGGGGGTGTTACAAAATGGTATCAGAGCGACGATCCTGAAACCTGTAACCAATGAACCCAATGAATATAGGGAGTCAATTAAAATGAACCCGGGGTAAAGGTTGTAGGAGCTAATACAAAGGCTTGGGAGACGTCCTAAAGTCGCGAAATCGCCCTACCATTTTGAACCGATCACATTGGGGGGTGTATGTCAAGTCGTATGTGTTGTTTGTCAACTTGTGTGTGTGGCTGTGGTGAAGTATGTCGTAATTGTTGAATGCTTGGAGTAGAAGGTTGAGAATATGAATGAAAGATTGATGAGACATATAGAACTGTGTTGGAATAAGAAGCATGTTGGATGTTTACTATGTGGCATTTGATCATATGATATAACTGTTTCGTTGATTTTATGAAAAGCTTGGTATAATTGCATGCTTAGCTATATCACATGTTGAGTTTATAATGTTGCTTAGTATGTTGGGAGATGTGAGATAACATGCGGGTAGTTTATGCGAGTCAGCATGACTCGATCGAGTAGGGGGGTACTCGATCGAGTAGGCATGATACTCGGTCGAGTGGGTTTAACTCGATCGAGTGGGTATTTGACGATTTTGAATCCTGAATCGTGTTTTTGGGCACTCAATCGAGTACCTCGGGCACTCGATCGAGTAGGGGGTCACTCGATCGAGTAGACGGGCTACTCGGTCGAGTATGTTAGAGGTCAGAATGTCTGTTTGGGTTCTGGAGTCGAGGCACTCGATCGAGTATGCTGGGCACTCGATCGAGTATGTCCTGGGCAGCCTGTTTTCGTGTTTTGAGATTTAGTGCATGTGTTTATGTCTATCCTTTCTTATATATAGTTTCAAGATCCCGCCCAAGAGAAACGCTTACTATGCGAGAGCTGAGACCATGAACATAGATGATGTTGTTAAGATGTTGGAGCACCAAGATGCCCTGACTGAGGCCTTAAAGAAAGTGAATAAGGATAAGGAGGTTGATCACTCTAAGATCAGTCTCTATATATCGAGGTTTAACCCAAAAGAGTACACGGGAACCGGGGAACCAAACCTTCTTGACAACTGGCATCGTGAGATGGAGAACATCCTGGACCTGGTTCATTGTGCTGATGAGATGAGAGTGGAACAAGCTGCGTTCTACCTGAGGGACGCAGCTGGCAAGTGGTGGGATACGGTGAAGGTGAGTGCTAGGGAGATGTATGTGAACCAGGGCTTACCTGCTATACCTTAGGAAGAGTTTCAGAGAGCTATGAGGAAGGAGTTTGTACCGGAACATGTGAGGAGTAAGCTGAGAGAGGAGTTCGATGGGTTTAAGATGACATCTGATATGTCAGTTGCTGAGTATTACAAGCAGTTTAATGAGAAGTCTAGGTATGCTGAGGATATGGGTCTGAGTGAGGAGAACCTAGCGCCGAGGTTTGAAAGAGGGTTGACACCTAAGATTATGGATAAGTTACCCGTGGGAGTCCTTACCGATGTTAAGGAAGCTTATGAGAGAGCTGGGAGAGCTGAGAGGCTGGTTGAGATGGCTCAGGAGAGGGTGAGTGAGAAAAGAAAGGCTGAGAGTGAGGGTGGAGGCCAGTCTAGTCACAAGAAAGGCAACCACAATCAAGCTAGAGGGTTTTCTTCTGGGTCAGGGTTTAGTGCTGGGGCTTCCTTCGGGCGTGGCCGTGTGAGTAGCAGTGGTAGTTGGGGTATGACTTGTTTTGGCTGTGGTGGTGTTGGCCACAAGAGATATGAGTGCACGAGTATGCCTGGAGCTTTTCAGGGATCGGCTCGGGGGAGCTATTTTCAAGGACCTGCTCAGAGTTATGCGAGCAATAGACCGTCTGGATCATGGTCTAACCGGGGAAGTCAGAGCTATCAGGGTGGAGGTAACCGCAATGGCGGTAATTCTTATCAGAAACAAGCTACGAACAACAACAACAATCAGGGGTCGGGTGCTAAGCCGACCACATCACCAAGATCTTGTCCGGGGAGGTGGACGGAAGACCGATGGAAAGTCTGTTCATGATGGACAAGAAAGCGGTGAGGAGGATGCCCATGTTATCACTGGTACTTTTCTTGTTAACGGTATTCATACCTTTTTTTGTTTGATTCGGGGCGTCTCAGTCGTTTGTATCTTCGAGTCATGTTAAACGGTTGGGTTTGAGGGTATATGAGTCTGTAAGTGAGAAAGTTTTTATACCTTCGGGTGAGTCTGTATCATGTGGGAGGTTGTTTAGAGATGTATTTATGATAGTTGGGCAAGTTGATCTACCTGTAAACTTGCTAGAGTTTCCTTTTGACGGTTTTGAGATGATAGTCGGGATGGACTGGTTAGGAAAGTATAAGGCTAAGATAGACTGTCATCAAAAGAAAGTGTCTTTGAGAGGGCCTAAGGGTGTTAGTGTGTCTTATCGTGGATTTCTAGTCAAATCAAAAGTTAAGTTGATTGCAGCTGTCACTTTGAAGTCTTATCTGAGGAAGGGATGTCCTTTGATCTTGTGCCATGTGAGAGATGACCAGATAGAGAGTCCGACAGTTGATCAGATACCGGTGGTGGGAGAGTTTGCAGATGTTTTTCCATAGGAGATTCCGGGGTTGCCACCGAAGAGGGAGATAGATTTCACCGTTGAGTTGAACTGAGGACGGGGCCAATCTCTAAGGCACCGTACCGGATGGGTCCTAAAGAGATGGAGGAGCTCAGGAAACAGTTACATTATCTGATAGAGAAGGGATACATTAGACCTAGTGTATCGCCGTGGGGAGCACCAGTTCTTTTTTTGAAGAAGAAAGATGGGAGTTTGAGGTTGTGCATAGACTACAGAGAGCAGAACCGAGTGACAGTGAAGAACAAGTATCCTTTGCCAAGGATAGATGACCTGTTTGATCTGTTGAGTGGTGCATTAGTCTTCTCCAAGATTGATTTGAGGTCGGGGTACCATCAGGTGAAGATTAGAGAGATGGACATACCAAAGACAGCTTTCACGTCGAGGTATGGCCATTATGAGTATGTAGTGATGCCGTTTGGGTTATCTAATGCACCGGCTGTGTTTATGGATTTGATGAACATAATCTTCAGACCGTTTTTTGACAAATTTGTGGTGGTGTTTATTGATGACATCATAGTTTATTCCAAGACTAAGGAGGAGCATGAGGAGCATTTGAGGATTGTGTTGCAGACCTTGAGGGAGCATGAGTTGTATGCTAAGCTGTCCAAGTGTGAGTTCTAGTTAGAGAAAGTTGCTTTTCTGGGGCATGTGATCTCTAAGGAGGGAGTAGTTGTGGATCCGGCAAAGATTGAGGCAGTGACAAAGTGGGAAGCACCAAAGAATGTTGCTGAGATTAGGAGTTTCTTGGGTTTAGCTGGATACTACAGACGGTTCGTGAAAGATTTCTCTAAGATAGCTAGACCTATGACAGCTTTGATGAGGAAAGAGAACAGGTTTCGTTGGGATGAAAGTTGTGAGAAGGCGTTCCAAACATTAAAGGAGCGTTTGACCACAGCTCCTATCTTAGCATTGCCTGAAGGGATTGAGGACTTTGAGGTTTATACAGATGCCTCAAAGAATGGGTTAGGATGTGTGTTGATGCAGAACGGTAAGGTAATTGCCTATGCTTCTAGGCAATTGAAGCCGTACGAGGAGAATTATCCTACACATGATCTAGAGTTGGGTGCAAGGGTGTTTGCTCTCAAGATTTGGAGACATTACCTTTATGGGGCGACCTTTAAGGTATTTTCGGATCACAAGAGTCTCAAGTATATCTTCACTCAAAAGGAGTTGAACATGAGACATAGGAGGTGGACGGAGATGATTGGCGATTATGACATGGATATTATCTACCATGAAGGGAAAGCTAATGTTGTTGCAGATGCTTTGAGTAGGAAGAGTGTACATTCCCTGTGTACAGCTCTATCTTTGATGAGGTTGCGTGATGAGGTGGGGAAGTTTGGGATACATATGATGCAGAAAGGGGATGCTGTGGGAGATTTGACAGTTCAGCCTGATCTTTATGATGATATTCGAGGTAAACAGGCTTCAGATCCTATGATGGTTGAGTGGAGAGCTGGAGTAGAGAAAGGGACAGTGTCCCGATTTCCTATTCATACAGATGGTAGTTTGAGGTTCGATGGTAGGTGGTGTGTCCCTGATGATGAGGAGCTGAAAAAGACAATCATGACAGAGGCACATTGTACACCGCATTCAGTACATCCGGGTGGTGACAAGCTATACAAGGATTTAAAGAACACGTTTTGGTGGCCTGGGATGAAGAAAGAAACGGCAGAGTTTGTGGCCCGTTGTTTGACATGCCAGAGAGTTAAAGGGGAACAGCGACGACCACAAGGTAAGATTCAGTCTTTAGAGGTACCTGAGTGGAAGTGGGAATCCATTTCTATGGATTTTATCGTGGGTTTACCAAAGAGTCAACAGGGTAATAACATGATATGGGTGATAGTGGATCGACTGACCAAGTCAGCTCACTTTGTTCCAATGAAAGATACAATTGGCTATGGCTTATCGAAAGAATGTGCTAAAGTTACATGGAGTCCCTAAGGACATAGTGTCTGACAGAGATGCGAGGTTTATATCAAGGTTTTGGAAAGAGTTGCAGGAATCTTTGGGAATAACTTTGAAGATGAGTACAGCTTTTCAACCTGCGACAGACAGTCAGACTGAGAGAACAATCAAAACTCTTGAGGATATGTTACGAGCCTGTGTGATGGACTTTGGTGGTAGCTGGGAAAAGAGGTTGGATTTGATAGAGTTTTCTTACAACAACATCTATCACACTAGTATTGGCATGCACCGTTTGAGGCTTTATATGGGAGGAGATGCAGGAGTCCGATTTGTTGGGTCGACAGTGCTGAGGCAGTGGTTCTAGGACCAGAGATGGTACATGAGATGGTTGAACAAATTAAGATGATCAGGGAACGGATGAGAGCAGCTCAAGATAGACAAAAGAGTTATACAGATCTACATCGGCGGGATATAGAGTTTCATGTTGGGGATAAGGTTCTTCTGAAAGTGTCTCCTATGCGTGGGGTTATGAGATTTGGGAAGAAGGGCAAGCTGAGTCATAAGTTCATCGGGCCCTATGAGATTTTAGAGCGAGTTGGGGAAGTTGCTTATCGTCTGGCTTTACCTGCTGCGTTAGAGAGAGTGCATAATGTGTTTCATGTATCGCAGCTGCGGAAGTATGTGAGTGACCCGTCACATGTGTTAGAGGCAGAGAACTTAGAGCTAGATGAGTCTTTATCATATCTTGAGGTACCTAAGCAGATTCTTGACCGGAAGGTTAGGAAGACTAGGAGTGGTGAGACAGTTTTGCTGTGGTTTCATGATTAGGAGTCGGGAGTGCGTAGTGTGAGTCTTTGTTTTGTTGTGGTTTGAACTTCGGGGACGAAGTTCGTTTTAAGGAGGGAAGACTGTAATACTCCGTATTTATAAGTCTCTGGGTACTCTATCGAGTAGGCCTTACTCTGTCGAGTAAGCGTGAGTTGCGTTTTTAAAATAGTTTCTGACCTGTTGGGTACTTGATCGAGTAACTATGATACTCGATCGAGTAAGGGGGTACACGATCGAGTACCTTAGCTACTCGATCGAGTAGCCGGTTTACGGGGAGTTATTTCTCGGGTTTTGTTAATTATGCGATTAAGGTATTTAATCTTTTCCGTCATTGTTCTAAACACTTTTCAAAACCTAAATTACTGTCAAGAGAGAAAGCAAAGTATGTTCATCACCTTAATCGCATTGTTAGCAAATCCCAGAGTTTGGAAGGTCGGATTTCACCTTTCTTTATACCGTTGTGATCCTTGCGTCAAGGGTAGACCTATATACCATTTTTATAATGTTTCCTTAAAGTTGGTTAAACCCTAATTTGGGAATTGGGGGTTTTGTAGTATGTTATGCTTGGCAGTGATTATATGTTTGTATGTTAGGAGGAGGATTCGTAGAGGAAGCTTTTTGATATGTTTGTGAGATCGCCCGATTGTTGTGCTTTCCAGGTAGGGTTTCCCTACTCAGTATTAGTTACATAATGTGTTGTGATTGTGCTGTAATTAGTGCCTGTTGATTGGTTTCGTGACGGTTGTTGTTTGATTGTTGTTGATGGATGTGATTGTTTGTCTCTGGTTCTCGAGATGCGTTCTCGGCTGAGTGGAGTCACTTGCGGGAGTGGCTTCTCGCCCTAGTTTCGCCCTCCGTGGAACCCGCCACGGGAGGGGATGTGCACATTAATGGGACAGGGTTATCGCTCGGTATGATGAGCGGGGCTTAGGTGGGAACGGCTGCGGTCCCCCACTGGCAGGGCTGGTCCAGTGGACAGTCGGTGACGGAGATGGAGTGGAGTGGATGATTGTGTATGATTGTATGAGCTGTATTGTTTTCTGTTCCGTTGGTTATATAATTTATGTAAATAGTACTGACCCCGATTATTGTTTTTAAAACCTGCGGTGATCCATTCGGGGATGGTGAGTAGATATTGAGCAGGTATGAGTTGAGTATTGGGATAGCTAGGATGTGCCACGATCTGATGATAGAAATCTTCCGTTGTAGCTTAGTACTTTTCACAAACATTTCAGTTATTAAAAAGTCAGTTTGAGAATATGTATTCGTACTTTTGGTTTTGGATTTGAGATTGTAACCTTTCACTAAGTATTTCTATTTAAACGTTGTTTCATTATTGTTTATTTGATTATCATTGCCTCGGGTAACCGAGATGGTAACATCCTTATACCTGGGTGGTCCTGGTAAGGCACTCGGAGTATGGGGGTGTTCCAGGTTCGTAGTGTAAAAACCAAAGACTAAACCTTAGGGAGGGAGTGGTGATCCCCTGTCGTGGGAGGGATTAAAAGAGGGAAAAGACGCTTCTAAAACAGGACGGAAATGGGTTTAGGATTCGGTTAGGCATCAACGCTTCGCGGAGATGCCTAATTGTAGATACCCGGTATCTGTTGAGACTCCAACAAAACACCCGATGATTATCAGACTACAACATGTTTTGGAATCGCAGCATTTGATTGACAGTTTGTGTACAACTTTACGTCGGAAAACATAAAACGATTTCGAAAATAAAACTTTTCAAAACATTTCAAAAATACCTGGAGTGTTTAATGCATGGCGACGGGGTCACAATGACACTAACTAGAGTCAAAACCGACACTGGACCAAAAACCGACTCGAAAATTCAAACTCCCGACTCCAACAACGAGTCAAACCGAGTCAAACACAAAAACCAAAATATCTCAAAGCCTTCTACCTTAAGTTTTCCCGGATTCATGTTGGTCAAGTACCAAACATGTGACTACAAAACCTAAGATAGAACAAATCATGATTGCGTTTGTTGTGAAAGCGACAACACAGCTCGAAGACCCGCGACGTGGCTCGCGCCTCTTTGAGCAGCCCAGGTGGCCACGTCGCTCAAAACTCACACAACCACTCATTCTCCTATAAATACCCCTCAAATGCCACCCATTTTAGAGTGATGCGAGTGTCCGCCCTCTCTTTTCTCTCTTAAAATTCTCGACTCGGCTTCTGAAGTCACAATCCGACGCGTATTTACGACCTACCGATCGTAAACACGAGCCTTACACATTGTTTGGTACTGTCATCGTGCATTAAACCACTTGACCTACCAATTCGACCACTACGCCATCACTAAACTTCTAAAAACACTCTTTTTTCTTACCAAAATGGTTTTAAATCGAGTTTTTTCCGATCAAACAAGTTGTTACACTTACGTCGATCACTCGCCATAACCAAACATGTAAGTATGATGGTGTAAAAATCCTCTTTTATTATGTTTTCATTTGTTTCATAACTCTAACATGCTAAAACATGCATAACATGAACCAAAACATGGAATAAACGAGCCAAAACTGATTTTTGGTCTGAGGCAGAAGCCCCTTAGTTCGGCAACAGGCTCGCGCCTAAATGGGGTACTCAGACCAGAGATCAACCGTGTTTGTTCTCGTCATTTCCCTTAATCCATTTTTCATATTTGTAATCGGTTTTTACCATTTCAAGTATTTTCGAAACCTTTTTGTTTCATTTCACATGTTTTAACCATAAAGTATTTTTCACCCTTGGTTCCTCATACCATGACGGTTAAATCCGTGTTTCGGTGATAATATTTGGTTAATGACATTTAGAAGGTATTTTAAAGCCTTTTATTTCATTTCCTCACATTTTCAAGCAAACATATTAGTCACCAACACAAAATCATTCTTGGTTCTACATACCATGCCGGATTTTAACCCGGGTACGATGACGAGTATCGACTAATTACATTCGAAATGGACTTAAAACAATTAGTCCATAATCATTTTTCAAAACTATTCATGTCAAGTTTGTCAAATCGAACCCGACACCGAATATTATCAAATAATGATGATTGTTCGGGTCTAATTCTTCAAATCAACAAATGCAGTTGAAAGGACCCTTTCGAAATCAAACCGGGTTCAAACACCCATTTTCAACACGTTTTATAACGTTTACTAAACAGTCAGAACACGGCATACAACCGTTGGCTAACCCGCGCCTCAAGCAGGCTTCTCATTTCTCATTTTCAAAACCAGAGGGAGGCTCCTTACACCGCCGGCTGGCTCGCGCCTCTTATAGCCGCCTGGTACAGGGCTTGTTCCCTTCCAGCATTAGTCCAGGACGATCCCGACTCCGGTTAACCCGTATATAGGATGGGTCAGATGACTATTCAAACCATATTTGCAAAGTGCCTTACTAAGACAAATGGATCATGTTATGCACCCTAAGCCTAATACGGTAAATGGATGTTTAATTTCCGTCTTGCATGCAAATCAACCATTAATCCAACTTGACATCTTATACTTGATACTTGGATTAAATCAACCGACTTAGAAAGCTCTCACATGTTAGGTTTAAATCATTGGATGCGCATTCATGCATTTAAACCGTTTTATCAACTTTTGCATTCAACCAACCAAGATCGATCAGTAGAGGCTACTAAACGCGGGCGGGATTAGGTGTCTGATTAAAGGGCTTCCCAATACGTACCTTCACCTCTTACTCAGAAACTTTGGATAGTGGACGACCTTATCCAGGGCGTACGAGAGTCATTCTAGAGATAGGATGCTAAAGAGGGACGATTTCCTTATCTTTAGTACCTATGTCAAACGCTGCTTTGTGCTTTGATTTGACCGAGGTATAAAGTGGAATTCGAACGGGTTCCAGGCATCCCACAAATTCTTGGTGGCGACTCCGAACATCCTTAATCATTTCGAGACCCTTACCGAGACGAAACCGACCGATCTAAAATGATCTGGTCGAAAGCACCTTTACGCCGCCGAGCGTGGCTTTCAAAAGACCGCTGCATGTCCACAGATTGGCTTGGCGTGCAGGTGGCCCGTGACTACGGACCGGTAGGTGGCCCAAATCCAGAGACCGAGACGTGGCCCATGTCCACAGATTAGCGACTCCGCTGGGGAAAACTAGGACACTTACGTCTTTGTGATCCCTAGATGGTGAGACTCGAACGAGGTCTTGGTTGGAATGCATTAATTGATATTACGTTCACGGTCAGGTTCCTTGTCCGGGCCGACAACCTATCCCTTTTCGACCAGTTGGCTCGTTTCGTCGGCGTGAGTTTTCTCATCCCCGCGTTTCGAATCCCGATTAAGTCAAGCACACCATTGACGTTACACATTTTGTTTCGTCAAAGAGCTTTCATCACTTTCGAGCACGAGGCTAGGGCACCCTCCTTACATATTTTGTTTGGATTGGTATCCCTCTCGCAAATCGGGGTTTGATTGGTTGGTGTGTAACCCACCCTTCTAAGCCGAAACCCGTGTCAGCATGATGCATAATATAATGAACTGTGAGTGCTTATGTGCTATCTGATCATAAGTCCTTCCGTGTCATTTTCAAATTTTCAAAAACACCCCTTTCGCGCCGTTATAACGGGCATTTCAAAACTCGGTCTTTCGCCGACCGATACACGCCTTTCTAGGCCGTCGTAATGACGAATTTTCAAACCCGGTTTAGTATAACCATTTCAACACGCCTTTCTATGCCATCGCAACGACGATTTTCAAACCCGGTTTTGTATAACCATAACAACACGCTTTTCTAGGCCGTCGTAATGACGATTTTCAGACCCGGTTTTGTATAACCATTTCAACACGCCTTTCTAGGTCGTCGTAATGACGATTTTCAAACCCAGTTTTGTATAACCATTTCAAATCACCTTTTTACGCCGTTATAATCGCCGCGTCTAGATACGGATTTTAACCTGTTTTGCGCCGACAATGGCTCTCTTTCAAAACCCGAGAAAAGCACACAACCTTTTCTCGAGACACTTTCGGGATCCCGAGGACCATGCACCGTCCCCGAGACCTTTTCAAACATTTCAAACTCGATTTTCAAAACATACAATTTTGAATTTCAAAACCGTCTTGGGAAGAAACACACTGTTTTCCGAGCCGACTCAAACTCAAACCGTCTTTTGCAAATAAACTTAAGACAACCCTTTTCAACTGATCGACTTGCGGAGATCTCTATGTTCGGAAGCCGCCCATTAAAGCTACAAATGAATCTTTTTGGAAATCCCTATTTTCGAAAACTTCAGTCCAACATTCCAATTCCGCCTCGTGTTTGTCGAGTCAAAGCAAACGTACTTATGGGTCTTTACTTATGAGTCGTCTCACCACGAGACCCGTCCAATGGCGTCACGCCGTCATGTTGGACTCGTGTCAAAGGTTCGGTCAAACACTATCACGTCATAAATCGAGTCAGCACCGAGGGACCATACACGGTCACCCCGTCTTGTTGAGTCGATCTTTGTCTTGTCCTTTGTGTTTTCTGCGTTCAGTCTTGGAACCGTGTCGGATTGAGTAGTAATGTGAGCCGTTTTTCTGCCTCAGAGCCATGGGCCCGTCTTCAACTTCGTCTGTCAACCACAACAACAATGATAACAACAGAGATGTCACAACTGATCAGCTAGCTAGCCTGCTTACCGCTCTTAATGTAATACCCGCCCTTTTAGGACCCTTTGACCATCGTTGACTGTCCTCGGGAACGGGAGTAATCTTAGAAAAGTATGCCAAAACCTCTTTGAGCTGCGTGTTAAGAGTGGTACTCGATAGAGTAGAGGCTACTCGATCGAGTAACTAGGGCACTCGATCGAGTAGGGGGTTACTCGATCGAGTATGTTGGGTACTCGATCGAGTGCCTGGTTTTCAGCGGGGGTTTTATATCGCGTTTTGTTAAATCCGCAAATCACTTTCGCCACTTTCCTCCTATCCTTCAGCCGCCTCTTTCCCTTCCCTTCACCTCAAAACCTCCATGGATGCCTTTTGAAGACTCTTGAGCCTTAGGAGAGCGTCCCTTGAGTCGGGTAGCGGTCTTTCGCCTTGTCTCTCCCTATTAGGTATGTCATGATCATCATCCGTGCCTTTGTTTCCATAGTTAGGGTTTTGCTTGTAGTAATAGATATTTACATGATGGTAATAGGCTTTGCTTGTGCGCTGGATGCTGTGTTTGTCGGCGTGGATTGGTTGCGGATGCGTGAAGGTAGGTTCGCCTACTCAGTTGCTGTAGATCGTCTAGTGTGTCGGTCGTTGTGATAGTATTGTGGTTGCTTGACATAGTAATTGTATGGTGTTGTGGTTGTGGTTGTGATCGTTGTGATGGTTCTCGAGATGCGTTCTCGGCTGAGTGGGGTCGCTTGCGGGAGTGACTTCACGCCCTAGTTTCGCCCTTCGTGGAACCCGCCACGAAAGGGGATGTGCACATTAATGAGCAGGGTTATCGCTCGTATGATGAGCGGGGCTTAGGTGGGAACGGCTGCGGTCCCCATCGGCGGAGGATCGGTCCAAAGTGGACGATCGATGATAGATTTGGTTGGATTGTCATGATTGTGGTTGAACCGGTATCGTTGTTTGTGTTGTTGCGGTAGTTGCCGTTTGCCTTATCTTATCTCGATCGACTTGACCTTGTGTGGTTGTTTGTTTGTTATGTGTCCGCCGTGATCCCTTATGGTGAGCGGTCGGTCTTAGCGGTGTTGGTGTGGATGATAGGTGAGTCGAGGCGGGGATGAGTCTTCACGACATATGATGGTCATAGCGAGTAGTCTTGAGTTGTACCTTGTATTGTATTTTGGTTTAAATCACTTGTAACACAACTTAATAGTTCTTTTATTGACGTTTGATATTTACTTACCTCGGGCAACCGAGATGGTAACGCCCTTATATGCTAAGGAAGGCCTAGTTAAGGCTCCTCGAATATCGGGGTGTTACAAAGTGGTATCGAGCGACGATTTTGGAACCTCTGTAACAAATGAACATAATGAACGTAGAGAGTCTAATAAAATGAACCTGGTGTATGTGTAATGGGAGCCCCGGCTGATGCTAGATTTTGGGTGAGTAGGCGCCCTCATTTCAAAATCTTGGCCCCATGATACTTAAGCCAGACACATGGGATGGGAATGTGGAGTCCGTGTGTCTATGTGTGCTATGTATGTTAATTGTGTCGGAGCTACCTCCGGTTAAGTTTTGTTAGAATTAATAGAGGTGTGATAGTAATGTTTGGGCCGAGTATGGTAATTATTGATGAGATTATTGAAGCTCGTTGGATGATTAGTGAGCTTATATGATAGCTAGGAGTTATGTGACGAAATTATACGTCATGGAGATGCGTGAAAGTGTGCATTTGAATGTGTAGTGTGAGTAGCGAACATGTAAGTGTTTGTCATAAAATTTATGATAATTATAGTATGGATGAGTAATAATTCGAATCACGGGATGTGGTAATGTGTATATGCTTCGCTATTTAGTTGAAATTTTTCCGCTGCGTAATATTTGATTTAGGCAAAATAAATTGCTTGTGATAGAATGTGAAACATGGTAGATTAGTTTGTTTTGAAAAGTATGCATTTATGTAGTACGTGAAAGAATGAACTAATATTGATTTAAATGCCTCAATTTAGTAGTAATATATATATAAAGTAAGCTTAAATGTAGTACGATGATGTGATTATGTTTACGGAAAGTCGGTAGCAGGTAAACCGAGTAGGGTAAAGGTTGTAGTGTACGTGGGATAAGCTTCATTTGTTTGGCAATACGGTAGATTTTGTTAATGATGGTAATACGTGAATGAATTTGATAATGAGTGCCGAATTCCGAACTTGGTTGGAATCGACACGCGGTGTTGTTTTGAAGGAACCTTCAAGTTACTTCGTTCTTTTGATCGAGCACTTAGCCATACTTGACCGAAGTGAAAAGTGCGTACTAGACCGAGTAGACCTCACTCGATCTAGTCAGGAGGCTATAACGTCGGAATGTGGGAAAATTCCCGCAGTTACTCGATGATTTAGCTCCTACTCGATCGAGTAGGGTGGTACTCGATCGAGTACCCCAGGCACTCGATCGAGTAGGTTACTGTGCAGCATTCCTACGGGTTTTCTTAAAACCCTTTACCTTTCTATTTCTTCTTCTTATTCTTCCATATTTCGGCACAACCATCCTATATCACTCTTAAATCCCTTAATCTCTCCCAAATCCTCTCTTTCTCTTGGGTTAGTAGTGATTCTTGGGGTCGATTTTCCTTGTTTAATTCGTTTCTTTGCTCTACTAATCAATCAAGGTAAGTTATTCTTCTCAATTTATGTGATATGTTACTTTGAATGTGTTAGAATGTGGAGGTAATCTGAAATTTTCGATTCACATGATGTAATAGTTGCTTTAGATAGTTGAAACATGATTCATATGCCTCTTTTCCATGTTTGTTGGTGATTAATTGCTGTAGATTAGATTAGAAAAGTTGCAAGGGTGAAATCGAAATTTCTAGGGTTACAAATTAGAAATTGATTTCTGATTGTTCTACATTGATTAGATGATGGAATTAAGTATTATACATTGTTTATATCATGTGGAAAGGTGAATTCTGATGATTATCACCTTAGAAAGTTACCTTAAAACTCCGTCTTAAAAGTGCCTTATGGGAAATTCGTGACTTAGAATTGGAAAATTGAAGTGGTAATTGACAATATAAGTATAAGTTGAACTTCAATATAATAATAGAAACAATGATTGATGAATACATGCCACAATTTTCACAGCTGTAAAGACCGTCTGAAAATTTTGATTGAGTTGTTTTACATAATAGTGAAGAGTGATATTGATTTGTCATAAATTATTCTTTCTCTTGCATTAGTGACATGTAGTTTGCAATGTAAATGGAACGACCTTTAGAAGCATGCTAGGATATTCAAATTGCTGAGTATATGTGTCCACATGCCAAACTTTCGTAATTATGGTTTATAAGTGGCTACAAACTGAGATCATATGATAAAATTGAGGAAACTATTGATGAAATATGAATACCTAGCGAAACATCTAAGCTTAATGACATGAACTATGAGCCTCGAGTATGGAATTGGTTAACGAGTTAGTGAAGTTGCCAATTATATAAAACTCGAATTGTATGAAGTGTATGCCTACATGTTTTATACAAATTGCTTGAACTTGTATGTCAAAAAAAATTGGAAACTGTTGATAAACATGTGCACTTATCTTAATATTCAAGTTTAATAACATGAATTATGTGCTTCACATGTCAAAATTGTTGGAAAATTGTGTGCTTAGCTGGATATGTGAATTCAAGTTACATGAAATAAGTGTTTGGATGTTTATACAAGTTGTTTGGACTTATGCCTAGAACAGATGCCGAGACTAAACCTTGGAACCCGTCAGAGTAAACGGGGAAGGGTTGATCCACTTGAGAGGGGGAGGCTAGTGGACCCAGTAGTACCCGCAGTCTCCGAGTACCCTTCATTGTCTTCGTTGACTTTAAGCAAAGAGAGCGTTTTGTAGCTTTACAAAAACGCAAGATGAGACCCACAAAGTGTATAGACACCGGTGTGCTAGAGGAGTTGGAAATAGAGACGGATGTCCGTCATATATTCGAGACCTTGGGTTTTATTGGTTTGTACCGGCCGAGGAAGCACACTTACCCTTTTCTTACCCTAGAATTTATGAGTTCCTTTAACTATGACCCAGCGGGTCAGATTGTGGAGTTCAGACTAATGAATACCAGTTTCCTTTTGACCATGGATTTGTTTGCCTCTCACCTTGGGTTGGCCAAGCCTCCCAAGGACTCCATCACCGACATTCCGGTGAGTGCGGCGTCGCCGCCTAATGCCTTGCTTGATCGGGAAGCAAGCTCCCACCGCGAGCAATATGTGATTAATGACGTTCAGCACATCACTTTGAGAATCTTTCTCCGTTCCCTCTCAAACCTCCTCTATGATCGAAAAGATATCAGTAAGTTGAATAACCATGAGGTCTTGCTTTTGATGTCGTACCTCAATCCGGAGCGGGCCAAGAAAGTGGTCTTTAATGCTCCTTCCATAGTTTGTGCTGCTCTTGCCTTGATGGCTTCCTCTACTTCTCGGTACCTGAGCTGTGGTGCCATTGCCACTCGGTTAGCAGAAAAGCTAACCTCCTTTGAGGCTTCTTCGGCGTACGTGCCTCTAGCTACCCCAGTGCCTACCATGGATCGTGAGTACTATCTCGACCTGAAATGGTTGAGAACCTGGGCGACGGTAGCCTAGCGTGGAGGGTGCTTGGCATGAGTTGGATGAAGATTCAGCTCTGAGCACCTCCCAGCCACGAGCCCTTGGAGCGGCTAGTGGACCTGTGGATGGGGACGATGAGGAGGAGGATGAGGACACACCCCGCCAACTGCAGACCTATCTCATTGATGGCACGATCCTCCAGGAGATGCCGGAGCCGACGAAGGGCGAGAATGCGGAAGTTCAGAGGGTGGAGAGACCCAGAGTGGTGAGGGGACCCCGTCGAGTGAGGGAGAGGGCCCCGGAGGCTAGGCCCGGCCCCAAGTAGCACCACCAGCAGCAGCGAAAGCCCTTCCCGTGCTACCCTTACCTCGACACCCCGGAGACGCGATCCAGTTACCTAGCGGAGAGAGTGTCATCTACCTTGACACTCCGGAACATGCACGAGTTGGCGTACACTCAGGGGATAGGGACCGAGGGACCGCATCCATCTGCAGTGGAGTGGAGTTGGGAGTTACTCGGGGTTTTCCATTCCTACGGGGTGGAACGATCGACATGGGGAGCACCTCGTCCTTTCCTTATGGAGGCTTGACGCCTTGGTACGTGGGCCCGGGAGCAGGAGCAGGGGGTGATGCGGGAGTAGGTTCATCTGGAGGTGGTGGTGGTGATGATGAGGTGATGTTCGAGCAGCAGCAGCAGCAGGAGTGATACTCCTTGTTTTATCTTCGTTCGTGAGTGATGATAGTAGTTGATGTTAGATGGTGGTATTGTTGTTAGACTTTGATAGTTGTTTCCTTTTGTTTTGAGACTTAGTTGGATCTGTATGATTGGCCATAAGGCCGAATTTGATATTCTAACTGTTTGCAGGGTATTAGAAGTCGGGGAGTCGTCCCGACTCGATTTTTATATGTCAAGTATGCGCATTGGTGTTAGCTCGTGACAGATTTATGAGGAGTTGGCCTGTAGGTACTCGATAGAGTACCCCGTACTCTATCGAGTAGCTGCAGGATGACATGAGAAAAAGCATTCTGATCTCGGGCTACTCGATCGAGTAGCCAAGACACTCGATCGAGTAGCATGGCACTCGATCGAGTACCGATACTTACTCGATCGAGTGTCACTGTTACAGGGGGTTTTTGAAAATTCAAAATGTTCAATTGTTTTATAATTGCAAGTTTAATGTTTAAAGCAGTTGTGAGTGCGTAGTAACACATTTGAACCGTTAATTTCATATGTTACAAGTCATGATTGAAGTTTTATAAGCGTATTTGTCACAATTAGTGAGGCGATAATAATTTCTTGTTGCTTTTATTTTGTATGCGCCTTTTTACGATCTATTTATCAGAGTTGTAGCTTCTCGTACTTTTGTGCTTACCATATTAATATATGTTATCAATCGGTGGCTTGTTATTCCGGTGACATGTGTATGATTTTAATTTAACGAGTGTATAATTAGTGAGTAATGTCCATAATAAATAATATGGTTATCTTTAATGATTAGGATACAAGTAGTAAATTATGTACGTGATAATTTGGGGTGGTGAACTTCGGGGACGAAGTTCCTTTTTAGAGGGGAAGAGTAATGTCGCGGAATAAAAAGGTTGTTTTGAATAATGTCTTGCTCGTTCATAATGTTGTTAATAGTTGTTTGTAATATTGTTGGTATCATGTATGGATAATGTTTTGCGTGGTTATAACGTTGTCGGTAGTTGTTTAAAATGTTATTGATGTTATGATCTGCTTTAGCATAACGAATTATCTTAGTCCTTTAAAATGAAAGTGAGTGTGATTGTATGTTTCATTATGATGGAATCGTGTTACCAAATAACAAGGCGGTAGTAGTCACACCACATGAAAGTTGATATGAGACATGTTCTAGATTGACAACTCGATAATTGTTATGGTATGTTGGGAGATCACGAATGACGTTTCGCATTACAAGTTGGACGTTTTATATATATATAAAATAACGGTTGACTGTGATAAAGTTTGCATGATAGTGGCAAGAGTCGATAGGTATAAATGTGGTCGGTGATGATGATGACATGGGGGGGGATGGTAGTTTCAAGAGGTAATGGTTTGACCGGGAAGTTGGTAAGGTTGTGTGAGTTCCGTGTTGTGAGCAGGAGAGGTGAGTTGAACTTCGGGGACGAAGTTCTGTTTAAGGGGGGAAGACTGTAATACCCGCCCTTTTAGGACCCTTTGACCATCGTTGACTGTCCTCGGGAACGGGAGTAATCTTAGAAAAGTATGCCAAAACCTCTTTGAGCTGCGTGTTAAGAGTGGTACTCGATAGAGTAGAGGCTACTCGATCGAGTAACTAGGGCACTCGATCGAGTAGGGGGTTACTCGATCGAGTATGTTGGGTACTCGATCGTGTGCCTGGTTTTCAGCGGGGGTTTTATATCGCGTTTTGTTAAATCCGCAAATCACTTTCGCCACTTTCCTCCTATCCTTCAGCCGCCTCTTTCCCTTCCCTTCACCTCAAAACCTCCATGGATGCCTTTTGAAGACTCTTGAGCCTTAGGAGAGCGTCCCTTGAGTCGGGTAGCGGTCTTTCGCCTTGTCTCTCCCTATTAGGTATGTCATGATCATCATCCGTGCCTTTGTTTCCATAGTTAGGGTTTTGCTTGTAGTAATAGATATTTACATGATGGTAATAGGCTTTGCTTGTGCGCTGGATGCTGTGTTTGTCGGCGTGGATTGGTTGCGGATGCGTGAAGGTAGGTTCGCCTACTCAGTTGCTGTAGATCGTCTAGTGTGTCGGTCGTTGTGATAGTATTGTGGTTGCTTGACATAGTAATTGTATGGTGTTGTGGTTGTGGTTGTGATCGTTGTGATGGTTCTCGAGATGCGTTCTCGGCTGAGTGGGGTCGCTTGCGGGAGTGACTTCACGCCCTAGTTTCGCCCTTCGTGGAACCCGCCACGAAAGGGGATGTGCACATTAATGAGCAGGGTTATCGCTCGTATGATGAGCGGGGCTTAGGTGGGAACGGCTGCGGTCCCCCACTGGCAGGACTGGTCCAGTGGACAGTCAGTGATAGATTTGGTTGGATTGTCATGATTGTGGTTGAGTCTGGTATCGTTGTTTGTGTTGTTGCGGTAGTTGCCGTTGCCTTATCTTATCTCAGTACTGACCTTGTGTGGTTGTTTGTTTGTTATGTGTCTGCCGTGATCCCTTATGGTGAGCAGTCGGTCTTAGCAGGTGTTGGTGTGGATGATAGCTGGAGTCCGGGCAGGGATGAGTCTTCACGACATATGATGGTCATAGCGAGTAGTCTTGAGTTGTACCTTGTATTGTATTTTGGTTTAAATCACTTGTAACACAACTTAATAGTTCTTTTATTGACGTTTGATATTTACTTACCTCGGGCAACCGAGATGGTAACGCCCTTATATGCTAAGGAAGGCCTAGTTAAGGCTCCTCTGAATATCGGGGTGTTACACTTAAGGTCACTCTGGATCGCGTCGAGACCCGTATCGACGTCCTCGAGAACAAGGAAATTGGGGAACATAATACCCCACCTCTGACTGAAACCGAGAAGAGGCTGAAACTCTTGGAAGAACAGCTGCTAGCCCGGGGTAACAATATCCACCTTGAAAATAACCGAAGGTTCGAACCTGTTGGGGATCAGTTACCTGACAACTTCACCCTGACTGATGTGCTCAAGTTCAAGGGAGTGGAAGACCCACTCAACCACATCCGTGCTTTCAAGGACTACATGGCCATTAAAGGGGTCAAACAGGAGCTCTTTACCCGGATATTCCCATCCTCTCTAGAACCGATTCCTCGCCAATGGTACTACTCCTTGGATCCGAAAAACATTACTACTTGGGATGAGATCGCAGTTAAGTTTGCCAAACAGTATGCCGACAATGTCAAAATCCAGGCAATACCCGTACTCTCGAGGTGTTAACCCAAAACGACAAGGAAGGATTCACTGAGTTCCTAACCCGTTGAAGGAGGGTGAGTACTCAGTTGGTCAGTAAGTCGAGTGAATCAACTCTGGTGGAGAAGTTTGTCAACAACTTCCGCCCGGTTTATGCCAACCTACTGAGGTATCAGAATATCATGACTTTTCAGGATCTGCAGATTCTGGGGACACGTATTGAGGACGACCTCCGAAAGGGTGTTTTAGCAAAGACCACTGGCAGGGGTTATCAAGGATCCACTCCGGATCTCGCCCTTACGGTCAGACAAACAATATTGATGAGGTTAACCTCGTCGAACCATCTGCCAAGAAAACTGAACGCCCCCAAAGAGTGTTCACCAACATAGGGTAGACTTATGCAAGTGCCTTGAAAAGGCTCATGGACCAAGGGAAATTACAACCGATTGGGCCCACCCCGGACCTGGCCGACGCCAAGAAATCCTGATTTTGAACCCCAACGCCTACTGCCAGTATCATCGAGGGAAAGGGCATGATATCGAAAATTGTTTCAAACTCAAGCACCTCATTCAGGACATGATTGAGAAGGGAGATTTCCCTATACCCCCACCAACTAAACCGAACAACAAAACGAATCCCCTGGGAGTTCACGCCATCTCTGACGATGAGTCGACCCTAGACTGCTCTCATCTCATCTTGCCAATTGACGACGAGGTGAATGTTCTGGAAAAGGATCCTTCAGACGGAGTGTTCGTATTCAGTGCTTCCACCATGCTCACTATGTTTCAGCAAGTTGAAGAGGTCATAGCCAGCCTCTCTGAGAGAATCACCCGACTCGACGACGCCTACCGTCGACTCATCTTCAATCCACCAACACCGCGTCTGAGGGAGAATTCCCCAGGCATTCAAAACTACCCGCCCCAGAATGAATTGCTAACTCGACCATTCTGGCATAGACCTCACGAAAATCGCCTTCAAAATAACTACCCTCAAAATAACTACCCCCATAAAAACCGCCCACACAAAAATATTCCCCACAAGAACTACCCACCGAGGAATACCCCTCAAGGTATCCTCGAGACTCTGAAATTAACGACATATGGAGGGATGATGTTGAGGATGTCTATATCCTCCCAGGGAAGGAGAAGCAGACGAAAGAAATCGGACATCCCACCCGATCCGGACGTCCCTATTAGAATCGGAGCAACTCAACGGACGTTCCAACAACGAATGACCAAATCGACCCAGAGGTGGACACTCAACCAAAGGCCCCCGAGAACTCAATCCTGAAACAGCTCCAGAAAGCAAAAGTCGAAATCTCAATTTGGCATTTGATCGCAACGTCTTTTGAGCATCGACAGGCCTTGCTGCAGGCCTTGGGAAAATTAACCGTGCCCTCCACCTCTTCCCCAGAAGAAATAGTGGCACACATGACGAGAGACGTCCCTGATCTGAGCAACCCGAACGTCTTATCCGACGAGGATATCCCCCTGTTCGGAGCCAATCATAACCTGGCCCTGTACATCACCGTACAATGCCTCCAAAAGAATATACCAATGGTCCTCGTGGATGACGGTTCCGCCGTGAATGTCATTCCTCTCAAAACTACCCACAGGCTGGGCATCAAGGAATCTGATTTAATCCCGACGAATCAATAAGTACACGCCTACGACGACACTCGTCGCAAGGTCGCTGGGCTAGTCATTTTGACCGTCGCAACCGGGCCATTAGAAAGACGAACCAGTTTTCAAGTGGTCGACATCGACGCGTCCTTCCACATGCTCCTGGGACGCCCCTGGATTCACGCCGTCAAGGCGGTCACATCAACGCTCCACGAAAAGATCAGGGTCCCCTTCAACGGGAAAACGATCACGATCCCCGCTTCCCCAATCAAAGCAGTCATGAGAAGAGGGGTGGCCTCCCAAGACATTGAGGAGGACGACAATGAAATGTGGGGTTTCCAAGCCGTAAACGCCATAACGGATGAATCGGCAACCTCTGAGTGTGACCCGTTCACCAACCTCAAGATTAACCGTATCATGATGCGTCAGGGTTATTTTCCTGGTTTGTCGCTCAATCCACTAGAAGACCCATTGCCTCCCTTGAAACAAACTAAGGTCCCTAACATTCCCTTTGGGCTGGGATACGAACCTACTGACGAAGATATCCGGGAGATGAACCTCCTAATCCGAAAACACAAGAAGCACGGAGTCATCCTCCGTCCCTACCACCTGACTCTCAACGGATACTTTATCCCCGAGGGGGAGTCTGAACTCTACCACGGCTTTCCAGGGCCGATCTATGACTTTGTGGCCAGCGCTAGATACCTGGGAGTGGAAGTCTTCCAGGACTGCTACTTTATCCCTGACAACATCGAAGCTGCATCAACTGAGTCCAAGCCGTCACCATGCCTTGACGGACAAGCTGTAACACTCCTATTTGGGGAAGATAACGTCAAGCACCTCGACTATGAGGACATCATCAACATCGCCCTGAAAGACAACTAGTTTGATCCAACCGCCTTGATCTCCGATCGACCGGAGAAAGCTACCTGGTGGAGGAAAACCATCAAATGGACCGATCGGCAAGGCCGTATTCTCAAGATAACGACTGGAGAAGGCCCTATGTTCAAGAAGGGAGTTGAAGAAGGATCTGAGTCTGAGTCTGAGTTGGAGTCAGAGTCTGTCATAGCTCCTAACACTCCTGATGTCCTAGTCAAGGTCCCCTTCCCACTGTTTTATCACAAAGTCGTGGCTGATTCAGAGGCTGAGTCTACTAAGGTCACCCCCCCTCCAATGAAAGGTGACAACCTGGAGCCTGTTCCAGCGGCCACTTCCTCCGTTGTGTCGCCTCTGACTGACCACGAGATGTTTGTCCTTTCCGAGCTATTCACTCGTGTCAACTTAATGAACGCTAAGTTTGCTTATGACTCGTCTCAATTTAACTGCAATGCGATTCTGAATGATTATGAGGAATTTGACTTGAGTGACTACCCACCTCACTTAGCCAAAGAACTTGACAAGCGGGAAAACAGAACCCCCATCATTGAGGAAACCGAGCCTATTAACATAGGAACCGACAATACACCTCAAGAACTTAGGATAGGGACAACCCTGAACCCCTCGGAAAGACAACAATTCATTGACCTCCTCCACGAATACAAGGACGTGTTCGCCTGGTCTTACAGAGATATGCTTGGGATTGACAGAGAAATTGCAGAGCACCGGATACCCATTAAACCCGGGACTAAACCTGTGAAACAGAAGCTACGCCGGATGCGTCCTGAGTGGGCCCTAAAAATCAAGGAAGAAGTGGACAAACAGTTCAAGGCTGGGTTCATCAAAGTGTCTGAATACTCGGATTGGGTAGCCAACATTGTGCCGGTACCAAAGAAAGACGGAAGAATTCGGGTTTGCGTCGACTTCAGGGATCTGAACAAGGCGAGTCCAAAGGACGACTTCCCTTTGCCACATGTTGACATTCTGATGGACAACACTGCCGAACATGCTCTCCTATCATTCATGGTCGGGTATGCCGGGTACAACCAGATTAACATGGCTGAGGAAGACATGCACAAAACTGCGTTCACCACACAGTGGGGTACATATTGCTACACGGTCATGCCTTTCGGCCTCATCAACGCCGGAGCGACCAATCAAAGAACCGCTACCACTCTCCTACATGATATGATGCACAATGAGGTAGAGGTATATGTCGATGACATGATCGTCAAATCAAAAGAACGAGAGGGCCACATCAGTGCCCTCCGGAAATTCTTCGCTGATCTGTGGAAATATAACATGAGACTAAATCCTCAGAAGTGTGCATTCGGGGTCACCTCCGAAAAACTCTTGGGACATGTCGTCAGCAAAAGAGGCATTGAGATTGATCCAACCAAAATCAAAGCCCTTCAACAAATGCCTCGGCCTAAGAACGAGAAGGAGATTCAGGGATTTCTCGGTCAGGTCCAATACATCAGCCGGTTCATTGCCAAGCTCACTATGATCTGTGAACCGATATTCAAGAAGCTTCGTACATCCGATCCTACCGATTGGGACGACGACTGTCAAAAGGCGTTCGACAGGATAAAGGAAATACTATCCAAACCTCCTGTCCTTATGCCACCTCAACGGGGGATTCCTCTATCCCTATACCTGACTGTTACCGACACAGCCATGGGAGCACTACTAGCACAAACAGTTGGCAACGAGGAACGAGCCATCTACTACATCATAAAAAAGTTCATTGAGTACGAGACGAGGTATACCCAACTGGAAAAGACATGCCTGGCCCTAGTGTGGTCAACAAAGAAGCTGCGGCATTACATGCTCAGCTACTCGGTCCACATCTACTCCAAGATGGACCCGGTTAAATACATCTTCGAAAAACCCGTACTAAACGGAAGGCTGTCTAGATGGACACTCATGCTGTTTGAATTTGATCTCAAGTTTGTACCTCTTAAGGTTATCAAGGGAAGAGGAGTTGCCGATTTCCTAGCAGAAAATCCTGTCAACGAGGATCCAACGACCGACACATGGTCACTTCCTGACGAAGACATCCTTTGTGCCGACTCCGACGCATGGGACCTATACTTTGAAGTTGCATCTAATCTGAGAGGCTTCGGGGTGGGAATCCTTCTAATTTCACCAGAGAGAGAACACGTTTCGATCTCGGTCAAGCTAGACTTCGCCGTCACCAACAATGCCGCTGAATATGAAGCATGCCTCATCGGCCTACAAGCAGCCATCATACTTGGCATCTAGAGACTGAGGGTCCATGGCGATTCCTCACTCATCATTAATCAAGTATCCGGATCATAGAAAATCCGATCTGGCAGCTTAGCTCCTTACCGAGAAAAGATCAATCAAGAGGCCGAGTTCTTCGACCAAGTCGACTACTTCCACTTGCAGCGAGAGGAGAATGAATTTGCTGATGCCCTGGCAAAACTTGCCGCGCTCGTCAACATACCTGACGACATGACATCGATGCCCCTATGTGTCGAGAGAAGGAGCGAGCCAGCTCACATTTGTGCCATTATCGACGACGAGGAAAGCCATGATGAACCTTGGTACCAAGCCATCCTCAATTACAAAACCAAAAACGAATTCCCTCCCAACTCTGATCAAAGAAGACAAAGAGCCATCCGTTTACTTGCATCACAATTCGTGATAAACCAAAATCAACTCTACAAAAGAACACCCCAAGGAATTCTCCTCCTTTGCATTGACCATCACAAAGCCAAGAAGGTCATGGGAGAGGTTCACGATGGAGAATATGGCCCTCACATGAGTGCAATGATGCTTACACGGAAAATCATGCGGCTAGGTTACTACTGGACAACCATGGAAGCCGATTGCCGTAACTACGTCAAACATTGCCATAATTGCCAAATCTTCGCCAACATACAACACATACCACCATCCCTTTTATACACCATGACATCACCCTGGCCATTCTCAACCTGGGGCATCGACATCATCGGGAAAGTCAACCCGATAGGCACCAAGGGGCATTGCTTCGTCCTCGTCGCCATCGACTACTTCACCAAATGGGTGGAAGCGCAGTCATATGCAATGTTGACCGCCAAACAAGTGGCCAAGTTTATTCAAAACAACATCATCTGCCGATATGGGGTACCCCATGAAATCATCAGCGATCAAGGCTCTCACTTCCGGGCGGAAACTCAAGCCTTGCTCGACAAATACAAGATCAAACGACATCGATCATCCCCCTACCGTCCCCAAACTAACGGAGCGGTGGAGGCAGCGAACAAGACTCTTGTTACCATTATCAAGAAAATGCAAGACAACTACCGCGATTGGCTGAGCAAACTCGCATTCGCACTCTGGGGATACCGAACCTCCATTCGAACACCGATAGCCGACACAGCCTTCTACCTAGCATACGGTATGGAGACGGTTCAACCGGTAGAGTTAGAGGTCCCATCTCTACGCATCCTGTTGGAGAGTCAAGTCCCTGAGGCGGAATGGACCCGTCGAAGGTACGACAACTCACTCTTCTAGACGAACGGCGACTCAACGCCTTGCACAATGTCCAACTATACCAACGACGTATACAACGGGCATTCAACAAGAAGGTTAAACCGCGAAACATCCGGGAGGGCGACTTGGTCCTCAAGTCAGTCCGAGCACCATTACCCGTCGATCCGAGGGGAAAATTCAAACCCAACTGGGCCGGGCCATACCTGGTCAACAAAATACTTTCGGGGGGCGCAGTGAGACTGAGTGACCTAGATGGGGAGGACTTTACAAACCCGACCAACCTAGACCAACTCAAGAAATACTACCCTTGAACCCTATCAACCAACAACCTAGCCTAGTTTTACAACTAGCATCGACCTCAATCCTTTTCAAGTCCAGTTCCTCAATACGTTCTGATTTGAAATTGCATGTTTTATCGAGTCTAAGCTGCGGCACTTTGCCCGTTTCGAATGTCCTTTGATCCATCAAAGGCAACGTCCATTTTCACTACAAAAACCAAACTCCCTGAACTACGAGCATGGTTTGATTTCACCTCTTCAGGTGAATACGTAGGCAGTCCCTCTTATGCCTGAGGGATACAACCACAAAACCCAATTCAAATTCACAAAATACTTCGAACTACGATCAAGGTTTAATTTCACCCCTTCAGGTGGATACGTAGGCAGTCCTTTCTTACACAAGAAGGATACAACCATTCCCACAATCAAATACAATCATTCCCATACAAAAATCCCTATCAAAAAAGAGGAAGGGAAACCATTCCCTTTCCCCACAAAAATACGAAAATGAGCCTTTCTCCCTTTCCACAAAATACCACTTTCCCCAAGTGCAAACATTTAGGACGATTCAAATCGAATTGCCTTCACAAAATGGATGGAAGAAACAAGCGTTCACAATTTTCGACACGAGAAATCCTATTATTTAATTAATAATGGGAGAGATTACATTTTCAACAACAAATAAAGCTCGACAAGTCTACAACTTGTCGAAGCTATGGTGTCAACTAACACACCTCAGATAGTAAAACTAGCACAAAACACACAATAACTAGCTAGTACAACATAATAAAAACTCACAACAATAATACAACATAATAATAAAGCGGGTAATGGAGGTCTTCACTCTTCCATTCTACCCTTGCCTTTTCCCTCGGGGTACATCTTCCCCTTGTTCTTCTTGTTGGCCCGCCTAGCATGGACTTCTACCTCGGAACGGATCCTAAACGGATCTAAGACGGCATAGGCCTCTGGTCTAGCACAAGACCCCATATTCGACCCAAGACGAGCCAATGCACGGCCCACCATATTCTTGGGGCCGGAACTCTTCCTCTTCGGTGTTCTCATCACATCGGGGGTAGCTCTATCCACATACTCTTCAAAGAAGGCACGGTTGGCCTTGCCAACCTCTCGGTACTTCAAGTCGACAACCTCGTCCTTACGAAATTTGGATCTCTCTTCCAAGGACGGAGCACGTGACCACTTGACATAAGCGGGAGTCACCCATGTCGTGGCAACGGGGTTTGGCACCTCCCAAAGCGGCCGAGTGGCCCACCACCTTTCAAAGAATTCCACGAGCTCAGAGTTCCGGAAAACGTTTTCTTGGACAAGAGTATCTTGAGCGGGCACCTTTTGTTGACGCCCTATTTGCCTCATGAGCCTTTCAGGATAAATGAAGGAAACAACTTTCAAACTCACCACCATCAAATAACGAGGACTAGCACCCGAAGCGTGCAACCCCGTGAAGGACCACACGTGCCACCACGGCACAACCCAACGGATATGAGGACCACTCTCCTCCGCCAACCTTGCGGCCCAATAGGACTCGGTGGAAGCAAAACTATCCGGGTACAACTTCTTCCTCATGGTAAGATAACGGAAGGAATAAGAAGAATGATTAACCGGAGGCTCTACATACCTTAGCCTCTCTAATAGCCACACATGGAGGATCCTTGGCGATTCAAAAGAGGGAGCTTATCCACAAGAGCCTTCCTTGTCCAAAGCTTGGATAATCTCTCCAAGCACGAACCACGATGGATCTCTACCATGCTCCATTTGCTCAATCACATAGATAAGGGTCATGCTACCATGGCATCTCGGCCCCTCCTTCTTCAAGACATCAACAAAGAGGTACACATGGACAAGGCAAAATGCAAGAGCCCTTCTCCTAGCCACCTCCGAGACATTAGCATCTAATCGATTTGAAAAGATGTTGATAAGAGCCAACATATCCACACCATGTGGGGCAAGAAGAAAGTTGTCTTGGCTTGTTGATAAGCCCAACATGGAACATAATTTCTCCTTGTAGCACAACCGAGTCGGAGGAAGCACCGGAACACAACCCGGCCACCCACCAATGGCTCCAATTTCTTCGGCAAGAGGACAAAGCTCGCCTTTCGGGAAAACGAAAACATGATGTTTCGAATCCCAAAACCGAGAACATGCTTCAAGAAACGAAGGTTGCACCTTGACTTGACGAAGCACCAACAATTGACTAACTCCCATGCAATCGAGTTGATACTTCTCGGGAGGCAACAAATCCCGACACCATTGTCGCAATGCATTCTCATAAGCATCCATGAAATATTTTTGTGGAAGAAGAAGAGGTTTTTTAGAGATGTTTTTGTGTTTCGGATGATGAAACAACGGAGCGCAAACGTCCCTATTTATACAAAATGATCAGCGCATTTTTCAGAAAAAGGGGAGAGCCGGGTTCCATCGCCAGGCTGCTCCCGCCTCTTTGGACCTTCTCCAGGATTCCCGCTGTTGACTTGTCTCTTTCAACTTGTGCTTTCTCCTGGCACCTCAAACCTCCCGCCAGGAACCTCGCGCCTCTTCGGGATGATTCAGGAAGTTTTGTGTTTCCTCACACTCAGATTTCCTTGTTTTCGCGTTTTACGAAATCCGACACGGTTTCCATGACGCAGCTTTAAACATACGGATTTTTCTTTCTTTTTTTAAGGGGAGAAGGGCTAGTCGCCCCGATCCGCGATGGATCGTTTCCGTGTCTGTCGAGTTCCAAAAAATTTTCGCTTTTTTCGCAATTTTCCGGCAAAAAAATCAAAATCGAGAATTGATAACACGACATCAATTTTCCTCAAAAACTCAAGCACTTACAAATTCGAGTCTTGACCTCAAAAAATCAAACATACTCACAAAAATCCTTTTCTAAAAATTCTTTCCTGACGGTTTGAGTTTTATATTTTTCGAGTCAATTTTCAAAAATTTCGATGCAATTTAATTCACGACACGAGTTAGTTGCTCAAATTTTCAAATCAATTCCTTTTGAATTCCGAACGTGACGACTTGTCACGGAATTTTCAAAAGTCATTTCAAAATTTCAAATTTTAACTTCAAGTCATCTTGGTTAATTTTTGTTTTTCAATCAGATGCTTTTTTTACGTGTTTGCGTTTATGCGTATGTGATAACTGTTGCCTGTTTTCTACACTAACGATGCAGAAACTGGTACAAAGCAAAAGGAGAATCAACAGCCGACAGCGCTCCTCCGAAACACAACACAAAAAAAAGCCAAAAATCACAAAATAAACCACAACCCAAAAACACATATATACAAACCGCCTTACGCAAAATACATCAACAAACGTCTATCATACAGACACTGGCCTAAAACAAATGTCTATCATACAGACACTGGCCTAAAACAAACGTCTATTATACAGACACTGGCCTAAAACAAAAGTCTATCATACAGACGCTGACTTAAGACAACGAACTGGGGGCTATCTGCCACCTACCGAACTAAGCACTTTATATCCTCTCAAACGGAAAAGAAAGAGAGCAACAGGGGAAACAGAGGAGCAACAGTGAAAGTAGAGGAGGTTACCATGATGATAACCCTCCGCTCCCGCTCCACGACAAAAAAGAAGACAGTGTCTTGCAGACTTCGGATGATGAGGAGGCCAAGAACCATGATGCAATGCACCATTCCGATACTGAACCCCACTCATCAGGCACCCTGTCTATGAGCCACAACGAAAAGGACAAACCGGCTATGTCAGCCACCTATCCTCCTCTACGGAAGCATCCTCAACCACCGCCTCGAATACGGCAGCCTCCTCGGCCGCTACAGCCCTCGAGGATCGACTTCCTCCTCCAAAGCCTCAATGACGGACCCCATAGGTCCCAAACAGTACCCTGTGATAAAAAAAAAAACAACAAACAAAAAACGTCAGCCGAAGTTTCGGCATTACGACGGTATGAAATGGATAAATCCAAAAACAAAAAAACACAACCTGCAATACAAAAGCAAAGGGCAATCCCGCCCCAAACCATTCACAAAAAAAAACACAAAAATGACTCGCCCCTCTTTTCAAGCAAAAGATGAGTCAAAACCACAAAAACGGCATTTCAAGACCCATACAAGGTCCGCCAACAACCCCAAAATACATTCCCGCCACAATGGGGATTTTTCTACGGTTCAAAAAGGCAATTCATACGCTAATTTGAGCCTGAACCGGTCAAAAATTTAAAAACGACCACAAAAAGGCAAACGTGATTCTATCACGCCTCAAGGTGACCTAAGATACCAATAAGGTCCATTTCAAGGCAAACTGACTCAATTCAAGCCCAAACAGGAGCTTATTTTGTCAGACGTAAGACCGTCGCAAAAGGCAAAAGTGCAATTTTGCCCACAAACATCCAACGAAGGTCCTTAGATGGCAAATACGGGTTTTCCCAACTACAATGCAGCCTAGTGGGACCCACTACCCAAGAAAATAAACTTGGCATTGTGAAATGAGACGGTTTCTCGCCTCATTCACCTTTTTCGAGCATAGGGAGCGGGAACGTGGACCAAAATGCAAACTAAAAGCACCCCTATACTCCTAAACAGGATTCTAACCTAATGCAAACATCAATTTCACTCGAAATCCGCTCAATCAAAAACGCCCAATTCGATTTTTAGTGCAAAATTCGCCCAAATTCAATCAAGCTATCAAGCAACAAATTTGAGAGGATTCAAGAGGAAATACATACCTTGAGATGACATTTGTTGACAATTGCACAAGTGAAAGCACGCAAGAAGGTCCTTCAATGGCGATTTTTCGAGATTATGGAGGTTGAAGATGAATAATCATCTGCAGCTCAACCTCGCGTCTTTTTAACAGATAAAAGGGAAGCCGGCTTCTATGGCCTGATGGCTCGCGCCTAAACCAGGCCTCCCCTTTGCTTTTTCAGCGAAATTTGGGCTTTGGCCCAATTTCCCATAACAAACTCCAAAGTTTTCGTTGACGATATTGAATGTCGTCATTTTCTCGAAAACAAACAAAACCAAATAGTGAAAATCTAAATTCGCTATTTTCAAAAATTTCAAACAAACGGCGATCAAAACCGCCAACTTCAAAAATAATAGCGAAAATTCAAAATCGCTATTTTCCACCAATTTCAAAAATAATGGCGAAAATTCAAAAACCGCTATTTCTCCAAATTTTAGACGACGGCAATTAAAACCGTCATTTTCAAAATAGTAGTTGGGATTTGAATTCCACTATTTTCACCACACATGTCAATGGCGGCACATAAACCGTCACTTCAATCAATTGTGAAGATTCCAAATTCACTATTTCTTTCAAATGTCAACGGCGGCACATAAACCGTCACTTCAATCAATAGTGAAGATTCCAAATTCACTATTTCTTTCAAACGTCAACGGCGGCACATAAACCGTCACTTCAAACGCTACAGCAGACTCAGAATTTGCAATTTTCCTTCAAAATTAGAACAAACGGCGATCAAAACTGCCACTACAAATTCAAGCCGAAGAATGGTGAAAATTCAAAATTCACTATTCCTTCAAATACCAGCAGGGGGCTTCCTCGCCGAACCCACTCATTCCAAAAACGGTGATAGTGAAAATCCAAATTCACTATTTCCCCCAGCGACATCACGAGTTCGCTACTTTCAAAAGAAGCCCTTTCGACGCGGCTACTCCCATGGTCCATTAACCGGCCTCACCATGGCTGGCGAGCCTTTGTCCGCAACCTTTCAAGGACACATCCCAAAGATGCCTCGGGTACTTTTCCTTGTCTCTGCTGGCGAGCCTTACAACGCATCGCGGCTGGCGAGCCCTCCTCACATACGCACCATGGCTGGCGAGCCTTTGTCCGCAACCTTTCAAGGACACATCCCGAAGATGCCTCGGGTACATTTCCTTGTCTCGGCTGGCGAGGCTTACAACGCATCGTGGCTGGCGAGCCCTACTCACATACGCACCATGGCTGGCGAGCCTTTGTCCGCAACCTTTCAAGGACACATCCCGAAGATGCCTCGGGTACATTTCCTTGTCTCGGTTGGCGAGCCTTACAATGCATTGTGGCTGGCGAGCCCTCCTCACATACGCACCATGGCTGGCGAGCCTTTGTCCGCAATCTTTCAAAGACACATCCCCAAAATGTCTCGGGTACATTTACTTATCTCGGCTGGCGAGCCTTACAACGCATCGCGGCTGGCGAGCCCTCCTCACATACGCACCATGGCTGGTGAGCCTTTGTCCTCAACCTTTCAAGGACACATCCAGAAGATGCAGCGGGTACTTTTCCATATCTCGGCTGGCGAGCCTTCCAACGCATCGCGGCTGGCGATCCTTCCTCACATACGCACCATGGCTGGCGAACCTTTGTCCGCAACCTTTCATGGACACATCCCGAAGATGCCTCGGTTACATTTCCTAGTCTCGGCTGGCGAGCCTTTCAAAGCATCGCGGCTGGCGAGCCTTCCTCACATACACACCATGGTTGGCGAGCCTTTGTCCTCAACCTTTCAATGACACATCCCGAAGATGCCTCGAGTACATTTCCTTGTCTCGGCTAGCAAGCCTTACAACGCATCGCGGCTGGCGAGCCCTCCTTACAAACGCACCATGGCTGGCGAGCCTTTGTCCGCAACCGTTCAAGGACACATCCCCAAGATACCTCGGGTACATTTTCTTGTCTCGGCTGACGAGCCTTACAACGCATCACGGCTGGCGAGCCCTCCTCACATACGCACCATGACTGGTGAGCCTTTGTCCGCAACCATTCAAGGACACATCCCGAAGATGTCTCGGGTACATTTCCTTGTCTCGGCTGGCGAGCCTTACAACGCATCGCGGCTGGAGAGCCCATCTCACATACGCACCATGGCTGGCGAGCCTTTGTCCGCAACCTTTCAAGGACACATCCCGAAGATGCCTCGAGTACATTTCCTTGTCTCGGCTGGCGAGCCTTACAACGCATCGCGGCTGGCAAGCCCTCCTCACATACGCACCATGGCTGGCGAGCCTTTGTCCTTAACCTTTAAAGGACACATCCCGAAGATGCCTCACGTACTTTTCCTTATCTCGGCTGGCGAGCCTTACAACGCATCGCGGCTAGCGAGCCCTCCTCACATACTGATGTGAACATTATTTGCGCACATTTAGTCCCCTAATTGAGCCTATTTTGCATACTATTATAACATTCGTTGGCCATTTTATCCATCAAAACCTTCCTATTTGCTTTTCTATCGCATTTCATATGTTTTGTAGAAAAGGAGATAATAAGGCGGAAATTCCCGTCTTTCGTGCATATTTGGAAGCTTATTGATGATATTAGATGGACTAGTATGAAGAAGAGGCAAGAATGATGACCAAAGATGTAGGAATAAAGAGTATATAGAAGGGTCATAAGGTTTAAAGCAAGGAGGAAAAGCAAGGAAGCCATTCATGAAGAAAACTGCCCGGAACGCAAACCAAGGGTTGCTCCTTTGGCTCTGAAAATATGCTACATGTAACGGCGTCGAAAAAACAAGCGATCTAGGCTTTTGAATCACTCCAATAGGAGTCCGGATGAGAAAATGACGTCCGTTTTACAATCCGAGCTCAAACAAAGAAGCTGTACAGGAATCCGCGCGTCCCGCGCTGAAGACGCTCGTCCTTCCAAATCCGCTCGGATTGCTCCAAATCCGCTCGGATTCCCTCTCTTTTTGCCCGAGCATCTTGCTCCAAATCCGCTCGGATTCCCTTGCTACAACCCGCCCGTCCCGACACTAATCCGCTCGGATTCCTTTCCAGCGATTTTCGTGTTCTTCAAGCTCCGTGAAAGACTCCCTTCCTTCGAAAAATACCGGCTTCTCCCTGCTCAAATCTCAAAAGTGTAATTACTAGTTTAGTCCTAAGTTAACCCTAATGCATCCACCTAATTTCCACTATAAATACCCCATTTGTAATAATCTCTTTAACATCTTTTTAGCTAGAAAATCCTTCTTTAGATTAGATTAGGAGTAGATTAGAATAGATTACTCTTTAATCTTTCCACAAATTACACATTAATCTCTCCTTAATTATTGTTCAAGTTTATTATTCAAGTTTATTATTGGGTAATTGAAGATTATTGGGTTATTATTGGGAGATTGACAACCTTCCATCAATCATCAATTTCTTCTATTATTCTTTGCATTATTATTTTGGAATCTCCATAGGTATAACTCTCTTAATCCTTGTTTTAATTATTGTTAATCTTTCTTACTTGTTCATCATGTTTTACCTTGTTAATATGATTGACAACCTTGTTAGCATGTTAAACTTGATAATGAGTGAGTAGTTACTTAGCTAGGATTAGTGGGTAATTAAGGGAAACAAACATGGGGATTGATTCATGCTTAATCTAATATGTTCACATGATTAAATTGCTTGCTTGTTGTGATGTCAACTTTATGCACATGTTATATTTGATGAAATGCTAAGCCTATGAATCCTTGCATTTACAACCATCTCTTATCTACTCAACTTGACTTGTAAGATATAAACCAACTCGAGTCTTCTTAGACCATGCATAGAAGTTGATTAGGAGGAAAGTAAGTCGACTTGTAGGTGTTGTACAATCTAATCGATTTGGCTCCGGGACCCAACTCTTCCTAAGAACCGTAAGATATAACCCAACTCGGTTCCTCCACAACATTAATTGCTTGCAACCTTGTAAACATGTTTGTATGATCAAAACCATGAATCCCCTATGAACCCATGACAACCTAGCACTTTTAATCAATTGTTTACATCCTTCCTTTTATTGTTTGCTTTACTTTATTACTTGCACTAGTCTAGAACACAACTACAAACCCAACCAAATTGTGACACTAGCATAAAATTAGATAGATAGACTTAGAACCCAAAGCACACCGTCCCATGGATCGACCTCGACTTACCGCTAACTAGTTGTATGTTGAGTATTATAAATGTGTTTGATTGGATGAGTGACGACATCGTCCGGATCAAAATGGCGCCGTTGCCGGGGATGGTGCTATATGATTAAGTTCTTACTTGTTTGTCTATTTTGATTTTGCTTTCACCTTGAGGAACTTGTTCCTCAAGGATTGTTCTTACCGTTTTTGTGTAGTTTCCATGCTTGTAGTTGTTTCCTTGTCTTAGCTATGATGACTCAAGACATGTGTTATGGAGTATGTGGTAGATTCTTGGAGTATGACTATGGGTATGGGGAGTTTGAGGAGCAAGTCAACACATACCTACCTTATTATTTGTACAACGAAAATCCTAACCACAACCCCAATTTTTCCCACCAAAATCACCACACCCAATATCAACAACAACCACCCACCCAATACCCATTTCACAATGAACTTCAATTGCCACAATACAACCACTTTCACACCTACCTACAACAAAAAGATGAACCCATTCAAAACATAATTCTCCAAATGATGGGAGATCAACAAAACTTCTTCAAACAAATGCTAGAAGAGAGCCGAAAAGAAGATAATGTTCTTAAAGGCATTGTTATCCAAAGAGAGGAATTGGGGATTCAAATTGCCCAATTAAAAGAATCCCAAGCAATCACTCCCCACCGTTCTTTGGACATTGAGCACAAATGCAAATTTGAGGTAGTAACCTTTGATATGGAAGATAAGAAATGGGAAGAGCCAACCTCCTTGAGCTCTTGCGACTATGAAAGTGTTGTGTTCGATGAAGAAGACATGAGGTTGAGCAAACCAAATACTCTTAACCTTTGTGAGTATGAGGGTGTGTCTTTTGATATGAACGTTGAGGTGTTGGAAAAAGAGTTACATGAAGCCCACAATGATGATGAACCTAGAGGAGGGACTCACAATATCACCTTGCTTGAGGAGCCTATCCTTGAGGCATTTGAGATACCCTATCATGAAGAAGAACGTCCTTCCTTTATCCTTCATGAAGACCACTTGGCACCTATCTTGGAGCCAATGATCATTGAAGAGGATATGATAGACCTTCTTCAAAAGGCCAAAGTTTCTTACAAGAGCTACTTGGTGAAAAAGCTCAAGGAGAAAATTGCTCGTGAGGCTACTTGTGAAGATTTGGCACCCGCAATCTCAACTCCTATGGTTTCCAATCATCAAAGTTATGAAAATTCTCCTTCTACCTTGGAAGGATTGAAAAATCAAAATGCTATCATCATCACCAAAATTGAAGAAGAAGTTGGTAAGTGGAAGTCCACGGATGAAAATGAACCACACTTCATGCTTGGTGTTGACAAGAATCATAGGTTTACCTATTTGAAGCATCAGGAAAGCTTTAACACTAAGGAGAAGGCAAGGAAAAGAACATTCTACAAGCCTCCTTGGCCAAATTTCATATTCGGATTGAGCCACCCATACTTGTGCTTATTTTGAGCTTGTTCACAAGCTTTTGATCTTTTATTAAGAGCTTTGAGCTCTATGGATAAAAATTTAAAATTGAACTAGTTTGGTGGAGTCCTATCTCAAACCACCATTTGTAAGATATTTCTTGAACCCCTTTTATTTTGTATAATATTGTACATTTCCATTTGCATTTAATATCTTGCATGAGGGAGAAGAGAGAGAGAGAGTCATCTTACATGTTTCATGAGCAAATTTCAGAAAAAGATAAGGAAAAAGAGAAAATTGGTGAGAAAGGGTGCGTTATTTCACGAAAAAGGAAGAAAAAGAAGGAAAAGATCAGAAGACGCCCAGATCGAAAGGAGGACGCCCGACCAATACCCGCGGAAAAGAAAAAGGCTAAAACTGAAGGAGAATCCGTGCGGATTCGAGCGAATCCGCCCGTCCTGGACAATACGTCCGTCTTCTTCACGGGACGCCCGTCCCGTGTGTCATCCAGAAGCAAGATTTTAAACTGTGAAAGAATCCGTGCGGATTGTTTACAATCCGCCCGTCCCGATCAAGCCGCGCGTCCTAGGCACAATTCGCCCGTCTTTTCATTTGCTCACCAACGAAATTCTCTGTGCCAGAATCCGTGCGGATTCTAGCAAAGACGCCCGTCTTCTTCCTCGACAATCCGCCCGTCCCGACTGAAATCCGCTCGAATTGCACTGTTCCCTCGGATAAAACGGGTTTAATCCAACCTTATCCGTTCGGATTCCCTACTCCTTCTATATAATCACCCCCCTTTCTCCCTCATTTCCTCACCTTACCAAACCCTAAAGCACTCATCTCAATCCTCAAAATCACCATCCCATCCTCAAAAACACCCCCATCATCAACATCCAAATGGCACCATTGACAAACACCAAAGGAAAAGCCAAGAAATTGGTTGAATCATTCGGGAAGAAGCGCAAGGGATCAACCTCTTCAACACCGCGAGAGGTAGTACTACCAAGGAGCACCCGACCCTTAATGAGGGGAGGCATTGAACAACTCAACCACTTCCAAGAAGTGCTCTTTCAATCCGACGACCACCGCCAAAAATTTGTCGAGTTACTAGGTAAGAAGTATGAACCTACTCAATTTGTAGACACTAGGGTGTTGGAAATCCTTAAGATAAGGTACCCTACCGAGATGTTCTTTAATGGCCTTGGCATTGGGAAACTTTTCCATGCCCATGAAGAGACTTACCTTAGTCTCACCCTTGAATTCTTGAGTAGCCTTCGCATTATGGCGGATACCCACAACAATGTGGGCATGGAGTTTAGGTTATGCAACCTAGACCATGTTCTTTCTCTTGAGGAATTTGCCTATGTTTTCGGTCTTGAAGTACCCACCGACCATACCGAAAAGCGCGATAATTTTGGTGTGGACTTTCTTTGGAAGGCTATCTCCGGGAGGGACTTTACCCATATAAAGCGTTGCTATACCTTTGCCATCCAACATCCGGTGATTCGATTCACCGAACGCTTTGTAGCCGGTTGCATCAATGGGAGGTACGAACAAGATAGGTGTACTCTCATCGACTTTACTTTTCTTGAGTCCTATTTGAATGTTCGAGTGGTGAGGCGTTATAACTTTAATACGCCACTTGAGATACTTACTAGGTTCCATGATTTCGCTCAAGGGACCACCCAACTCAAAACCTTCGTGATGGGAGGTCTAATTACCATTTTGGCCCACCACCTTTGTCCCGGGTTCAATACCCGAGGAACCTATACTCCTCTTGAGGGGAGGACTTTGATTGATGAGCACACCATCTTCCACAGTCACCGATGGTGTAACTACACTCGAGATGGGAGTGTGGAGTGGCACACCAAGGGATGCACTTCAATGATCCTTGAGGGATGGAAGATACCGGGCATTGACCCAAGATTGAGTCCATACTCTCCTCCACCAAGCTACCTCCTTGATATCCAAATTCTTGATAATCCCCCTCAAAGGGAAGAGCCACACCGTCAACCACCTCGTGGAGGGCCGGGAGTACATATTCGCCCACCTTCCTACGTACCTATTCCGCCATACCCTACTCCTTATACCGAATTTCAACCGGCAATCCCCAATACCCCGGGTATTAATGATTTGATGGCACTCATGAATAGAGTGGACCTTGGGGTGCATAAAGGGAGGGAAGACAACTACTTGGCCCTCTACCCCCAATACTATAACATGGCTCAACAAGGGTATATTGACCCCGATGGTCCTAAGCCCTCTTGGGCACAACCGGAGCTCTTGTTCCCAAATTATGGGGACCAAGCTTGGGGTCGAGGAGACGGAGGGCATTCTAGCCAAGGTGGAGGGTACTCGGGTCAAGGAGGAGGGTTTGACCAAGGAGGATATTGGGGCCAAGCACCCGGATTTGATCAAGCCGGAAGCTGTCATGGTTATGGCTATGATCAAAATGAGGATGACGAGTGAAAGAGGCCTACTTCACCACTTCCATTTGTATGATACCCACCTCTCCCTCTCTCTCTTTTGTATTTACATTGCATTTAGTGTAGCTTTTGCATGCATTTGTATTATATTTCATATTGCATTTAAATTAGTTAGTTCATATGATATAGTTGCATTGTAATATATCTCACATGATTCATGTAAATAGTTGCATATAGATTAGAATTCATGCATAGTTACTAATGACCAAACCTATTTCTTTTCTACACTAGAAATAGTGTTTAAATCGGTTTGGGGAGGTTTGATCATAAGTGACCATAGTTTACTAGAAATCATGCATCATATAGTATAGTTTAGATTGCATTCATTTGTTATATATGTCATATAGAATTGCACTTAGTTAGAGCATGCATTCATTCATATCATATCACTACATTTGTACTTTATTTCCATAAAATCAAAAGACCAAAAACATGTATTTCCTTTTTTCCTACTCCTACATGTACATTGAGGACAATGTCCAAAATAAAGTGGGGGATGGGAATTTATATTCCAAAATGCATAAAAATTGAAAATTTTCGGAAAATCCCAAAAATATGTCTTTTAAGTTCATAAAAACAAAAACCATAAAAATTTGAAAAATTGAAAACTCCAAAAACAAGTTCATTTCCTTTTTAGTGTAGTCTTGTACATATTGTTTTGTATATATTGTGTTTGTCCATCCTTTTTCACATTGATCGACTACGCCACATCCAAGACATGAGGATATTGAAGACCGCATGGTATGATCTTTCCAATCTCCTTTTTCCTCTTTATGTTAATGACTATGTGGCTTTATTTTGATTGATGCGGTAAAAACAATGTGAACTTAGGACTTGCATTTAGTTTATATGGCATATTAGTTGGTAGAATCATTTGCATTAGGATGTATATATGTTAGTTGCATCATGGCATGTAGTTTGCATGTTAGAAAAAATTTTGCGAAACCGTCTACTTGGGAAGCTTGACTAGTGTATATAGGCCCTAGTAGATGCTTTTTCTTCTTAAGACTTTGCTTGTTAGAATACTTGTAAAACACCCTAGGATGTGTCATGCTAGTATCCCTTGACCCATGGATTAAGGCCTAGTCAAGAGTACCTTGTGGTGTGATAACTCTTTGGCTACCGTTTATTCCAAGGTGACCCTTGAAACCATGCAACCATCATTCATCCATGTTCTACAATATATTTTTGTCATCAAAGGGAATGGGCACAAAAAGAAATCAATTTGAGTTCAATGAAATGAAAAGTGAAAGAAAGTTTGCAAAAAAAGAAAAAATGCATCAAATGAAAAGAGGAGCAAAAATAGAACTCCTAAAGCTTCAAATATAAGGCACCCTCGTTACTAATTGGGGTGACTTTGAAAATGTTCAAAAGAAAATGCAAAAAGTTTAAAATTGTCAAGTGTTGAAAAGCCAAAAATCAAAAAGAAATGGCAAAAAGAAAGTGTTCTCAAATGTTATATGCCACAAGAAATTGGGGGGAGAAACAACAATGAAAGCAAACTCCCAAAATGAAACTCAAATACTATCGATCCCTTTTCCATCTTATCCATTTTTGTGCATGGTAGAGAGGGGACGACCCTTCTTCTTGTCTAGGCAAGAGGGGGAATTCCGCGATCCTCCAGTGTTTCTAACGCCATAGGGAGTCTACTCTTGACAAAAGCATTTAACGATCAAGGACAAAGGTACCCTAGCTTGACACAACTTGGAGGTGATTTATTGGTATCCTTATAGGCTTAGTAGTTTGAAGAAATTGTATCTATGAAGGAGTGTGTACCCATGAATTGGTTCCCTTGTAGATAATTTCCGCCACTTAGATAAGGAAAGTGGCTATTCTTTTGTAGATGCATCCGTTACTTGATTTTGTGTGCTTAATGATTGGATGTGTCGCCATTTTGGCAAGACCCACCTTGCCTTGCAAGAAGGCATCCTACCTCATGGTTGTCTTGTTGTGAGTTGAAGGGGCGGAGTGAGACCCGCTAATTGTCTCATATCGGTTATGTTATTAGGTTAGTTTAAATAAAGGTCTAGTTTTAGTCACCTCTTTACTCGGGACGAGTAAAGGTTCGGTTTGGGGATATTTGATGTGAACATTATTTGCGCACATTTAGTCCCCTAATTGAGCCTATTTTGCATACTATTATAACATTCTTTGGCCATTTTATCCGTCAAAACCTTCCTATTTGCTTTTCTATCGCCTTTCATATGTTTTGTAGAAAAGGAGATAATAAGGCGGAAATTCCCGTCTTTCGTGCATATTTGGAAGCTTATTGATGATATTAGATGGACTAGTATGAAGAAGAGGCAAGAATGATGACCAAAGATGTAGGAAAAAAGAGTATATAGAAGGGTCATAAGGTTTAAAGCAAGGAGGAAAAGCAAGGAAGCCATTCATGAAGAAAACTGCTCGGAACGCAAACCAAGGGTTGCTTCTTTGGCTCTGAAAATATGCTAGATAGAACGGCGTGAAAAAAAAAAGCGATCTAGGCTTTTGAATCACTCCAATAGGAGTCCGGATGAGAAAATGACGTCCGTTTTACAATCCAAGCTCAAACAAAGAAGCTGTACAGGAATCCGCGCGCCCCGCGCTGAAGACGCTCGTCCTCCCAAATCCGCTCGGATTGCTCCAAATCCGCTCGGATTCCCTCTCTTTTTGTCCTAGCGCCTTGCTCGAAATCCGCTCGGATTCCCTTGCTACAATCCGCCCGTCCCGACACTAATCCGCTCGGATTCCTTTCCAGCGATTTTCGTGTTCTTCAAGCTCCGTGAAAGACTCCCTTCCTTCGAAAAATACCGGCTTCTCCCTGCTCAAATCTCAAAAGTGTAATTACTAGTTTAGTCCTTAGTTAACCCTAATGCATCCACCTAATTTCCACTATAAATACCCCATTTGTAATAATCTCTTTAACATCTTTTTAGCTAGAAAATCCTTCTTTAGATTAGATTAGGAGTAGATTAGAATAGATTACTCTTTAATCTTTCCACAAATTACACATTAATCTCTCCTTAATTATTGTTCAAGTTTATTATTCAAGTTTATTATTGGGTAATTGAAGATTATTGGGTTATTATTGGGAGATTGACAACCTTCCATCAATCATCAATTTCTTCTATTATTCTTTGCATTATTATTTTGGAATCTCCATAGGTATAACTCTCTTAATCCTTGTTTTAATTATTGTTAATATTTCTTACTTGTTCATCATGTTTTACCTTGTTAATATGATTGACAACCTTGTTAGCATGGTAAACTTGATAATGAGTGAGTAGTTACTTAGCTAGGATTAGTGGGTAATTAAGGGAAACAAACATGGGGATTGATTCATGCTTAATCTAATATGTTCACATGATTAAATTGCTTGCTTGTTGTGATGTCAACATTATGCACATGTTATATTTGATGAAATGCTAAGCCTATGAATCCTTGCATTTACAACCATCTCTTATCTACTCAACTTGACTTGTAAGATATAAACTAACTCGAGTCTTGTTAGACCATGCATAGAAGTTGATTAGGAGGAAAGTAAGTCGACTTGTAGGTGTTTTACAATCTAATCGATTCGGCTCCGGGACCCAACTCTTCCTAAGAACCGTAAGATATAACCCAACTCGGTTCCTCCACAACATTAATTGCTTGCAACCTTGTAAACATGTTTGTATGATAAAAACCATGAATCCCCTATGAACTCATGACATCCTAGCACTTTTAATCAATTGTTTACATCCTTCCTTTTATTGTTTGCTTTACTTTATTGCTTGCACTAGTCTAGAACACAACTACAAACCCAACCAAATTGTGACACTAGCATAAATTGAGATAGATAGACTTAGAACCCAAAGCACACCGTCCCATGGATCGACCTCGACTTACCACTAACTAGTTGTATGTTGAGTATTATAAATGTGTTTGTTTGGATGTGACCCGACGACATCGCTCCACATCACATACGCACCATGACTGGCGACCCTTTGTCCTTAACCTTTCAAGGACACATCCCGAAGATGTCTCGGGTACTTTTCCTTATCTCGGCTGGCGAGCCTTACAACGCATCGCGGCTGGCGAGCCCTCCTCACATACGCACCATGGCTGGCGAGCCTTTGTCCGCAACCTTTCAAGGACACATCCCGAAGATGCCTCGGGTACATTTCCTTGTCTCGGCTGGCGAGCCTTACAACGCATCGCGGCTGCCGAGCCCTCTTCACATACGCACCATGGCTGGCGAGCCTTTGTTCGCAACCTTTCAAGGACAAATCCCGAAGATGCCTCGAGTACATTTCCCTGTCTCGGCTGGCGAGCCCTTCTCACATACGCACCATGGCTGGCGAGCCTTTGTCCTCAACCTTTCAAGGACACATCCCGAAGATGCCTCGGGAACATTTCCTTGTCTCGGCTGGCGAGCCTTATAACGCATCGCGGCTGGCGAGCCCTCCTCACATACGCACCATGGCTGGCGAGCCTTTGTCCGCAACCTTTCAAGGTCACATCCCGAAGATGCCTGGGGTACATTTCCTTGTCTCGGCTGGCGGGCCTTTCAACGCATCGCGGCTGTCGAGCCCTCCTCACATACGTACCATGGCTGGCGAGCCTTTGTCCTTAACCTTTCAAGGATACATCCCGAAGATGCCTCGGGTACTTTTCCTTATCTCGGCTGGCGAGCCTTACAACGCATCGCGGCTGGCGAGCCCTCCTCGCATACGCACCATGGCTGGCGAGCCTTTGTCCGCAACCTTTCAAGGACACAACCCGAAGATGCCTCGGGTACATTTCCTTGTCTCGGCTAGCGAGCCTTACAACGCATCGCGGCTGGCGAGCCCTCTTCACATACTCACCATGGCTGGCGAGCCTTTGTCCGCAACATTTCAAGGACACATCCCGAAGATGTCTCAGGTACATTTCCTTGTCTCGGCTGGCAAGCCTTACATCGCATCGCGGCTGGCGAGCCGTACTCACATACGCACCATGGCTGGCGAGCCTTTGTCCGCAACCTTTCAAGGACACACCCCGAAGATGCCTCGAGTACATTTCCTTGTCTCGGCTGGCAAACCTTACAACGCATCGCGGCTGGCGAGCCCTTCTCACATACGCACCATGGCTGGCGAGCCTTTGTCCTCAACCTTTCAAGGACACATCCCGAAGATGCCTCGGGAACATTTCCTTATCTCGGCTGGCGAGCCTTACAACGCATCGCGGCTGGCGAGCCCTCCTCACATACGCACCATGGCTGGCGAGCCTTTGTCCTCAAACTTTCAAGGACACATCCCGAAGATGCCTCAGGAACATTTCCTTGTCTCAGCTGGCGAGCCTTACAACGCATCGCGGCTGTCGAGCCCTCCTTACATACGCACCATAGTTGGCGAGCCTTTGTCCGCAACCTTTCAAGGACACATCACGAAGATGCCTCGGGTACATTTCCTTGTCTCGGCTGGCGAGCCTTACAACGCATCACGGCTGGCGAGCCCTCCATACATACGTACCATGGCTGGCGAGCCTTTCTCCGCAACCTTTCAATGGCACATCCCGAAGATGCCTCGGATACATTTCCTTGTCTCGGCTGGCGAGCCTTACAACGCATTGCGGCTGGCGAGCCCTCCTCACATACGCACCATGGCTGGCGAGCCTTTGTCCGCAACCTTTCAAGGACACATCCCGAAGATGCCTCGGGTACATTTCCTTGTCTCGGCTGGCGAGCCTTTCAACGCATCGCGGCTGTCAAGCCCTCCTCACATACGCACCATAGCTGGCGAACCTTTGTCCTCAACCTTTCAAGGACATATCCCGAAGATGCCTCGGGTACATTTCCTTGTCTCGGCTGGCGAGCCTTACAACGCATCGCGGCTGGCGAGCCCTCCTTACATACGTACCATGGCTGGCGAGCCTTTGTCCGCAACCTTTCAAGGACACATCCCGAAGATGCCTCGAGTATATTTTCTTGTCTCAGTTGGCGAGCCTTACAACGCATCGCGGCTGGCGAGCCCTCTTCACATACGCACCATGGCTAGCGAGCCTTTATCCGCAACCTTTCAAGGACACATCCCGAAGATGTCTCGGGTACATTTCCTTGTCTCGGCTGGCGAGCCTAACAACGCATCGCGGCTGGCGAGCCCTCCTCACATACGCACCATGGCTGGCGAGCCTTTGTCCGCAACCTTTCAAGGACACATCCCGAAAATACCTCGAGTACATTTCCTTGTCTCGGCTGGCGAGCCTTACAACGCATCGCGGCTGGCGAGCCGTCCTCACATACGCACCATGGCTGGTGAGCCTTTGTCCTCAACCTTTCAAGGACACATCCCGAAGATGCCTCGGGTATAGTTCCTTGTCTCGGCTGGCGAGCCTTACAACGCATCGCGGCTGGCGAGCCCTCCTCACATATGCACCATGGCTGGCGAGCCTTTATCCGCAACCTTTCAAGGACACATCCCGAAGATGTCTCGGGAACATTTCCTTGTCTCGGCTGGCGAGCCTTACAACGCATCGCGGCTTGCGAGCCCTCCTCACATACGCACCATGGCTGGCGAGCCTTTGTCCTCAAACTTTCAAGGACACATCCCGAAGATGCCTCAGGAACATTTCCTTGTCTCAGCTGGCGAGCCTTACAACGTATCGCGGCTGTCGAGCCCTCCTTACATACGCACCATAGTTGGCGAGCCTTTGTCCGCAACCTTTCAAGGACACATCACGAAGATGCCTCGGGTACATTTCCTTGTCTCGGCTGGCGAGCCTTACAACGCATCACGGCTGGCGAGCCCTCCATACATACATACCATGGCTGGCGAGCCTTTCTCCGCAACCTTTCAAAGACACATCCCGAAGATGCCTCGGATACATTTCCTTGTCTCGGCTGGTGAGCCTTACAACGCATCGCGGCTGGCGAGCCCTCCTCACATATGCACCATGGCTGGCGAGCTTTTGTCCGTAACCTTTCAAGGACACATCCCGAAGATGCCTCGGGTACATTTCCTTGTCTCGGCTGGCGAGCCTTACAACGCATCGCGGCTGACGAGCCCTCCTCACATAAGCACCATGGCTGGCGAGCCTTTGTCCTCAACCTTTCAAGAACACATCCCGAAGATGCCTCGGGTACATTTCCTTGTCTTGGCTGGCGAGCCTTACAACGCATCGCGGCTGGCGAGACCTTCTGACATACGCACCAGGGCTGGCGAGCCTTTGTCCTCAACCTTTCAAGGACACATCCCGAAAATGCCTCGGGAACATTTCCTTGTCTCGGCTGGCGAGCCTTACAACGCATCGCGGCTGGCGAGCCCTCCTGACATACGTACCATGGCTGGCGAGCCTTTGCCGCAACCTTTCAAGGACACATCCCGAAGATGCCTCGAGTACATTTCCTTGTCTCGGTTGGCGAGCCTTACAACGCATCGCGGCTGGTGAGCCCTCTTCACATACGCACCATGGCCGGCGAGCCTTTGTCCGCAACCTTTCAAGGACACATCCCGAAGATGTCTCGGGTACATTTCCTTGTCTCGGCTGGCGAGCCTTACAACGCATCGCGGCTGGCGAGCCCTCTTCACATACGCACAATGGCTAACGAGCCTTTGTCCGCAACCTTTCAAGGACACATCTCAAAGATGTCTCGAGTACATTTCCTTATCTCGGCTGGCGAGCCTTTCAACGCATCGCGGCTGGCGAGCCCTCCTCACATACGCACCATGGCTGGTGAGCCTTTGTCCTCAACCTTTCAAGGACACATCCCGAAGATGCCTTGGGTATATTTCCTTGTCTCGGCTGGCGAGCCTTACAACGCATCGTGGCTGGCGAGCCCTCCTCACATATGCACCATGGCTGGCGAGCCTTTGTCCGCAACCTTTCAAGGACACATCCCGAAGATGCCTCGGGTACATTTCCTTGTCTCGGCTGGCGAGCCTTTCAACGCATCGCGGCTGGCGAGCCCTCCTCACATACGCACCATGGCTGGCGAGCCTTTGTCCGCAACCTTTCAAGGACACATCCCGAAGATGCCTCGGGTACATTTCCTTGTCTCGGCTGGCGAGCCTTTCAACGGATCGCGGCTGTCGAGCCCTCCTCACATACGCACCATAGCTGGCGAGCCTTTGTCCTCAACCTTTTAATGACACATCCCGAAGATGCCTCGGGTATATTTCCTTGTCTCGGCTGGCGAGCCTTACAACGCATCCCGGCTGGCGAGCCCTCCTCACATACGCACCATAGCTGGCGAGCCTTTGTCCGCAACCTTTCAAGGACACATCTCGAAAATGCCTCGAGTACATTTCCTAGTCTTGGCTGGCGAGCCTTACAACGCATCGCGGCTGGCGAGCCCTTCTCACATACACACCATGGCTGGCAAGCCTTTATCCTCAACCTTTGAAGGACACATCCCGAAGATGCCTCGAGAACATTTCCTTGTCTCGGCTGGCGAGCCTTACAACGCATCGCGGCTGGCGAGCCCTCCTCACAAACGCACCATAGCTGGCAAGCCTTTGTCCTCAACCTTTCAAGGACACATCCCGAAGTTGCCTCGGGTACATTTCCTTGTCTCGGCTGGCGAGCCTTACAGCGCATCGCGGCTGCCGAGCCCTCTTCACATACGCACCATGGCTGGCGAGCCTTTGTCCGCAACCTTTCAAGGACATATCCCGAAGATGTCTCGGGTACATTTCCTTGTCTCGGCTGGCGAGCCTTACAACGCATCGCGGCTGGCGAGCCCTCCTCACATACGCACCATGGCTGGCGAGCCTTTGTCCGCAACCTTTCAAGGACACATCCCGAAGATGCCTCGAGTACATTTCCTTGTCTCGGTTGGCGAGCCTTACAACGCATCGCGGCTGGCGAGCTTTTCTCACATACGCACTATGGTTGGCGAGCCTTTGTCCTCAACCTTTCAAGGACACATCCCGAAGATGACTCGGGAACATTTCCTTGTCTCGGCTGGCGAGCCTTACAACGCATCGCGGCTGGCGAGCCCTCCTCACATACGCACCATGGCTGGCGAGCCTTTGTCCGCAACCTTTCAAGGACACATCCCGAAGATGCCTCGGGTACATTTCCTTGTCTCGTCTGGCGAGCCTTTCAACGGATCGCGGCTGTCGAGCCCTTCTCACATACGCACCATGGCTGGCGAGCCTTTGTCCTTAACCTTTCAAGGTCGCATCCCGAAGATGCCTCGGGTACTTTTCCTTATCTCGGCTGGCGAGCCCTCCTCACATATGTACCATGGCTGGCGAGCCTTTGTCCGCAACCTTTCAAGGACACATCCCGAAGATGCCTCGAGTACATTTCCTTGTCTCGGTTGGCGAGCCTTACAACGCATCGCGTCTGGCGAGCTTTTCTCACATACGCACTATGGTTGGCGAGCCTTTGTCCTCAACCTTTCAAGGACACATCCCGAGGATGACTCGGGAACATTTCCTTGTCTCGGCTGGCGAGCCTTACAACGCATCGCGGCTGGCGAGCCCTCCTCACATACGCACCATGGCTGGCGAGCCTTTGTCCGCAACCTTTCAAGGACACATCCCGAAGATGCCTCGGGTACATTTCCTTGTCTCGGCTGGCGAGCATTTCAACGGATCGCGGCTGTCGAGCCCTCCTCACATACGCACCATAGCTGGCGAGCCTTTGTCCTCAACCTTTTAATGACACATCCCGAAGATGCCTCGGGTATATTTCCTTGTCTCGGCTGGCGAGCCTTACAACGCATCGCGGCTGGCGAGCCCTCCTCACATACGCACCATAGCTGGCGAGCCTTTGTCCGCAACCTTTCAAGGACACATCTCGAAAATCCCTCGAGTACATTTCCTTGTCTTGGTTGGCGAGCCTTACAACGCATCGCGGCCGGCGAGCCCTATCACATACACACCATGGCTGGCGAGCCTTTATCCTCAACCTCTCAAGGACATATCCCGAAGATGCCTCGGGAACATTTCCTTGTCTCGGCTGGCGAGCCTTACAACGCATCGCGGCTGGCGAGCCCTCCTCACATACGCACCATAGCTGGTGAGCCTTTGTCCGCAACCTTTCAAGGACACATCCCGAAGATGTCTCGGGTACATTTCCTTGTCTCGGTTGGCGAGCCTTACAACGCATCGCGGCTGGCGAGCCCTCCTCACATACGCACCATGGCTGGCGAGCCTTTGTCCGCAACCTTTCAAGGACACATCCCGAAGATGCCTCGAGTACATTTCCTTGTCTCGGCTGGCGAGCCTTACAACGCATCGCGGCTGGCGAGCCTTTCTCACATACGCACTATGGCTGGCGAGCCTTTGTCCTCAACCTTTCAAGGACACATCCCGAAGATGACTCGGGAACATTTCCTTGTCTTGGCTGGCGAGCCTTACAACGTATCGCGGCTGGCGAGCCCGCCTCACATACGCACAATGGCTGGGAGCCTTTGTCCGCAACCTTTCAAGAACACATCCCGAAGATGCCTCGGGTACATTTCCTTATCTCGGCTGGCGAGCCCTCCTCACATACGCACCATGGCTAGCGAGCCTTTGTCCGCAACCTTTCAAGGACACATCCCGAAGATGTCTCGGGTACATTTCCTTATCTCGGCTGGCGAGTCTTTCAACGCATCGCGGCTGGTGTGCCCTCCTCACATACGCACCATGGCTGGTGAGCCTTTGTCCTCAACCTTTCAAGGACACATCCCGAAGATGCCTCGGGAACATTTCCTTGTCTCGGTTGGCGAGCCTTTCAACGGATCGCGGCTGTCGAGCCCTCCTCACATACGCACCATGGCTGGCGAGCCTTTGTCCTTAACCTTTCAAGGACGCATCCCGAAGATGCCTCGGGTACTTTTCCTTATCTCGGCTGGCGAGCCCTCCTCACATACGCACCATGGCTTGCGAGCCTTTGTCCGCAACCGTTCAAGGACACATCCCGAAGATGAATCGGGTACATTTCCTTGTCTCGGCTGGCGAGCCTTACAACGCATCGCGGCTGGCGAGCCCTCTTCACATACGCACCATGGCTGGCGAGCCTTTGTCCGCAACCTTTCAAGGACACATCCCGAAGATGTCTCGGGTACATTTCCTTGTCTCGGCTGGCGAGCCTTACAACGCATCGCGGCTGGCGAGCCCTCCTCACATACGCACCATGGATGGCGAGCCTTTGTCCGCAACCTTTCAAGGACAAATCCCGAAAATGCCTCGAGTACATTTCCTTGTCTCGGCTGGCGAGCCTTACAACGCATCGCGGCTGGCGAGCCCTCCTCACATACGCACCCTGGCTGGCGAGCCTTTGTCCTCAACCTTTCAAGGACACATCCCGAAGATGCCTCGGGAACATTTCCTTGTCTCGGCTGGCGAGCCTTACAACGCATCGTGGCTGGCGAGCCCTCCTCACATACGCACCATGGCTGGCGAGCCTTTGTCCGCAACCTTTCAAGGACACATCCCGAAGATGCCTCAAGTACAATACCTTGTCTCGGTTGGGGAGCCTTACACCGCATCGCGGCTGGCGAGCCCTCTTCATACGCACCATGGCTGGCGAGACTTTGTCCGCAACCTTTCAAGGACACATCCCGAAGATGTCTCGGGTACATTTCCTTGTCTCGGCTGGCGAGCCTTACAACGCATCGCGGCTAGCGAGCCCTCTTCACATACGCACAATGGCTGGCGAGCCTTTGTCCGCAACCTTTCAAGGACACATCCCGAAGATGTCTCGGGTACATTTCCTTATCTCGGCTGGCGAGTCTTTCAACGCATCGCGGCTGGTGAGCCCTCCTCACATACGCACCATGGCTGGTGAGCCTTTGTCCTCAACCTTTCAAGGACACATCCCGATGATGCCTCGGGTACATTTCCTTGTCTCGGCTGGCGAGCCTTACAACGCATCGCGGCTGTCGAGCCCTCCTCACATACGCACCATGGCTGGCGAGCCTTTGTCCTTAACCTTTCAAGGACGCATCCCGAAGATGCCTCGGGTACTTTTCCTTATCTCGGCTGGCGAGCCCTCCTCACATACGCACCATGGCTGGCGAGCCTTTGTCCGCAACCTTTCAAGGACACATCACGAAGATGAATCGGGTACATTTCCTTGTCTCGGCTGGCGAGCCTTACAACGCATCGCGGCTGGCGAGCCCTCTTCACATACGCACCATGGCTGGCGAGCCTTTGTCCGCAACCTTTCAAGGACACATCCCGAAGATGCCTCAAGTACAATACCTTGTCTCGGTTGGCAAGCCTTACACCGCATCGCGGCTGGCGAGCCCTCTTCATACGCACCATGGCTGGCGAGACTTTGTCCGCAACCTTTCAAGGACACATCCCGAAGATGTCTCGGGTACATTTCCTTGTCTCGGCTGGCGAGCCTTACAACGCATCGCGGCTAGCGAGCCCTCTTCACATACGCACAATGGCTAGCGAGCCTTTGTCCGCAACCTTTCAAGGACACATCCCGAAGATGTCTCGGGTACATTTCCTTATCTCGGCTGGCGAGTCTTTCAACGCATCGCGGCTGGTGAGCCCTCCTCACATACGCACCATGGCTGGTGAGCCTTTGTCCTCAACCTTTCAAGGACACATCCCGAAGATGCCTCGGGTACATTTCCTTGTCTCGGCTGGCGAGCCTTACAACGCATCGCGGCTGGCGAGCCCTCCTCACATACGCACCATGGCTGGCGAGCCTTTGTCCTCAACCTTTCAAGGACACATCCCGAAAATGCCTCGGGAACATTTCCTTGTCTCGGCTGGCGAGCCTTACAACGCATCGCGGCTGGCGAGCCCTTCTCACATACACACCATGGCTGGCGAGCCTTTATCCTCAACCTTTCAAGGACACATCCCGAAGATGCCTCGGGAACATTTCCTTGTCTCGGCTAGCGAGCCTTACAACGCATCGCGGCTGGCGAGCCCTCCTCACATATGCACCATGGCTGGCGAGCCTTTGTCCGCAACCTTTCAAGGACACATCCCGAAGATGCCTCGGGTACATTTCCTTGTCTCGGCTGGCGAGCCTTACAACGCATCGCGGCTGGTGAGCCCTCCTCACATAAGCACCATGGCTGGCGAGCCTTTGTCCTCAACCTTTCAAGGACACATCCCGGAAATGCCTCGTGAACATTTGCTTGTCTCGGCTGGCGAGCCTTACAACGCATCGCCGGCGAGCCCTCCTTACATACGTACCATGGTGGCGAGCCTTTGTCCGCAACCTTTCAAGGACACATCCCGAAGATGCCTCGGGTACATTTCCTTGTCTCGGCTGGCGAGCCTTACAACGCATCGCGGCTGGCGAGCCCTCCTCACATAAGCACCATGGCTGGCGAGCCTTTGTCCTCAACCTTTCAAGGACACATCCTGAAAATGCCTCGGGAACATTTCCTTGTCTTGGTCGGCGAGCCTTACAACGCATCGCGGGGCGAGCCCTTCTCACATACACACCATGGCTGGCGAGCCTTTATCCTCAACCTTTCAAGGACACATCCGAAGATGTCTGGGAACATTTCCTTGTCTCGGGCGAGCCTTACAACGCATCGCGGTGGGCGAGCCCTCCTCACATACGCACCATAGCCGGCGATCCTTTGTCCTCAACCTTTCAAGGACACATCCCGAAGATGCCTCAGGTACATTTCTTTGTCTCGGCTGGCGAGCCTTACAACGCATCACGGCTGCCGAGCCCTCTTCACATACGCACCATGGCTGGCGAGCCTTTGTCCGCAACCTTTCAAGGACACATCCCGAAGATGCCTCGAGTACATTTCCTTGTCTCGGTTGGCGAGCCTTACAACGCATCGCGGCTGACGAGCTTTTCTCACATACGCACTATGGTTGGCGAGCCTTTGTCCTCAACCTTTCAAGGACACATCCCGAAGATGACTCGGGAACATTTCCTTGTCTCGGCTGGCGAGCCTTACAACGCATCGCGGCTGGCGAGCCCTCCTCACATACGCACCATGGCTGGTGAGCCTTTGTCCTCAACCTTTCAAGGACACATCCCGATGATGCCTCGGGTACATTTCCTTGTCTCGGCTGGCGAGCCTTACAACGCATCGCGGCTGTCGAGCCCTCCTCACATACGCACCATGGCTGGCGAGCCTTTGTCCTTAACCTTTCAAGGACGCATCCCGAAGATGCCTCGGGTACTTTTCCTTATCTCGGCTGGCGAGCCCTCCTCACATACGCACCATGGCTGGCGAGCCTTTGTCCGCAACCTTTTAAGGACACATCACGAAGATGAATCGGGTACATTTCCTTGTCTCGGCTGGCGAGCCTTACAACGCATCGCGGCTGGCGAGCCCTCTTCACATACGCACCATGGCTGGCGAGCCTTTGTCCGCAACCTTTCAAGGACACATCCCGAAGATGCCTCAAGTACAATACCTTGTCTCGGTTGGCGAGCCTTACACCGCATCGCGGCTGGCGAGCCCTCTTCATACGCACCATGGCTGGCGAGACTTTGTCCGCAACTTTTCAAGGACACATCCCGAAGATGTCTCCGGTACATTTCCTTGTCTCGGCTGGCGAGCCTTACAACGCATCGCGGGTGGCGAGCCCTCCTCACATAAGCACCATGGCTGGCGAGCCTTTGTCCTCAACCTTTCAAGGACACATCCCGGAAATGCCTCGTGAACATTTGCTTGTCTCGGCTGGCGAGTCTTTCAACGCATCGCGGCTGGTGAGCCCTCCTCACATACGCACCATGGCTGGTGAGCCTTTGTCCTCAACCTTTCAAAGACACATCCCGAAGATGCCTCGGGTACATTTCCTTGTCTCGGCTGGCGAGCCTTACAACGCATCGCGGCTGGCGAGCCCTCCTCACATAAGCACCATGGCTGGCGAGCCTTTGTCCTCAACCTTTCAAGGACACATCCCGAAAATGCCTCGGGAACATTTCCTTGTCTCGGCTGGCGAGCCTTACAACGCATCGCGGCTGGCGAGCCCTTCTCACATACACACCATGGCTGGCGAGCCTTTATCCTCAACCTTTCAAGGACACATCCCGAAGATGTCTCGGGAACATTTCCTTGTCTCGGCTGGCGAGCCTTACAACGCATCGCGGCTGGCGAGCCCTCCTCACATACGCACCATAGCTGGCGATCCTTTGTCCTCAACCTTTCAAGGACACATCCCGAAGATGCCTCGGGTACATTTCCTTGTCTCGTCTGGCGAGCCTTTCAACGGATCGCGGCTGTCGAGCCCTCCTCACATACGCATCATGGCTGGCGAGCCTTTGTCCTTAACCTTTCAAGGACGCATCCCGAAGATGCCTCGAGTACTTTTCCTTATCTCGGCTGGCGAGCCCTCCTCACATATGTACCATGGCTGGCGAGCCTTTGTCCGCAACCTTTCAAGGACACATCCCGAAGATGCCTCGGGTACATTTCCTTGTCTCGGTTGGCGAGCATTTCAACGGATCGCGGCTGTCGAGCCCTCCTCACATACGCACCATAGCTGGCGAGCCTTTGTCCTCAACCTTTTAATGACACATCCCGAAGATGCCTCGGGTATATTTCCTTGTCTCGGCTGGCGAGCCTTACAACGCATCGCGGCTGGCGAGCCCTCCTCACATACGCACCATAGCTGGCGAGCCTTTGTCCGCAACCTTTCAAGGACACATCCCGAAGATGTCTCGGGTACATTTCCTTGTCTCGGCTGGCGAGCCTTACAACGCATCGCGGCTGGCGAGCCCTCCTCAAATACGCACCATGGCTGGCGAGCCTTTGTCCGCAACCTTTCAAGGACACATCCCGAAGATGCCTCGAGTACATTTCCTTGTCTCGGCTGGCGAGCCTTACAACGCATCGCGGTTGGCGAGCCTTTCTCACATACGCACTATGGCTGGCGAGCCTTTGTCCTCAACCTTTCAAGGACACATCCCGAAGATGACTCGGGAACATTTCCTTGTCTCGGCTGGCGAGCCTTACAACGTATCGCGGCTGGCGAGCCCTCCTCACATACGCACCATGGCTGGGAGCCTTTGTCCGCAACCTTTCAAGGACACATCCCGAAGATGCCTCGGGTACATTTCCTTGTCTCGGCTGGCGAGCCTTTCAACGGATCGCGGCTGTCGAGCCCTCCTCACATACGCACCATGGCTGGCGAGCCTTTGTCCTTAACCTTTCAAGGACGCATCCCGAAGATGCCTCGGGTACTTTTCCTTATCTCGGCTGGCGAGCCCTCCTCACATACGCACCATGGCTGGCGAGCCTTTGTCCGCAACCTTTCAAGGACACATCCCGAAGATGAATCGGGTACATTTCCTTGTCTCGACTGGCGAGCCTTACAACGCATCGCGGCTGGCGAGCCCTCTTCACATACGCACCATGGCTGACGAGCCTTTGTCCGCAACCTTTCAAAGACACATCCCGAAGATGTCTCGGGTACATTTCCTTGTCTCGGTTGGCGAGACTTACACCGCATCGCGGCTGGCGAGCCCTCCTCACATACGCACCATGGATGGCGAGCCTTTGTCCGCAACCTTTCAAGGACACATCCCGAAAATGCCTCGAGTACATTTCCTTGTCTCGGCTGGCGAGCCTTACAACGCATCGCAGCTGGCGAGCCCTTCTCACATACGCACCCTGGCTGGCGAGCCTTTGTCCTCAACCTTTCAAGGACACATCCCGAAGATGCCTCGGGAACATTTCCTTGTCTCGGCTGGCGAGCCTTACAACGCATCGCGGCTGGCGAGCCCTCCTCACATACGCACCGTGGCTAGCGAGCCTTTGTCCGCAACCTTTCAAGGACACATCCCGAAGATGCCTCGGGTACATTTCCTTGTCTCGGCTGGCGAGCCTTACAACGCATCGCGGCTGGCGAGCCCTCCTCACATAAGCACCATGGCTGGCGAGCCTTTGTCCTCAACCTTTCAAGGACACATCCCGGAAATGCCTCGTGAACATTTGCTTGTCTCGGCTGGCGAGCCTTACAACGCATCGCGGCTGGCGAGCCCTCCTTACATACGTACCATGGCTGGCGAGCCTTTGTCCGCAACCTTTCAAGGACACATCACGAAGATACCTCGGGTACATTTCCTTGTCTCGGCTGGCGAGCCTTACAACGCATCGCGGCTGGCGAGCCCTCCTCATATAAGCACCATGGCTGGCGAGCCTTTGTCCTCAACCTTTCAAGGACACATCCCGAAAATGCCTCGGGAACATTTCCTTGTCTCATTTGGCGAGCCTTACAACGCATCGCGGTGGCGAGCCCTTCTCACATACACACCATGGTGGCGAGCCTTTATCCTCAACCTTTCAAGGACACATCCCGAAGATGCCTCGGGAACATTTCCTTGTCTCGCCGGCGAGCCTTACAACGCATCGCGGCTGGCGAGCCCTCCTCACATACGCACCATAGCTGGCGATCCTTTGTCCTCAACCTTTCAAGGACACATCCCGAAGATGCCTCGGGTACATTTCTTTGTCTCGGCTGGCGAGCCTTACAACGCATCGCGGCTGCCGAGCCCTCTTCACATACGCACCATGGCTGGCGAGCCTTTGTCCGTAACCTTTCAAGGACACATCCCGAAGATGCCTCGAGTACATTTCCTTATCTCGGTTGGCGAGCCTTACAACGCATCGCGGCTGACGAGCTTTTCTCACATACGCACTATGGTTGGCGAGCCTTTGTCCTCAACCTTTCAAGGACACATCCCGAAGATGACTCGGGAACATTTCCTTGTCATTTGGCGAGCCTTACAACGCATCGCGGCTGGCGAGCCCTCCTCACATACGCACCATGGCTGGCGAGCCTTTGTCCGCAACCTTTCAAGGACACATCCCGAAGATGGCTCGGGTACATTTCCTTGTCTCGTCTGGCGAGCCTTTCAACGGATCGCGGCTGTCGAGCCCTCCTCACATACGCACCATGGCTGGCGAGCCTTTGTCCTTAACCTTTCAGGACGCATCCCGAAGATGCCTCGGGTACTTTTCCTTATCTCGGCTGGCGAGCCCTCCTCACATATGTACCATGGCTGGCGAGCCTTTGTCCGCAACCTTTCAAGGACACATCCCGAAGATGCCTCGGGAACATTTCCTTGTCTCGGCTGGCGAGCCTTACAACGCATCGCGGCTGGCGAGCCCTCCTCACATACGCACCATGGCTAGCGAGCCTTTGTCCGCAACCTTTCAAGGACACATCCCGAAGATGCCTCGGGTACATTTCCTTGTCTCGGCTGGCGAGCCTTACAACGCATCGCGGCTGGCGAGCCCTCCTCACATAAGCACCATGGCTGGCGAGCCTTTGTCCTCAACCTTTCAAGGACACATCCCGGAAATGCCTCGTGAACATTTGCTTGTCTCGGTGAAGCGAGCCTTACAACGCATCGCGCCGGGCGAGCCCTCCTTACATACGTACCATGGCTGGCGAGCCTTTGTCCGCAACCTTTCAAGGACACATCCCGAAGATGCCTCGGGTACATTTCCTTGTCTCGGCTGGCGAGCCTTACAACGCATCGCGGCTGGCGAGCCCTCCTCACATAAGCACCATGGCTGGCGAGCCTTTGTCCTCAACCTTTCAAGGACACATCCCGAAAATGCCTCGGGAACATTTCCTTGTCTCGGCTGGCGAGCCTTACAACGCATCGCGGCTGGCGAGCCCTTCTCACATACACACCATGGCTGGCGAGCCTTTATCCTCAACCTTTCAAGGACACATCCCGAAGATGCCTCGGGAACATTTCCTTGTCTCGGCTGGCGAGCCTTACAACGCATCGCGGCTGGCGAGCCCTCCTCACATACGCACCATAGCTGGCGATCCTTTGTCCTCAACCTTTCAAGGACACATCCCGAAGATGCCTCGGGTACATTTCTTTGTCTCGGCTGGCGAGCCTTACAACGCATCGCGCCGCCGAGTCCCTCTTCACATACGCACCATGGCTGGCGAGCCTTTGTCCGTAACCTTTCAAGGACACATCCCGAAGATGCCTCGAGTACATTTCCTTATCTCGGTTGGCGAGCCTTACAACGCATCGCGGCTGACGAGCTTTTCTCACATACGCACTATGGTTGGCGAGCCTTTGTCCTCAACCTTTGAAGGACACATCCCGAAGATGACTCGGGAACATTTCCTTGTCTCGGCTGGCGAGCCTTACAACGCATCGCGGCTGGCGAGCCCTCCTCACATACGCACCATGGCTGGCGAGCCTTTGTCCGCAACCTTTCAAGGACACATCCCGAAGATGGCTCGGGTACATTTCCTTGTCTCGTCTGGCGAGCCTTTCAACGGATCGCTACTGCCGAGCCCTCCTCACATACGCCATGGCGGCGAGCCTTTGTCCTTAACCTTTTAAGGACGCATCCCGAAGATGCCTCGGGTACTTTTCCTTATCTCGGCTGGCGAGCCCTCCTCACATATGTACCATGGCTGGCGAGCCTTTGTCCGCAACCTTTCAAGGACACATCCCGAAGATGCCTCGGGTACATTTCCTTGTCTCGGCTGGCGAGCATTTCAACGGATCGCGGCTGTCGAGCCCTCCTCACATACGCACCATAGCTGGCGAGCCTTTGTCCTCAACCTTTTAATGACACATCCCGAAGATGCCTCGGGTATATTTCCTTGTCTCGGTTGGCGAGCCTTACAACGCATCGCGGCTGGCGAGCCCTCCTCACATACGCACCATAGCTGGCGAGCCTTTGTCCGCAACCTTTCAAGGACACATCCCGAAGATGTCTCGGGTACATTTCCTTGTCTCGGCTGGCGAGCCTTACAACGCATCGCGGCTGGCGAGCCCTCCTCACATACGCACCATGGGTGGCGAGCCTTTGTCCGCAGCCTTTCAAGGACACATCCCGAAGATGCCTCGGGTACATTTCCTTGTCTCGGGTGGCGAGCCTTACAACGCATCACGTTTGGCGAGCCTTTCTCACATACGCACTATGGCTGGCGAGCCTTTGTCCTCAACCTTTCAAGGACACATCCCAAAGATGACTCGGGAACATTTCCTTGTCTCGGCTTTCGAGCCTTACAACGTATCGCGGCTGGCGAGCCCTCCTCACATACGCACCATGGCTGGGAGCCTTTGTCCGCAACCTTTCAAGGACACATCCCGAAGATGCCTCGGGTACATTTCCTTGTCTCGGCTGGCGAGCCTTTCAACGAATCGCGGCGGTCGAGCCCTCCTCACATACGCACCATGGCTGGCGAGCCTTTGTCCTTAACCTTTCAAGGACGCATCCCGAAGATGCCTCGGGTACTTTTCCTTATCTCGGCTGGCGAGCCCTCCTCACATACGCACCATGGCTGGCGAGCCTTTGTCCGCAACCTTTCAAGGACACATCCCGAAGATGAATCGGGTACATTTCCTTGTCTCGGCTGGCGAGCCTTACAACGCATCGCGGCTGGCGAGCCCTCTTCACATACGCACCATGGCTGGCGAGCCTTTGTCCGCAACCTTTCAAGGACACATCCCGAAGATGTCTCGGGTACATTTCCTTGTCTCGGCTGGCGAGCCTTACAATGCATCGCGGCTGGCGAGCCCTCCTCACATACGCACCATGGATGGCGAGCCTTTGTCCGCAACCTTTCAAGGACACATCCCGAAAATGCCTCGAGTACATTTCCTTGTCTCGGCTGGCGAGCCTTACAACGCATCGCAGCTGGCGAGCCCTTCTCACATACGCACCCTGACTGGCGAGCCTTTGTCCTCAACCTTTTAAGGACACATCCCGAAGATGCCTCGGGAACATTTCCTTGTCTCGGCTGGCGAGCCTTACAACGCATCGCGGCTGGCGAGCCCTCCTCACATACGCACCATGGCTGGCGAGCCTTTGTCCGCAACCTTTCAAGGACATATCCTGAAGATGCCTCAAGTACAATTCCTTGTCTCGGTTGGCGAGCCTTACACCGCATCGCGGCTGGCGAGCCCTCTTCATACGCACCATGGCTGGCGAGCCTTTGTCCGCAACCTTTCAAGGACACATCCCGAAGATGCCTCGGGAACATTTCCTTGTCTCGGCTGGCGAGCCTTACAACGCATCGCGGCTGGCGAGCCCTCCTCACATACGCACCATGGATGGCGAGCCTTTGTCCGCAACCTTTCAAGGACACATCCTGAAGATGCCTCAAGTACAATTCCTTGTCTCGGTTGGCGAGCCTTACACCGCATCGCGGCTGGCGAGCCCTCTTCATACGCACCATGGCTGGCGAGCCTTTGTCCGCAACCTTTCAAGGACACATCCCGAAGATGTCTCGGGTACATTTCCTTGTCTTTGGCCGGGCGAGCCTTACAACGCATCGCGGCTAGCGAGCCCTCTTCACATACGCACAATGGCTGGCGAGCCTTTGTCCGCAACCTTTCAAGGACACATCCCGGAAATGCCTCGTGAACATTTGCTTGTCTCGGCTGGCGAGCCTTACAACGCATCGCGGCTGGCGAGCCCTCCTTACATACGTACCATGGCTGGCGAGCCTTTGTCCGCAACCTTTCAAGGACACATCCCGAAGATGCCTCGGGTACATTTCCTTGTCTCGGCTGGCGAGCCTTACAATGCATCGCGGCTGGCGAGCCCTCCTCACATACGCACCATGGCTGGCGAGCCTTTGTCCTCAACCTTTCAAGGACACATCCCGAAAATACCTCGGGAACATTTCCTTGTCTCTAGGCCGGGCGAGCCTTACAACGCATCGCGTCGTGGCGAGCCCTTCCCACATACACACCATGGCTGGCGAGCCTTTATCCTCAACCTTTCAAGGACACATTCCGAAGATGCCTCGGGAACATTTCCTTGTCTCGGCTGGCGAGCCTTACAACGCATCGCGGCTGGCGAGCCCTCCTCACATACGCACCATAGCTGGCGATCCTTTGTCCTCAACCTTTCAAGGACACATCCCGAAGATGCCTCGGGTACATTTCTTTGTCTCGGCTGGCGAGCCTTACAACGCATCGTGGCTGCCGAGCCCTCTTCACATACGCACCATGGCTGGCGAGCCTTTGTCCGCAACCTTTCAAGGACACATCCCGAAGATGTCTCGGGTACATTTCCTTGTCTCGGCTGCTGAGCCTTACAACGCATCGCGGCTGGCGAGCCCTCCTCACATACGCACCATGGCTGGTGAGCCTTTGTCCGCAACCTTTCAAGGACACATCCCGAAGATGCCTCGAGTACATTTCCTTGTCTCGGCTGGCGAGCCTTACAACGCATCGCGGCTGGCGAGCCTTTCTCACATACGCACTATGGCTGGCGAGCCTTTGTCCTCAACCTTTCAAGGACACATCCCGAAGATGAATCGGGAACATTTCCTTGTCTCGCCTGGCGAGCCTTACAACGTATCGCGGCTGGCGAGCCCTCCTCACATACGCACCATGGCTGGGAGCCTTTGTCCGCAACCTTTCAAGGACACATCCCGAAGATGCCTCGGGTACATTTCCTTGTCTCGGCTGGCGAGCCTTTCAACGGATCGCGGCTGTCGAGCCCTCCTCACATACGCACCATGGCTGGCGAGCCTTTGTCCTTAACCTTTCAAGGACGCATCCCGAAGATGCCTCGGGTACTTTTCCTTATCTCGGCTGGCGAGCCCTCCTCACATACGCACCATGGCTGGTGAGCCTTTGTCCGCAACCTTTCAAGGACACATCCCGAAGATGAATCGGGTACATTTCCTTGTCTCGGCTGGCGAGCCTTACAACGCATCGCGGCTGGCGAGCCCTCTTCACATACGCACCATGGCTGGCGAGCCTTTGTCCGCAACCTTTCAAGGACACATCCCGAAGATGTATCGGGTACATTTCCTTGTCTCGGCTGGCGAGCCTTACAACGCATCGCGGCTGGCGAGCCCTCCTCACATACGCACCATGGATGGCGAGCCTTTGTCCGCAACCTTTCAAGGACACATCCCGAAAATGCCTCGAGTACATTTCCTTGTCTCGGCTGGCGAGTCTTACAACGCATCGCAGCTGGCGAGCCCTTCTCACATACGCACCCTGGCTGGCGAGCTCTTGTCCTCAACTTTTCAAGGACACATCCCGAAGATGCCTCGGGAACATTTCCTTGTCTCGGCTGGCGAGCCTTACAACGCATCGTGGCTGGCGAGCCCTCCTCACATACGCACCATGGCTGGCGAGCCTTTGTCCGCAACCTTTCAAGGACACATCCTGAAGATGCCTCAAGTACAATTCCTTGTCTCGGTTGGCGAGCCTTACACCGCATCGCGGCTGGCGAGCCCTCTTCATACGCACCATGGCTGGCGAGCCTTTGTCCGCAACCTTTCAAGGACACATCCCGAAGATGTCTCGGGTACATTTCCTTGTCTCTTACCGGGCGAGCCTTACAACGCATCGCGGCTAGCGAGCCCTCTTCACATACGCACAATAGCTGGCGAGCCTTTGTCCGCAACCTTTCAAGGACACATCCCGAAGATGTCTCGGGTATATTTCTTATCTCGGTGGCGAGTCTTTCAACGCATCGCGGTGGCGAGCCCCTCCTCACATACGCACCATGGCCGGTGAGCCTTTGTCCTCAACCTTTCAAGGACACATCCCGAAGATGCCTCGGGTATATTTCATTGTCTCGGCTGGCGAGCCTTACAACGCATCGCGGCTGGCGAGCCCTCCTCACATATGCACCATGGCTGGCGAGCCTTTGTCCGCAACCTTTCAAGGACACATCCCGAAGATACCTCGGGTACATTTCCTTGTCTCAGCTCGCGAGCCTTACAACGCATCGCGGCTGGCGAGCACTCCTCACATAAGCACCATGGCTGGCGAGCCTTTGTCCTCAACCTTTCAAGGACACATCCCGAAGATGCCTCGAGTACATTTCCTTATCTCGGCTGGCGAGCCTTACAACGCATCGCGGCTGGCGAGCCTTTCTCACATACGCACCATGGCTGGCGAGCCTTTGTCCTCAACCTTTCAAGGACACATCCCGAAGATGCCTCGAGTACATTTCCTTATCTCGGCTGGCGAGCCTTACAACGCATCGCGGCTGGCGAGCCTTTCTCACATACGCACTATGGTGGCGAGCCTTTGTCCTCAACCTTTCAAGGACACATCCCGAAGATGACTCGGGAACATTTCCTTGTCTCGGCTGGCGAGCCTTACAACGTATCGCGGCTGGCGAGCCCTCCTCACATACGCACCATGGCTGGGAGGCTTTGTCCGCAACCTTTCAAGGACACATCCCGAAGATGCCTCGGGTACAGTTCCTTGTCTCGGCTGGCGAGCCTTTCAACGGATCGCGGCTGTCGAGCCCTCCTCACATACGCACCATGGCTGGCGAGCCTTTGTCCTTAACCTTTCAAGGACGCATCCCGAAGATGCCTCGGGTACTTTTCCTTATCTCGTCTGGCGAGCTCTCCTCACATACGCACCATGGCTGGCGAGCCTTTGTCCGCAACCTTTCAAGGACACATCCCGAAGATGAATTGGGTACATTTCCTTGTCTCGGCTGGCGAGCCTTCCAACGCATCGCGGCTGGCGATCCTTCCTCACATACGCACCATGGCTGGCGAACCTTTGTCCGCAACCTTTCAAGGACACATCCCGAAGATGTCTCGGGTACATTTCCTTGTCTCGGCTGGCGAGCCTTACAACGCATCGCGGCTGGCGAGCCCTCCTCACATACGCACCATGGCTGGCGAGCCTTTGTCCGCAACCTTTCAAGGACACATCCCGAAGATGCCTCGAGTACATTTCCTTGTCTCGGCTGGCGAGCCTTACAACGCATCACGGCTGGCGAGCCTTTCTCACATACGCACTATGGCTGGCGAGCCTTTGTCCTCAACCTTTCAAGGACACATCCCAAAGATGGCTCGGGAACATTTCCTTGTCTCGGCTTTCGAGCCTTACAACGTATCGCGGCTGGCGAGCCCTCCTCACATACGCACCATGGCTGGGAGCCTTTGTCCGCAACCTTTCAAGGACACATCCCGAAGATGCCTCGGGTACATTTCCTTGTCTCGGCTGGCGAGCCTTTCAACGAATCGCGGCGGTCGAGCCCTCCTCACATACGCACCATGGCTGGCGAGCCTTTGTCCTTAACCTTTCAAGGACGCATCCCGAAGATGCCTCGGGTACTTTTCCTTATCTCGGCTGGCGAGCCCTCCTCACATACGCACCATGGCTGGCGAGCCTTTGTCCGCAACCTTTCAAGGACACATCCCGAAGATGAATCGGGTACATTTCCTTGTCTCGGCTGGCGAGCCTTACAACGCATCGCGGCTGGCGAGCCCTCTTCACATACGCACCATGGCTGGCGAGCCTTTGTCCGCAACCTTTCAAGGACACATCCCGAAGATGTCTCGGGTACATTTCCTTGTCTCGGCTGGCGAGCCTTACAATGCATCGCGGCTGGCGAGCCCTCCTCACATACGCACCATGGATGGCGAGCCTTTGTCCTCAACCTTTTAAGGACACATCCCGAAGATGCCTCGGGAACATTTCCTTGTCTCAATTTGGCCGGGCGAGCCTTATAACGCATCGCGGTGGCGAGCCCTCCTCACATACGCACCATGGCTGGCGAGCCTTTGTCCGCAACCTTTCAAGGACATATCCTGAAGATGCCTCAAGTACAATTCCTTGTCTCGGTTGGCGAGCCTTACACCGCATCGCGGCTGGCGAGCCCTCTTCATACGCACCATGGCTGGCGAGCCTTTGTCCGCAACCTTTCAAGGACACATCCCGAAGATGCCTCGGGAACATTTCCTTGTCTCGGCTGGCGAGCCTTACAACGCATCGCGGTGGCGAGGCCCTCCTCACATACGCACCATGGATGGCGAGCCTTTGTCCGCAACCTTTCAAGGACACATCCCGAAGATGCCTCAAGTACAATTCCTTGTCTCGGTTGGCGAGCCTTACACCGCATCGCGGCTGGCGAGCCCTCTTCATACGCACCATGGCTGGCGAGCCTTTGTCCGCAACCTTTCAAGGACACATCCCGAAGATGTCTCGGGTACATTTCCTTGTCTCGGCTGGCGAGCCTTACAACGCATCGCGGCTAGCGAGCCCTCTTCACATACGCACAATGGCTGGCGAGCCTTTGTCCGCAACCTTTCAAGGACACATCCCGAAGATGTCTCGGGTACATTTCCTTATCTCGGCTGGCGAGTCTTTCAATGCATCGCAGCTGGCGAGCCCTCCTCACATACGCACCATGGCTGGTGAGCCTTTGTCCTCAACCTTTCAAGGACACATCCCGAAGATGCCTCGGGTACATTTCCTTGTCTCGGCTGGCGAGCCTTAAAACGCATCGCGGCTGGCGAGCCCTCCTCACATAAGCACCATGGCTGGCGAGCCTTTGTCCTCAACCTTTCAAGGACACATCCCGGAAATGCCTCGTGAACATTTGCTTGTCTCGGCTGGCGAGCCTTACAACGCATCGCGGCTGGCGAGCCCTCCTTACATACGTACCATGGCTGGCGAGCCTTTGTCCGCAACCTTTCAAGGACACATCCCGAAGATGCCTCGGGTACATTTCCTTGTCTCGGCTGGCGAGCCTTACAATGCATCGCGGCTGGCGAGCCCTCCTCACATAAGCACCATGGCTGGCGAGCCTTTGTCCTCAACCTTTCAAGGACACATCCCGAAAATACCTCGGGAACATTTCCTTGTCTCGGCTGGCGAGCCTTACAACGCATCGCGGCTGGCGAGCCCTTCTCACATACACACCATGGCTGGCGAGCCTTTATCCTCAACCTTTCAAGGACACATTCCGAAGATGCCTCGGGAACATTTCCTTGTCTCGGCTGGCGAGCCTTACAACGCATCGCGGTGGCGACCCCTCTCTCACATACGCACCATAGTGGCGATCCTTTGTCCTCAACCTTTCAAGGACACATCCCGAAGATGCCTCGGGTACATTTATTTGTCTCGGCTGGCGAGCCTTACAACGCATCGTGGCTGCCGAGCCCTCTTCACATACGCACCATGGCTGGCGAGCCTTTGTCCGCAACCTTTCAAGGACACATCCCGAAGATGTCTCGGGTACATTTCCTTGTCTCGGCTGCTGAGCCTTACAACGCATCGCGGCTGGCGAGCCCTCCTCACATACGCACCATGGCTGGTGAGCCTTTGTCCGCAACCTTTCAAGGACACATCCCGAAGATGCCTCGAGTACATTTCCTTGTCTCGGTTGGCGAGCCTTACAACGCATCGCGCCGGCGAGCCTTTCTCACATACGCACTATGGTGGCGAGCCTTTGTCCTCAACCTTTCAAGGACACATCCCGAAGATGAATCGGGAACATTTCCTTGTCTCGCTTTGGCGAGCCTTACAACGTATCGCGGTGGCGAGCCCTCCTCACATACGCACCATGGCTGGGAGCCTTTGTCCGCAACCTTTCAAGGACACATCCCGAAGATGCCTCGGGTACATTTCCTTGTCTCGGCTGGCGAGCCTTTCAACGGATCGCGGCTGTCGAGCCCTCCTCACATACGCACCATGGCTGGCGAGCCTTTGTCCTTAACCTTTCAAGGACGCATCCCGAAGATGCCTCGGGTACTTTTTCCTTATCTCATTTTGGCGAGCCCTCCTCACATACGCACCATGGCTGGTGAGCCTTTGTCCGCAACCTTTCAAGGACACATCCCGAAGATGAATCGGGTACATTTCCTTGTCTCGGCCGGGCGAGCCTTACAACGCATCGCGGTGGCGAGCCCTCTTCACATACGCACCATGGTGGCGAGCCTTTGTCCGCAACCTTTCAAGGACACATCCCGAAGATGTATCGGGTACATTTCCTTGTCTCCGGGCGAGCCTTACAACGCATCGCGGTGGCGAGCCCTCCTCACATACGCACCATGGATGGCGAGCCTTTGTCCGCAACCTTTCAAGGACACATCCCGAAAATGCCTCGAGTACATTTCCTTGTCTCGGCCGGGCGAGTCTTACAACGCATCGCGGTGGCGAGCCCTTCTCACATACGCACTCCTGGTGGCGAGCTCTTGTCCTCAACTTTTCAAGGACACATCCCGAAGATGCCTCGGGAACATTTCCTTGTCTCGGCTGGCGAGCCTTACAACGCATCGTGGCTGGCGAGCCCTCCTCACATACGCACCATGGCTGGCGAGCCTTTGTCCGCAACCTTTCAAGGACACATCCTGAAGATGCCTCAAGTACAATTCCTTGTCTCGGTTGGCGAGCCTTACACCGCATCGCGGCTGGCGAGCCCTCTTCATACGCACCATGGCTGGCGAGCCTTTGTCCGCAACCTTTCAAGGACACATCCCGAAGATGTCTCGGGTACATTTCCTTGTCTCGGCTGGCGAGCCTTACAACGCATCGCGGCTAGCGAGCCCTCTTCACATACGCACAATAGCTGGCGAGCCTTTGTCCGCAACCTTTCAAGGACACATCCCGAAGATGTCTCGGGTATATTTCCTTATCTCGGCTGGCGAGTCTTTCAACGCATCGCGGCTGGCGAGCCCTCCTCACATACGCACCATGGCCGGTGAGCCTTTGTCCTCAACCTTTCAAGGACACATCCCGAAGATGCCTCGGGTATATTTCATTGTCTCGGCTGGCGAGCCTTACAACGCATCGCGGCTGGCGAGCCCTCCTCACATATGCACCATGGCTGGCGAGCCTTTGTCCGCAACCTTTCAAGGACACATCCCGAAGATACCTCGGGTACATTTCCTTGTCTCGGCTGGCGAGCCTTACAACGCATCGCGGCTGGCGAGCACTCCTCACATAAGCACCATGGCTGGCGAGCCTTTGTCCTCAACCTTTCAAGGACACATCCCGAAGATGCCTCGAGTACATTTCCTTATCTCTAAATTTGGCGAGCCTTACAACGCATCGCGGTGGCGAGCCTTTCTCACATACGCACCATGGTGGCGAGCCTTTGTCCTCAACCTTTCAAGGACACATCCCGAAGATGCCTCGAGTACATTTCCTTATCTCGCCGGGCGAGCCTTACAACGCATCGCGCCGGGCGAGCCTTTCTCACATACGCACTATTGTTTGGCGAGCCTTTGTCCTCAACCTTTCAAGGACACATCCCGAAGATGACTCGGGAACATTTCCTTGTCTCGGCTGGCGAGCCTTACAACGTATCGCGGCTGGCGAGCCCTCCTCACATACGCACCATGGCTGGGAGGCTTTGTCCGCAACCTTTCAAGGACACATCCCGAAGATGCCTCGGGTATGGGTTCCTTGTCTCGGTGGCGAGCCTTTCAACGGATCGCGGTGTCGAGCCCTCCTCACATACGCACCATGGTGGCGAGCCTTTGTCCTTAACCTTTCAGGACGCATCCCGAAGATGCCTCGGGTACTTTTCCTTATCTCGGCTGGCGAGCTCTCCTCACATACGCACCATGGCTGGCGAGCCTTTGTCCGCAACCTTTCAAGGACACATCCCGAAGATGAATTGGGTACATTTCCTTGTCTCGGCTGGCGAGCCTTACAACGCATCGCGGCCGGCGAGCCCTCTTCACATACGCACCATGGTCTGGCGAGCCTTTGTCCGCAACCTTTCAAGGACACATCCCGAAGATGCCTCGGGTACATTTCCTTGTCTCATCTGGCGAGCCTTACAACGCATCGCGGCTAGCGAGCCCTCTTCACATACGCACAATGGCTGGCGAGCCTTTATCCGCAACCTTTCAAGGACACATCCCGAAGATGTCTCGGGTACATTTCCTTATCTCGGCTGGCGAGTCTTTCAACGCATCGCGGCTGGCGAGCCCTCCTCACATACGCACCATGGCTGGTGAGCCTTTGTCCTCAACCTTTCAAGGACACATCCCGAAGATGCCTCGGGTATATTTCATTGTCTCGGCTGGCGAGCGTTACAACGCATCGCGGCTGGCGAGCCCTCCTCACATATGCACCATGGCTGGCGAGCCTTTGTCCGCAACCTTTCAAGGACACATCCCGAAGATACCTCGGGTACATTTCCTTGTCTCGGCTGGCGAGCCTTACAACGCATCGCGGCTGGCGAGCCCTCCTCACATAAGCACCATGGCTGGCGAGCCTTTGTCCTCAACCTTTCAAGGACACATCCCGAAGATGCCTCGAGTACATTTCCTTGTCTCGGTGGCGGCGAGCCTTACAACGCATCGCGGGCCGGCGAGCCTTTCTCACATACGCACTATGGGTCGGCGAGCCTTTGTCCTCAACCTTTCAAGGACACATCCCGAAGATGACTCGGGAACATTTCCTTATCTCGGCTGGCGAGCCTTACAACGTATCGCGGTGGCGAGCCCTCTCACATACGCACCATGGGGGAGCCTTTGTCCCCAACCTTTCAAGGACACATCCGAAGATGCCTCGGGTACATTTCCTTGTCTCGGTGGCGAGCCTTTCAACGGATCGCGCTACTGTCGAGCCCTCCTCACATACGCACCATGGTGGCGAGCCTTTGTCCTTAACCTTTGAAGGACGCATCCCGAAGATGCCTCGGGTACTTTTCCTTATCTCGGCTGGCGAGCCCTCCTCACATACGCACCATGGCTGGCGAGCCATTGTCCGCAACCTTTCAAGGACACATCCCGAAGATGAATCGGGTACATTTCCTTGTCTCGGCTGGCGAGGCTTACAACGCATCGCGGCTGGCGAGCCCTCTTCACATACGCACCATGGCTGGCGAGCCTTTGTCCGCAACCTTTCAAGGACACATCCCGAAGATGTCTCGGGTACATTTCCTTGTCTCGGCTGGCGAGCCTTACAACGCATCGCGGCTGGCGAGCCCTCCTCACATACGCACCATGGATGGCGAGCCTTTGTCCGCAACCTTTTAAGGACACATCCCGAAATTGCCTCGAGTACATTTCCTTGTCTCGGCTGGCGAGCCTTACAACGCATCGCAGCTGGCGAGCCCTTCTCACATACGCACCCTGGCTGGCGAGCCTTTGTCCTCAACCTTTCAAGGACACATCCCGAAGATGCCTCGGGAACATTTCCTTGTCTCGGCTGGCGAGCCTTACAACGCATCGCGGCTGGCGAGTTCTCCTCACATACGCACCATGGCTGGCGAGCCTTTGTCCGCAACCTTTCAAGGACACATCCTGAAGATGCCTCAAGTACAATTCCTTGTCTCGGTTGGCGAGCCTTACACCGCATCGCGGCTGGCGAGCCCTCTTCATACGCACCATGGCTGGCGAGCCTTTGTCCGCAACCTTTCAAGGACACATCCCGAAGATGTCTCGGGTACATTTCCTTGTCTCGGCTGGCGAGCCTTACAACGCATCGCGGCTAGCGAGCCCTCTTCACATACGCACAATGGCTGGCGAGCCTTTGTCCGCAACCTTTCAAGGACACATCCCGAAAATGTCTCGGGTACATTTCGTTATCTCGGCTGGCGAGTCTTTCAACGCATCGCGGCTGGCGAGCCCTCCTCACATACGCACCATGGCTGGTGAGCCTTTGTCCTCAACCTTTCAAGGACACATCCCGAAGATGCCTCGGGTATAATTCATTGTCTCGGCTGGCGAGCCTTACAACGCATCGCGGCTGGCGAGCCCTCCTCACATATGCACCATGGCTGGCGAGCCTTTGTCCGCAACCTTTCAAGGACACATCCCGAAGATGCCTCGGGTACATTTCCTTGTCTCGGCTGGCGAGCCTTACAACGCATCGCGGCTGGCGAGCCTTCCTCACATAAGCACCATGGCTGGCGAGCCTTTGTCCTCAACCTTTCAAGGACACATCCCGAAAATGCCTCGTGAACATTTGCTTGTCTCGGCTGGCGAGCCTTACAACGCATCGCGGCTGGCGAGCCCTCCTTACATACGTACCATGGCTGGCGAGCCTTTGTCCGCAACCTTTCAAGGACACATCCCGAAGATGCCTCGGGTACATTTCCTTGTCTCGGTTGGCGAGCCTTACAACGCATCGTGGTGGCAGAGCCCTCCTCACATAAGCACCATGGGTGGCGAGCCTTTGTCCTCAACCTTTCAAGGACACATCCGAAAATGCCTCGGGAACATTTCCTTGTCTCTACATTTGGCGAGCCTTACAACGCATCGCGGGTGGCGAGCCCTTCTCACATACACACCATGGGGCGAGCCTTTATCCTCAACCTTTCAGGACACATCCCGAAGATGCCTCGGGAACATTTCCTTGTCTCGGTTGGCGAGCCTTACAACGCATCGCGGCTGGCGAGCCCTCCTCACTTACGCACCATAGCTGGCGATCCTTTGTCCTCAACCTTTCAAGGACACATCCCGAAGATGCCTCGGGTACATTTCTTTGTCTCGGCTGGCGAGCCTTACAACGCATCGCGCCGTTGCCGAGCCCTCTTCACATACGCACCATGGTGGCGAGCCTTTGTCCGCAACCTTTCAAGGACACATCCCGAAGATGTCTCGGGTACATTTCCTTGTCTCGGCTGGCGAGCCTTACAATGCATCGCGGCTGGCGAGCCCTCCTCACATACGCACCATGGCTGGCGAGCCTTTGTCCGTAACCTTTCAAGGACACATCCCGAAGATGCCTCGAGTACATTTCATTGTCTCGGCTGGCGAGCCTTACAACGCATCGCGGCTGGCGAGCCTTTCTCACATACGCACACTATGGTGGCGAGCCTTTGTCCTCAACCTTTCAAGGACACATCCCGAAGATGACTCGGGAACATTTCCTTGTCTCGCGGGCGAGCCTTACAACGTATCGCGGTGGCGAGCCCTCCTCACATACGCACCATGGTGGGAGCCTTTGTCCGCAACCTTTCAAGGACACATCCCGAAGATGCCTCTGCACAGGTTCCTTGTCTCGGGGCGAGCCTTTCAACGGATCGCGGCTGTCGAGCCCTCCTCACATACGCACCATGGCTGGCGAGCCTTTGTCCTTAACCTTTCAAGGACGCATCCCGAAGATGCCTCGGGTACTTTTCCTTATCTCGGCTGGCGAGCCCTCCTCACATACGCACCATGGCTGGTGAGCCTTTGTCCGCAACCTTTCAAGGACACATCTCGAAGATGAATCGGGTACATTTCCTTGTCTCGGCTGGCGAGCCTTACAACGCATCGCGGCTGGCGAGCCCTCTTCACAAACGCACCATGGCTGGCGAGCCTTTGTCCGCAACCTTTCAAGGACACATCCCGAAGATGTCTCGGGTACATTTCCTTGTCTCGGCTGGCGAGCCTTACAACGCATCGCGGCTGGCGAGCCCTCCTCACATACGCACCATGGATGGCGAGCCTTTGTCCGCAACCTTTCAAGGACACATCCCGAAAATGCCTCGAGTACATTTCCTTGTCTCGGCTGGCGAGCCTTACAACGCATCGCAGCTGGCGAGCCCTTCTCACATACGCACCCTGGCTGGCGAGCCTTTGTCCTCAACCTTTCAAGGACACATCCCGAAGATGCCTCGGGAACATTTCCTTGTCTCGGCTGGCGAGCCTTACAATGCATCGCGGCTGGCGAGCCCTCCTCACATACGCACCATGGCTGGCGAGCCTTTGTCTGAAACCTTTCAAGGACACATCCTGAAGATGTCTCAAGTACAATTCCTTGTCTCGGTTGGCGAGCCTTACACCGCATCGCGTATGGCGAGCCCTCTTCATACGCACCATGGCTGGCGAGCCTTTGTCCGCAACCTTTCAAGGACACATCCCGAAGATGTCTCGGGTACATTTCCTTGTCTCGGCTGGCGAGCCTTACAACGCATCGCGGCTAGCGAGCCCTCTTCACATACGCACAATGGTTGGCCAGCCTTTGTCCGCATCCTTTCAAGGACACATCCCGAAGATGTCTCGGGTACATTTCCTTATCTTGGCTGGCGAGTCTTTCAACGCATCGCGGCTGGCGAGCCCTCCTCACATACGCACCATGGCTGGTGAGCCTTTGTCCTCAACCTTTCAAGGACACATCCCGAAGATGCCTCGGGTATATTTCATTGTCTCGGCTGGCGAGCCTTACAACGCATTGCGGCTGGCGAGCCCTCCTCACATATGCACCATGGCTGGCGAGCCTTTGTCCGCATCCTTTCAAGGACACATCCCGAAGATACCTCGGGTAAATTTCCTTGTCTCGGCTGGCGAGCCTTACAACGCATCGCGGCTGGCGAGCCCTCCTCACATAAGCACCATGGCTGGCGAGCCTTTGTCCTCAACCTTTCAAGGACACATCCCGAAAATGCCTCGGGAACATTTCCTTGTCTCGGCTGGCGAGCCTTACAACGCATCGCGGCTGGCGAGCCCTCCTTACATACGTACCATGGCTGGCGAGCCTTTGTCCGCAACCTTTCAAGGACACATCCCGAAGATGCCTCCAGTATATTTCCTTGTATCGGTTGGCGAGCCTTACAACGCATCGCGGCTGGTGAGCCCTCTTCACATACGCACCATGGCTGGCGAGCCTTTGTCCGCAACCTTTCAAGGACACATCCCGAAGATGTCTCGGGTACATTTCCTTGTCTCGGCTGGCGAGCCTTACAATGCATCGCGGCTGGCGAGCCCTCCTCACATACGCACCATGGATGGCGAGCCTTTGTCCGCAACCTTTCAAGGACACATCCCGAAGATGCCTCGGGTACATTTCCTTGTCTCGGCTGGCGAGCCTTACAACGCATCGCGGCTGGCGAGCCTTTCTCACATACGCACTATGGCTGGCGAGCCTTTGTCCTCAACCTTTCAAGGACACATCCCGAAGATGACTCGGGAACATTTCCTTGTCTCGGCTGGCGAGCCTTACAACGTATCGCGGCTGGCGAGCCCTCCTCACATACGCACCATGGCTGGGAGCCTTTGTCCGCAACCTTTCAAGGACACATCCCGAAGATGCCTCGGGTACAGTTCCTTGTCTCGGCTGGCGAGCCTTTCAACGGATCGCATTTGTCGAGCCCCTCTCTCACATACGCACCATGGTGGCGAGCCTTTGTCCTTAACCTTTCAAGGACGCATCCCGAAGATGCCTCGGGTACTTTTCCTTATCTCGGTTGGCGAGCCCTCTCACATACGCACCATGGTGGTGAGCCTTTGTCCGCAACCTTTCAAGGACACATCTCGAAGATGAATCGGGTACATTTCCTTGTCTCGGCGGGCGAGCCTTACAACGCATCGCGGCTGGCGAGCCCTCTTCACAAACGCACCATGGCTGGCGAGCCTTTGTCCGCAACCTTTCATGGACACATCCGAAGATGTCTCGGGTACATTTCCTTGTCTCGGCTGGCGAGCCTTACAACGCATCGCGGCTGGCGAGCCCTCCTCACATACGCACCATGGATGGCGAGCCTTTGTCCGCAACCTTTCAAGGACACATCCCGAAAATGCCTCGAGTACATTTCCTTGTCTCGGCTGGCGAGCCTTACAACGCATCGCATTCGGGCGAGCCCTTCTCACATACGCACTCTGGTCGGCGAGCCTTTGTCCTCAACCTTTCAAGGACACATCCGAAGATGCCTCGGAACATTTCCTTGTCTCTCGGGCGAGCCTTACAATGCATCGCGGCTGGCGAGCCCTCCTCACATACGCACCATGGCTGGCGAGCCTTTGTCTGAAACCTTTCAAGGACACATCCTGAAGATGTCTCAAGTACAATTCCTTGTCTCGGTTGGCGAGCCTTACACCGCATCGCGTATGGCGAGCCCTCTTCATACGCACCATGGCTGGCGAGCCTTTGTCCGCAACCTTTCAAGGACACATCCCGAAGATGTCTCGGGTACATTTCCTTGTCTCGGCTGGCGAGCCTTACAACGCATCGCGGCTAGCGAGCCCTCTTCACATACGCACAATGGTTGGCCAGCCTTTGTCCGCATCCTTTCAAGGACACATCCCGAAGATGTCTCGGGTACATTTCCTTATCTTGGCTGGCGAGTCTTTCAACGCATCGCGGCTGGCTAGCCCTCCTCACATACGCACCATGGCTGGTGAGCCTTTGTCCTCAACCTTTCAAGGACACATCCCGAAGATGCCTCGGGTATATTTCATTGTCTCGGCTGGCGAGCCTTACAACGCATTGCGGCTGGCGAGCCCTCCTCACATATGCACCATGGCTGGCGAGCCTTTGTCCGCATCCTTTCAAGGACACATCCCGAAGATACCTCGGGTAAATTTCCTTGTCTCAATTTGGCGAGCCTTACAACGCATCGCGGTGGCGAGCCCTCCTCACATAAGCACCATGGCTGGCGAGCCTTTGTCCTCAACCTTTCAAGGACACATCCCGAAAATGCCTGAGGAACATTTGCTTGTCTCGGCTGGCGAGCCTTACAACGCATCGCGGCTGGCGAGCCCTCCTTACATACGTACCATGGCTGGCGAGCCTTTGTCCGCAACCTTTCAAGGACACATCCCGAAGATGCCTCCAGTATATTTCCTTGTATCGGTTGGCGAGCCTTACAACGCATCGCGGCTGGTGAGCCCTCTTCACATACGCACCATGGCTGGCGAGCCTTTGTCCGCAACCTTTTAAGGACACATCCCGAAGATGTCTCGGGTACATTTCCTTGTCTCGGCTGGCGAGCCTTACAACGCATCGCGGCTGGCGAGCCCTCTTCACATACGCACAATGGCTAACGATCCTTTGTCCGCAACCTTTCAAGGACACATCTCGAAGATGTCTCGAGTACATTTCCTTATCTCGGCTGGCGAGCCTTTCAACGCATCGCGGCTGGCGAGCCCTCCTCACATACGCACCATGGCTGGTGAGCCTTTGCCCGCAACCTTTCAAGGACACATCCCGAAGATGCCTCGGGTACATTTCCTTGTCTCGGCTGGCGAGCCTTACAACGCATAGCGGCTGGCGAGCCCTCCTCACATAAGCACCATGGCTGGCGAGCCTTTGTCCTCAACCTTTCAAGGACACATCCCGAAGATGCCTCGGGTACATTTCCTTATCTCGGCCGGCGAGCCTTACAACGCATCACGGCTGGCAAGCCCTTCTCACATACGCACCATGGCTGGCGAGCCTTTGTCCTCAACCTTTCAAGGACACATCCCGAAGATGCCTCGGGAACATTTCCTTGTCTCGACTGGCGAGCCTTACAACGCATCGCGGCTGGCGAGCCCTCCTCACATACGCACCATGGCTGGCGAGCCTTTGTCCGCAACCTTTCAGGGACACATCCCGAAGATGCCTTGGGTACATTTCCTTGTCTCTCGGTGGCGAGCCTTTCAACGCATTGTACTGCCGACCCCTCCTCACATACGCACCATAGCTGGCGAACCTTTGTCCTGAACATTTCAAGGACACATCCCGAAGATGCCTCGGTTACATTTCCTTGTCTCGGCTGGCGAGCCTTACAACGCATCGCGGCTGGCGAGCCCTCCTTACATACGTACCATGGCTGGCGAGCCTTTGTCCGCAACCTTTCAAGGACACATCCCGAAGATGCCTCGAGTACATTTCCTTGTCTCGGTTGGCGAGCCTTACAACGCATCGCGGCTGGCGAGCCCTCTTCACATACGCACCATGGCTGGCGAGCCTTTGTCCGCAACCTTTCAAGGACACATCCCGAAAATACCTCGATTACATTTCCTTGTCTCGGCTGGCGAGCCTTACAATGCATCGCGGCTGGCGAGACCTTCTCACATACGCACCATGGCTGGCGGGCCTTTGTCCTCAACCTTTCAAGGACACATCCCGAAAATGCCTCGGGAACATTTCCTTGTCTCATTTTTGGCGAGCCTTACAACGCATCGCGGCCGTGGCGAGCCCTCCTCTACATACGTACCATGGGTCGGCGAGCCTTTGTCCGTGACCTTTCAAGGACACATCCTGAAGATGGCTCGAGTACATTTCCTTGTCTCGGTTGGCGAGCCTTACAACGCATCGCGGTGGTCGCCCTCTTCACATACGCACCATGGTGGCGAGCCTTTGTCCGCAACCTTTCAAGGACACATCCCGAAGATGTCTCGGGTACATTTCCTTGTCCTGGCCGGCGAGCCTTACAACGCATCGCGGTGGCGAGCCCTCCTCACATATGCACCATGGTGGCGAGCCTTTGTCCGCAACCTTTCAAGGACACATCCCGAAGATGCCTCGGATACATTTCCTTGTCTCGGCTGGCGAGCCTTACAACGCATCGCGGCTAGAAACCCCTCCTCACATACGCACCATGGTGGCGAGCCTTTGTCCGCAACTTTTCAAGGACACATCCCGAAGATGCCTTGGGTAAATTTCTGGTCTCGGTGGCGAGCCTTTCAACGGATCGCTGTCGAGCCCTCCTCCTCACATACGCACCATTTGGCGAGCCTTTGTCCTCAACCTTTTAATGACACATCCCGAAGATGCCTAAGGTATATTTCCTTGTCTCGGCTGGCGAGCCTTACAACGCATCGCGGCTGGCGAGCCCTCCTCACAAACGCACCATAGCTGGCGAGCCTTTGTCCGCAACCTTTCAAGGACACATCTCGAAAATGCCTCGAGTACATTTCCTTGTCTCTGCTGGCGAGCCTTACAACGCATCGCGGCTGGCGAGCCCTTCTCACATACACACCATGGCTGGCGAGCCTTTATCCTCAACCTTTCAAGGACACATCCCAAAGATGCCTCGGGAACATTTCCTTGTCTCGGCTGGCGAGCCTTACAACGCATCGCGGCTGGCGAGCCCTCCTCACATACGCACCATGGCTGGCGAGCCTTTGTCCGCAACCTTTCAAGGACACATCCCGAAGATGCCTCGGGTACATTTCCTTGTCTCGGCTGGCGAGCCTTACAACGAATCGCGGCTGTCGAGCCCTCCTCACATACGCACCATAGCTGGCGAGCCTTTGTCCTCAACCTTTCAAGGACACATCCCGAAGATGCCTCAGGTACATTTCCTTGTCTCGGTTGGCGAGCCTTACAACGCATCGCGGCTGGCGAGCCCTCCTTACTTACGTACCATGACTGGCGAGCCTTTGTCCGCAACCTTTCAAGGACACATCCCGAAGATGCCTCGAGTACATTTCCTTGTCTCGGTTGGCGAGCCTTACAACGCATCGCGGCTGGCGAGCCCTCTTCACATACGCACAATGGCTGGCGAGCCTTTGTCCTCAACCTTTCAAGGACACATCATCTCGGGTACATTTCCTTATCTCGGCTGGCGAGCCTTTCAACGCATCGCGGCTGGCGAGCCCTCCTCATATACGCACCATGGCTGGTGAGCCTTTCTCCTCAACCTTTCAAGGACACATTCTGAAGATGCCTGTGGTATATTTCCTTGTCTCGGCTGGCGAGCCTTACAACGCATCGCGGCTGGCGAGCCCTCCTCACATATGCACCATGGCTGGCGAGCCTTTGTCCGCAACCTTTCAAGGACACATCCCGAAGATGCCTCGGGTACATTTCCTTGTCTCGGCTGGCGAGCCTTACAACGCATCGCGGCTGGCGAGCCCTCCTCACATAAGCACCATGGCTGGCGAGCCTTTGTCCTCAACCTTTTAATGACACATCCCGAAGATGCCTCGGGTATATTTCCTTGTCTCGGCTGGCGAGCCTTACAACGCATCGCGGATGGCGAGCCCTCTTCACATACGCACAATGGCTGGCGAGCCTTTGTCCGCAACCTTTCAAGGAAACATCCCGAAGATGTCTCGGGTACATTTCCTTATCTCAGCTGGCGAGCCTTTCAACGCATCGCGGCTGGCGAGCCCTCCTCATATACGCACCATGGCTGGTGAGCCTTTGTCCTCAACCTTTCAAGGACACATTCCGAAGATGCTGATACCATCGTAGAGTACCAAAAATAATATTTATAAATTTCCAAACTACTACTATAGATAGCGGCAGTCAGGGTCGAACCACAGGGAGGTAGTGAATTATTAGTTGCTTTTATTTAGTCTATAAGATTGAGGAGTTTTGTAAGATAAGGGACTAAAACTAACTAAAGCAAGGAGATAAAATAAACGATCGACAATAAGAGAAGGAAACTAGGATTTCAAGTCATCAAAAGAAACAGATAAAAGCAGTTAAGGTCACAGATAAGTCTCATAAATCAGTCTAAGGGGCAATGAATATCTCCTAACGGTCTCAATTCGCCCTAAAACACTATTAGTCTAGCTTCCGCCCTTACTAAAGTGTTCTATTTTTCACTGCAGGTCTCAACCTTCCCAATCGGCAGATCTAGGTCAAGGCTTACGAAAATAATCAGTCAAATAGCGTTAACTCAAGCGACTAATTGTAATCAAAACAGCGATGAACAACATAGAAACGATCTAATCAACAGATCTTAAACCTAATTAGCAAAAATCGTTATTCTATCAATTCCCCTAATCCTAGCAACAAATTACCTAAGCATAGCTATAAATCTAATAACAATAATAATGAAACGATTAATTAAATAAAGCATAACGAAAGGAATTAACTAAACTAAGTGCATAAATTAATTAAAGGAGAACAAGAAATTAAGAATAAAACAGTAATTAAGAAGAGATTAAGAACGAGAAGTAAATTAAGAACAAGATTAAGGGAAGAAGTAGTTTACACTTCAATCTAGAAAGAAAAGAAAGAGCAACGCCGAACAAAATAAGCAAAGTTAGGTCACCCCAAAACTGAGCAAAGGCGAATTAGTCTCTAGGTCTTAATTCTTCTCTTATTTATACTCAAGAGCTAATTATTATTTTCTAAATTAATAAAAGATAAGACTAATTACTAAGTCTCGCGCAAACAAATCTCATTGCAAAGATAAACTCGGTCGATAGACCACAAGACCCAGTCGATCGACTGAGCATAGTTGAACAGTAGCTTCTAGAACTCGCGCTCTGGTCGATCGACCAAGTAGGTCAGTCGATCGACCAAAGGTGTTGTACAGTAGTGCATTCTGACGAATTCTGCAGCGCGCAACGATCTTAAAACAGCTGCCATTTCTTCGTTACTTGGTCAAATCAGGCGTTCTACGCGGCGTTGGAAAGCTAAGAGGATAAGCTTTCACCTACAATTGGAATCACTCGATTATCTACTTTAGAACTCGATATATAGCCATCTGAAGCAGCCTGCAATGTCGTGAGGTGCTTCTTTGCTTGTTAAACTCGTACGCACCCATGCTTTTGCTATCTTCAGGCCCTGAAATGCATTCTAAACTTCAAGTCCGTGTCAAATATTCATGTCCTTCCTAAGCTTAGCTTTTGGGGTCAAGATTTGGTTCATTTTCTACTCAATTCCGCAATAATCTACAATATTACATAAAAAGGCTAAGTCGATTTAAAAGGGGCAAATAGTAGAATCAACTACTAATAAAAGACATAAAATGCGTGGAAATAAAGATGTAAAACATCATATTATAGACACGCATCAAACTTCCCCAAACCAAACCTTTGCTTGTCCCCAAGCAAACTAAATTCAAAACTAAATCTAGATAGAAAGGAGCAAAACATGGACAAACTGAAAACCGTCTACTTAAACCAATTTAATGCATATGAATCAACTACTAATAGCTCAATGTCACGCAAACGAATTTATGCATATTTCGAAAAGATGTTGAACGTTTGACCTTGCAAGACTTTCAAGATTGGACTCTCCCGGGTCACTCTTCTCTCAACAAAGCAAGTGGTAAGCAATTTATATGTAAGAGATAAAGAGACAAAAGTCGCTCACCTAGACTCAACCAACATGATCATGCATGCAATATAGTATGATAAGCAATTCTAGCTACCGTGCACATACATTCCAACCATTCAGGATCCATCACATGCCGAATACTTTCAAAGATTTGGATAAGTGAGGCTATGGATAAGAAGAGGCAAAACGATATGGGAGTGAGAGGGAAATAGCCAAGCTAGCATCCTAACAGACCGAATAAAACATCCACTTCTAACTCAATGAAATAAGCTCAAATGCCTTAATGAATTAGGCAAACACTTCACTAATCCAAATAACACTCCTCATAAAATATAAAGCAAACATAGGAGTAAACTTTTTCTCTTTTTTCTTCTTTGCCGTTTCTTTTTCTTTTGTTTTCTTTTTTTTTCGCTTTTTTTTTTCGGCAGACTATTTTTCCAATTTTTTTTTCATTTTTCATTTTCTTTTCTCCTTCATTCATCACCAACTTCATAGAGTGCAAATCGAGCCAAAATTGATACAATACAACGAATACCACTAAAACTACTAAACTAGCTCAGCAAAGGGTAGGCTTAGTTTATGGATTGTAGCTAAAGGGTCAACTGGAAATTTTTGGCTAATATGAAGCTAATGGGTAAAATGAATAAAAGGGATTTTCGCAAGCATTCTCCAAACATGCAATACCAATCACTAACCCGAATGTATGCAGGCAAAAAGAAATTAAATGTCATACTTGTGCAAATTAATATTACACGATATGCAGGGAGTAACTACTCACAATCCTAAATGAAACTGGTCATGAATGACACCAGTTTATAAAGCTCTAATTCCTTAGAAAGTTTTGTAGTTTGCCAAAATTTCAGGTCAAGTCTAATTGTTCAACAAATTTTGAAACGAAATTCGAGATATTGCAAAAACTTTTGCTAAAAGATGTGAAACAATGCAAGGCTTAAGCAAATGACAACTATCAATAATGAATACTCCAATCTGACTCATCCTAATATGCAAAATTAAACATGATATTTTTAAATTTTTTGAAATTTTTCAATTTTTTGGATTTTCTGTATATATAGGGGAAATTAAACAACAATGCAAGACAAAAATGTAAACGTGTAACTGAAATGCAATAAAAACAATGCAAATGCGACGCAAAACCCTTCCCCAAACCAAATCACACAATGTCCCCATTGTGCGAAATCATGTATAAAGAAGCAAAAGGAAACGAGATTTTGCGATAAATAACTAAATAAGACATGAAATTGGGACTCGGAAACTTACAAGATTTCAAGCGCAAAGGGAAACCTCCCCAAACCAGCGTGAGCTAGGAGGTTTCAGTAGCCAGCAGTGCTACCATAAAGGACCTGAAAAGACAGAAAATACCGCGCATAATCGAAGAAAGCAAAATTGAAACGGTAATTATGTGTAAAGAATGAATTAAAAGAACGAGGAATAGCAGCCACAGTGGTCGATCGACCGCCTTGGCCAGTCGATCGACCAAGTTACCTGAAACAGTAGCTTCTGTGCTGCGAAGGTCAGTCGATCGACCACTCTAGTCAGTCGATCGACCAAGTTACCTGATGTGAACAGTTCCTGCTCACGAATTAACTCAATAAATTGAGTTAACTTGGTCTAATAACATGTAAATGCACATAAAAACGCGCCCAAAATTGCGCTAAACCCAAATGTAAAGTCTAAAGAGTTGTAAAACAAAGCTTATTCGCAAAATAACAAAAATCACACTCCGGGTTGCCTCCCGGCTAGCGCTGGTTTCAGTCAGGTCCCGCTCGACCTCCTTTTCTGCAGCCAACTGCTCTAAATGAACCCAATCAAAACAGCTCAAAGCTCGCAGCAACCTGTCAAAAAGCTGCGCATGTGCTACACAAAACTGTAAGTAGCACCATAAGATAGAGTAAAACCGGTTTTAAATACTACACGGTTCTCATTGACAATTACTCTCAATATGTTTGGGTCTATCCGCTAAAATACAAATCCGAAGCCATCTCTAAATTCTTAAATTGTCGAGCTTTAATTCGAACACAATTCTCCAAAGAAATTAAGAGTTTCCAATGCGATATGGGTCGGGAATTTGATAACTCCTCCTTTCATGACCTCGCCCAACATCACGGCCTCACACTTCGATTCTCGTGCCCTCAAACTTCTTCACAAAATGGCAAAGCATAAAGAATGATCCGTCGGCTTAATGACATGACCCTCACTATGCTTCTTCATGCGTCTCTACGTCCCACCTTTTGGGTCGATGTGATACGGTCGTTATGTACCAAAAATAAAATACCTAGATACTACTAACAGAAGTCAGCGGTAAGTAGGGTCGATCTCCACAGGGAGGCGGTTTACTAAAGAGACTAAGGCAATGAGAGATATAAGGAGATAACAATAAGGAGAAGGAACTAGGATTTCGGGTCACTACAGCTACGACGGTCTAAAACAGTTAAGGTCTGAAAAAGCTACTCTTAGAAGGGCAACGAATATCTCCTTTCGGTCTCAATTCGCCCTAAATTACTGCTAAATTGACTTTCGCACTCTTTAGTGTAATCTATTGCTTAAACTACTCTAGGTACTTTCGGTCCACTAGGATAGTCTACTGGTCTTAGCAGGTCTATTCCCTTCCAATCTTTCGATCTAGGTCGGAAATTCCCAAATTATCTAGCTAGTCTACGACCGCTCGATTCGCTAGATGTAGCAACATAAACAACTAAGAGGCAATTCTAACAAATACAACTTCCAAATCTAATTTAGATTAAACCGTCTATGCCATAGATCCCCTAATCTTAGCGAGAGAATTACCTACTCATATTGATGAATCTAACAACAATAACGATAACGTAATTTAATAGAGAAAGCATGTTGAAAGGAATTAATAAACTAAAGGGAGAGAAGGAATTGAAACTAGATTGCATAATTTAAATGAAGGAAGAGAAGGATTAAGAACAAAACAGTAGAGATTAAGAGAATTAAGAGAAAGGAATTAAATTAAGACTAAGGTTAAGGGAAGAAGAAGTTACAATCTAAGATGGAAAGGAAGAACATCACGCCGTCTCTAGAGCCAAACAACGTAACCCCGAAAACTGAGCAAAGGGGAATTCTCCCTTTCTAGGTCTAATTACTCTCCTATATATACTAAGAGGTAATTTTATTAACTAAAGATAAGATAAACATAAGATAAAATAGCTAATACTCTAGACTAAGCCTTCTCGCTACAGCAAGCAACTCGATCAATAAGAACAAGTTCTCGATCGATAAAAATAAGTTCTCGATCGAACACTCTTCAGCGCGTAATTCCTGCTTTGCCCACCGAACTTCAAACAGCTGCCATTTCTTCGTTACTTGGCCAAACAGGGAGATCTTGGTGGCGTTGGAAAGCTAAGAGCACAAACTTTCATCTCCAATTGGAATCACCTGAATATCAGTTGTAGAACTCGAGATATGGCTCTTCAAATAGGCACTAGCAATTTGAAGTTCTTCCTTTGCTCGCCTAGCTATCTTTCTTCTTTGCGCATCTCAAAATAGCTACATTCCCGCTCCAAATTCACTCTTCCTCCAAATGCATGCTAAACGGACGGTAAAAAGCTCGATTTCACTACTTTCTGGTTCATGCCTGCAAATAAGACAAAACAAACCAAAGTAGCATATTCGGGGCATTTCGTAGCATAAAACTACGATAAAAGCATATAAATACGTGCATAAAAAGGCCAAAAAGGACTATATAAAATGCACCTATCACGATGCACTACACACATCTACCTATCTTCACAACATCCTACCATGTAAACTCCTATCTTATCGCTCTCCCGCTTCCGCACTTTATCTCCGCAATCCCACGTACAACCACCTCCACGTGTTTGGATGCTTATGCTATCCTAACACCTCCACCACTCGCAAACACAAACTCCAACCCAAATCCACCAAGTGTGTCTTCTTAGGCTATCCTGCTAATTATAGAGGGTACCGGTGTCTTGAGCTCGCTACGGGTAAAATCTTGTTGTCCTGACATGTCATGTTTGATGAGCACATCTTCCCCTTTGCTAACCATGCCCCACCCAACCCCGACAACTCTCGCTTTCTGAATTATATTCTATCATTGAAAACCAAAAAATTAGGAAAGAAGGTCTTTTTATTATATAGCTAATTTATTACGAGATCATTTTTTATGTACCTTTATTTTTAGTACCCTTTTATTACTTTGAATGTGTGGAGGTTTAAACCCAAGAAGCAGAAGCAAAGCGTCATGCAGGAATCGAATTAAAAGCGAAAGTATAGCGTGCATGCAGGAATCGGATTAAAAGCGAAAGTATAGCGTGCAAAGCAGAGCATGAAGTCTTGGGGAAATGGAAGAGTTGTTTTTTACATTACGGGACTTTCTCATATGGTGCGACCGCGACCGTCTTGCGCAATAATTTGTGACTTCTTATTGATATGCATGTTATAGTTTATGTTTCAACTTTTTGCTAACTTCATAAGTTTCATAATTTTACTCTGTAGTGAGACAAACTATTTGTTAGTTTAGATTCAATGTATACATGTTTTTAGCATGGTGAAATCGGTATTAATAAGTTGTAATCTATTTGTTATTTTGGTTGATGGTTTGAGACGAGTTTTCACGAGTGAGAGTTGAAACTTGCAGTAGTTCCTTACAACATAACATGTATTAATTTACTTATTAATTTATCTTATTATCAAAGCTAATTGTTACTTGATGCTAGAATTCCATATCCACAAAATTCTATCAGGGCTATGCGTGAATTGTAAAGAAATAATATGACCAAACATTTTGATTTTACTAAACTACTACTTACAATTAGCCCATATGAGCCAACATTTGAATTTATGATCAAACTTTTGCGCTTAATACTAACACTTTACGCATAATTTAAAAATAACATATGAAAAGTAACAATGAATGAGACACATGTTGGCGGTATGACTATAAGACGAACAATAAATAGAAAAAGCTTACAGAACACGAAAGGAAAAATGTCGTCACGTGATGACAATCACTGCACTTTCAGTTTAGAAAAACGCAGCAATAACTATAAAAGACTGAGCAATTAGTCTCGGAGATTGTGCAAAAATAATATAGAGAATTAGTGATCTTACTTCCAAAAGGAGCCTACGGCACGCACCGCAGGTGCTCTACTAGAGCCCAGAGCCCAGAGCCCGTGCCCGAGCCTGGCCAGCCGTGAGCGCGCGCGTGTGTGTGTGTGGTGGTAGGGTCCCTTTACTACTACACATCTAGAAGTCCAACATACGTGATGACTTATAAACTATATTACTCTAACATAAACTATCAATATAGGATACAAGGAGCTTCTTTAAAAGCAATACTTCCAACAATCCCCCACATGATTCAAAATAAGAAGAAGAAGAAGAAGAGGAAGAAGAAGAAGAAGAAGAAGAAGAAGAAGAAGAAGAAGAAGAAGAAGAAGAAGAAGAAGAAGAAGAAGAAGAAGAAGAAGAAGAAGAAGAAGAAGAAGAAGAAGAGAAATAGCTGATTAAGGCAACGGAACGTAAGTCTTAAGATGACAATGTTCATAAGGAATTGAATTGTCACCCAGTGCATACAATTACCTGCCATAGTTGTATCGAGTTGCTCTTGGCATTGGACTCTCCATGGTGGTTTGTAATGGATAACTGCGCACAAACCTGCATTCGAATCTGAGTTTATCCTCGCGAAATATCATAAAAGGAGCCGCTCACGTGCCTGGTATCTCGTGAACGCTCTAAAGTTCTTAAAACCTAAACACCTCATAGGGGTAGGTCATTTCCCCCACATTAACATAGATAAGTCCATCAGGTTTGACTGTCACAAACCACCCTTAAAAAGGACTATGGACTTATTAAGAGCTTAGCTCAGCCTTCCTCACATTACAGATATAACACCATATATAAAATAAATACTACATCACGTTTTATTAAAATTAGGAATGGTAGTAGCATTACAACATGAGATCCTCGTGACTTCGTTTGACACATTGAACTTGGTTAAACCCAAGTTGGGGATCCCCGTCACGATTCACTCCCAATAGGCTTTAAACCCATTCCTTGTGCTGACTCCAGCACTAATTTTCTCCAGAGGCCTTTCGTGAGAGGATCCGCAATATTCCTCTCCGATTTTACATAATCTAGTGATATCACATTATTTCTGATTAGATTCCTCCCTATAGCATGTCTCAAGCGTATATGTCTTCTTTTCCAATTATAAGATTAATTGCCTGCCACACTGATGTTTGCTTGAGAATCACAATGCATTGAGACTGATGGAGCCGGTCTCCCACACAACGGAATGTCTGCTAATAGGTTTCTTAGCCATTCGGCCACCTGACCTGCCAATTCTAAAGTAATAAACTCATATTCCATTGTTGATTTGGCAATACAACTTTATTTAGAAGATTTCCATGAAATAGAACCACTAGCCAAAGTAAACAGATAACCACTAGTAAAGTGAATCTCATCATTATCAAACACCCAATTAGCATCACAACTAAGAAACATGGGGTCTTGGAATAGTGTAAACCCACGCCCATTGTTCCCCTAAGGTATTTTAGATGTCTAAATAAAGAATTCCAGTGTGACTGATTTAGGCTATGTGTATACCTGCTAAGACGACTTACCGCATAAGCAATGTCTGGTCTTGTAACATTCATTAAAAACATGACACCGCCAATTATCTTAGCATATTCTTCTTTGTTCATGCTATCACCCTCATTCTTTTTTAGATGAACACTAGGATCATATGGGGTCTTGACGGGTGCACAATCATAACAGTCAAATTTCTTAAGAATTTTCTCAACATAGTGTGACTGATCCAAACTCAACCCATGTTTTGTCCTAGTAATTTTTATACCAAGAATAACATCGGCTTCACCTAGGTCTTTCATGTCAAAACGGGAGCTTAGGAAGGCTTTAGTGTCATTGATGACATCAATATTAGTACAAAAAATAAGCATGTCATCAGCATATAAACACACGATAACACATCCTTTTGTGTCATTTTTAGCGTAAACACAAGCATCCGAATCATTTACCTGAAAACCATAAGAAGTAATAGTTTGACAGAATTTGTCATACAATTGCTTCGGAGCTTGCTTTAGACAATACACATGATCTAACCAGTTTACATACCTTGTCTTCTTGTCCTGGCATTACGCAACCCTCTTGTTGCTTCATGTTATTGGAATATGTGTCCTCCGACAATAATGCGATCACAACTGTTGATCTTGATGATCACATGTTTAAATCTCGTGTTAAGAATACATGTGGGATATAATATTTTACAGTCAACTGGTCCACACATATCGATAATGATTGGCTGACTAGAGTTTGACATTACTGTCGTGCGACGGTGGTGATCAGTTGATCCCCTTAGGTCATACCTATAGGGAAATACTCTTAATTGATTATTTAATTAATCGTTATCGATACTGAGTTAATTAAATTGCTTAAAATTGACGGATGATTTTGTGAGTAAAGTTAACGTGTCTTATTGTAATTCGATTAAATTGGATACGGTCTAAGTAATTGAATTGTTTTATTACTTAGATAAAACTATTGTTTACGAAACAATTGAAATTGAATGAATAATTTATTATAAATACAAGACGTTGTAATTTATAATTTGATAGACCATTTTTGGTACAAGTAATTATGAATTACTAAGTCGATTTTTGTACATGACGTATTTTTATTAATACGTTGATTTTTAATATGTTAAAAATACATTATATTGTGACATGTCATGTAACATGTAACATATGACAAATTGACAAATGACAAAATATAAAATGGACTTCCCATTTTATAAGTGCCGAAAAAATGGAGGGAATAAGGTTAATATTGTGTTTTGTTTATGTTAAGTGGAAAATATGATGATTAACCTAAAAGACTAGCTTTGCATGCCTAATTGCTTTTGTGAGGAGCATCTTGGCCATGCATTGGGTCCTTTTCCTTCCCCACTCGATTTCCACCTAGAATAGACAAGGGTTTTTCCTCATCTATTAATTATTCATTCATTTTCTACATAGAATTTTTCTAGTGTAAGAAATTATCCTACTCTCTACAATTTGTGAAAATTCTAGATAAATAAACTCACTAATATCTTCTCTCTCAACCGAAAAACAAGAGAGAACAAAAATATTTTGTGTCAAAAATTTTAAGTAAGACTAATCATAATACTAGATCATATTATTTTAGTCTTTAAGAGGTTTCCTTGGGTATATGCTTTTGGGAGAGATTCTAAACTTGAATCTTGTTCATCCATTGTTGGATAGTTCAAGAACTAACAAGAAGGAGATCTTGTTGGTGCCCATAAAACCGAAATCATATAGTAAGAACAATGATCTCTTCTCTACTTCTATTTTGTTTGCATGCATAAGATTTGTAAATTAATTTTATGACTAAATTAATTGTAACATATATGAATATGTTGTATAATGAGATATATATTTCTAACAAGCGGTATCAAGAGCCTTAGGTGGTTTGCATGCAAATCGGTTATTGTTTTTCCGACTTATACGATTAACAAATAAAACTTATAAATTTGTGTTTATTATGATATATTACGAAATCAATCATGCATGTTAAAGTTTCTGGTCCTAAAATGTATTTAGGATATTTTGGTTAATTTATGGATTTTTATTGTTCATTTTATATAATAATGGCATTAAAATGTGATTTTATGATAAAAATGTCATTTTTGGACTAAAATTAGCTAAACTTCGATTTTTCCAGTGGTTTTTGGATATGTTTTCAAATATATTATTTTTAGATGACCTGTAAATGTTCATAGTTTTATGAGTTTTTATGCTCGAAATATGGATTTTTCATGATAAAAATCGAATTTAAATGAAAAATAGGTTAATATGAGTAATATTTCGAATCTGGTCATAGAAATTTACTATGTTGTCACATGAAATTTTGCAAGATGTGTGTAAAAAAATTGTCTATAATGAAGTCTTTATGCATGATTTATGAATTTTTGATGAAAAATCACATAAATAGTGACTTTGATTAGTACAAATTGCTAAAACATACTTCATGACTAAGGAAAAGCGTCACATGTTGCATTTTATCACCTATTTCAGATCTAAAATTGAAAAGTTGATAAAAATAATTTTTCTCATATTTTTATGGTTATATTTGATAAATCCGATAAACCGCAACATTGATTTTCCTTGATAATTTTCGAAATTTTTAACCTAAGTTTTTGAAAAGTATGAGTGTCATGGTATTTTTCTAGAATGTTCATGAGTTTAAAATTTCAAATTTCAAATTTTTTTGAAATTTTTATGATTTATTTGAAGTTTATAGCATTATATTAAAATTTTGAGTCCATTTATGAACACTATTAAGAAATATAAGTTAATTATTGTCAATAATGTTAGTAGAGACTAATTTTGAGTCCTAAGATGGTTAGGGTAATTAACTAATACATAAATATGATTTTATGTAATTATTGTGATTTTTAAAAGGTTAAATCACGCAAATCCGTAAAAACCAATTAATATACGGTATTGGCTCCTTAAATGCGATTTAGCATAAAATTGGGCGTGTTCATACATATTATAATGCTGCATTTTATTTATGATTGTCATAATTTTATTTTATGTAATTTTTGAATTATGTAATTTTGCTTAGTATGGCCTTAGTTTTTAATTGGTATTGCCCGAAATGTATGGGAATATCAATTCGGTTGTAATTTATTGTGATCTCGTATCACTGTTTTGTAATTTAATAGATTTATTTTTATTTTAATTACAAATGTATGATAGGAAATTATGTAATTTGTTATATAATTTATTTATTCCGGAGATTCTTGAAGACGTTGCCACTCAAGAAGGCGATCCATTAAAGACGGTGTTGCCTTGAAATGCGTGCCAAGACCAAAGTTCAAGGGACCAAAGGAGTTGGTTTCCGAATTTGTAATAGTTTATTAGATTTACTATTTTAGGAAGGCCATACTAGGATTTTAATTTATGCTTTCCATTTTATTTATATGTTGCATGCATCGCTAAATCGCCATAACTAAAACATGCATTATCATTTAATCGATTATTTCGACCGTGTCAATTACAATTATCGTAGTTCACCGCTTTAGTTCACTTAAAACGTGATAGATAATAAATTGACATGACCTCTCGCTAAAATAAACAATTGAGACTTAGCCTTACCAAAAAGTAGAAACCATGAAAACCTATTTCATGAGGGAGTGCGCTCGGCCCTACCGGGGTACATACCTTGTTACGTAGGGGAAGTGGGTGATAAATGTCTATCCACCGAATTCATGTTGATAAGGGATGAATCGGCCCTACCGTGCCCAAATTGATGTGGATTTGGATCATGGACACATTTATTCGAAATTTGGATTGAGCTCAACGGAAGTATTCGTGACCGTAGTCGCATGTGTTCCGGGCTAAAGATAAATATTAATGTAATTTTATCGACCAAGAGTTCTAAAAGTAGAATCGATTAAAGAGTTAATCCACCGAGTTATATTGATAAGGGATGAATCGGCCCTACCGTGCCCAAGTTAATATGAATTTGGATCTTGGAATCATTTATAATAGTTGGGTAGAGGTCACTATATAAATGCTTTACTTGTTAAATTATTTACAAGTATTATTATAACGACAAATGTTTTTTGTTTTCCACTATTCAGTTATCATATTGTTATATTTCTTTACCACAATTAATATACGAAATCATTTCGATTTTTATTCAAATCTCCATTAAAACATCGTAACTAAAGACAAAATTTGAATTTTTCTTCTAAAAACCTCGTATTATCCATTGTAAGGATCTCTTGTGAAGAGTATAGATGAAAGTTATTCGTGATCAAAAGAGTTTTTGATTCTTGACTAACATATCTACTTACAATGAATTGTTTCTCATATGCTTAATTGAGTTAAGTACTTTGAAACGTTACATCATTTTGGTAACTAGATTTGTTTGAAATCAAAATTGACCAAAATACCGTAACCACTTCAATGAAAGTTTTAAGACTAAACGAATAAATTGAAGAGTAGTCTTCATGAATTTTAATTTTGCTTCTCTTAGCAAAGACTCATTGAAATGAGTGGGAGCATTCTCTTAAATCGTTAAGAAAGGGATGAGGTTCAAAGAAGTAAAATTAGAATGGAATTGATACAAGGTTATGTTAAAAGTAAAGTTCTTGAGAATAACAAAACTAAACCTATCAATCCCGACCGATAAAGTTTCCACTGTCTTAAATGTTGGACACTAGAAAGGAAACTACCCCAAATTATTGAAGGATAAACAAGTTAGTTGTGGGACATCTAATGGGACCTTCTTCTTTAAATGTTCATTTGGTTAACATAAATTTTGCTAGTACTACTTCGTCAATATTAGAAACCAGTGGAGGTTTTCATCATTGTATTCGATACATAAGATCATTATAATATGACGACTAGCATCAAATAATGTCGAGAGATAAAGTCATTGTGTAATCAATCTAGTTTTGGGTTTATAGTTGTACTTAATTATGACTATTAAGAGCATAAATTCTAAATAAGAATATAAACTTGTTAAGATACAAAGAGGTTTCACTTTTGTGACCCTATACACCATGATTTGATGTATAGCTAGCCCATTATCAAGGTGTATATGTATATTCTAAACCAAACTAGAATGATACATCATATAGATGATGCAAGACTCAAATTGGTAACAAAAGATTAAACCTTAAATTCTGGAATGATGAACGCAAAGAGTTATCGAGTACTCTTGAAACCATTAGATCTTATGGTATATGCGTATCTTGTATTCAAAGCAAGATGTCTCGTGCCTTTTGGTTGAAAAAGAGATCGAGGTGGTAAATCATTGATCCAAAATAGGTTGATCATTTTCTTTTACCAACGATCTAGGTTGACACTAATGTGTTCACTTAATAAGGTAAATAGAGAAATCTTTGAAGAATTTCAAAGAGTTACAGGAATCACGATTTAGTCGTGATGGGATTATCAAAGTGAAGACTTTGATATAAGCCAAAGGAAATGTGATATAGTATCAAAAATTAATCTCTCTTAGCACGCATTATGAGATAATGTGTGGTTGGATAAAGAAATCAAAAGCTATTCGATATGGTTTGGACATCAATCAAGTTACTTTGAGTTACTTGATCCTTTTGGGGATTTTATCATTTTGTCTAAGTTATTTTTCCACTAAATCTAAAACGAATCATATGAGATATGAATTGGTAAGGTACCATGTTTGTATGTTTTCAAAAGAAACAAATGCTCATTTTTCCTTATTATAATCACGAATACAACAGGTTTTTGGCTCGTGAAGCTGTCTTTCTAAAATACATGTTTATTTCTAGAAGATAGAGTGGGAGAAATTAATCAAGAGCCACAAAGAATGTTATGTCGCAAGAAACTTGTCTTTCTTGGCTACATGAGACATTTTGTGTAAGACGTTGTTTCTTCAAAACCTAGGAGGTTAAAGTCATCACTTGTTGAAGATGATGAATTAGTGTTACTTTTAGAAAGTAAAGAGCTTGCAACTTACAAAGAAATTGTTTGATTCAAGATGATTACTTCTGAAAAGTAATGAACATATGACTTACATGATAACGTTTAAGTCACAACTCAATACAAGGCTTATAGCCATGAAAATCCGAAATAATAGGCTTGATTAGTGACAAAGGGTTTTGCACTAATAAAGAGAGATTTCAAAGCTTGATTGGTAGCAAAGGGTTTTCCACTAGTTGAAATGCTTAAGTATATTTGGATATTCTTAGGGATTGTGTTTCATTATGAGATATATATATAGCGAGTGAATCTAAAACCCACTTCTTCATAGAAGAAATGTATTCGATACATGTTATGAGTTTTATAGATTCTTGCCATCCTAAGATAATGTGAAACTTAAGAGAGGGTCTTAAGTAGGACATCAATGATTTGGAATCAATGTTTTGATCATGTTATAAAACTCTTCTCGATAAGTCGAGAATTTGTGTTTATACATGGAGTATAGTGGGAGTTACGGTAATTTTTAATTAGTCTAATATGTGGATGACATATTGATCATTGGGAATGATTTAAGACTTTTGGAGTAATATAATACATCTTTAATATCCAGATTTATGGAGATAAATCCACATGATATTAGCATCAAATAAGAAGTCTTATGTTGATAAGATTCATGATTAATTCAATAGCGTTGAACATATTTGATTGATTCCATTTGTTTCCGCTGCCAAATCAATTAAATAGGAAATGATGTATGACACTTCATATACTTTGAGTATGATGAATTGTTTCAAATCGAATTTAAGTAATAGTTACCAAGTAAGCTATAAAGATTACCCTTTAGTGCTTGCAGAAGCATTAAGGATGTAATGCAAAGTGTTTTTGATGCAATTTTGTGTAAGGGTGTTACACAAATGACAATTGACAATTGAGATTGCGCATGGTTTCCGACAAAACCATAATCAAAATACATTACGATGGTTAAGATACCATTGTAGCTATGTTATCTAAGAAATAGATTTTCTAGAATCGTTCTAGGCAATAAAGAACAATGAGAAATATTTACAACGGAAATTGAGTACACTTGCAATCATGAGATGTGCAAGAAGGATGAGTCCCGCACACTGTGAAAACAGTGGGAGCTATTCTAAGGCTAGAGGGCCTATGTCTTGATTTGATCTCGACACATACTCAAAAGTTTTGTAATGCAAATGTATACATTACAAAGAAAAACGAGTATGTAGTAAGGTTTAGTTAGGTACAAGAATTTGATAAAACCTACTAACCAAAGCCTTTTCATAGGCTTAACATGATGAGTCATGACATTTTAATTGGATTGAGATTAATAACTACATAAAAGATCAAATTAGATTATAGAATATGAAATAGTAATCAGGTATTGACTATTAATATGTGATAATCATATTTGTCGTTCGAGTTTTTAAATCTAAAAACTCCTTTTATACTTTGTTACATCCAAATGGGTTGTGGAGACAATATTGAACCCCGTTAAAGTGAACCCGGATTAACATGGTATTCGCCCATAGTCACTTGTATGAGGTGACGTCTCGAAGTGACTAGAGTGTGATGCGATTGATGGCAAGTTCAAGGGCCATAGAGTCATGTGAGATGACTAGTTGATCACATAGGCAGACTGTTAGGAACACTTTGTCGGGCCTTATGACCGCTTATAGAGTTCTGGAAAATTTATATAGCCTGGTCGTGGCGAGAGATACTATAGTATTCTAATGAGTCGATTCTTTTGACTAAAGACTGTTCGCCTAAGATGGCACAGTTTCAGATTAACTTTGATTTGTGTTACTGCGACCTTCGTAAATGGGGTCAAATGGGCATATTTTGGGTTATGATGGCTGTGGCTAGTCGAAGGGAATAAGTGCAATAGGAATTGTCCACCCCTTGTCAGGGTTATAACAATATCTCAAGGCCACTCGAGGAGTAATGAACTGGAAATGCGTGGCCACGCTCGGAAGGTATCTATGGTAGATAATTTCGGTCAATCAGTTATTCTCCAGATCGAGGAAACCACTCTCGATATGATCACTTGAAAGTACGACCTGAAAGACACCTTGCATTGAGTGGGAGATAGTAATAGGACAAGAGAATTGGTGACGCACACTTGTCGTGGACAAGTGGGAGATTGTTGGAATATGTGTCCTCCGACAATAATGCGATCACAACTGTTGATCTTGATGATCACATGTTTAAATATCGTTTTAAGAATACATGTGGGATGTAATATTTTACAGTCAACTGGTCCACACATATCGGTAATGATTGGCTGACTAGAGTTTGACATTACTGTCGTGCGACGGTGGTGATCAGTTGATCCCCTTAGGTCATACCTATAGGGAAATACTCTTAATTGATTATTTAATTAATCGTATGCCGATACGAGTTAATTAAATTGCTTAAAATTGAAGGATGATTTTGTGAGTAAAGTTAAAGTTTCTTATTGTAATTCGATTAAATTGGATACGGTCTAAGTAATCGAATTGTTTTATTACTTAGATAAAACTATTGTTTACGAAACAATTGAAATTGAAATTGAATGAATAATTTATTATAAATACAAGACGTTGTAATTTATAATTTGATAAACCATTTTTAGTACAAGTAATTATGAATTACTAAGTCGATTTTTGTACATGACGTATTTTTATTAATACGTTGATTTTTAATATGTTAAAAATACATTACATTGTGACATGTCATGTAACATGTAACATATGACAAATTGACAAATGACAAAATATAAAATGGACTTCCCATTTTATAAGTACCGAAAAAATGGAGGGAATAAGGTTAATATTGTGTTTTGTTTATGTTAAGTGGAAAATATGATGATTAACCTAAAAGACTAGCTTTGCATGCCTAATTGCTTTTGTGAAGAGCATCTTGGCCATGCATTGGGTCCTTTTCCTTCCCCACTCGGTTTCCACCTAGAATAGACAAGGGTTTTTCCTCATCTATTAATTATTCATTCATTTTCTACATAGAATTTTTCTAGTGTAAGAAATTATCCTACTCTCTACAATTTGTGAAAATTATAGAGAAATAAACTCACTAATCTCTTCTCTCTCAACCGAAAAACAAGAGAGAACAAAAATATTTTGTGTCAAAAATTTTAAGTAAGACTAATCATAATACTAGATCATATTATTTTAGTCTTTAAGAGGTTTCCTTGGGTATATGCTTTTGGGAGAGATTCTAAACTTGAATCTTGTTCATCCATTGTTGGATAGCTTAAGAACTAACAAGAAGGAGATCTTGTTGGTGCCCATAAAACCGAAATCATATAGTAAGAACAATGATCTCTTCTCTACTTCTATTTTGTTTGCATGCATAAGATTTGTAAATTAATTTTATGACTAAATTAATAGTAACATATATGAATATGTTGTATAATGAGATATAGATTTCTAACAAATGTATATTTCTTCGTTAAAGTCTCCGTTCCAAAAAGCTGTCTTAACATCCATTTATGCACAAATAGATCATGTAGAGAAGATAGTATAATTAAAGCCCTAATAGTAGCAAATTTAGTAACAGGTGAGTAAGTGTCAAAGAAATCTAAACCTTTGGTTTGTCGATTACCACAAACAACCAATCTAGCTTTACAACCAATCTAGCTTTATATTTGTCGATAGACTCATCAGGTTTGAGTTTTTTCTTAAGGACCCATTTATTGCATATAGGTTTACACCCTCTAGGCAAATCGGTGAGAATCCAAGTATTATTACCTTTAATAGAGTCTAATTCACTGTTTATAGCTTCCAGCCAAAAGGTAGAATCAATGGAATTCATGGCTTCCTTGTAAGTTCTAGGATCATTTTCTAGAATATAAGCACGAATATCCTCCTCGTCAAGAAATTCTTTTTCTGCCAAACTTGTCTCGAAGTCTGGGCGAAAATCTTTTGCAATTCTAGCCCTCTTGCTCCTTCTAGGTTCAGTCACTGCATCTGCATTACTTACTGCACTAGTAGAAGCATTATCAACATTATTGGAAACAAGTCGTAAACGAGGCTCAGGGTTAGTTTTCATTGGAAAAATATTCTCAAAAAATACAACATCTCTAGATTCTTTAATAAAACCAAAACCTGAACCATCCTTTAGAATAAACATGTAAGCCGTGCTGTTAGAAGCATAACCAATGAATATACCGTCGATCGTTTTTGGTCCAATTTTGCTTCTTTGACATGCATGTATTCCAATCTTTCCCAAGCACCCCCACACGTAAAGGTAGTTGAGATTGGGCTTGTGGTCTTTCTAGAGCTCATAAGAGGTTTTATCCAGTTTTTTGTGTGGAACCCTGTTAAGCACAAAACAAACAAAAAGAATGGCCTCGCCCCACATGTTAGTAGGCATACCAGAACTAATAAACATAGCATTCATCATGTCTTTCAAGGATCTATTTTTCCTTTCGGCTATTCCGTTTTGTTATGGGGTGAATGGGGCAGTGATCTTATGGATAATACCATTTTCTTCACAATACTTTTTTAGAGGATTACCCTCATATACACCGCCCCTATCAGACCTAACACGTTTGATCTTTAGGTCTAATTAATTCTCAACTTTAGATTTATAGATCATGAATTTATGCTAGACTTCATCATTTGTACTTAACAAATATATTTTCGTATATCCAGAGAAATCACCTATAAAAGTGATGTAATAACGCTTACCTCCTCGGCTCATTGTGTTTCTGAAATCTCCTAAATCCGAATGAATTAGTTCAAGAAGTGTTGATGCACGATTGACTTGTTTATTAAACGGTGTCCTAGAATGTTTCGCTTCTACATGTTAGAACTCTAGATCTCTATACTCAACATATTCATATATGTTATAATTCTAATTTAGTCATAAAATTAAAATGTGATCTTTTGCATGCAAACTACAAAATAAATAAAGAAGAAATCATCATCTCACATTGGTATTTCGGTTTATATGGGCACAAGAGAGTTCTCCTACTCTCTTGTTCTTGAGCTTTCCTTAGTGGATGAACAAGGATTCAAGAAGAGAATCCCTCCCAAAAGTATTATACCCAAGATAACAACTTAACAAAATTAATATTATTATTACTAGAATAATACTAATTTTGTATTAAAATTGACCCAAAAATATTATTGGACTCTCTATTATTTCGGTTTAGAGAGAAGGAAGAGAAGGAAGAATTTTATCTTTCTAAAACTCTAATTTTAGATGAATAATGAATGAATAATTAAAATGTTTTAGGTAGTGAATATTAGGTAAAATGAGGAGAAAAACCGATGGTTTTCTCCTCTCAAAAACCAGGTGGAATGGGGAAGGGAAGAGGGCCAATGCATGAACAAAGTGTTCTTCACAATGACCACTAGGTTTGCATGGCTAGTTTTTAGGTAAATCATTATGCTTACCACTAACATAATTAACCTAATATTTTCCTAATCCTCCCATTATTTCGGTTTACATGGTAAAATGGACTCCATTTTATCTTTGTGAAATTGTCAAATTGTCATATGTCACATGTCATATGTCACATAAAATTGTTATGTATTTTTAACATATTAAAAATCAACGCATTAATAAAAATACGTCATATAGAAAAATCGACTTAGTAATTCATAATTACTTGTAACAAAATATTTTACCAAATATAAATCACAACATCTTGTATTTACAATAAATTATTCATTCAAATGCAATTGTTTCTTTAAACAATAATTTCATCCAAGTAATAAAACAATTCGATTACTTAGACCGTATCTTATTTAATCAAATTAAAATGAGACACGTAAATACTACTTCCAAAATCGTCCGTCAATTTTAAATAATTTAATTGACTCGTATCGTCATACGATCAATTAAATGATCAATTAAGAGTGTTACCCTTTAGGTATGACCTAAGGGGATCAACTGGTCACCACCGTCTCACGACAGTAATGTCAAACTCTAGTCAGCCAATCATTACTGATATGTGTGGACCAGTTGACAGTAAAATATTACTTCCCAATTGTATTCTTTAAAATGAGACTTAAACATGTGATCATTATGATCAACAGTTGTGATCGCATTCTTGTTGGAGGACACATATTCCAACAATGCGTCACCAATTCTCTAGTCCTATTACTATCTCCCACTCAATGCAAGGTGTCTTTCAGGTCATACTTGCAAGTGATCATATCGAGAGTGGTTTCCTCGATCTGAAGAACAACTGATTGACCGGAGTTATCCACCATGGATAAATTCCGAGCGTGGCCACGCATTTCCAGTTCATTACTCCTCGAGTGGCCCTGAGATGTTGTTATAACCCTGACTAGGGGTGGACAATTCCTATCGCACTCATTCTCTTCGACTAGCCACATCCATCATAACCCAAAATATGCCCATTTGACCCCATTTACGAAGGTCGTAGTAACACAAATCGAAGTTAATCTGAAACTGTGCCATCTTAGGCGAATAGTCTTTAGTCAAAAGAATCGACTCATTCGAATACTATAGTAGCTCTCGCCACGACCAGGCTATATAAATTTGCCAGAACTCTATAAGCGGTCATAAGGCCCGACAAAATGTTCCTAACAGTCTGCCTATGTGATTGACTAGTCATTCTCATATGACTCTATGTCACTTGAACTTGCCATCAATCGCATCACACTCTAGTCACTTCGAGACGTCATCTCATGTAAGTAACTATGGGCAAATACAATGCTAATCCGTGTTCACTTTAACGGGGTTCAATTGTCTCTACAACCCGTTTGGATGTAACAATGTATAAGATGAGTTAATAATAATTCAAACGACAAATGTCGACATCACATTCCGGTAGTCAATACCATATTACAACCTTGTGATGCATATCGTAAGTGTGTAAACACTTGTTTGATTGCAATAGAAGTTTAACATACCACGTGTCCATGAGTTCAAACTTCTTATAATCGCATTTTCCTTTACGTTCATGTTATCTTCTCATAGCATGAACCTTACCAAGTACACATCCAGGTTCCCAACCTCGGTTTTGGTTCTTTATCTTGAGAGAACTTCCTTGTCGATTATCACATTACAAACGAATTTGTGGTGAATGATATAACTTGTACTGATCAAGTACTCTACCCACACACAATGCACTAGGTACATGTTTTGTAGAATCTTGCAAAAATTGTCAAGATGATTAGCCTAACACTTATCACAAGTCCTAGAATTATAGGAAAAAACTAGTTTTGAGTAACTTCTTATTCAACTAAGTATCTTTCCAAACTTCCTATTTCTCCTTTTAGCTTAAGAGCTTAGGATTTTCATAAATCCTTACATGTGTTCGAACTGCAATATGTGCAACCTCTTGACACACAATAGAGTCTTCTTGTCAAACACTGAAATCGCTCATCAAATTCTCCTCGAGAATTCATGACGTTTCATGTATGGCTTGCCAACGATCCATCATGCTCTTATGCATATGATATATTTTGGACATGTGCATGATTATTCTAATGGCGGAAACATTAGTAACCTTTAATCATGTCATCAACTATTCTTAGGTTCAAGGAACGACCATGACTGCTAATGGCCTTTCCATTTTCATTTACATGAATAACCCATGTTACTTGTTGATTCGATGTGTATGTCTCTATACTTATCCAACGTCTCATGATGTGAGTGGATTCATCATAGTCCATTTTCATGCAGAATTGAAAACTCAAATACTCCTTTGTGAAGGAAGGTATTAGCTCGTCATTCTTCAATGAGTGATGAGTTATAAATTTTAAAAGATGATTGCTCCCACTAAATTCCATGTCTACACATGATAACTTCCAACTCCCACTTAATTCCACATAATTCGCAATTGACTCCTCAATTGAGACATTTCAAGAATTGAAATATATATTGCTTTGTTTAAGTTATTTGAGATAAAACCATATATGTTCCCATCATATCCTTTCAAAATACTTATTTTGAAGTGGTCTCATCTTAACCTTATGGAAAGAGATTTTACTCTCTAACTCATTCATATCATAATGATGCGGAGCAATGTCATTGTTTAAATATAAATAATATCTAATACATGTCCTTCAAAATACCCTTTTCGGAAGGAGGTTTAACCATTTCATTTTCATAATGAGGTTAAGTAATGACATTTGCGTGGTTAATACTTAACTTAGCTATTAAGGATATCGGTATGTCAATCCTTGCAACCTCTAGTCATAAATCTCATTTATTTTCTAGGATGTAACTTTGATTCATTTAGGCTCTTAAGTAAATATCAATGTTGAAACTATTGGTCAAATTTTATCATAAACTAGTCAAAACTCTTGTTAAGACTTTACATTAGTCATTTTCTTCCAAAACTTTCTTTTGGTCTCCTCGTGTAGTTATCTTGAGAAAACATTCTCTTGATTACTTCACTTGGTCTCTTTTGTCATGTAGATCTATTCGAGACCATAGATCTCATCTATTAGGCATACTATATAAATAGATAAACCTTTATTCAAATTATTCTCCCTTGCGTAGATCTCATTTACACAAGTACATAGATTTATCTTGGTGCTGTGTCCTCATTTTTCTCCCACTCTATCTTTAGAATAAATACACTAGAGATTCAAAGATAGTATATGAGACACAAATAATGATTTTTGAAGTATAAGGAGGACTATCTCGTAGGTTGACTAATTGTTTTAGATTTTGTAAGTGTACTTGGTGATTAACTTTCCTTTAAGAGAGTTTATTAACTCAATATCACTTTGTAAATGATCATACACAAGTCTTTAGCTTGTGGTTATATAATGAATCCCATCATTATAGTTGTTAATTAGATCACTTTAAGTGAATAATCATATCTTTCTATGAGCAAGCATGTATAGACGAATTTTAGAACAAGGATAAAAATGATAAAACGGGTGACTTGGGTTGCAAACCAAGCCACCATTATCCAAAATACAACCAATTATCCAAAATATATTTCCATGTCAAACACGGAAATAAAAAAGTTCTAAAATCCAAAACATAATTAAAATAAGACAATAAAAAGCGAAGCTTCATGGAAGCTATTCCTAGCTTCTCGATGGTTTCTCAAGCTTGCTTTTCTTTTCCCATGTCCTTGCTTGGTGGAGGCCCTATTTACAATAAAAAGGGGATGCATTATCACAACTTTGTATCACAATACCATAGTTGAATTAGAAACATAAAAGAAAGGATAGTCATTTACCTACTGGAGTGATCTTTCCAGCCTTAACATCACCAAGGTATTTGGAAGAATTTCTTTTCCAATGTCCAACACCATTACAATAATGGCATTTATCAAGAGGACCCTTCTTGATCTTGGAGGTGCTAGCTTCATAAGTCTTAGCTTTGGTGAAAGTGGGAGCTTGCTTCTTACCCTTCTTCCCATTCTTTTTGAACTTCCCCTTGCTTTTGGTGCTTATGTTAAGCACATCTTTTGGTGGGTTCACATTTAACCCCATGCCCGTTTCGGCTTGCACAAGTAACTTGTGCAACTCTTCAAGAGACACGTCCTTGTCTTGCATGTTAAAATTCACCCGGAATTGAACATATTCCTTGACTTTGGATAAGGAGTGTAGAATCCTATCTACAATGAGTTCTTTGGGGATTCCAACCTTTTGAATTTTCAAGGTCTCGACTAGCTCCATTAATTTGAGCACATGAGGGCTAACCTTTTGGCCCTCTTTGAAGTCGAGATCAAAGAATGCCGCGGCCGCCTCATATTGGACGATCCGCGGAGTTTGTGAAAACATTGTCACAAGCTTAGAGTAAATCTCATTAGCGGTGCCCATCTTAAAGGCTCTCCTTTGGAGATCCGCCTCCATCGCAAAGATCAACACGTTTTTCAATGCGGCGGACTCCTTATGGTAGGCCTCATATGCTTCCCTTGTGGCGGTGGTCAACTTAGTATTAGGTTCGGGTGGAGAGGCCTCGGTAAGGTAACGAAGCTTGTCGTCACCTTGGACGGCTAGTTTGAGTTGGGCATCCCAATCGGAGAAATTTGACCCATTCTTTTCAAGTTTACATCGATCCATAAAGGATCGGAGCCATGAATGATTAGTGAGAGGCGTGGCGTTGGTGTTTGGATTCGCCATTTGTTATGAGAAATAAGGTCGGTCTACAAAACAAAATAAAAGGAATAAAACATATGTCGTTTTAATAATAATAATACTCGTAAAAATAAGTTTAAACAAGTTTTATTGCATTTATCTAGTGACCTCTACCCAACTTAGATAAATGATTCCAAGACCCAAATTCATATCGACTTAGGCACGGTAGGGCCGATTCATCCCTTATCAATATAGCTCGGTGGATTAACGCTTAATCGATTCTACTTTTAGAACTCTTGGTCGATAAAATTACTCTAATGTTTATCTATAGCCCGGAACACATGCGACTTCGGTCACGAATACTTCCGTTGAGCTCGATCCAAATTTCGAATAAATGTGTCCATGATCCAAATCCACATCAACTTGGGCACGGTAGGGCCGATTCATCCCTTATCAACATGAATTCGGTGGATAGACATTTATCACCCACTTCCCCTACGTAACAAGTTTTGTACCCCGGTAAGGCCGAGTGCACTCCCTCGCGAAATAAGTTTTCATGGTTTCTACTATTTGGTAAGGCTATGTCTCAATTGATTGTTTTAGCGAGAGGTCAAGTCAATTTATTATCTATCACGTTTTAAGTGAACTAAAGTGGTGAACTACGATAATTCTAATTGACATGGTCGATAAACTCGATTAAAAGATGATGCATGTTTTAGTTATGGCGATTTAGCGATGCATGCGACATATAAATAAAATGCAAAGCATAAAAAAAATCCTAGTATGGCCTTCCGAAAAATAGAAAATCTAGTTAACTATTACAAATTCAGAAACCAACTCCATTGGTCCCTTGAACTTCGGTTATGGAACGCATCTCGAGGGAACACCGTCTTTATGTATCGCCTTCTTGAATGACACCGTCTTGAAGGAAATCCGGAATAAATAAATTACATAACAAATTACATAATTTCCTATTATACATTTGTAATTAAAATAAAATAAATCTATTAAATTACAAAACGGTGATACGAGATCACAATAAATAACAACCGAATCGATATTCCTATACATTTCGGGTAATATCAATTAAAAAACTAAGGCCATACTAAGTAAAATTACATAATTCAAAAATTACATAAAATAAAATTATGACAATCATAAATAAAATGCAGCATTATAATATGTATGAACATGCCCAATTTTATGCTAAATCGCCTTTAAGTAGCCAATATCGTATATTTAACGGTTTTTACGGATTTGCGTGATTCAACCTTTTAAAATCACAATAACATACATAAATTCATATTTATGCATAAGTTAATTACCCTAACCTCTTAGGACTCAAAATTAGTCTCCACTAACTATTTGACCATAATTAACTCATATTTCTAAAATTGTTCATTAATGGACCTAAAATTATAATAAAAACGCTATAAACTTCAAATAAATCACAAAAATCCAAATAAATTCAAAATTCAAAATTTAAACTTATGAACATTCTGGAAAAATACCATGACACTCATAATATTCAAAAACTTAGGTTAAAATTTCATAAAATTATCGGAAAAACTGTGTTGCGGTTTATTGGATTTATCAATAAAAATCATAAAAACATGAGAAAAATTATATTCATCAACTTTTCAATTTTAGATTTGAAAAAGATAATAAAATGCAATATGTAACGTTTTTCCTTAGTCATAGAGTATGTTTTAGCAATTATTCACTAATTAAGTCACTATTTATGCTATTTTTCATCAAAAATTCATAAATCATGAATGAAGACTTCAATATAGCCTATTATTTTACACACATCTTGTAAAATTGCATGTGACAACATACTAAATTTCTATGACCAGATTCGAAATTTATCTCATATTAACCTATTTTTCTTCTATATCCGATTTTAAACATGAAAAATCCATATTTCGAGCATAAGAACTCCAAAAATTATGAACATTTACAGGTCATCTCAAAATAAAATATGTGATAACATATCCAAAAATCACTGAAAAATTCGAAGTTTAGCTAATTTTAGTCCGAAAATGACATTTTAATCATAAAATCACATTTTTAATGCCATTATTTTATAAGATGAACAATAAAAATCCATAAATTAACCAAAATATCCTAAAAACATTTTAGGACCAGAAACTTTAACATGCATAATTTATTTCGTGATATATCATAATAACACAAATTTACAAATTTTATATGTTAATCGTATAACTCGGAAAAACTATAACCGATTTGCATGCAAACAACCAAGGCTCTTGATACCGTTCGTTAGAAATCTAGATCTCTATACTCAACATATTCATATATGTTATAATTTTAATTTAGTCATAAAATTAAAAGGTGATCTTATGCATGCAAACTACAAAATAAATAAAGAAGAAATCATCATCTCACATTGATATTTCGGTTTATATGGGCATAAGAGAGTTCTCCTACTCTCTTGTTCTTGAGCTTTCCTTAGTGGATGAACAAGGATTCAAGAAGAGAATCTCTCCCAAAAGTATTATACCCAAGATAACAACTTAATAAAATTAATATTATTATTACTAGAATAATACTAATTTTGTATTAAAATTGACCCGAAAATATTATTGAACTCTCTATTATTTCGGTTTAGAGAGAAGGAAGAGAAGAAAGAATTTTATCTTTCTAAAACTCTAATTTTAGATGAATAATGAATGAATAATTAAAATGTTTTAGGTAGTGAATATTAGGTAAAATGAGGAGAAAAACCCATGGTTTTCTCCTCTCAAAAATCGGGTGGAATGGGGAAGGGAAGAGGGCCAATGCATGAACAAAGTGTTCTTCACAATGACCACTAGGTTTGCATGGCTAGTTTTTAGGTAAATCATTATGCTTACCACTAACATAATTAACCTAATATTTTCCTAATCCTCCCATTATTTCGGTTTACATGGATAAAATGGACTCCATTTTATCTTTGTCAAATTGTCAATTTGTCATATGTCACATGTCATATGTCACATAAAACTGTTATGTATTTTTAACATATTAAAAATCAATGCATTAATAAAAATACGTCATATAGAAAAATCGACTTAGTAATTCATAATTACTTGTACCAAAATATTTTACCAAATATAAATCACAACATCTTGTATTTACAATAAATTATTCATTCAAATGCAATTGTTTCTTTAAACAATAATTTCATCCAAGGAATAAAACAACTCGATTACTTAGACCGTATCTTATTTAATCAAATTAAAATGAGACACGTAAATACTACTTCCAAAATCGTCCGTCAATTTTAAATAATTTAATTGACCCGTATCGTCATACGATCAATTAAATGATCAATTAAGAGTGTTACCCTTTAGGTATGACCTAAGGGGATCAACTGGTCACCACCGTCTCACGACAGTAATGTCAAACTCTAGTCAGCCAATCATTACTGATATGTGTGGACCAGTTGACAGTAAAATATTACTTCCCAATTGTATTCTTTAAAATGGGACTTAAACATGTGAATCATTATGATCAACAGTTGTGATCGCATTATTGTCAGAGGACACATATTCCAACACTACACATATCTCACATTTGTCAAAAGCCGTATTACTAAAGCCATGTAAAAGGTCAAGGTCAAGATGTCTCAATTTTTAACATAATCAACGTTTATATGGCATAATCTAGCATGCCATAAAGTAATAGACTCAGCGAGATAAACGGAAGCGGTATAGTTTTTATTAATACTCACCACATCGAGCACAAAAAGTCCGCCATTGCAAACACCTTTTCCAACAAAATTATTGTTTCCAGTGAGTACAAGTTTGTCGGATTCAAAAATGAGTTTTATAAAATAAGGTTCCTATGAATTTCTAGAACATGAAGAACATTATTAAGTTCGAGAACTTTACCGGAAGTTAGCTTCAATTGTACCTTTCCCTTACCAATGACGCATGTAGTGCTAGAGTTGCCCATGAACACGCATTGTCCATTAGTTTCTGGCACATTTTCTTTAAACGTTTTTTTTTCGCAACATATATGACTCGTAGCTCCAGTATCTAGAACCCATTACGTCACATTACTTACCAAATTTACCTCTGATACAACTGCGGCAATAATTTCATCTTTTTCGGTGAGATGAGCTTGATGCTTGTTTCTTGTCTTCCCTTGTGATCCTCGTGGACAGAATATGGCAAAGTGTCCCATTTCACCACAAGTGAAACATTCTCCTTTGAACGACCTTTTAGGTTTAAAATTTGTTTGATTTTTCACTCTGTGAATCTGGTTTGGTCCCTTGTTGTTGTTGTTGTTATTATTATTACGTCTAGGACCCTGGTTGCGATTTTTTTTCTCAACGAGATTGGCATTGGAAGAAGAATGAACAACATGTTTTCCTTTTGACTGAATTCGATTTTGCTCTTCAATCTTGATGTGTGACACCAACTCAAGGAGAGTAAAATCTTTCTGTTTGTGTTTCATGTAATGCACATAATTCTGCCAAGAGGATGGAAGTTCCTCGTGTAGACAATTAGCTTAAAAAATTTCACAGATATTCATACCTTCCGAAATAATATCAGCACATATAGTCTCATACTCATGAACTTGATCTAGCACAGGTTTTTCATCAGTTGTATTAAAATTTAACCATCTATAAAGAATATTTTTTAGTGCCAAAATCATATGTTCTATGTTTTGTTTTAAGAGCGTCCCAGATGTCTTTAGCACTATCAAGCTTGCTATAGATAAAAAATAAAGGCTCGGTCATGTAGTTCAATAAAAGACCACGACAAGTTTTATTGTCTGCAAGATAATTTCATTCACTGTTTTCTAGTGCTTCAGTTTCATTTAAAGAATAATCTACCTTTAACTGACTTAAAAGAGAATCAAATTTATCGGACAAAATTCTATAGTTTTTACCGTCATGTATATCCAATTTTGACATGTCAAGGATAAAAATTGAAGGCATAAGGGTCGGATTAAAGGAAGCGGTAGAAATTGGCATAGCCATATCGCCTAAGATAATAATTTTACAAGCAAGGAAAAATTTTAAAATTCAACTTTAGACTGTAGGCGGTATGACTATAAGACGAACAATGAACAGAAAAAACTTAGAGAACACGAGAGAAAAAATGTCGTGGCGTGATGACAATCCTTGCCCTAAAATTGAAATTGCCCCGCAATAATATCAGCACATAAAGCCTCATACTCGTGAACTTGATCTAGCACATGTTTTTAATCAGTTATACGAAAATTTAACCATCTATTGCAAGCATATTTTTTAGTGCCAAAATCATATGTTACATATTTTGTTTTAAGAGCGTCCCAGATGTCTCCAGCAGTATCAAGCTTTCTATAGATCAAAAATAAAGGCTCGGTCATGTAGTGCAATAAAAGACCACGATAAGTTTTATTGTCTGCAAGATAATTCCGTTCACTGTTTTCTCGTGCTTCAGTTTCAGTTAAAGTATAATCTACCATTAACTGACTTAAAAGAAAAACAAATTTATCGAACAAAATCCTATAGTTTTTACCGTCAAGTAAATCCAATTTTGACAAGTCAGGGATAAAAACTATAGGCATAAGGGTCGGATTAAAGGAAGCAGTAGAAATTGGCATAGCCATATCGCCTAAGACAAAAATTTTACAAGCAAGGAAAAATTTTAAAATTAAACTTTAGACTGTAGGCGGTATGACTATAAGACGAACAATGAACAGAAAAAACTTACAGAACACGAAAGGAAAAATGTCGTGGCGTGATTACAATCACTGCCCTAAAGTTGAAATTGCCCCGCTCGATATACACGGCCTCTTGGCAACCAACTCCCAGGGTTACACTGTAATACTCGTCCTGTTAGGGACCCGTTGACTGACCTATTGACCAAGGGAGAGCCTTAGCAAGGGAAACGGGAGAGATTAGTTGACCAATTTAACTGGATCTTTGACCTAGTTGAGGCCACTCGGCCGAGTAGTTGAGGTACTCGACCGAGTGGGGCGTACTCAGCCGAGTATGTCTATACTCGACCGAGTACCTCGTCGGACAGCGCGTTAATATAAAACGTAGAGACTTAAGAGTAAATCATTTTCGACGGTTCATTTTCTCATTCCTAAACCTAATATCTCTCTCTCTCCCAATCCTCTCATCTCACTCTACACATCTTGGGTGGCCTTGAACACTAATCTGGGTAGGGAGACGGGCTATGCATGAAGTCATCGAGTCGGGTTATTGCCATCGTCGGCATCGGTCTGCGTCTCAAGGTAAGTTTGTGAATAATTGTTATCTTTTAATAGATCTTGAATAGCTTAGTGATAGGATACGGTTGCTACTTGTAGGATTCGATGTGGAGTCTTGGCGTGCTTTATATGATGGACACACTTTCATGGAATAGTAAAAAGGTACGGTTTCCTTACTCAGTCGGTTGTGTGATTAATTTAAGATTGTGATGATTGATTGATTAACATGTTATATTGGATTGATATTGGTTGAGATGATATTGTGTTGATATTGAGATTTGGTATTGTTGAGATGGGACCATGTTCGGGAGATGAATCCAACCCCATGTCCGCCTCTTGTGGCTCCCGTCACAAGGGGATTTGCACATTAATGATCTGGGTGCACACGTTGCGATGAGCGGGGCATAGGTGGAAACGGCAGAGGTCCCCCACTAGCGGTGAGGATTACCTATTGTGATGGGTAATCTGGCAGGACTACACACTTCAGTGTATAGTCGGTTATTGATTGGTACTAGAGTTGGAGATTAATATTGCAATTGAATTGGTTGTATTGTTGTTTTGTGAATTCTTATCTTTGTTATACAGTTGACTAACCCCGGTATTGTTTTCAAAACTGTGGTGATCCATTCAGGGATGGTGAGCAGTTGGTTTAGCAGATGTTGTTTGATATGTTGCTTGCGGGATATGGAGGAGATCGAGTCATCACGCTGTCTAGCTAGTTGCCGTTGTCACTTATGCTTAGTAGTTTTCTTAAGATGATTCGGAGTTGTATTCCTTTTGTTGTGATTGTATAAACTGCAAGAGACATTTAATAAACGTTCTGTTATTGTTGATTTGATATAATTACCTCAAGCAACCGAGATGGTAACGCCCTTACTTATTGGGGAAGGTCTTGTTAAGGCTCCTTGGTAAGTGGGGTTGTTACAAAGTGGTACCAGAGCCAGGTTTTAGAACCTGAACCAATGAATCAAATGAATGTAGGGTGTCAAATTAAAATAAACCTGGTATATGTGTGTTGGGAACCCTCTTTGTCTGTTTGGTTGAGAAGGCGCCCACATCTCAGAAGCCCGACCCCGTCATGCTTAAGCCAGTAACTTCGCGTGGGGTAAATGTATGGGGTCATGTGTGTGTGTTGGATGTGTAATATGAGGTTTTCTTGGATGTTAGTTTGTGCTTGGTGTCAAGATTAAGTAGCAAGGATGCAAGAGATGCTATGTGCTTATGGATGAATTGCGTGGTTGGTTAAAAGTTTTATGTATGGTTGGCTATGATAAAGGAAGTGATGGTAGATGCTAATGGTATAACATATGAAGGTATGATAAGGCGTACGAATGGCTTGAGTTAGTGTTATACGCATGAACAGAGTAGATGCTCGAATGCGTATGACCATGCTTATACATTGTTGGTGATATAAGTAATACTACGGTTTTCTAAGTGGGTTACTCAGCCGAATATGGCTTCCTCGGCCGAGTAAGTGTGTCGTGTATTTCTGGACAGTTTACTGCCTCGGAATACTTGGCCGAGTATGGGAATACTCGACCGAGTAGAGGATACTCGGCCGAGTATACTCTATACTCGACCGAGTATCTGGTCTGACGGGTTTAATTCCGCAGTTTGGTTAAAGTGATTAGGGATATTATAAATTACGCTTTTACGGTTTCTAAATCATTTTACCAAAACTCAACGACGCTCGTATCGCTCTAATCACCATAATCACCCTCAAGGCTAATTGATAGATCGTAAGTCTACACTTCCGTCTCTTGTCTCAATTTCTTTTGTAAGTCTCTAGTTCTTGTAATCAGCTAATAAGTTGTCTTTTAGGGTTTGGCCCTAGTTATTGTTTTGGGTTAATTTAGGGGTTTGGGTTTCGTCATCATATGTGTGTTGATTGTTAATTATCATTGTTGTAGGTGATGATGTGGTATTTGTTATGCATTTGTATGATTGATTGCAGCGTAGCGGATTGCGACAAGGTAGGGTTTCCCTACTCAGTTTTACTGTTTAATTGAATTGAGATTTATGTGGTAATTGTTGTACGATTGATATTGTGATCATCTGCTAGTGTTGATGCTGGTGTTGTTGTTGGTGTTGGTGATGTGTTGATGTTAATGTTGGTGTTGGTGTTGGTATGGGTGTTGGTGTGGGTGATTGTGATGATTGTGGTAGAGTCACTTGCGGGAGTGGCTTCACACCCTAGTTCGTCCTCCGTGGAACTCGCCACAGGAGAGGATGTGCACATTAAGGGACAGGGATTATTGCTTGTTGATGAGCGGGACCTTGGTGGGTGTGGCTGCGGTCCCCCACCACTGATTGTCTGTGATTGGGAGTGGAGATTGTGGATGATCAATGTTTCTCTTTCGTACTTGTCTTGCTTTGATTATTCAGTAACTGACCCCGTTGTTGTTTTATAAAATCTTTGGTGATCCATTTGGGGATGGTGAGCAGATTATGACAGGTGATGATATTCATTAGCTATCTGGCCGTGATTGAGAGTCACCACTCGAGTCTAGCTCCCGCTGTCAAGAGTTTTATCATTTAATTTTATTTAGTTATTGAACACTAATAACATGTTCTTTGGATTGGATTTTGGAATATGTAACCATTAAATTATTTATACTTTAATAAATGTTGTTTTGGAATGGTAACTATGATATCCTAACCTCGGGCAACCGAGATGGTCACGGTCTCTCATGCTAGGGTGGTCCTGGTAAGGTACCTTGGTTTGTGGGGGTGTTACAAAGTGGTATCAGAGCGATGATTCTGGAACCTAAAACCAATGAACCTAATGAACTTAGGGAGTCTAAATAAAATGAACCGGGAAGAGTTGTTTGGAGCTACCGTAAAGACTTGGGAGACTTCCCGAAGTCGCTCTAAGGCCCTTATGATCTCAAGCCGGTCACATGGGGGGAAACTGTTGCATGTTGAGTCATGTGTGTGTGATATCTATAACTTGAATCTTGTGAAGTTGTTGGCTATATCGTGAAAGTTTTGGAATATAGTAATATATGAAAGGTGAATTGTGAATTCGTATATGATAGGTCTTAAGCATGAAATATGTTGAGCATGCTACCTGTTTATTACGTGGCTTTCAAAAGGGTAGTGGTACATGTGCATATGATCATGATGGTGTTAATGTTTGGTTTGTTGGTAGTAACATGTGATTAAGGTCATGCATCTATATATGTGAATGTTGTGATTAATTTACATATGAGTATGATAAAAATTCACCTATGTATTGGTTTTTAGAAGCATTGGATTGTTATTGGTTGCCTTATGCATGTTCAAATTATTTTATTTAGAAAAATTGATTTGTATGAAGACCGATTATGGAAGGGTTGTTTTAAAACTGTCATAAGTCGAGTTCTAGAAATGATATTGGTGTAATTCCAATTGGAGGTGATAGCTTGTTCTCTTAATATTCTAACAATAGGTAATATGCCCAAAATGACCAAGTAACGAGTGAGATATGACTGTTTTACGAAAACTGGACGTTGGTGAGAACTGTGTCGGTACTCGGCCGAGTAAGGTAATACTCGGCCGAGTAAGGGCTACTCGGCCCAGTATTCCCAATACTCGACCGAGTAATCCTCTGTGACAATTGGGTTCACTTCTAGAGTCGAAGACTCAGCCGAGTAATACAGTTACTCGACCGAGTATCTTGTACTCGACCTAATATGTCATGTACTCGACTGAGTACCTCTTTGGGCGGTCATTTTGAGTCGGTGACTATGTTCTTACATTTTCTTTTGAGTCATAGGATACGTTCACACGTATGTTTTGGGTCTTAAAGCATTCTTTATGTATGTGATGGTCTTGATATGTAAGTTACCAGCTACTATGATGTGGAGAATGCCGGCTTAGGAAGGCTATGTGTTGGGTAGAGAGGACATGAGTATACGGGATTGTGATGGATAGTGGAAAGAATAAGTGAAGTTGACGAGTTATTGAGAAGACGAGCACATTCTGTGAGCTATGGTGAGTGAATTAGTCGTTGACTTAAATAGTGTAGTGATGATTGTATATGGAGAAGTGAAGATAGAGTAGTAATGTAAATTCGAGGAATGTTAGAAATAAAAGTTGAAATGCGGGATATAAAAATTATGGTAATTTAGGATATATAGTAATTTCTGGAGAGAGACGATTATGACAATGTTGGTTAAAGAGATGAAAATGGTGTCTAGAGAGCTTAGATCAAGGGATGCCGCAATAAGGATATATAGGTAGTAGTTGTTATGGAGATTTATGTTACTAGAAGGTGTGCCTAGTGTATAATCACTTAGGAGGTCATGGGATGAAGTGAAGCTTGGTTACCTAGGATTATTAGAAGAAGATGTAATGAATTAAGGAGAAATCATTTAGTGGGTTGATCTATCGGTGGAGAGTATGAGTGAAAAGTGTGATGAGAAGGATTGTTGATAAGAAATGAATGAGAAATAATGACATAGGCTACTGGAATTTGATTTTTGGAAGTAATGGAAAGAGAAGAATGATGGTATGTTGATTGAACGTTAACAATAATTAGGGGACATGAAAGTCGGGCATTATGAAATTGTGTTACCATGAGGGCGGGTGTTTAGGTATTTTTTACCGAATTGATTGATTCGGGTCAATGTGGTCTTACTTGTTGGTTAATTGAATGATTGTTTATATGATGATGTTTAAATAAGGAAATAAAGTACGAAATATAAATTAACATGTAAGATATGGTGACGCGGAAAACCCAATGTGGGAACAACCGCGGGAGGAATGGTACCCTGCCAAATATTGTACTATACTTGAATGGGAGGACGATTATAATTGAAACGTAATGCTACTCTTTCTAGCACGAGGTATCGTGCTCGTAAGATCTTGGGTGAATGTATGTGTGTGTATGTGAATGAGTTGATATCTTGATGAGAATGTCCTTCTTTGATTGCTTCCTCGGCTATTTATAGGGTAAGAACCCTAGGCATGTCCTACCTTGATTATGGAAAGGGAATATAACTTCCATAATAACTCTTTCCATGTTTGGTCGTCTCCCTTAATTCTCCTTGATCTCCCTAACTCCCCTTTCCTAATTCCAGACGCTTCCTTCAATGGGCTTTAGTCTTCTCCTGCGAGCATGCTAGCCTATTCCCCTTCTTCGTGTTCACTCCAACCGCGGGCTCCCCTTCTTATTGTTTGATCCATTTATTTACTAAGTGGACATTTCCTTATTATGTGATTTTTGACCCAAACAGTTTCCCCCAAATTTCTTGTGAGGTACCCTTCGAGGTGTCGAGCAAGGAATTTACGTAATCGAATGCTAAAACCCTAAGCCGTCATTTATACTCCTTTTCATGCAACTCCATCATTTCAGCCGCCCATCTCCTCTTTTCTCGCACCCTAATTCCTCTCTCTTCCTTTATAACCTCAACCTCCACCTTCCACTTCCATTAATCTCAAATCATTTCCAAAAACTCTCCCTCTTTCTAAACCCTCAACCTTCCTCTTCTCTCACCACGTCGGCTCTACTGTTTCATTCTCCATCGTCTCTTCCACCAGGTATTCTTCCCCTTTTTCTTATTAATTTCCATTTTCTCTTCCTTCACCATGGGCAAAACCCGACAATCATCATCGACTTCCGCTCCTATTGACCGCAACCCTGACCCAGTCTTCCCTTCTCGGGGACTCTTCACTTACCCCCATGACTGTGACTCTGTCTTAACTCCTGCCGACATTCCCACGATCAAGGTTTTGCTCGACCTTGGTGATGGGGTGGATATTGCTAACCCTAAACTAGGTCAAAAAGCTGATGCCCTTCGTCCAGGATGGGTGTGTTTTTATCTGTACCCATTTATATATGGCCTCCGTTTTCCTTTTCCCAAACTTGTTCAAGACTTCATCTTTACAAATAATTTCGCCATGGCCCAAATTTCTAGCATCGTTTGGACGGTTCTCCTCTACTCCCTCGCTGCTGGTCAAAACACTGGCAACTCTCTCTCCCTGGGTGATCTAGCCCATATGTATAGAATCAGGTCCCTGGGTAGGGGCCAATTCTCATTCTGAGGCTGTGGAGAGGCTCTCTTCAGGCATGTGTCCAAATCCCGAGATGAGAAATGGTTTGAGGACTTCTTCTTCATGAGGAAGGACTCCATCCAGCCGCCCGCCGATTATATCTTCGAGAAATGGGTCATAACTTCGAGTAAGTAACCTCCCTGTTACCTGATTCATTTTTCTCGCTGCTTAATAGCTTACTTCATCGTCCTCGTGCAAGCCCCTGTGATCTGACTCGCATTGGTGCCAAGATCCCTGCCTGCAGCAAGTTGTTCTGCATCTCTGAATCCGAGAGAAAGTTTCCCGACCTGCTCCCTGGTTTCTCACCTGCTACCTCCTCAAACGCTCTTCAATCAGCTCACAGCATGTCTTCTGGTGAGCTTCCTACAGTTATTCTAGTTTGCATGCAGGTTTCACTAATGCTTCAATTATCCTGACGCATGAGATGATGTCTGCTTGCAGGTTCAAAAGTTGATCCTCTAGAAGTCATCCTCCAGAGTGCAAAAAGAAAGAGATCCACTACTACTCCTGTCGTGGCATTCGCTTCTAAGAGGAGTGTGATGCGTGTCTTTTATATGATGTTTTACATCCCATTTTACACGCATTTCAGAGCTCATTCATGTAGTTTATGCTACATTTCTCCCTATTTCCGTCTACTTCCGTATTTTTGTACATTATTGCAGAAATGTGAAGAATCCAGCGGAAATCGAGCTAAATCCATCCCCGAGTATCTTGCATTGCATTTGACGTGAAGTATTCGCTTAAGGAACGAGCTTGGTGCACAATTCAAGGCTCAAACGACAAATCCACGAGACTATAGAAGTCAAGTAGCAGCTCAAGCAGTCGATCGACCACTGCCATCAGTCGATCGACCAACTGCGGAGTTCGAAGCTCAGATATCTTTGAAGATCGATCGATCGACCGCCATGCTCGGTCGGTCGACCAAACCGCTATTCAGGCGAGAATTAAAAGACCGAGGAAGCGCAAGCCCATTGAGTTTAGGTTTTGGAAATAAAAGTTACGTATGTTTGCTATATAACGTAACTTAGAACACAAGTTTTAGGGATCCGATTTTTATCAAGTTTTTATATTAAGTTTTACACAGTAACATTGAGTTTTATTAGGGTTTGGAATATTGTTTAGCATTGGAATTTTCACTCTTGTTCTTTATCGTTCTTCGGCTATTCTCGGTATTCTTCTGCCTTATTTCAATTCACTTCTATTTCGTTATTAGTATAGAATTGCTAGTTAGATTCCCGAAACCATTTTATTGTTGCATGTTAATTGTTTGTCCTACCGCTTTAATTATGAATTCAGTACTTTTATGCCCTAGTATTATTGTTGTTATCACCTTGACATGAGTAGCTAAATAGTTTGTGCTAGGATGTAGGGAAATATGGCGAGGCGGCGTAGTATTAAATTGACTGAATCACGTGTCGATCGATCGCTTTGCCTTACCGATCGATCAACTGACCACGTGAGGTTACCTTTCGTTTTAATTGATTTTAATGATGTATTTAACGAATCGAATGCATGAGACCAGTTAGATGCTTAATTTATGGTGACCCATTAGATCGAAAGATAGGGAAAGTTGTTAGATCACCAATTAAGATGACTAAACGTCTTTGAGATCGAAAGATAAGTAGAGTTTAGACAGTTAGTCACTTTTCAGGACGAGAGTCAGTATTAGTGATATTAGGGACCTATAGCGAGATCGAAAGATGCTATTTGTTAAGAGTGGACAGAGAGGACCTCTTGTTTCCCGCCTCACTTGTGTTCGATTTAGACCTGTTTAGTATGCTGCCGCCGAAGCTATAACGAACCGACTATCCTAGTACCTCCTTTTATATTTGATTTCATCTATTTGCTTAGTTTACTTTATTTTATCGCACATTAGCTATAGACCAATCCTGTAACACCCCAAGTTATTGAGAGTAAGGTTGTCCCACATCGGGGAATTGAGGAGATTGTGATATGTTTATAAGGGATTTCACCCACCACTTAGTAACAAGGCCTTGTGCTTTTGGGCTTAAGTGAGGACAAGTAATGGGCCCAAAGGTACATATCCCATCTTATTGGGTTGTGTTAAGACCGTGGGGGGTCGGGTTGTTATAAATGGTATCAGAGCGACCCTGCGACCGTGTGGTGAGCCCGTGGTCGGGAGTACCCGGGTCACACACCTAGCGGGGGAAGATTCTGGGCTTGGCTGCGGTCAAGTTGGAGGGACAACGAGGACGTTGTGTTTTTTAAGTGGGGGAGATTGTAACACCCCAAGTTATTGATAGTAAGGTTGTCCCACATCGGGGAATTAAGGAGATTGTGATATGTTTATAAGGGATTTCACCCACCACTTAGTAACAAGGCCTTGTGCTTTTGGGCTTAAGTGAGGACAAGTAATGGGCCCAAAGGTACATATCCCATCTTATTGGGTTGTGTTACGACCGTGGGGGGTCGGGTTGTTATAAATGGTATCGGAGCGACCCCTGGACCGTGTGGTGAGCCCGTGGTCGGGAGTACCCGGGTCACACACCTAGCGGGGGAAGATTCTGGGCTTGGCTGCGGTCAAGTTGGAGGGACAACGAGGACGTTGTGTTCTTTAAGTGGGGGAGATTGTAACACCCGAAGTTATTGATAGTAAGGTTGTCCCACATCGGGGAATTGAGGAGATTGTGATATGTTTATAAGGGATTTCACCCACCACTTAGTAACAAGGCCTTGTGCTTTTGGGCTTAAGTGAGGACAAGTAATGGGCCCAAAGGTACATATCCCATCTTATTGGGTTGTGTTACGACCGTGGGGGGTCGGGTTGTTATAAATGGTATCAGAGCGACCCTGCGACCGTGTGGTGAGCCCGTGGTCGGGAGTACCCGGGTCACACACCTAGCGGGGGAAGATTCTGGGCTTGGCTGCGGTCAAGTTGGAGGGACAACGAGGACGTTGTGTTCTTTAAGTGGGGGAGATTGTAACACCCCAAGTTATTGATAGTAAGGTTGTCCCACATCGGGGAATTGAGGAGATTGTGATATGTTTATAAGGGATTTCACTCACCACTTAGTAACAAGGCCTTGTGCTTTTCGGCTTAAGTGAGGACAAGTAATGGGCCCAAAGGTACATATCCCATCTTATTGGGTTGTGTTACGACCGTGGTGGGTCGGGTTGTTATAAATCCAATCAAACCCCACACCTTATTGTTACCTTAGACTAAATTTAAACAACTAGAATTTACGTCTGCCTCTCTGTGGTTCGACCCGACTGCCGCTAGCTATAGTTGTAGTTGGAAATTATAAATTTATTTTTGACACTTCACGACGGGTATCAAATTTTGGCGAATTCTTGGGAGGCAATAGTTCTAATTTTTAGTTGTTTTATTTTTAGTCTTTCTTAGTTTAAGGGACATCCGTTCCTTAAACTTTTCTTATATTCTTTTTGTAGTTTCCTCTTATGCGCAGGTCACAGGGTGGTAAACTAGTACCATTGAATCCTGAGATTGAGAAATCTGTGCGCGAGTTGAGACGATCACAAAGGGTATTACCGACAGAAGAAGAGATGAGTACTCTGTCAAGCTATCACAAGAACGAGCTGTTCGAGGAAGACCCACATTCTTCACCCGTTTCCACTTCTTCAGCCGAGACAGTCACTTCTCCAGAAATTCCAGTCATGGCTGAGGAAGCAAGTATAGCTAGTCATCCGAGCCGACAGTGCAAATTTATATAAGGGGTTGAATTACCAGGAGATGACGGGAAGTTCGAACCAAAGCCTTCATACATTAATATGGTTGAGAGAAACCAGTTCGGGGGAGCTGCAAATGAAGATGCAGCTAAGCATATGGAGACATTTAATGATTACTGTTGTTCCATACCCCCACCAGCCGGCGTGACCCAAGACCAGATCAAGGAGACTATGTTTATCTTCTCCCTTAGTGATGTTGCAAGGGAGTGGTATAGAGATCTGGACTGAGCCGTTCATGGGATCACCGATTGGAATTCATTGGCTTTGGCATTCTACAAGAAATATTTTTCTGCCTCAAAGACCATTACAATTAGAGCTCAAATCACGAGCTTTAAACAAGGGCCGGACGAGAACTTCCACGAAGCATGGGTCCGTTTTAAGAAGTTGGTGCGAACCATACCGCACCATGGGTTCGAAAAATGGAGCTTGTGCAATCGATTCTATAATGGGGTGTGTGACGATCGAGGGCTATTTTGGATCTGCGGCCCGGTGGCCGATTTCTTGAGAATTTGGGAGAAGCCAAAGGGTGGAAGATCATTGATGATCTAGCCACCCACAAGGCTGAGTATGGGAATTCTAGAGGGAATCAAAGGAGGAGCGCTGAATCTCCTTCTGTAGCTGCACTTGAAGCTCTCACTGCGAGATTTGACAAGTATGAACTAGGAGGAGCTTCAAAGGGCGGTATTTACCAAGTAAATCTTTGTGTCGACGGTCCTTTCGTGCTTGTGAAAGGTGCGGAGCCGAGGGACACGTTTGAAGAATTGTCCTAGTCCCTTTGAGTCTTGTGCTGCCTTTCAACATTATAGGCAGACAAACACCTACTATGAGCCTAATGTTCATCCCAACCTGAGGTGGAGTAGCCAGAATGTCCTAAATACAACTCCACCTCCGCAGCAGCAACCCTATGTGCCCCCTCATCAAAAGCAACAACAATATCAAAAACCTCCTTATGTGCCGCAGCAGCAACAACAATCCCATGGTTCTGATTTTGCTGAGTTCAAGAACTTGTTGCTGAAGGAGTCCTAAGCAAGAGAGGCCGGGATGAAGCTACTAGAGAGCCAAATTGCTCAATTGGCTAGTAAGAGTACCACTCGAGCTCCGGGACACTTACCGACTCAAACCGACCAAAAGGAGACCCTAAATGCCATCACGTTGAGGAATGGGTCTACCCTGGAGGGGCCTGCCATGGTCGAGGACGCTGTTGAAAAGAATGAGGCAGATCCGAGTCAAAAGAAAGCTGTAACGAATAATTCAAAGAAAAAGGCGTCTACCAGGTATATCAGTCGATCGACTGATACACCCAGTCGATCGACTGATATGCGGGTTACAGCAGCTGCTTGATACGTGCATTTTATATAGTCTTATTAGCCTATTTTATGCACGTATTTATATGCTTTATCGTGGTTTTATGCTACGAAATGCCCCGAATATGCTACTTTGGTTTGTTTTGTCTTATTTGCAGGAATGAACCCAAAAGTAGTGAAATCAAGCCTTTTACCGTTCTTTTAGCATGCATTTGGAGGAAGAGTGAACTTGGAGCGGGAATGTAGCTATTTTGAGATGCGCAAAGAAGAAAGATAGCTAGGCGAGCAAAGGAAGAACTTCAAATTGCTAGTGCCTCCTTTGAAGAGCTATATCTCGAGTTCTACAACAGATATTCAGGTGATTCCAATTGGAGATGAAAGTTTGTCCTTTTAGCTTTCCAATGCTACCGGAATCACCCTGTTTGACTAAGTAACGAAGAAATAGCAGCCATTTGAAGTTTGGTGCGCGAAGCAGGAATTACGCGCTGAGAAGTGCTCGATCGAGAACTATTTCTATTCGATTGAGAGCCCATTTGCTCGATCGAGAGCTACTTCTTCTCGATCGAGTGATTAAAGGGAAAGAAGTCTTCGATTGAGAGGAATTGTTTTCGATCGAGAGGAATGCTAAGGAATATCACTCGATCGAGCAACAATCTTTGACGGGCTTGGGTTTTTTAGCTTTATTTTCCGCAATTAGGTTAATAAATCCTATTTTCTTATAAATAGGAAAGTTAGGACGACATTTGTGCTGGTCTCCTCTCTTCTCTTCTCCTTTTATCATCTAACACTTTGTCACTGCTACTTTGCTTTTGTTCTTTCATTTAGGATCATTTATTTCAGTAATCCTTTCTTCCCTTTTCTCTCTTTAATTTAATTTAATGTTTATTATTTGTTCTTTCTTTATTCCTTGTTCTTCCTTAATTATGCATATCTAATTCCTCTAGTGTGTTAGGATTAGGGAAGCCGTGGTAGCGATGTTTTAATTGACTTATATAGATTAGTCTTGCGATAGGAATTGTATTAGGCAATTTAATTGTTATCCGGTCGAATGAATGCATGCGGGAGACCATAAATCTAGTTAACCCGACCTAGATCGAAAGATTGGAAGGGAAGGCTTGCTTAATTACAATGGGGTATTGCAGTGAGGGCGAAAGTTAAGCTGTTTACGCTCTAGGGCGGTTTAAGGACCGAAAGGTGACGACCATAGCTCTTCTTATCAATAGTCTAATCGCCTTAGTATTCCCGATAGTATAAGATCGATAGCTGCCACGGTGAGACCGACTCTAGCATACTTCCTTCCTCTTATTTTTAATTTCCTTTATTCCCTTCTCTTGCCTTTAGTTTCAGTAGTTTAGTTAGTTCACAATCAATTCAACCCCCATTTCGTGACACCCTGACGGACCAAGAATTAAGCAGATAGATAGCAACTTAGCCTCCCTGTGGAGATCGACCCTACTTACCGCTGACTTCTGTTAGTAGTAACTTAGGTATTTATTTTTGGTACAGAACGACCGTATCACTTATGGAACTGTACGTCTCGGTCGATCGACTGAGGATAGTGGTCGATCGACCGAGATCGCTCCTGATAGCGAGATTTTTCGTCCTCCAATGCCCGATAACTTGAGGGACCATTTGTTTCGGGGAACGACAACTCCGAAAGTGTTAGGGCCAGACCCGAGTGCTGATGGGTCCGTCCCGATTCCGAAGTTTGACCCAATGACAGTTAATGGCTCACTTTTGAGACGGTCTGAGGAGGGTTCGAGCTTCAACAAGGAGAAAGCAATGGACTTCCAGCCTAAGTCCACGGATGCCGGCATGCGCAACTTAGAGGAGAGGGCTAAGGTACTTCTTACAGCCCCATATCCGGAGAGACTAGTGCCGACAAAGGAACACGTATCTTTCAGTAAGTTTGAAAAAGTTATTCGTAGCTTGAATGTACAAGTTCCTTTCCTTGAGTTGGTCAATCAAGTGCCAGCCTACACTAAATTCATGAAACAACTCTTGTCTAAGAAAAAGTCACTTGAACATGTTCATACTGTTGCATTAACTAAAGAGTCATGCTCTTACTTGTCTCACACTGCACCTCACAAGCTAGAGGACCCGGGTAGCTTTTCCGTTCCTTGCAATATAGGTACCTTCTCTATTGAGAAGGCATTATGTGACTTAGGAGCTAGTATAAGCGTCATGCCTTTGAGTCTAGCTAGGAAGCTCAAATTGACTAGGTTCAGTGATGTGAGATATGACAAGTACAGATGGTGGCCGTCTGCGATCCAGCCAATAGGAGTCCTAGAGGACATCCCTGTCCAAATAGGGAAGTTTTTCTTCCCCTTCGACTTCGTGGTACTTGACATGCCTGAGGATGCCCATATTCCCATTATTTTGGGTAGGCCATTTCCGCACACTGCTAGTGGAGTCATAGATGTCGGTCTGGGTACCTTGACTTTCAAAGTAGTCAAGCATTCTATTGTTTTTGCCCAACCGGCTAAGAAAAAGGACCCCATGTGGCCTGCGACTTGTAACACGGTTTCTGACAAGAAATCGTACTTTGTGCTTCCTGATTTACCTATCTCTATTCTTGTTGTAACCCCTCCGCCCCAGACTGGGAGCAAATTGGAGGAAGATTTGTCTATTTACGATAATGCGGGGAGCTGGTTTGGGGAAGGAAGAAAAAAAAGGTCACTCTAGCTGTAAAGAGGCCGATCATTCAAAGAGGAGGTCTTGGTTGCCTTAGCTATGACATTGATGAGGAAGTTGATAACGAACCGGTCAAGGCACGGAAGTCCGACTTGGACTTTGATAAGCAAGAAGAGGTCATTGACTGGGGAGATGATGAAAGTGTTGATCCGTTGAGCCATACGGACGTGGAAGCTAAGAAGGGTGTAGCTGCTAAGATAAGCACCGTTGAGGCTACCTCTAGTAGCCGAAGCGACAAAGTGGGCCATTAAAGTGGCCGTTCTTGATCAACTACTAGTTGATCACATGTTTCCCAAACAATTTATTTACTTTTGTTAGACACTTTTTATTGCTTTTGTGTGCGCGAAACTTCGCATTTTATTTTGCTTACTTAGGATTTTATACGTTTGAGACTTTATTCTGGTTTTGCGAAATTTTGGGCGCGTATTATTGTGCACTTGCAGGTTTTTAGACCTCATTAGCTCAAGTTATTGAGCAAATACGAAGAAATAAGGAATACTGATATTTTGGTCGATCGGCAGCTACATTGGTCGATCGTGAGTTGCACTTTCCAGGAGCTATTGTTCCGACACATTGGTCGATCATTGCCGTCCTTAGTCGATCGAGCAAGGACGCTATTCTTTGTACCTATTCACGACCTCTCCCTGTTTGTGTTTGGTCGATATGCGGACTTAAGGGAGTTTTCTACTCCACTTTACTTTCCGACCAATTATTTATTTCTTCTAATTTTCTCATTTGTGCACAATTTTACCGCTTCAAAAATTGTCTTCTCGATTTTATGCGTGGGTTTTATTTGTCTTTCAGGTACTTTTTAGTAGCACTGCTGGCTACTGAAACCTCCTAGCTCACGCTGGTTTGGGGAGGTTTCCTTTGCTGCGTTTAAAGTCTTGTAAGTTCCCGATTTCCACTTTATGTCATTTTTATTTATTTTCCCGCAAATTCCCATTTCTCTTTTATTCATTACATGATTTTGCACAATGGGGACATTGTGTGATTTGGTTTGGGGAAGGGTTTTGCGTCGCATATCATTTGCTTGCATTCACGTTTACATTCTGTTTTGCATTGTTCATTTCATTTTATATATATACGAAATTCAAAAAAAATTGAAAAATTTCGAAAAATTTCCATAACATGCACGTTTATTTTAGCATATAGGTCGAGACGGAACGGTAGTATTTCAAGGATGATATTGCATTTTGCACCTGTTTTGCCCGAGCCTTACTTGATTAACATGTTATTAGTAGAATCGTATAAGTGCATATCTACGAGTTTTCGTTAATTATTTGCTGGACTTGAGACTTGACTTTGAAAATTGGCAAACTACATCATATTTCTGAGATTTAGAGCCTATAACTGATGACATCTATGACCAGTTTATTTAGGAACGTGAGTAGTACTCCTTATGAGGTATGTCACATAAATGTGCATAAATATGAACTTAATCTACTTAATACCTGTACGCATTCGGTCTGTGGTTAGTTGACATATGTGGTAGAGGTTTCCCCTTATTCGTTTTGCCCATAAACTCCACACTGCCAAAAATATCCTTTTTGTCCCATTACTACATCCTACATTTGCTTTGCCCTTGTCAAGCTAGTAGTCTGTGTTCTTGGGATTGTTACTTAGTTTTTGGTAGCATATGCTCATGTTTGAGATAATATTGGAAAGATGAAAAGGAGGAAAGAAAGAAATAGAAAAGAAAAAAAAAATGAAAAAAAAAACGATTCGAAGAGAAAAAAAAGAGTTCTGTACTGTTCGTGCAGTCGATCGACTGCCCCTTTTGGTCGATCGACTGAGGTTCGAGAAAAAGAGAAAGAATCAATTCGCATAATTCAAGCCTTTATCTTTTGGCGATTTTTGCTCCCATGTATTATTCATATTTTATGGGGAGTTAGTTGATTACCTTTATACCTGGAGATTGTGAGATTTGTGCTTGCTATAGCACCGTTCCATTTGTTTTTTGAGCAAGAAGTTGGATGTTGCCATATGGTTCCGTTTTGGTACTAGCTTGATCACCTGTACCTCCACTTTCCCATAAATGTTTTGCCTCTTCTTACCCATACCTCACATATTCACATATATACCTCGGCATGTGTCATGGTCTCTTGTTGGTTGGAATGCGTATGTACGGTTGTAGAGATTGCTTTCATATTAGACTGCAGGCATGTTCTTATAGGTCGTAGTTAGGTGAAAGTCTTTACAAAACCAATTCTTTCTATCCTCTTATATATTCACCTGTGTTTATTGAGTGGTATGAGCGACCCGTGAGAGTCTAATTTGATAAGTCTCTATAGTTGACGGTTCAGTAGTTTTAACGGCTCCATAACTCGTTCGCATGATTCATTTGCTAATCGATTGTTGGTTGTGCATTAAATTGGTTTAGGCTTTACATGTTACATTTGGCTCTGAGATTGAACTCGTTCCATTAGGTAATTAGATCGAGTCTAGTTCTTGCTTGGGGACAAGCAAGGGTTTGGTTTGGGGAAGTTTGATGTGTGTCTTTTATATGATGTTTTACATCCCATTTTACACGCATTTCAGAGCTCATTCATGTAGTTTATGCTACATTTCTCCCTATTTCCGTCTACTTCCGTATTTTTGTATATTATTGCAGAAATATGAAGAATCCAGTGGAAATCGAGCTAAATCCATCCCCGAGTATCTTGCATTGCATTTGACGTGAAGTATTCGCTTAAGGAACGAGCTTGGTGCGCAATTCAAGGCCCAAAAGACAAATCCACGAGATTATAGAAGTCAAGTAGCAGCTCAAGCACTCGATCGACCACTGCCATCAGTCGATCGACCAACCTGCGGGTTCGAAGCTCATATATCTTTGAAGATCGATCGATCGACCGCCATGCTCGGATCGATCGACCAAACTGCTATTCCAGACGAGAATTAAAAGACCGAGGAAGTGCAAGCCCATTGAGTTTAGGTTTTGGAAATAAAAGTTACGTATGTTTGCTATATAACGTAACTTAGAAAACCAGTTTTAGGGATCCAATTTTTATCAAGTTTTTATATTAAGTTTTACACAGTAACATTGAGTTTTATTAGGGTTTGGAATATTGTTTAGCATTGGAATTTTCACTCTTGTTCTTTATCGTTCTTCGGCTATTCTCGGTATTCTTCTGCCCTATTTCAATTCACTTCTATTTCGTTATTAGTATAGAATTGCTAGTTAGATTCCCGAACCCATTTTATTGTTGCATGTTAATTGTTTGTCCTACCGCTTTAATTATGAATTCAGTACTTTTATGCCCTAGTATTATTGTTGTTATCACCTTCAGCATGAGTAGCTAAATAGTTTGTGCTAGGATGTAGGGGAATTATGGCGTAGGCGGCGTAGTATTAAATTGGACTGAATCGCGTGTCAGTCGATCGACTGCCTTACCCGGTCGATCGGCCCGACCACGTGAGGTTACCTTTCGTTTTAATTGATTTTAATGATGTATTTAACGAATCGAATGCATGCGACCAGTTAGATGCTTAATTTATGACTGACCCATTAGATCGAAAGATAGGGAAAGTTGTTAGATCACCAATTAAGATGACTAAACTGTGCTGAGATCGAAAGATAAGTAGAGTTTAGACCGTTAGTCACTTTTCAGGACGAGAGTCAGTATTAGTGATATTAGGGACCTATAGCGAGATCGAAAGATGCTATTTGTTAAGAGTGGACCCAGAGGACCTCTTGTTTCCCGCCTCACTTGTGTTCGATTTAGACTTGTTTAGTATCTTTGCGCCTTAGAAGCTATAACGAACAAACCATCCTAGTACCTCCTTTTATATTTGATTTCATCTATTTGCTTAGTTTACTTTATTTTATCGCTCATTAGCTATAGACCAATCCAATCAAACCCCCACCTTATTGTTACCTTAGACTGAATTTAAACAACTAGAATTTACGTCTGCCTCTCTGTGGTTCGACCCGACTGCCGCTAGCTATAGTTGTAGTTGGAAATTATAAATTTATTTTTGACACCTCACGACGGGTATCAGAGTGCTCCTGCTACCTCTTTCCAGACCCCTTATACGCAATCCAGCTCTGCTAGACCTGAACCCTTAGAGGTTGACCTATTGTCTCGCCATCCGCCTACTCCTCCTGCCAGTCCTCGTGCCTCAACAAGTGGAGGAACAATTGCTCACTTCCCAGAAGGTTTTGGGAATGTTGATAAGGTGCCGTACTGGCCAGAGATCGACCAGCTGCTCTTCCCTCCTCTAAAGGAAGCGTTCTCAGAGTTTTCTTCAGAGGAGATGGCTGAGAATGACGTGCACAACGCCTTTATGGTGAGTGATCTTCGTATTTTAGCTGTTCTAAACTTTACCCTTTGATTTATCTTGCTGACTTCTGACTTTTCTTGCCCCAAACCCTCTAGTGTGCTCTTTACAATAGGAAGATGATCAACATAGTGCAGACCACCAGTCGCGCTACCAACGCCAAAAATCAAGAGCTGAAGGGGACAGCTGCCAACTTGGCGCAACAGCAGTCTAATCTGAAGAAACGCGTGGTAGAATTGAAGGCTGAGCTTGTTGTTGCCAAGAAGAAGCTGAAGGAATGGGATGATCAACTGGCATGCACTCAAGAGGTGTGCAACACTTTCTCGGACTCCCTCAAGCGTCCTGACGAGAAGATCAGCGAGCTGATCTCCCTGGCCACCAATGTTGTTGCCTATGCCACGTGGCGGGGAAAAATCAGCGGGATGCATGCTGCTCTTGAGGATGCTCCAACCCAGCAAGCCATCGATGAGGAGGAGAGGCAGCTGGAGATGATCTACCCCGTTAAACCGTATCTGAGTGCGCTGATGCCTGAGGTTGGCGAGGTAAACTCTCCTGCACTGGCTGAGCAGGCTGATGGTGGAGATGCTGGATTTCCCCCGGATGCTGCTGGCGGAGCTCAGGAAGCTATGGCAACTGAGGATGTGCATGCTGGTGCGGTACCTGAAATAGAGGGTCAGCAGGCAGAGGAGGTGCCAGAAGTAGAGGTCATTAATGTGACTGATAATTAAGTTTTTTTTTTTATTAATGAACTTTTTGGTAGTCTGGCCTAGAGGTGGCAGATTTGTAAGTTTTTCAAACTCTTTCTGGTTGCTCCGCTAAGGTGGCGGTTAAACTCAGGGGCCGTATTTTGGCCATGTTTTGGAATGCCCCTTGCCTTAATTTTTGGCAAGTTTCAGCTTATATTCTGTGTGCTTGTTTTTAGGTTTCCTTAGTTTAGGAGGTTGCCGTGTCGGCCTGCTGGCTGATTTAGGCGAGTCCTGTCATCCTGAAGAGGCTTACTTTCTGACTCAGCTAGCTGTCGTTTCGGCCTGATGGTTGATTAGGGCATATGCCGCAACGTAAGGAGGAGTGGCCGTGTCAACCTGAGAGGCTGATTTAGACCAGTCTTGTCAGCCTGAAGAGGCTAATCTAGACTACGCTAGCTTTCGTGTCAGCCTGATGGCTGATTTAGGCGTATGCCGCAGTTTTGGATTACTTAACCTTGTTCATGATGCAAGGTGTGTTCATCACGTTTAAAGCCAACAGGGGCGTTATTTAGGCTAGTTTATCGTCATTCTAGGACTAATGGGACGCTGCAGGATTCTGGTAGCGCAGAGATCCCTATGTTCCATGTATGTGCATGCATGCTGGGGCCCTGATTAATTGCGATTAGTGCGAGCTACGTCTAGGGGGTGGTATCAGGGGTAGCTGGGTAAGCGTGTTTAGCTGTCAACCAGGCTCCCTTTCGTATGTTTCACAGTCCGCCTGGTGAGGGTGCTCCTTAACAGAGAAAGTAGGTTAGGCATGTTGGAGTGCCATGTGCCTTGTCACCCCGCATTGGCAGTTGACAGTCCTGCTAGATATCCTTTCAACGTACCATAGACACTAGAATTCAGAGTGATGTTCTTAGAAAGACCTGAAAACAGGAAAATCTATTAAGATGATGTGAAGTACTTGACGCCATCTCATGGGGTACCAGAGCAATTGTGGTCCCAAGACGCTGCCAGACCACACCATCTAATAGCAGTTTAAAATTTGAAATAGTTAGAGATACCAGAAATTGGCAGTATGCCTACTACCGGATTTTTTATTTAGAAATGATTTGGCTTTTCATAGTACATCATCCTGAAGGCTAAAATCTACTTATTATTAAAAGTAATATCTCTTCAGGTGAAGTATGTTCCATGGGCGTTGTATGATTTGACCGTCCATAGTCATCACTCTGTATGCACCATGGCCAACAACTCCTTCTACCTTATATGGTCCTTCCCATTTATAGGTGAATTTGCCTGCCTTTCGATTCTTAGTGTTTTTAAACACTTCTCGGAGAACCAGGTCTCCTACCTCCAGGAGCCTGACTTTTACATTCTTGTTGTAACTCCTGGCCACTGACTGCTTATAAGCAGCCAGACGTATTTTTGCATTTGCTCGCATCTCATCTACTATGTTCAGGCTTCTGACCATCTCCGCATTGTTCAGTTCCCCTGTCATACATCCATACCTGTGAGTGGGAACTAGAACTTCTGATGGAATGACTGCTTTTGCGCCAAACACCATGTTGAAGGGTGTTTGACCCGTTGCTATCTTTGGCGTTGTTCTATCTGACCATAATACCAAGGGCAATTCATCTGCCCACTTTCCTCCTAACTCCGGTAACCTCCTTCTTAGATTGTCCATGATGATTTTGTTGCTGGACTCAGCTTGCCCGTTTGACATTGGAGTCATGGGTGCTGACTTTTTAGGGTGATGTTACACCTGGCACAGTATCCCTCAGTATCGTTAGAGATGAATTGTGAGCCATTGTCACATATGATTTCTAATGGGATACCAAACTTGCAAATGATGTTTCATTTTATAAACGAAATGACTTGTTTGTCCTTTACTTTTGTGAATGCTTCTGCCTCTATCCACTTGGAGAAGTAATCTGTCATCGCCAGCATCCATGTCCTGTTTCCTGTGGCTCTTGGCAGAGGTCCTACTATGTCCATGCCCCATGCCATGAATGGCTAGGGAGAAATGATAAGGTGCAAGGGTTCTGCTGGCTGATGGATCATTGGTGCTGAGCGCTGGCAGGCGTTACACTTGCGTGCATATTCTGATGCATCTGCCTTCATTGTGGGCCAGAAGTATCCCTGCCTGAGAGCTTTATTTGCCAGACTCCTGCCCCCTGCATGGTTTCCACATTCGCCACTGTGGAGAGCATGTAACACAGTCTGCGCCACTTCCTTGTCCAGGCACCGTAAGTAGGGGCCTGCCAGTGATTTCCTAAATAGTATATCGTCAATAAGTATGAACCTGGAGGCCTTCACTCTGAAAGCCCTTACTTCCTTCTTGTCATCTGGTAGTTTGCTATGACGCAGCCAGTTTAGGTAGGGTGTGCGCCAATCCCAATCATCTACCTGTTCGGTCGTTTGGTCGGTCGGCTGATTGGCTGGCTGAGAGTCCTCATCTACCTCTGTAGCTGCCTGGACTCTTTCTCCGTTCTGTGGATGCTACAATTCTCCTGTATCTATTTCATCTGCCTTCTGGATGGAAGGCTCTAGCATGTGTCCTATTGAAATGCTGGAAACTTCTGTCGGTTTGAATGTTGCCCCTAGAGTTGCTAAGGCATCTGCTTCCACGTTCTGATCTCTGGGGATCTGCTTAAGCTTGCAAGTTTTGAATTTCTGTTTTAACTCATTTTCTACTTTTAAGTATGCAATCATTTTTGAATCTCTGGCTATAAACTCATCGTTTACGTGGTTGACTATTAGTAGTGAGTCACTGGATATGCGCAGGTGCCTGACTCTTAACTCCAGAGCTAGCTTCTTTCCTAATATCAAGGCCTCGTACTCTGTTTCATTGTTGGTTGCCTTGAATTCACATCTTACCGCTTGAGCTATCAGGTCTCCCTGTGGTGACTGCAGGATTAACCCTACACCTGCCCCCCTTTGGTTGGAGGCTCCGTCAATATGCATTTGCCAGACCTCTGCCTCCTTGCTCCCTTCTAGGGTGAAGATTTCCTCACCTGCCAGATTTTGGATGGCCGGGCTGAAATCTGGTCTCTGCCGGCAGTAGAGACTTGCTTACATAGTATACTGGTTTCTGCTCCTTTTCCTGCTCTCTGACTACAACAGCGCTCACTGCCACCTCTGTGACGGCCAGGTATAGGAATAGTGGTTCTCCTGGTTCCAGTTTTGACAGTAGTGGCGGCTGCTGAGGTAGTGCTTCAGCTCTTTGAATGCTTGCTTGTGATCCGCGGTCCACTCAAACTTCCGACTCTTTCTTAGCATGTCGTAAAATAGCCTGCACTTATCTGAAGATCTTGAGATGAACCTGCTCAAGGCTGCTACCTTTCCAGCTAGTCTTTGAACATCCTTAGGCTTTTTAGGTGACTCTAGTTGTAAGACGGCTTTGATCTGCTCGATGCTGGCCTCTATCCCTCTTTGAGCTAGAATGTAGCCTAAGAATTTGCCAGAAGATACTCCGAAGGTGCATTTAGATTTATTTAGCTTCATTTTGTATTCCCTCAGGGTGCTGAATGTTTCTGCCAGGTGCCGCATGTGATGTTTGGCTTTTTCTGATTTTACCACCATGTCATCAATATATACCTCCATAGTTCTTCCTATCTGCTTTTTGAACATGCGGTTAACCAGCCTTTGATACGTGGAGCATGCGTTCTTCAGGCCGAATGGCATGACGTTGTAGCAATATATTCCTCTCTCAGACATGAATGCCGTCTTCTCTTGATCTGCAGGATCCATCTTAATCTGATTGTACCCACTCCATGCGTCCAGGAATGTCAACATCTCATGTCCAGCTGTTGCATCCACCATTGCATCAATATGAGGTAGCGGGAAGGGATCTTTAGGGCATGCCTTGTTGAGGTCGGTGAAGTCCACACATACTCTCCACTTTCCATTCTTCTTAGGTACTACCACGACGTTAGACAACCACTCTGGATATTTTACTTCTCTTATTTTCTTTGCCGCCAGAAGACTATCTACCTCTTGGTTGATCACCCTGTTTCTTTCTGCTGTAAACTTTCTTCTTCTCTGCTGGATGGGTTTACACATTGGGTCCACACTGAGCTTATGCGTTATGATGGACGGATCTATTCCTATCATGTCATCGTGTGACCATTCAAAACAGTCCATGTTATCCTGCAGAAATTTGATTAATTATTGTCTTAAGTTTCATGTGCATCCAGCTCCAATTAGCATAGTTCTTTCTGGGTGCAGCTTGTCTAGGTTAATTTGATCTAGCTCTTCTGCTGGGGGCTCGATGTATTCATCCTAGACATGCTGCTTCTGTAATTGCTATGCGGGAGGGCTGGCAGTGCATTTTAGTGCCTTCTTATAGCAGCCTCTAGCTTCCTCCTGATCTCCTCTTATTGTCTCTACTTCCCATAGTGTGGGGAACTTTATACATTAGTGATATGTTGAGGGGACTGCTTTCGTCTGGTGTAGCCACGGCCTTCTCAAGATGACATTGTAGGTGGAGGGTCCGTCTATAACCAGATACCTGACTTGCTTGTTGATTCCACCCACATAGGTTGGGATGACTATCTCGCCTTGATGAGTTGGTTTGTCTCCCCATTTGAAGCCTACTAGCGGAATAGTCTTCTTCGCAAATCCTTCTCATTTGAATCCCATGTTTTCTATGGTCTTTGACATGATCGAGTTGATGAGTCAGCCTGTATCTACCAAGACCTTTCTAACTGTGCAATTGGTCATTAATAGGGTAATAATAAGTGCGTCATGATGCTCTCGTTCGTCGTATGTATCTCCTTCATCAAAGCTCACAGCTGGTAAGTCGCTGTGAGAAATTCTGCAAAAATTTGCTGGCCTATCTCTTTTGGTCTCATTAGCATGTCTCTTAGTTGTTGAGTATGTCAGGCCACTTAGGTCTGAGCCGCCTGTTATCACGTTTATGATTTTGGTGCATGTGGGTGGGGTTGCAGGTTTGGTGGTGCCTACCTTATCCTGTTGCTTGCCCCCACGTGGTAATAGGTGGCTCAACTTTCCTTGTTCATACAGGCGCTTGATCTCTCTCCGTAATGTGTAGCAATCCTCAGTATTGTGCCCAATATCACGGTAGAACTCACACTTCTTTTTGATATCCTTTCTCCATGCTTGTCCCTCTACTGGTGGGTTGGGCCATCTGACTCCATCTCCCATCTCCCTGAGTGCATTCAGGATTACTCCGATACCCGTAGTGAATCCATATTCTGCCAGAGTAGGGAGTTGCTGATTTTCTTCGATTCTGTTGAATCCTCTTCCATATGGCCTGTATCTCTCGTCCTTCTTGCTGGTGGTTTGCTTTCTTCCCGATTTCTCCACGGCTGAGGTACTAGAAACACTTGGTGTATTAGGTAGGCTGGCTCTGGCTAGGATGTCTTCTTCCAGTCTGATTGCGGCAGCTGCCTTTTCTTGTACTGCCTCAAAACTATGGCAGGGATGCATAGTCAGCTGCTTGTATAGGTCGGAGTCATGGTGGAGGCCTCTTCTGAAGGCTTCTACTACTGCCAAAACGTCGCACTCTCGTACTGCTACCTTCTCATTGTTGAACCTAGTATTGTATTCTCCAATGGTCTCTCCTGCCCTCTGGACGATTCTGTACAGATCTCCTGCATGCTTCTGCTGCTTCCTGCTGCTTGCAAACTGTTGGGTGAATGCGTTCACTAATTCAGCAAATGTGGATATCGACCTGTTGGGCAGGCTCACAAACCATCGAAGTGCCGGCCCTGTTAAGGTGGATCCAAATCCTTTGCACATGCAAGCTTCCTTGAATTGCCCTACGGTTGTTACTGTCATCATCTTCTGCTTGTACTGGCTTATATGATCAAAGGGATCCGCTGTGCCGTCAAAGAGAGGCATATTTGGATTTGTGAATCCCTTTGGCATGGCTGTGATGGATATGGTGTCCACGAATGGTGAGTCGCCATAGCTGTCTAGTGCTGCTTTCTCGAGTGGGGGTGGCAGCCCTGGGACCCTGCTTAGTATTTCTTTTAGCTCCAAGTACTGCTGATTTGTTATGCTACCTGAATCTGGGGTCCGCTTGTCAGCTGCCTACTGATTCAATATAATGCCTCCTGGCCCGAGCTCTTGAAGGTTCTGATGTGTCCCAGCAGCTAGAGGGGTTGAAGTAATGATTGTCCCCTGTTGCCAGTTCACTTGCTGGTTCCACTCGGACCTTTCTCCAGGTGTCTGATCAATTGTTGCAAAACTGCTGTCAGGGATGCCACATGTTCGTGCCTCCACATAGCTGGCTGATGGCCAGGTTTCTGGTGTGAGGTATCCCAGCCCCTGTGGGGTTATTCTTCCATCCGTTGGTACTGTAGTTAGATCCAACCTTTTTACCAGTTCGGCTAGTATCTGTCGAAGTGGATTCCTGCTGCCTGATGCCTCGTGCGTCAGATCTACTGGCGAAGACCTTCCCTCACTTGTCTTGTTTGCTAGGGTGATAGACTGCTGTTTTAGAATATCAATTTGTGCCCAGAGCTCTATGTCTCTCCTTCTTGCTTCAACTTCTGCTTTCTTTTGGTCCTCTCTCATGTTTTCCATGCCTTTCTGAAGATTCTCTACGCCAGTGAGCAAGATTTGTGTGGGATGTTGGAGCTTGTGTCCTCCACAAATTAGTGTGATAACATTTGAAAATCTCTTACAGGTTCACAAGGGTATAGTTCGTATTTTATAAGTTGATTAACGATTACCTAATAATGGTTGGCTTACTAGAAAGTTTGACGTTATTATCATACTGATGGCGGTGATCAACTGGTCCTTAAAGGTCACACCTAAAGGATGTGTTTGAAAGATGTGGTTATGGAAATTTAATCACATTGATGCCTTATATGACTAAACAGTTAGTCAATGTGTTGATGAGACGATTATTTAATGCCGATTAAATAATATTAGCAAAGACGAATTAACTGTCAATTCGTAAATTGAATATAATATGTTATATTTAATTAATGTATATATAATGTTAAGCTTGGACGAATTAATATGTTAATTCGTAATTAAATGTAATCGGTTATATTTAATCAACAAGATGAATGTGTCATAGTGGTAATAGTAAGGGTACCAAACCAAGAGGTTATGGGATCGATTCTCACTAAATGACAATTTATATTTAACACATTTTATACATTTTTTGGAATAACCGAAAATAAGGATTTTTATCCTCATTTTTGGTAATTGCCAAAACCGAAAATAAGGAAATTATACTCCTTATAATTTCGGAAATGGGCCGAAAATAGAAAAAGAAAAATCTACCCTATTCTCTCCTTATACCCGGTTTTATAAAGGGGAGAAGGTGATTTTTCTATCTCACTCTTGCCTCTCATCTAAAAACACAAAAACTGAAAACCCTAATTAATTTTACTAAAAATTCGGGGATCGATTCTAGAAACAAGTTAAGGGCATATCTCATATCGTCTTGGGTGCAACTGATAGGCGAATATCAACTTTGATATTGTTCTTAGGCCATTTTTGCTAGGACCGAAGGTTATTTCTTAATCCTTTACGTTTTTGTTTATGCAATTCATTTTATGCCTAGTTTCATCATTATAAATTTCGTTATAGTCTTTAAATTTAAAGGGATGCATACTGATAAATCCCACAAATGGTATCAGAGCCTAGGCCACGAATTTTAATTTTGATGATTTTCATTAAATTGGATGTAAACAATTTTAGGGCGTCGAAAAAAAAAAAAAAAAAAAGAGGCACACAGCTGAAATTTTTTTTATGCCGAATTGTTTTTTTTTTTTTGCAGCCGCTTTTGTTCTTCTTTTGTTGTTTTGATTCCATTTGATTTATTAATATTATTGTTTTAATAGGTTAAAATGATAATATAATGAATTTGTAGATGTGTTGATTTAATAAAATTTAAATTGATATGTAAATGGAATTGCTTAGTTTTATTGATGATAAATTATTTTTTGCTATATTGTTTTTGGCATAAATGGTTCTAAATTGTTGTTTAGAATCAAGTTTCATAAATTTACTTGTTTAAATTATAAGATGAATATGCCAATCTTGTTAATAGCAACAATAAGCGATTTTGTTCATCAATAATCATGTTTTTGATAATTTAGGGCATAATGCCGATTTAAAAAAATTGGGACGGCAGTTTTAATTTTTTTTAGCCGTGGAAAATTTTTTTCTTCTGTTTCTGTTACTGTTCACTTATGGACAGAATTAAAAAAAAAAAAAAAACTTTTTTTGTTTTTTGTTTCGGTTTTTACAGAAAAACCGTGAAGAAAGAAAAAAAACGGGCTGTTTTGTTTTTTTTTTTTTGCTGCATTGCCGAGAACTTTTATATAAAAAAAATTTCATTGTTTTTGCCAATACTTATAATTATACATTTTAATGTATGATTAATTGTAGTGAAAAGGTTCACATATAAAGATACCTAATTATTTTAAAGCGGTTTAAAATATTGATGGATTAATTTATATTACAAGTTTAATATGAATTAAGATTGAAATTAATGTGATTAATTGAGGAATTGTCACTTAATTTGATAATTTAAATAGGTGGTTTGGATAAAATTAATCTACATAATTAAAGAATTATGTCTTGCATGTTTAATTTTTTTTTAGTTGATGCTTTTCTTTTGCTGAATGAATCGTTGAATGAATGTATTTACGTATTTTTGCAATCGGTTGTAATTTGTAATACTTAGTGTGGCCTTAGTTAATTATGTTTTCGTAATGAAGGAAACATTATTTTTATGTAATTATAAGATCTCGAATCTCCTTTATTTTTTTCTTTGGTTTTTGGGTTTTGAAATTAGAATGTAATAAATAGGTTTATTATGTAAATTTATTTATTGTAATTTTCAAAGAAGACTAAAGATGGAGATTGGAGCTCACTCCCGCTACATGGATCAAGATGGAACATCGAGACAAGCTTCTCGGGTCCAAGGATGGATTCCAAATTTGTATTTAATGTTCATTTTGGTAGGATAGGCCACACTAGGACTTTTTTATGGTTTTTACGTTTTTCATTCCTATTGCTTTTCATTCACATGATAGGTTATGCATCATTTTCCGCCTAAAACCAAACCACCTACTACTAAAATGCATGAAAATTGACACATATAGGTTGTATGTTAGTTTTCATACACATACAGATGTCACATGTTTATTAAGCCATCACCTTAGTTTATTCATTCACGCATGCTAGATATTAGTTCATTTAAAATGAATTAAAATAAAGTTGATGGGATCTTCCTCTAAAACGGAAATTGAGATTAGTCTTTATAAGGGCAAACAACTATGAATCCCTTCTTCGTCGGTAGGCATAATATGACCCCTTCTACGTTGGGTAAGTAGTTTGTGTTGACTTAGTTTACCTCAACATCATAGTCTGAAGAGTTTCTCGTGATTATGATGGACTAAAGATAGAATTTACAGAAATTTATCGACCAAGAATTCTAACGGTAGAATTAGCTAAAAGGTTAGCTTATCAATTTGCAGATAATTGAGTCTTGGGATCATTTATATAATTCTTGAGGGAGGTCAATTGTATAAATGTTTTGAGTCTTCGCGTTATGACATTAGATCATTAGACTTAAATTAAAATCGATGCACATGCTTATTATTTATTCTTCTTTTCGCAGTATAGAACACGTTTACATTACTGTTACAACAAATGGCTGGAAATAACGAAATCCCAATGCCTAGTGCCACACTTGGACGCGAGTCCTAGCTGAAAGTTTTTATGGACAACATGAATCAGTACACGCGACTGAAGAATGATGGGTTCAACTTTGCGGACTGAGAGGCAGCACTACGGAATGCTGCCATTGCTGATGGTAAGCTCAAGTACTTAACCGAGCCAATACCGGTAAACCCAGGCCCCAATGCGGGAGTTAACGAGTCACTTGCTTATAGTGATTTCGTTATGGAAGCGGGTGCAATAAAGAACGTACTCATCTTTGCAATGGAAACCAATTTGCAGAGACGCTTCATTGCCCAAGGTGCGAACAAGATTTTCACCACACTCACTAACGAGTTCTCAAAAGCACCGAGGATCGTTACTTATGAGCATACCTGTCGCTTCTTTGATGCAAAACTCCAAAAGGGCCAACCGGTTAGCCCACACATTCTTAACATGATTGAGAATGTCGAGAAGTTGGAGGCACTTGATTGCAAAATCAGTGAGAGCATAGTCATTGACCGTATGCTTCATTCTCTTCACGATGGTTTTGCCCTTTTCAGGGCGAACTACTACATGAATGACTTGAAAACGAGTCCTCATGAGCTACACTCCCTTCTCGTAGAGACCAAGAAGGATATGAAATTGAGTGGGAGCATGAAGCAGGATGTTCTCACGATTTCCAACAAGGGTAAAGGTAAGGGCAAAGCTCCAGGCGACCTAACTGTAGGTAAGCCAAAATTCAAGAAGCCAGGAAACGGTAAGAGTGGGCTCGGTCAGACTAGTGGCTCACAAGGCAAGGCAAAGAGCAAGGGCGGTGACATTTAGTGCCACCATTGTCACAAGACTGGACATTGGAGGAGGAACTGTCCCGTCTACCGTGAGGACATCAAAGCAGGCCGCGTCGTTCCTGTTGGTATGTCATCTTATATTCATATGATTGAGATTAACGATGCAAGTTTCGGAACTTGGGTACTTGATACTGGTTGTGGTTCTCATCTATGTAATCCTTTGCAGGGCCTAAGAAACATCACACCTCTCGGAAAGGGTGATGTGGACCTGCGAGTCGGGAATGGAGCTAGAGTTGTTGCAGTCTCGAAGGGAACATATGTAATCCAACTCCCTAGTGATTTTGAGTTATTTTTAAATAACTGTTACTATGTACCCAATTTGTCTAAGAACATTATTTCAGTTTCCGTACTTGATAAAGACGGATTTTCATTTTTAATAAAGGATAATAGCTGTATTATCTCTTTCAATGAAATGATTTATGGCAAAGCGGTTTCCATGAATTGAATTTACATCTTAGATCAAACCACAGAAGTATTACACATGAATAATAAGAAATTAAAGGTTGGTGACAAAGATCAAACCTATCTATGGCATTGTCGAATGGGAGACATAAATGAGAAACGCGTAAAGAAACTCGTCGATAATGGGACTATTCCCGCATTCGAATTTTCTACATATGGCACGTGTGAATCATGTCTCATTGGCATAATGACTCGAAATTCCTTCAAAGGTGTTGGAATGCGCGCTAGTGACCTATTAGGACTCATACATACTGATGTTTGTGGACCTATGTCAATTACCGCTAGAGATGGCTATAGATATTTTATCACTTTCATGGACGATTTGAGTAGATACGGATGTCTACTTAATTAAGCATAAAAGTGAGTCCTTTGAGAAATTCAAGGAATACCAGAACAGGGTTGAAAACCAGCTGGGTAGAAAGGTTAAAGCACTCTGTTCAGATCGGGGAGGCGAATATCTTTCAAATGAGTTTGATCAACACCTTAAAGACTGTCGAATCGTTTTGCAGTTAACTCCACCTGGAACACCTTAATTAAATGGTGTGTCCGAACGGAGAAATCGAACCTTAATTGATATGGTTCGATCCATGATGAGTCACACGGCAGTGCCTGATTCATTATGGGGTTTTTCTCTTTTGTCAGCTGCTCTTATACTTAACCGAAGTCCGACTAAAGCTGTCAACAAGACTCCATATGAAATGTGGAAGGGAACGGTACCTAACTTGTCCTTTATTCGGGTTTGGGGCTGTGAGGCTTATGTCAAGTGGAGACACGAGGATAAGCTCGGCCCGCGATCGGTCAAGACATACTTTATAGGTTATCCAAAAGGAACAGTTGGTCATTACTTCTATTCGCCTACGGAACATCGAGTTTTTGTTGCGACTAGTGCGACTGATACCCGTCGTAGTGAGTACCAAAAATAATATTTATAAACCTATTAAAACTAACAGAAGCTAGTGGTAACAGGGTCGAACCACAGAGAGGCAGATGTAATTATTAGTTGTCTAAATTTAGTCCAAGGTAACAATGATGTGGGGGTTTAATTGAATTGGTCTATAACTAATGGCAACAAAAGACAATAAACTAAATAAACGGATCAAACAGATATTAAAAAGGGTGCAAGGATGGTCGGTTCACTATAGTTTCGGCGGCAGCAAACTAAGTAGGTCTAAAACAAACACGTGAGACGGGAAAATAAGAGGTCCTCTCGGTCCACACTCACAGGTAGCATCTTTCGATCTCGCTACAGGTCCCTAATATCACTAATACTAACTTTCGTTCTGAAAAGTGACTAAAAGGTCTAAACTAACTATCTTTCGATCTCGTTAATCTAGTCGTCTAAATTAGGTAGGCTATCTCCCTTGCCTATCATTCGATCTTTATTGGGTCGGTCAAATCCTAGACATTCAACTAGTCGCGTGCACTCGATTCGTCAAACATAGAAATTAAATTAATTAAAACTAAGCATACCTCGTGAGGCCAATCGATCGACCAGGGTAGGCGGTCGATCGACCGTGGCGCGATTCAGGGTTCCCTATTCTAATGCCGCCTAACCTACAGTTCCCCTACATCCTAGCACGAATAATTTAGCTACTCATGATATTGATAAAAACAACAACAATATTAACGAAATAGACTACTGAATTCATGCTTAAATTAACGGAACAAAAGATTAGCACAAAACTATAATTATGGCTTCGGGAAACTAATCTATCAATTCTAGCTACAAACGAATTAAGCAATAAAACTAAAATAGTGAATAAAGGAATACCAGTAGAGGAATTGCAGGAAGAAGATCAGAAAACCGAATGCCAATGTAACTTTTGTTGAAAGAAATATTTATAAACTAAAGAACCCTAAACAATTTCGTGATCTAACACTGATGAAAAACTCCATGAATGTTCTCCAAACCTAGCATACGTTATATAGAATACAACGTAGTTCTTATTTCCAAAACCTAACTACTATGGGCTTGCTTATTCTCGATCTTTTAATTCACGCAGATTAGCGGCTTAGTCGATCGACCACTGAGGCCGGTCGATCGACTAGTAAGCTCTGAACAGTGGCTCCTGGAAGTCGTGGTATGGTCGATCGAATATGGGCAGCGGTCGATCGACTAAAGTAGCTATTATTTGACTTCTAACTTCTCGTGGATTTGTCTTTCGGGCCTCCAAATGCGCACCAAGCTCGTTTCTTGAGCAAATACTTCACATCAAATGAAATGCAAGATACTCAGGGACGGATTTGGCTCAATATCTACTCATTTCCGCATAAATCTGCAATATTACATAAAAATACGAAAGTAGACGAAATGGGGAAAATAGTAGCCTTAAACTACATAAATGAGCCCTGAAATGCGTGTAAAATAGGGTGTAAAACATCATATAAATGACACGCATCAAACTTCCCCAAACCAAACTCTTGCTTGTCCCCAAGCAAGAACTAGACTCAATCCTAAAAACCTAATGGGATGAGTTCAATCTCAGAGCGAAATGCACAAGTAAGGCCTAAACCAATTTAATGCAAAAACCAGCAATCAATTAGAAATGTGAATGATGCAAATGAGTTATGTAGTCGTCAAAAACTGCTGAACCGTCAACTATAATGACTTATCAAATTGGACTCTCACGGGTCGCTCAAATCACTCAATAAATACAGGTGAATATATTTGAAAGATAGAAAGAATTCATTTTGTTAGTGACACTCACCTAACTACGACCTATAAGAACATGCCTGCAATATAATATGAAAGAAATCTCTACAACTGTACATACGCACTCCAACCAAACAAATGACCATGACACATGCCGAGGTATATATATGGATATGTGAAGTAATGGGCAAGAAGAGGCAAAGATAATTATGAGAGTGTGGAGGTACATGTGATCAAGCTAGTACCTAACAAATCCATATGACAACATCCAACTTCCTTGCTCATAATCAACAATAAAACCGGTGCTAATTAGAAGCACAAAACTCACAATCTCCGAAATAATCAACTAACTCCCCATAAGATACAAATGAAACATGGGAGCAAAAATTGCCATTTGAATAAAGACTTGAATCATGCGAATTGATTTCTTTTCTTCTCGGGCGTCGGTCGATCGACCAATTAGAGCAGTCGATCGACTGCATTGAACAGTACAGCACTCTTTTTTTTTCTTTTTTGAATCATTTTTTTCTTTCTTTTTTTTTTCTTGTTCCTTTCTTTCCTCTTCAATTTTCTCAACAACATCTCAAAATGAGCAAATGCCACCAAAAACGTAGTAATAATCCCAAAAACTAAACTACTAGCTTGACAAGGGCAGGCTAAATGTAGAATGTAGTAATGGGACAAAAAGGCTATTTTTGGCAGTGTGGAGCTTATGGGTAAAATGAGATAAGGGAACTTCTACCACATGTGTCAACAAACCACAGACCGAATGCACACAGGTATTAGGCAGATTAAGTTCATATTTATGCATATTTATGTAACATGTCTCATAAGGACTACTACTCACAATCCTAGATAAACTGGTCATGAATGTCACCAGTTATAGGCTCTAAAACTCAGAAAATGATGTAGCTTGCCAAAAATTGAAGTCAAGTCTCAGGTTCAGCAAATAATTTAACAACAACTCGTAGACTATGCAATTGATTCTAATAATAACATGTCAATTAGCAAGGCTTAGGCGATAAAACAGATGCAAATGCAATGTCATCATTGAAATACTACCATTCCGACTCAACCTATATGCTAAAATAAACGTGCATTTTTTTGGATTTTGTGAAATTTTCAGATTTTTTTTTTTTGAATTTTCTAGTAAAAATGGAGAAATTAAACAACAATGCAAGACAAAATGTAAACGTGAATGAAAAAACATATGAAATGCAACGCAAAAGCCTTCCCCAAACCAAATCGCACAATGTCCCCATTGTGCAAAATCATGTAATGAAGAAAAGGAAAACGGGAATTTGCGAGAAAATTAAGTAAATAAGATATGAAGTAAAGACAGGGAAACTCACAAGAGTTTAAGCGCAGCAAAAGAAAACCTCTCCAAACAAGCGTGAGCTAGGAGGTTTCAGTAGCCAGCAGTGCTACCAATAGATACCTGAAAAGACAACAATACCACGCATAAAACCGAGAAAGCTATTTTGAAACGATGATTGTATGCAAAAATAAGAAAATGAAAGAAATCAGAAATATGACGGAAAATAAAGTGGAGTAGAAAACTCCCTCAATTCCGCAGATCGACCAAACACATCAGGGGAGAGGTCGTGAACAGGTACAGCAGTGCAGGATGGTCGATCGACTACATCACCCAATCGATCGACCAGAGTGAACAGGAACAGAAGCTCCTGGAAATCGCAGCTCAGTCGATCGACCACTCAGGCCAGTCGATCGACTGACTTTTCTGCTGTAAGTTCTGATTTTCTTCGAAATAGCTCAATAACTCGAGCTATTAAGGTCTTTAAACCTGCAAATGCACAATAATACGCGCCCAAAAATTGCGCAGATCCCAAAGTAACCAACTAAAGTGTATAAGATCCTAAGCAAACTTATAAAAAGGCGAAGTCTCGCGCACACAAAAGCACTAAAAAGGTTCAACAGCAATAAAATGTTTGGTAAACATGTGATCAACTAATAGTTGATCAAGAACGGCCATGGTATGGCCCACTTCGTCGGCTCCTGGCTACAAGAGGTAGCCTCAACAGTGCTCATCTCCTCAGCTGCACTCTTCTCAGCTCCAGCATCCACAGAACTCAACGGATCAACATATCGGACATCTTCCCATTCAATGACCTCTTCGGACTCGTCGGAATCCAGATCAGACTCCGTTGCTTGGACTGGCTCATCTTCGGGCTCCTAATCCGTGCCATAGCTAAGGCATCCTAGACCGCCTCTTTGAACGATTGGCTCCTTCACAGCTGGAGCAACATGTGGCTCTTCCTTCCCCAAACCAGCTCCTACAATGTCTAAAACAGAATAATCTTCCTCTACTTTGCTCCCAATCTGGGGCGGAGGTGTCACAACAGGAGTAGGGGTAGATATAAGCATATCAGGAAGTATAAAATAAGATTTCTGTTCAGAAACTGTATTGCAAGTGACGGGCCACATGGGGTCTTTCTTCCTAGCCGTCTGGGCAAAGACAATGGAATGCTTGCCTACCTTAAAGGTCAAAGTACCCGAACCAACATCAATAACTGCACCAGTAGTGTGCAGGAATGGTCTACCCAAAATGATAGGAAAGTGGGCATCTTCGGGCATATCAAGTACTACGAAGTCAACAGGGAAGAAGAACTTCCCTATTTGCACGGGAATGTCCTCTAAGACTCCTATTGGCTGGACCGCAGAGCGATCAGCCATCTGTACTGTCATGTTCATGACTACAAACCTATTCAACTTTAATTTCCTAGCAAGACTCAAGGGCATTACACTAATACTGGCTCCTAGGTCACATAAGGCCTTTTCAATAGGAAAGGTGCCAATATTACATGGTACTGAGAAACTACCCGGGTCTTCTAGCTTAAGAGGTACAGTATGGGTCAAATAAGAACATGACTCTTCAGTTAGTGCGACAGTGTGCACAATTTCAAGTGACTTCTTTTTAGATAAGAGTTGCTTCATAAATTTCATGTAAGCAGGCACTTGATTGACTAATTCAAGAAAAGGAACTTGTACGTTTAAACTACGAACAACATTTTCAAATTTATTAAACGATACCTGTTCCTTCGTTGGCACCAATCTCTCCGGATAGGGGGCTGAAAGTAGCATCTTAGCCATCTCCTCTAAATCTCTCATGCCGGCATCGGTGGATTTAGGCTGAAAATCCACCACCTTCTCCTTGTTGTAGCTTGACCCTTCTTCAGACCATCTCAAATGTGAACCATAATTGAAAAAGGGTCATACTTCGGAACCGGAACGGACCCATCAGCAGTCGGGTCTGTCCTCAATATTTTCGGGGCAGTAGTACCCCTAAACAAGTGGTCCTTCAAGTTATCGGGCATTGGAGGACGAAAAGAATCACCTTCAGCAGCGCTGTCAGTCGATCGACCAGGTTGGTAAGTCGATCGACTGACTTTTATAGGAACAGTAGCTTCTAGTTATCGCGGACTGGTCGATCGACTGACATGCCTGCTAATCGTCTTTTTCTTATTTTTGTTCGTCACAGCCTTCTCCTTGATTGGTTCTGCCTTATCCTTTTCAGTGACGTCCTCAACCATAATGGGCCCATCAAGGGTAGACCCACTCCTCAAGGTGATTGCAGTTAAGATCTCCTTTTTATCAGTTTGAGTCGGTAAATGTCCCGGAGATCGAGTTGTATTCTTGCTAGCCAATTGGGCAATTTGGCTCTCTAACATCTTCATCCCGACCTCTCTAGCTTGGGACTCCTTCAGCAACAAGTTCTTCAGTTCGGCAAACTCAGAATTTTGGGATTGATGTTGCTGCCGAGGGACATATGGAGGCTTTTGGAACTGTTGTTGCTTATGAGGAGGCACATAATTCTGCTGCTACTGCTGCTGTGGAGGTTGAGTCGGATTCAAGACATTTTGGTTGATCCACCTCAAATTCGGATGGACATTCGGCTCATAGTAAGTGTTTGTCTGCCTATAATGTTGAAAGGCAGCACATGACTCAAATGGATTAGGACAGTTGTCTGAAAAATGTCCCTTAGCTCCACATCTTTTGCAGACAAAAGGACCGTCTGAAACAACATTCACATGGTAGATCCCTCCTTTTGAAGCACCTCCCAACTCGTACTTATCAAATCTCGCCGTGAGAGCCTCTAATGCAGCTACAGAAGGAGATTCAGCAGTGCTCCTTTGATTTCCCCTGGAATTTCCATACTCAGCTTTATGGGTGGCCAAGTCATCAATGATCTTCCACCCCTTAGTTTCTCCCATATTCTCCTGGAATCGACCACTTGCTGTCGCATCCAGGCTAGCCCTCTGATCGTCATAGAGCCCATTGTAAAACTGATTGCATAGGCTCCACTTCTCAAACCCATGATGCGGAATGGTGCGCACCAGTTTCTTGAAACGGACCCATGCCTCATGAAAGTTCTCATCAGGACCCTGTTTAAAGCTCGTGATCTGATCTCTAATAGCATTCGTCTTCGAGGCAGAGAAATATTTCTTGTAGAATGCCAAGGCCAAAGAATTCCAGTCGGTGATCCCATTAGCAGCTCGGTCCAAGTCTCTGTACCACTCCCTTGCAGCATCGCGGAGTGAGAATATAAACATTGTCTCCTTCACCTGGTCCTGGGTCACACCGGTCGGCAGGGGTATAGAGCAACAATAATCAATAAATATCTCCATATTCTTGGCTGCATCTTCATTTGCAGCTCCCCTGTATTGGTTTCTCTCAACCAAGTTGAAATAAGAAGGCTTCGGTTCGAATTTCCTATCAGCTCCCGGTAATTCGAACCCCTTGTATAGATTTGCAGCTGTCGGCTCAGAGTGACTTGCTATAGTTGCTTCTTCAGCCATCTCTAGAAAATCCGGAGAAGTGACGGTCTCAGCTGATGAAGTAGAAATAGGTGATGAAGGTGGGTCCTCCTCGAACAGCTCATTCTCGTAGTAACTAGACAGAATACTCAGCTCTTCCTCTGTCGGCAATATCCTAGATGATCGTCTCAACTCGCGCAAAGTCTTCTCAATCTCAGGATTGAATGGTACTAATTCACCACCCTGTGACCTGCGCATAAGAGGAAACTACAAAAAGAATATGAGAATAGCTTAAGGAATGAATGTCCCTTAAACTAAGAAACAGACTAAAATAAAACAACTAAAAATTAGAACAATTGCCTCCCCGGCAACGGCGCCAAAATTTGATACCCGTCGTTGTGAGTACCAAAAATAATATTTATAAACCTATTAAAACTAACAGAAGGTAGTGGTAATAGGGTCAAACCACAGAGAGGCAGATGTAATTATTAGTTGTCTAAATTTAGTCCAAGGTAACAATGATGTGGGGGTTTGATTGAATTGGTCTATAACTAATGGAAACAAAAGACAATAAACTAAATAAACGGATGAAACGGATATTAAAAAGGGTGCAAGGATGGTCGGTTCACTATAGTTTCGGCGGCAGCAAACTAAGTAGGTCTAAAACAAACACGTGAGACGGGAAAATAAGAGGTCCTCTCGGTCACTCTCACAGGTAGCATCTTTCGATCTCGCTACAGGTCTCTAATATCACTAATACTAACTTTCGTTCTGAAAAGTGAATAAAAGGTCTAAACTAACTTATCTTTCGATCTCGTTAATCTAGTCGTCTAAATTAGGTAGACTATCTCCCTTCCCTATCTTTCGATCTTTATTGGGTCGGTCAAATCCTAGACTTTCAACTAGTCGCGTGCACTCAATTCGTCAAACATAGAAATTAAATTAATTAAAACGAAGCATATCTCACGAGGCCAGTCGATCGACCAGGGTAGGCGGTCGATCGACCGTGGTGCGATTCAGGGTTCCCTATTCTAATGTCGCCTAACCTATAGTTCCCCTACATCCTAGCACGAATAATTTAGCTACTCATGATATTGATAAAAACAACAACAATATTAACGAAATAGACTAATGTATTCATGCTTAAATTAACGGAACAAAAGATTAGCACAAAACAATAATTATGGCTTCGGGAAACTAATCTATCAATTCTAGCTACAAACGAATTAAACAATAAAACTAAAATAGTGAATAAAGGAATACCAGTAGAGGAATTGCAGGAAGAAGATCAGAAAACCGAATGCCAATGTAATTTTTATTGAAAGAAATATTTATAAACTAAAGAACCCTAATAAATTTCGTGATCTAACACTGATGAAAAACTCCATGAATGTTCTCCAAACCTAGCATACGTTATATAGAATACAACGTAGTTCTTATTTCCAAAACCTAACTACTATGGGCTTGCTTATTCTCGATCTTTTAATTCACGCAGATTAGCGGCTTGGTCGATCGACCACTGAGGCCGGTCGATCGACTGGTAAGGTCTGAACAGTGGCTCCTGGAAGTCGTGGTATGGTCGATCGAATATGGGCAGCGGTCGATCGACTAAAGTAGCTGCTATTTGACTTCTAACTTCTTGTGGATTTATCTTTCGGGCCTCGAAATGCTCACCAAGCTCATTCCTTGAGCAAATACTTCACATCAAATGGAATGCAAGATACTCGGGGACGGATTTGGCTCAATATCTACTCATTTCCGCATAAATCAGCAATATTACATAAAAATACAAAAGTAGACGAAATGGGGCAAATAGTAGCCTTAAACTACATAAATGAGCTCTGAAATGCGTGTAAAATAGGGTGTAAAACATCATATAAATGACACGCATCAGCGACGTTCTTAGAGAAAGAATTTCTCGAGTACAAGACGAGTAATAGAACCTTCGTGCTGTCGGAGATTCCAGAACCAACAACCGAGGAACGGATGGAGGAAGTTGTTCCTCCAACTGATGACACGGTTAATATTCCTGAGGAACCTAGGAGGTCCCGGTAGAGTCTCTCATCCTTCGGACAGATACATTGGTATGGTCGAGGAGATTGACGTTTTACTCCTAGAGAGTAATGAACCCGCTGCCTATAAAGGTGCTATGGCCTGTTCCGACTCAAAGCTATGGCTCAAAGCTATGCAATCCGAGATGGACTCCATGTATGAGAATGACGTATGGGATCTAGTTGATTTACCTAATAAGGTAAAACCTCTACAGTGCAAATGGCTTTACAAAATAAAGCGTTCTGTGCGCAACCAGATACCTATAAGGCACGACTAGTGGAAAAAGGTTTCACTCAAGTGCACGGATTGCATTATGATGAGATTTTTGCACCTGTAGTCATGCTACGTTCCATTCGGATAATCTTAGCGATTGCCGCTTTTCATGATTATGAAATTTGGCAAATGGATGTGAAAACAGCCTTCTTAAACGGTTATTTGGTGGAAGAGTTGTACATGGTGCAACCCGAAGGTTTCATAGATCCTGAACATCCTAAGAAAGTATGCAAGCTTAAGCGTTCCATTTATGGACTTAAGCAAGCTTCTCGGAGTTGGAATCATCGTTTCGACCAGGTGATAAAAGAGTATGGTTTCACTCGATCGATCGAAGAACCATGCTTATATATCAAGTCGAGTGGGAGCAAGATTGTATTCTTGATATTGTATGTCGATGACATACTCCTGATTGGGAATGACATTCTTCTCCTATCTTCGGTTAAAGAATGGTTGAAGAACCATTTCCAGATGAAAGATCTGGGTGAGGCACAACGCATTTTGAGAATCCGTATCTACCGAGATAGATCACGACGGACATTATCACTTAGTCAGGAGTCTTATTTGGATAAGATTCTTGAGAAGTTCAACATGACCAACTCCAAGAAGGGGAACCTTCTAATGACGTCTGGGATGCAGTTGAGCAAGTCTCAGTCACCCACGACGCCTGAAGGGATTGAGCGCATGAGTCGTGTTCCTTATGCATCTGCAATAGGATCAATCATGTATGCCATGATATGCACACGTCCATACGTGGCATATGCATTGAGTATGACGAGTCGGTACCAAAATAATCTAGGTGAAACACCTTTGGATAGTGTTATTAAAAATATCCTCAAGTACCTACGGAGGACTAAGGATAGGGTATTGACTTATGGAGGAGATTTTAAGCTATGCGCAATCGGTTACGCAGATGCTAGCTTCCAAACGGATCGAGATAATTCAAAATCTCAGTGCGGATTCGTCTTCACTCTTAATGGTGTTGCGGTCAGCTGGAAGAGTTCCAAACAGAGTGTTGTAACAGATTCTACCACTGAATCCGAGTACTATACCGCTTCGGAAGCGATATGGATGCGTCAATTCTTACAAGGACTTACGATAGTTCCTAGTTCGAATGACCCGATCACCATCTATTGTGACAATAGAGGTGCCATCTTCCAGGCTAAGGAGCCTAAGTCTAGCAACAAATCTAGACATGTACATCGAAAAGCTCACCTGATCCGTGATTACGTGGAGCAAGAAGAGATAGTGATTGACAAGATTGTGACGGATGATAACATCGTGGACCCTCTCACTAAACCGTTGAATTTTGATAAGCATGAAGGGCACGTTATTTCCATGGGAATTAAACGTGTTCCTGAGTTGTAGTAGTTGATTATGAATTTGATACATTATCTTTTTCATATACTATTTATAACTTCATCGTTTCATTATAATATTTTGTTTTTCATGTGGATTGTACTGACAACTTTGAACGCCACAAAGTGAACTGAATTACAATATATTTTGTTTTAGTCTGCAATCGCCTAAAAGAGCTAATAACTCTGGCTATTATATTCTGCAGTCGATTGATGGTGGGTTCAACGAGCCATAAGTCAAACTGTTGACTGATCGATCACAAATGCGAGATTATAACAATACCTTGTAGAACAAATTTTTGTGACAACGTAATGGAGTCCTAAATGTTTTAAAAAATTCGGTGCCAGGACGTGGATAGGACATCCATTGTGTTCCTAGAGTTGATTCTTTTGACTATCGACCTCTTGAGATTAAGGCAGTTTTTGGGTGACTTTGGTTTCTTTCTCACGGTCTGTCGTAACTGGAGGCTAAGTAGATTTTTTCTGGGTCATTTCATACTGTGCTTACATCGGCAGGATTAGAGTTGAGGAAAATATCCAACCTTTATCAGGTATAGTTATTTCTCAGGGCCACTCGAGGAGTTGTAACGGAAATGCATGGCCATGCTCGAATGATGATTCGTTTATCAGTTAAGTTACTCTCTAGTCGGAGAAACCACTCTTGATAATGATCGCTTGTAAAATACGACCTTTGTGAATACGGATTTGTAAATTGTTTTACATTGAGTAGGAGAAATTTTAGGATATGAGAATCGGTTATCGCACATACACTTGTGAGGACAAGTGGGAGTTTGTTGGAGCTTGTGTCCTCCATAAATTAGTGTGATAACATTTGTAAATCTCTTACAGGTTAACAAGGGTATAGTTCGTATTTTATAAGTTGATTAACGATTATATAATAACGGTTGGCTTGCTAGAAAGTTTGACGTTATTATCATACTGATGGCGGTGATCAACTGGTCCCTAAAGGTCACACCTAAAGGATGTGTTTGAGAGGTGTGGTTATGGAAATGTAATCACATTGATGCCTTATATGACTAAACAGTTAGTCAATGTGTTGATGAGACGATTATTTAATGCCGATTAAATAATATTAGCGGAGACGAATTAACTATCAATTCGTAAATTGAATATAATATGTTATATTTAATTAATGTATATAATGTTAAGCTTGGACGAATTAATATGTTAATTCGTAATTAAATGTAATCGGTTATATTTAATCAACAAGATGAATGTGTCATAGTGGTAATTGTATGGGTACTAAAACCAAGAGGTTATGGGATCGATCCTCACTAAATGACAATTTATATTTAACACATTTTATACATTTTTTGGAATAACCGAAAATAAGGATTTTTATCCTCATTTTTGGTAATTGCCGAAACCGAAAATAAGGAAATTATACTCCTTATAATTTCGGAAATGGGCCGAAAATAGGAAAAGAAAAACCTACCCTATTCTCTCCTTATACCCGGTTTTATAAAGGGGAGAAGGTGATTTTTCCTAACCTAATTTTTCTATCTCACTCTTGCCTCTCATCTAAAAACACAAAAACTGAAAACCCTAATTAATTTTACTAAAAATTCGGGGATCGGTTCTAGCAACAAGTTAAGGGCATATCTCATATCATCTTGGGTGCAACTGATAGGCGAATATCAACTTTGATATTGTTCTTCGGCCGTTTTTGCTAGGACCGAAGGTTATTTCTTAATCTTTTACGTTTTTGTTTATGCAATTCATTTTATGACTAGTTTCATCATTATAAATTTCGTTATAGTCCTTAAATTTAAAAGGATGCATACAGATAAATCCCACATGGGACTAGGTGGCGGGGTGAGGCCTGAGCTTACTGTTCCCTTATCTGATCTAGCTTGAGTTGTGGCAGCATGAGTCTTAGGAGGTAGAGAGGTTTTGGTTGTTGGTGTTGTTCTCGAGGTATGTCCGGGAGCCTGCATTGCCACTGTTGATGCTGGATTTTGAGTAGAGGTGAGTGGTGGCGACGGTTGTCTGGTCCCTGACACGGCGTCCGATGCTTTCTTATCCATCGTGTATTTAGAGTATCAACAATTGACGACCATAATGCCCCACGGTGGACGCCAAACTGTTTAGGTATTTTTTACCGAATTGATTGATTCAGGTCAATGTTGTCGTACTCGTTGGTTAATTGAATGATTGTTTGTATGATGATGTTTAAATAAGGAAATAAAGTACGAAATATAAATTAACACGTAAGATTTGGTGACGCGGAAAACCCAATATGGGAACAACCGCGGGAGGGACGGTACCCTACCAAATATTGTACTATATATGAATGGGAGGACGATTACAATTGAAACGTATTGCTACTCTCGCTAGCACGAGGTATCGTGCTCGTAAGATCTTGGGTGAATGTATGCGTGTGAATGTGAATGAGTTGATATCTTGATGAGAATGTCCTTCTTTGATTGCTTCCTCGGCTATTTATAGGGTAAGAACCCTAGGCATGTCCTACCTTGATTATGGAAAGGGAATATAACTTCCATAATAACTCTTTCCATGTTTGGTCGTCTCCCTTAATTCTCCCTGATCTCCCTAACTTCTCCCTAACTCCCCTTTCCTAATTCCAGACGCTTCCTTCAATGGGCTTCAATCTTCTCCTGCGAGCATGCTGGCCCATTCCTCTTCTTCGTGATCACTCCAACCGCGGGCTCCCCTTCTTCTTGTTTGATCCATTTATTTACTAAGTGGACCTTTCCTTATTATGTGATTTTCGGCCCAAACAGCGGGAGTTAAAGGAGTATATATATAATTGCAGGACGACTTGTCAAACCTGAGTTTGAGGGTTTAAAGGAGTGAGAAGTTGGTAGGGTGTTGTAGATGATTATATAATCAAGGGTAAAGGTTGGATAGTTGTTGTGGTATATTTTGTTGATGGATTTAATGATCGTTATTTGGGGTGATAACCAAGAGAGGAAATGAATGGTTATATTTTGAGGTGATGGTAAGAGAGTAGTTACATGAAAAATGGTGGTGTCGTAGTGTTGTCACTAGTGGTTAAGAATGATGTTAAATAGGGAAGTTAGCTGTTCTAAAGAGATTGTTTTGGGGAGGCCTGATTAGTATGTATGTAATACCCCGTAATTTGATAAGTATTTATAAAACTAATTTATGTAATTCGAATAATTAATTAAAAGCATTTATATTAATATTTGCAAATAAAACGATAACTAATAATAAGATAAGAGATGAGTTGGGTATTATTGGCCGAGGGGTTGACTTACACATGATAAAGGAGTTTGACTCGGGAATTTTATTAATAATAATAATAATAATAATAATAATAATAATAATGATGATGATGATGATGATGATGATGATGATGATGATGATGATGATGATGATGATGATGATGATGATGATGATGATGATGATGATGATAATGATGATGATGATGATGATGATGATGATGATAATAATAATAATAATAATAATAATAATAATAATAATAATAATAATAATAATAATAATAATAATAATAATAATAATAATAATAATAATAATAATAGTAATTACAATTACAAATAATACTAATAATAATCGTATTTGTATAATAGTAATAAATATGATAATTACATAGTTTCCTAATTGCTTCCTCATACCCTATGACCTACTTATATAAATAGACTAATACTTTATTCATCATAAAACATGTGTAATTCACCTAAGAGAAAAAGAGAAAGAAGAACTAGCTATGAGATCGTCACAAAGGTAATTTTCTAATCGTCTCATAACATACGCGTCTTAAGACTAATATAGCTCGTTAATTAGACCACCGTTGACTGACCCGAGACCACGAACTTGGCCGTTGACCACCAAGAAGTGACTGGACCCACCGTTGACCGCCATTGACCGTCGAGATAGGGGTGTTTAAAGGGAGTTTTTATGGGTGGTTGCTTATGTGGTTCTACACTATACTACAGTTTCGAACCCGAAACTAAGGCTTGACTGACCTGGGTTTGGGGTAGGGTGGTTCATGTTGTTGGGAAAACATATGTGGTGGTCAAGCGTGGTGTTTTCCGTGGTGGTTGGCCGGAATTACGAGGGGGTGTGTGGTTATTATCTACACAATCGAATCGGGTTTATATCCCTTTACCGTGACTGTTCTGAGACCGGACTTGGGTGGCTGAGCTCGTGGTAGTTAGTAGGTATTAGTGGTGGCAGTAGGATAGTCGGAGGTGGTGGTTTGCATAGGTGGCTGACCGAATTTCGCGAAAACAGGGGAATACAGGGGTTCGTGGGCTGTTAATTGAAACCGTGTAGATGAACGCGGGTTGTGGGTGTTTGAGTCTTGACTCGGGTTGGCACTGGTTGTAGGTGGTGTGAAGTTGGACTTGGGTTGTTCTAGGTGGTCTCCAGTGGTGTTTAGGCTGGTGCTCTCGCCGGAGTTTGTAACACTCGTGTTTGTTGTTGTTGATTGTTGTTACTGGTTTAGGGCGTTTGTTTATGGGGAGGTTGTGGCGGTGCTATGGGCTGGTGGTTGGGCCACGGTACAGGAGGTGTCAGGCGTGGTTATGGTGGCTGCCACGGCTGACTTGAGGTGCTTGATGATGACGGGTTTTGTTATGAAAACTGAGTGAAAGGAGGTGTTGGGGCTTGTGTTGATGATGGCTGATTGTATGTGTGGTATTGGGCCTAGTGAATAAAGGTGTTGGTGTTGTGTTGATGACGGGTTTTAAATATTTAAGTCGTAAACTTATATAATTAGACAATTAATTATTTTGGGTCATGTCTAATATTGATACGAGTTTTTAAGACGGGTTTATTTGAGTTGTTTTTAAGACGGGTTTTGATTACTAATTTACGTAATAATATTATTATTATAGTTCATGTATAAATATGATAATTATTAATGAATTATAAATAAAGCATAAATAATTGATATTGGACAAATCATTATTTGTTTAGGTGACGGGTTCGTGAAACGGATTTACTGAAGAATATTTTTGTTGATTGCGTAAATTGGAGTATTGCTGAAAAGGTAGGATAATCTACTCATAAGCCTTGTGTAACGATTTCTGATGATCATGATTTGAGTTGCATTTTTTGAGTTGAATTATTATTTCAAGATTATAATATTATTGTTGATTTGAATTATCATTGTTGAGTTGAGATACTATTGTTGAATTGAGTTGAGGTTGCATATAGTGCATATATTGAGTTGGAAATAGAATTGTGATTATTGGACTGCCCCAGGCTTAGTCTCTGGTGGATCACGTGAGTGATTGTGATTATTGGTCTGCCCCAGGCTTAGTCTCTGGTGGATAACGTGAATGGTTTATTGGACTGCCCTAGGCTTAGTCTCTGGTGGATAACGTGTGTGATTAAATGGAAGGCCCCAGGCTTAGTCTCTGGTAGATAACATGGACAGTTGATGTCGAGTTGTGACATGTGGACAGTTTAAATTGGAATGTGGCATATTGACGGTTGTGACATTATTATTGATTATTTATTATGAAGTATTTTATCCTACTCAACCTCGTGGTTGACAGTGTATTCGTGAACACCTGTGATGAACCTTAATGGGGAGCAGATTTGTCAAGTACTAAAGATTAGTTGACTTGGGATCATTAGGACGTGAGCTCGACTTGGACCATAGTTGCTGTCTAGATCACTTAGTTGACTTATACAACTTTATTTATGTAATTTCCGCTGCATAGTAAATTGAAATGTTAAAGTTTAAATTTAATCAGTTGCCAATGTAATAAAACCGTTATTTTAGTTAAAGTTATTGAAGTACTTTGGTTTGTTTTAATTTGTATCATTTACCTCGGGCAACCGAGATGGTAACACTCCTATTTATTGGGAATGTCTTTCTAAAGGCTCCTAATTAAATGGGGGTGTTACAAAGTGGTATCAGAGCAAAACGATCCTTAGGCCTAACCAATGAACAATAATGAACATAGGATGTGTCTAAGAAAATAAACCCGGGTAGGAACTGTTAGGTGCCCACTTAAGACTTCGGATGAATTAGGGGCCCCCTCACAACAAACTTATGGCCCTTTCAGTTTCGCACCGGTTCCCTTGAGAGATATTACGGAGTGGGGTCATTTAAAAAGAATATTGTTTATTTTGTTGTAGGAGTTTTGGTTGCCTTATTTGAATATTGTTTTCATTGATGACTGAAGTTACGGGACGTAACCTTGATTTTAAGGAGAGTGGAATGGATGAAATGAAGATTTGATGTTGAATTGTTTTGATCAGGAGCATGAAAGTAATTATAAATTGATATTGATTATCTGGTTGGACGTTGTGTGATAGTAGTATCATGTCTAGTGATATGCGGTTGTGTGAATCCCAAAGCCATGTTATTTACAATATATTATAAAATGACTAAAACTTATGATATGAATGCTTTAGAGTAGATACTAGTCGTGTGGGAAATTTTATTTTGACCAAGTTGTGTTGATATAGGAGTAGGAGGGTGTTTATGAGGGCTTGTGACCTAGGAAAAAGAAACCTAGAGCTGAACTTTATTCCGTCAGATTTTACCCCCAATTGATTTAGTTGCCGTTTGACCTCTGTTTATCGTCTAAGGTTGAAATTTTTATGAGTGATAAGTCAGTGAGTTAGCTTACCAATGTCGTTGGTCTCATGTTTAAAAGTTTTATGGTTTGGGGGAAATAAAAAATTTAGTGGACAGTGGTCAGAATGTTCCTGTACAATTATGTTTTCGACAAACAATTTTGTAAAGTTTCTAATTTAATACGTACTTAATCTTTTTGCTTAATTCCAACTCCATTGTTTAAAAGATTCAAATATGTTTCCAAATTGATAAGGCGCGTTGCAAGGTAAATTTTGGACAATTAATGGTCATTTTTATAAGTGGACCCATGTTTTTGACATTTGCTGATCAGTTTCTGTTTCGACCCACTAAATTGTAAAAATCTTTATAAAATGATTATTCAAGATTTGGGGTTAATCATTTTTCTCAAGTTTTTAAAACTCTTTATAATTTCTGAAAAGTATAAAAACTCAACCTAGAATGTAACGGTTATTTAATGGTGATTTTTGAAAGTTACAACTTGACTTTGATTTCCGAAAACGCGAGTTTTACCAAAAGTTTAATATAATTTTTTTATAGACTCTTAACCTATGATAACTGGGAGGTGAGAGTGATGATAGGAGGACCTAAGAAGCGGTAAGAAAGCATAGAATTGACTACACCTTATTTTTGTAAGTATAGAATGTTTAAAATGTTAGACCTTCTTTCCTCGGGTAGTAGTAGTTCCGAAACTTCGGGACGAAGTTTATTTTTAGAAGGGTAGAATGTGACACCTCATGTTTTGAGTTTATTTTGAGATACATTTCCGTGTTTAAACTTTTTTTTATGATGCATTCTGATAAGTTGATATAGCTTGATAATAATAAATGGTTAATCATGCTGCAATGATCATAAGTTGGAATAGGTAATTGTTTATAGAGAATTTTGTAGTATTCCTGGGCGAACTTCGGGACAAAGTTCATTTTAAGGGAGGAAGACTGTAATATCCCGTAATTTGATAAGTATTTATAAAAATAATTTATATAATTCGAATAATTAATTAAAAATCATTTATATTAATATTTGCAAATAAGACGATAACTAATAATAAAAGAAGAGAAGAGTCGGGTAATATTGACCCGAAGGGTTGACTTACACGTGAAAAAGGAGTTTGACTCGGGAATTTTAATAATAATAATAATAATAATGATGATGATGATGATGATGATGATGATGATGATGATGATGATGATGATGATGATGATGATGATGATGATGATGATGATGATGATGATGATGATGATGATGATGATGATGATGATGATGATGATGATGATGATGATAATAATAATAATAATAATAATAATAATAATAATAATAATAATAATTACAAATAATACGAATAATAATCGTATTTGTATAATGGTAATAAATATGATAATTACATCGTTTCCTAATTGCTTCCTCATACCCTATGACCTACTTATATAAATAGACTTGGACTTTATTCATCATAAAACATGAGTAATTCACCTATGAAAAAAGAGAAAGAAGAACTAGTTAGGAGATTGTCACAAAGGTAATTTTCTAATCGTCTCATAACATACTCGTCTTAAAACTAATATAACTTGTAAATTAGACCACCATTGACTGACCCGAGACCACAAACTTGTCAGTGGACCACCAGGGAGTGACTGGACCCACCGTTGACCGCCACTGACCGTCGAGATTTGGGTGCTTGAAGGGAGTTTTTATGGGTGGTTGCTTATGTGGTTCTACATGTATTATACGGTTTCGAACCCAAAACTGAGGCTTGACTGAACTGGGTTTGGGGTAGGGTGGTTCTTGGTGTTGGGTAAACATATGTGGTGGTCAAGCGTGGTGTTTCCCGTGGTGGTTGGCCGGAATTACGAGGGAGTGTGTGGTTAATGTCAACACAATAGAATCGGGTTTATATCCATTTACCGTGACTGTTTTGAGACCGGAATTGGGTGGCTGGGCGCGTGGTAGTTAGTAGGTATTAATGGTGGTAGTAGGATAGTCGGAGGTACTGGTTTGCAAAGGTGGCTGACCGGATTTCGCGAAAACAGGGGAATACAGGGGTTCGTGTGTTGTTGATTGAAACCGTGTAGATGAACGCGGGTTGTGGGTGTTTGAGTCTTGACTCGGGTTGGCAGTGGTTGTAGGTGGTGTGAAGTCGGACTTGGTTTGTTCTGGGTGGTCGCCAGTGGTGTTTAGGGTGGTGCTCTCGCGCGGAGTTTGTAACACTCGTGTTTGTTGTTGTTGATTGTTGTTACTGGTTTAGGGCGTGTGTTTATGGGGAGGTTGTGGCAGTGGTATAGGCTGGTGGTTGGGCCACGGTGCAGGAGGTGTCAGGCGTGGTTATGGTGGCTGCCACAGCTGACTTAAGGTGCTTAATGGTGTCGGGTGTTGGTATGGAAACCGAGTGAAAGGAGGTGTTGAGGGTTGTGTTGATGACGGCTGATTGTATGTGTGGTATTGGGCCTAGTGAATAAAGGTATTGGGGTTGTGTTGATGACAGGTTTTAGATATTTAATTCGTAAACTTATATAATTAGACAATTAATTATTTTGGGTCATGTCTAATATTGATACGAGTTTTTATGACAGGTTTATTTGAGTTGTTTTTAAGACGGGTTTTGATTACTAATTTACGTAATATAATTATTATATTTAATGAATAAATATGATAATGATGCGTGTCCTAAATATGATGTTTTACACCCTCTTTTACACGCATTTAAGAGCTCAATTAGGTAGTTTATGCTACTGTTTTCCCTATTTCCGTCTACTTTCGTGTTTTTGTGTAATATTGAAAAAATGTGAAGAATCCAGCGGAAATCGAGCCGAATCCGTCCCTAAGTTCTTAGCATTGCATTTGACATGGAGTGGAGACTCGGGAAGTTAACTTGGTGCGCATTTCAAAGCCTGAAAGATAGATTTGCGAGAAGTTCAGAAGCGGACTACCAGCTACAGTTGTCTATAGACTGACCTACGTGGTCTATTGTATGTCAGAATGCAAAACAGAAGTCTGCAGGAAAGAGGAGCAGTCGATCGACTGGTCTCAGTGGTCGATCGACCACCCCACGATCTTACGCGCAAGATAAAATTAGAATTCTGAAGCCCATTGTAATTAGGTTGTAAGAATAAAAGTTACGTGACACTTCTATATAACGTAACTCCTTCCTACTGCTAGAGATCATCAAATTAATTAGGGTTCAATACACAGAGAAGTTGAACTTTTCATTAGTTTAGATTAATTTTCCGTCAATAAAGTTTTCTTTTGCATTGGGTTTGATCTTTTCTCTTCAACTCTTCTTTACGGTATTCTCTGTTCCTTTGTTCAATTTCGTTGCTTTAATTCTTCCGTAGTTTAGAATTGCTAGTTTAGATTTCCCAAAGCCAAATTATCGTTTCATGTTAGTTATTTATTTAGTTAATTTAATTATGAATTCGATTGCTTTATTTGTTAATTTTATTGTTGTTTTTATCACCATCATGAGTAGCTAAATCCTACGTGCTAAGATGTAGGGGATCTGTAGGTTAGACGGTTTTGACATAGGTGATCTGCCATCGGGCTCTGGTCGATCGACTGATCTCGTTGGTCGATCGACTGGGTCCGTAGGTCTATCGACTGCTCTTCATGGTCGCTCGACTGCCACGTGTTAGATTAGCTTCGACTTAATTAATTTAATTGCTATATTTGACGAATCGAGTGCACGCGACTAGTTGAAGGCTTAGGAATTGACCGACCCGATAGATCGAAAGATAGGGGAGGGAGATAGACTACTTAATTAAGACGATTAAATTAATGAGATCGAGAGATAAGTTAATTTAGGCTTTTAGTATCATTAATCAAGAACGAAAGTTAGTATTAGTGAGATTTAGGGACCCGTAGCTTAGGCCAAAAGGTTGCTACCTGTTAAATTGGACCGAGGGGACTTTTTATTTTCCCGTCTAACATGCTTACAAAAGTTTACTTAGAGTTGCCGTCGTCGAAACTACAGTGAACCGACCATCTTAGCATCCCTTTTAAATATTTGATTTCATATATTTTCATCTATTGCTTATTTATTTGCCTTAGCTTAGTTTTAATTTTATTGCCCTTTAGTTATTGAATTATTCAAATCAAACCCCCCTCAAAACTGTTACCTTAGACTAAAATTAGCCAATTATTAATTACATCGCCTCCCTGTGGTTCGACCCTGACTGCCACTAGCTTCTGTTAGTAGTATTTAGGTTATAAATATTATTTTTGATACTCAACGACGGTATCAAATTTTGGCGCCGGTGCCGGGGAGGCAATTGTTTGATTTTTAGTTGTTTTTATTTTAGTCTTTTTCTTGGTTTAAGGGGCATCTATTCCGTAAACTCTTCTCATATTCTACTTTTAGTTTCCTCTTATGCGCAAGTCACATGGTGGTGAATTACGACCATTAGATCCGGAGATCGAAAGAACTTTGCGTGAGTTGAGACGATCATCTAGAGTGTTGCCGACAGAGGAATAGCTGAGTACTTTGTCCAGTTACTACGAGAATGAGTTATTTGAGGAGGATCCACCGTCGTCTCCTATTTCTACTTCTTCAGCTGAGACCGTTACATCTCCAGATATGGCTGAAGAAGCAAGTATAGCCAGTCACTCCGAGCCAAAAGCTGAGAATCTCTATAAGGGATTCGCATTGCCAGCCGGGACAGAGAGAAAATTTGAAGCAAAACCGTCCTACATCAATTTGGTTAAGAGAAACCAATTTGGGGGAGCTGCGAATGAAGATGCAGCTAAACATATGGAGATATTCATTGACTACTGTTGTTCCATACCCCCACCAGCAGGTGTGACCCAGGACCAGATAAAGGAGACGATGTTCATATTCTCGCTCCGTGATGCCGCTAGGGAGTGGTACCGAGATCTAGATCGAGCTGTCAATGGGATTACCGATTGGAATTCGCTGGCCCTAGCATTTTATAAGAAATATTTCTCTGCATCGAAGACCAATGAGTTTAGAGCTCAGATCACAAGCTTTAAACAGGATCCTGATGAAGATTTTCATGACACATGGGTCTGTTTCAAGAAGCTGGTGCAATCTATTCCGCACCATGGGTTTGAGAAATGGTTTCTGTGCAACCAGTTCTATAATGGTCTTTATGACGATCAGAGAGCTGTCCTAGATGCTGCAGCTAATGGGAGATTTCAAGATAATAGCGGTGAGACAAAGGGGTGGAAAATCATTGATGACCTGGCCACCCATAAAGCTGGGCATGGGAATTCTAGAGGAAATCAGAGAAGATCAGCTGAATCTCCTGCTGTAGCTACAATAGAGGCCCTTACTGTGAGGTTTGACAAGCTAGATTTTGGGGGATCCCAAAAAGGTGGGATATATAAAGTTAATGCAGTTTCAGACGGTCCCTTTACATACAAAAGATGTGGAGGAGAGGGACATGTTTCGGAGTTTTGCACTAGTTCGAATGAAACATGTGCTGCCTTTCAACACTTTAGGCAGACTGGTACTTATCCCGATCCCTCTAATGTCCACCTCAATTTGAGGTGGACTAACCAGAATGTCCTTAATCCGGGTCCACACAGCAGCAGCAAAATTATGTGCCCCCTCATAAGCAGCAGTAGTATCAAAAGCCTCCCTATGTGCCTCAGCATCAGCAATTTCAAGGTTCTGATATTTCTTAATTGAAAAACATGGTTCAGAATTTGTCGGGTTTCCTGCAAAAGGAGTCTCTAGCTAGAGAGACTTCTACAAAAATGTTGGAGAGTCAAATTGCCCAATTCGCAAGCAAAGTGCAACTAGAGCTCCGGGGCATTTACCGTCGCAGCCGGATCAAAAAGAGACTCTAAATGCGATTACATTGAGGAGTGGGTCTACCCTTGATGGGCCCTCTATGGTCGAAGATGCTACTGAAAAAGATGAGGCGGAACCGAACAAGAAAAATGTTGGAATGAACAGTAGCAAGTAAAAGATGATCAGTAGGTTCATCAGTCGATCGACTGACACACCTGGTTGATCGACCAGCTCGCATAACAGTGTAGTTTCTGGTCTTGAGGAAGCCAGTCGATCGACTGACCTACATGGTCGATCGACTGAAGATACTGCTGATGTCGAACCTTTTCGTCCTCCAATGCCAGATAACTTGAGGGACTACTTATTTTGGGGTATGACGACTCCGAAATTATCGAGGCAAGAACAAATGCTGATGGGTCAGTTCCGGTTCCAAAGTATAACCCTACGACGGTTAATGGTTCATTCCTGAGACGGTCTGAAAAAGGTTCGAGCTACCACAAGGACAAAGTAGTGGATTTTCAGCCTAAGTCCACTGATGCCGGTATGAGAGACCTAGAGAAGAAGGCTAAGTTGCTTCTTATAGCCCCGTACCCAGAGAGATTGGTGCCGACAAAGGAACATGTATCGTTTAACAAGTTTGAAAATGTTATTCGTAGTTTAAATGTGCAAGTTCCTTTCTTAGAATTAGTTAATCAAGTGCCTGCTTAAATGAAATTTATGAAGCAGCTGTTGTCTAAAAAGAAGTCACTTGATACTGTGCAATCTGTCGCACTAACTGAGGAGTCATGTTCCTATTTGACTCACACTGCTCCACATAAGTTAGAAGACCCAGGTAGTTTTTCAGTCCAATGTAATATTGGCATCTTTTCTATCGAGAAGGCCTTGTGTGACCTAGGGGCCAGTATTAGTGTTATGCCTTTGAGTCTTGCTAAGAAATTGAAATTGACTAAGTTTGCAATCACAAACATAACAGTACAGATGGCTGATCGTTCTGCGGTCTAGCCTATAGGAGTCTTAGAGGACATTCCTGTGCAAATAGGAAAGTTCTTTTTCCCAGTTGACTTCGTTGTGCTAGATATGCCCGAGGATGCTCACATTCCTATCATTTTGGGTAGACCATTTCTGCACACTGCTGGTGCAGTTATAGATGTTGGCTCAGGGACATTGACCTTTAAGGTAGGAAAACATTCCATTGTTTTTGCCCAGACCTATAAGAAAAAGGATGCTATGTACCCATTAACTTGCAATGTAGCTAAATCTTATGTTGTGTTACCTGATGTGCCTACCCCTATGCCTATTTCTGCTATAACACCTCCGCCCCAGATTCGGAGCAAATTGGAGGAAGATCCTTCTGTTTTGACTGTTGCTGGGGATGGTTTGGGGAAGTTAGAGCCGCATGTTGCTCCAGTTGTGAAGGAGCCAATCGTTCAAAGAGGCGGTCTAGGATGTCTTAGCTATGGCACAGATGAGGAGCCTGATGAGGAGCCAGTCAAGGTCATTGATTGGGAAGATGTTAGAGATGTTGATCCGTTGAGTTCAGCGGAGATTGGAGTTGTTAGGAGCCCCGCTGAGGAGATGAGCACTGTAGAGGCTACTTCTTGTAGCCAGAAGCCGAGCAAGTGGGCCATTCTGTGGCCATTCTTGATCAACTATTAGTTGATTAAGACTTTTAAAAGAAACATTTTATTGCTTTTGATAGACTTTTTATTGCTTTGGTGTGCGCGAGACTTCGCTTTAATAAGTTTGCTTAGGATTTAATGATTTTAGACTATTACTTTGGGTTTTACGCAATTTTGGGCGCGTTATTATGTGTATTTGAAGGTCTATTGACCATATTAGCTCAAGTTATTGAGCTAATTCGAAGAAATCAGAAACTTACAGCAGGTATCTCAGTCGATCGACTGGTTTGTGTGTCGATTGACTGTGCCGCGACTCCAGGGGCTTCTGTTCCTACCACCTTGGTCGATCGACTGGCTGGTATGGTCGATCGACCGCCTTCGCTGCTGTACATGTTCACGACCATTCGCCTGCTGTGTTTGGTCGATTTGCGGAGTTGAGGGAGTCTTTTCTCCACTTTATTTTCCGATTCATTTATGTTTTCTTCTGTTTTCTTATTTTGCATATAATTTTGCGTTTCGTAAATTGCTTTCCCGGAATTACGCGCGGTACTTTTCTTTCTTTTGAGGTACCTATGGTAGCACTGCTGGCTACTGAAACCTCCTAGCTCACGCTGGTTTGGGGAGGTTTCCTTTTGCGCTTAAAATCCTGTGAGTTTCCGAGTTCCTTTTCATGTCTTATTTAGTTATTTATCGCAAAAATCGCATTTTCCTTTTGTTTCGTTTACATGATTTTGCACAATGGGGACATTGTGTGTTTTGGTTTGGGGAAGGGTTTTGCGTCGCATTTCCATTGTTTTTATTGCATTTCAGTTACACGTTTATTGCATTTCTGCTTGCATTGTATTTATTTCCTATATATACAAAAATCAAAATTCGAAAAAATTGAAAATTTTCAAAATTTCATAAAAATTCAAAAAAATTTCATGTTTATTTTAGCATATAGGTTGAGTCGGAACGGTAGTATTTCAATGATGACGTTGTATTTTCAGCTGTTTATGCCTAAGCCGTGCTCATTAACATGTTATTAGTAGAATCACATATGCATAGTCTACGAGTTTTCGTTAATTTATTCGCTGAATCTTGAGACTTGACTTAGATTTTTGGCAAACTACATCATTTTCTGAGATTTAGAGCCTATAACTGGTGACATCTATGACCGGTTTATCTAGCAATGTGAGTAGTACTCCTTATGAGACATGTTATTTCGATATGCATAAATATTAATTTAGTCTGCTTAATACGTGTATTCATTCGGTTTGTGGTTTGTTGACACATGTGGTAGAGGTCCCCTTTTCTCATTTTACCCATAAGCCTCACATAGCCAGATTGCCTTTTTGTCCCATAAGCTACATACCATTATTTAGCCTACCATATCCGAGCTAGTATTGGTAGTTGTGGGAATGTGTTTATAGCATTTTGGCTATATTGCTCTTTATGAGAAGGATGGTGGAATGTTGGGACGGAGGAAAGGAAAGAAAGAAAAAAAAAGAGAAAGAGATAAAATGACTCGGAAAAAAGAGATCAGTCGATCGACCGTCCAACTTGGTCTATCGACGGCCTGGCGATAAAAAAAAAAAAAAAAAATCACATGATCGAATCTTCATTAGTTGGTGATTTTATATTCCCATGTTGCGATTAATATCATTTGGGGAATTAATATTTTGTGGAAATTGTGAGATTTGTGCTTCTAATTGGCACCGTTTTGTATCAATTGATCTTGAGTAAGAAAGTTGGATATTGTTATAATTTGGACCTGTAGTTACTAGCTTGGCTTTAACTCCTCATATCCAAATTTATCTTAGCCCTTCTTACCCACTACCTCACATATCCATATTTACCTCGGCATGTGTCATGGTCATTTGTTTGGTTGAAATGCATATGTACGGTTGTAGAGATCATTTTCATATTAGGTTGCAGGCATGTTCTTATAGATCGTAGTTAGGTGAGTGTCCTTACAAAATTACTTCTTTATATCTGTTACATATATTCACCTATGATTATTTGTGTGATATGATCGACCCGTGAGAGTCCATAATGATAAGTCTCTTTGGTTGACGGTTCAGCTGTTTTTAACGACTACATAACTCGTTTGCATGATTCATTTTGCTAATTGATTGTTAGTTGTTGCATTAAGCTAGTTTAGGCTTTATAGTTGCATTTCGCTCTGAGATTGAACTCGTTCCACTAGGTTTTAAGATTGAGTTTAGTTCTTGCTTGGGGACAAGCAAGGGTTTGGTTTGGGGAAGTTTGATGCGTCTCCTAAATATGATGTTTTACACCCTCTTTTACACGCATTTCAGAGCTCAATTAGGTAGTTTATGCTACTGTTTTCCCTATTTCCGTCAACTTTCGTGTTTTTGTGTAATATTGCAGAAATGTGAAGAATCCAGCGGAAATCGAGCCGAATCCTTCCCTAAGTTCTTAGCATTGCATTTGACATGGAGTAGAGACTCGGGAATCGAACTTGGTGCGCATTTCAAGGCCTTAAAGATAGATTTGCGAGAGTTTCAGAAGCGGACTACCAGCTACAGTGGTCTATAGACAGACCTACGTGGTCTATAGACTGTCAGAATGCTAAACAGAAGTCTGCAGGAAAGAGGAGCAGTCGATCGACTGGTCTCATTGGTCGATCGACCACCTCACGATCTGACGCGCAAGATAAAATTAGAATTCCGAAGCCCATTGTAATTAGGTTTTAGGAATAAAAGTTATGTGACACTTCTATATAACGTAACTCCTTCCTACTGCTAGAGATCAACGAATTAACTAGGGTTCAATACACAGAGAAGTTGAACTTTTCATTAGTTTAGATTAATTTTTCGTCAATAAAGTTTTCTTTTGCATTGGGTTTGATCTTTTCTCTTCAACTCTTCTTTACGGTATTCTCTGTTCCTTTGTTCAATTTCATTGCTTTAATTCTTTCGTAGTTTAGAATTGCTAGTTTAGATTTCCCAAAGCCAAATTATCGTTTCATGTTAGTTATTTATTTAGTTAATTTAATTATGAATTCGATTGCTTTATTTGTTAATTTCATTGTTGTTTTTATCACCATCATGAGTAGCTAAATCCTACGTGCTAAGATGTAGGGGATCTGTAGGTTAGACGGTTTCGACATAGGTGATATGCCATCGGGCTCTGGTCGATCAACTGATCTCGTTGGTCGATCGACTGGGTCCGTAGATCTATCGACTGCTCTTCATGGTCGATCGACTGCCACGTGTTAGATTAGCTTCGACTTAATTAATTTAATTGCTATATTTGACGAATCGAGTGCACGCAACTAGTTAATGCTTAGGAATTGACCGACCCGATAGATCGAAAGATAGGGGAGGGAGATAGACTACTTAATTAAGACGACTAAATTAATGAGATCGAGAGATAAGTTAATTTAGGCAAAATTTGATACCGTCGTTTAGTATAAAAAATAATATTTATAACCTAAATACTACTAACAGAAGCTAGTGGCAGTCAGGGTCGAACCACAGGGAGGCGATGCAATTAATAATTATCTAATTTTAGTCTAAGGTAACAGTTTTGAGGGGGGTTTGATTTGAATAATTCTATAACTAAAGGGCAATAAAATTAAAACTAAACTAAGGCAAATAAATGAGCAATAGATGAAAATATATGAAATCAAATATTTAAAAGGATGCTAAGATGGTCGGTTCACTGTAGTTTCGACGGCGGCAACTCTAAGTAAACTGTTTTAGGCATGTTAGACGGGAAAATAAAAAGTCCTCTCGGTCCAATTTAACAGGTAGCAACCTTTCGGCCTAAGCTACGGGTCCCTAAATCTCACTAATACTAACTTTCGTTCTTGATTAATGATACTTAATTCCTAAATTAACTTATTTCTCGATCTCATTAATTTAGTCGTCTTAATTAATTAGTCTATCTCCCTCCCCTATCTTTCGATCTATCGAGTCGGTCAATTCCTAAGCATTCAACTAGTCGTGTGCACTCGATTCGTCAAATATAGCAATTAAATTAATTAAGTCAAAGTTATTCTAACACGTGGCAGTCGATCGATCATGAAGAACAGTCGATAGACCTACGGACCCAGTCGATCGACCAACGAGATCAATCGATCGACCAGAGGCCGATGGCAGATCACCTATGTCGAAACCGTCTAACTTACAGATCCCCTACATCTTAGCACGTAGGATTTAGCTACTCATGATGTTGATAAAAACAACAATAAAATTAACAAATAAAGCAATCGAATTCATAATTAAATTAACTAAATAAATAACTAACATGAAACGATAATTTGGCTTTGGAAAATCTAAACTAACAATTCTATACTACGGAAGAATTAAAGCAACGAAATTGAACAAAGGAACAGAGAATACCGTAAAGAAGAGTTGAAGAGAAAAGATCAAACCTAATGCAAAAGAAAACTTTATTGACGGAAAATTAATCTAAACTAATGAAAAGTTCAACTTCTCTGTGTATTGAACCCTAGTTAATTCGATGATCTCTAGCAGTAGGAAGGAGTTACGTTATATAGAAGTGTCACGTAACTCTTATTCCTAAAACCTAATTACAATGGGCTTCGGAATTCTAATTTTATCTTGCGCGTCAGATCGTAGGGTGGTCGATCGACCACTGAGACCAGCTGATCGACTGCTCCTCTCTCCTGCAGACTTTTGTTTAGCATTCCGACAGTCTATAAACCACGTAGGTTAGTCTATAGACCACTGTAGCTGGTAGTTCGCTTCTGAAACTCTCGCAAATCTATCTTTCAGGCCTTGAAATGCGCACCAAGTTCGCTTCCCGAGTCTCTACTCCATGTCAAATGCTATGCTAAGAACTTAGGGACAGATTCGGCTCGATTTTCGCTGGATTCTTCACATTTCTGCAATATTACACAAAAACACGAAAGTAGACCGAAATAGGGAAAACAGTAGCATAAACTACCTAATTGAACTCTGAAATGCGTATAAAAGAGGGTGTAAAACATCATATTTAGGACACGCATCAATAATTATTAATGAATTGTAAATAAAGCATAAATAATTGATATTGGACAAATCATTTTTTGTTTAGGTAACAGGATCGTGAAATGGATTTACTGAAGAATATTTTTTTTGATTGCGTAAATTGGAGTATTGCTGATAAGGTAGGATAATCTACTTATATGACTAGTATTTGAATGTGTTGGTTTGTGCTGTGGCATAAGCCTTGTGTGACGATTTCTGATGATCATGATTTGAGTTGCATATGTTGAGTTGAATTATTATTTCAAGATTATAATTTTATTGTTGATTTGAATTATAATTGTTGAGTTGAGATACTATTGTTGAATTGAGTTGAGGTTGCATATATTGCATATAGTAAGTTGGAAATAGAATTGTGATTATTGGATTGCGCCAGGCTTAGTCTCTGGTGGATCACGTGAGTGATTGTGATTATTGGACTGCCCCAGGCTTAGTTTCTGGTGGATAACGTGAATGGTTTATTGGACTGCCCCAGGCTTAGTCTCTGGTGGATAACGTGTGTGATTAATTGGAAGGCCCCAGGCTTAGTCTCTGGTGGATAACATGGATAGTTGATGTCGAGCTTGTGATATATGGCCAGTTGAAATTGGAATGTGGCATATTGACGGTTGTGAAAATATTATTGATTATTTATAATGAAGTATTTTATCCTACTCAACCTCGTGGTTGACAGTGTATTCGTGAACACCTGTGATGAACCTTAATGGGGAGCATATTTGATAGGTACTAAAGATTAGCTGACTTGGGAGCATTGGGATGTGAGCTCGACTTGGACAATAGTTGCTATCTAGATCACTTAGTTGACTTATACAACTTTATTTATGTAATTTTCGCTGCGTAGTAAATTGAAATGTTAAGGTTTAAATTTAATCAGTTGGGAATGTAATAAAACCGTTATTTTAGTTAAAGTTATTAAATTACTTTGGTTTGTTTTAATTTGTATCATTTACCTCGGGCAACCGAGATGGTAACAGTCCTATTTATTAGGAATGTCTTGCTAAAGGCTCCTAAATAAATGGGGGTGTTACAATGGATGTATGTGAGGGAGTATAAGATGTGGATATAGGAGGTGTTAGCTGATAGTTGGGTACTGATGATATGGTTACGTTCGCCGAGTGGTCATAATTGTGTGTATGGGAGGATATGTTATGAAGGGCATCTGAGTTAAGTTCAGATGAGAGATATTCATTATCAAGTGGTAACTTATGTGATCAGGATTAGCTAGTTAGATTCAATTATAGGTCCATGATGTGTGTAAATCTTTCTGTGAGGTTATGACCTCACGAGTAATGGTATGGTGTGATATTTATAAGTCGTTATATGAGTGTTCCACGTCGTATGTTAAACTTGTATGTGTATATATGATATCTGTAAGTGACAGTGTGAGGTTCCGGCCTCATGAGTAATAGTATGGATGATATTCATAAGGTTATTATCTGTTATTCCATGTAATATGTTGTGTTGTGATCTAGTAAAGCGGTTTTAAGGTAGTCTTCTGGTCAAGGAAGTTGTGCTGAGTCAGTTTTATGGGATTGTAAAAGTTGCGATGTCTATCGATATGGTTGTTGTGCCTCGAGTGGTGATCCGGGCACGGTTATATAGATTGTTGTTTGTTTACTGCTCTTTGCTGTCAGTGTTGGTCTGGGCATAAAGAGTGTTGTTTTGTTTATTAATGTTTGTTACAAGTTTTGGTTTGGGAGTGAGGGTAGAGTAGGATATGTAAGAAAGTTGTGTATGTTTCCATTGTTGTCATGGTATAGTGATATTCTGTTATTGGGACATAGTTGTGGCAAGAGTTTATTGGGACTGTGAGTATAGGGCGTTGGGAACTAGTATTATGTTGAGTTATGGATGAGTTTTACGGCAACAAACAGGAGAACTTGAGGATCTAGTGTGAATGTGCATAACAATCGTGGATCGTGAGTTATGATTGTGGAAATAAGTGCATGTATAAATAAGTATGTCTTTGGCGGTAATGTTGAAGAGATGGGGTAGTGGTTATACTGAGGATTTTATGATATAGGTTAGATGGAGTGCAGAATAATTCGAGGCACGAGAACTGTTAGAGAAAGAGAGCCCTGGATATAGGAATGTTTGTAGGTGTTGAGGTTATAGTTGGTTATCTTCAACATGCGGTGGTAATGAAGTTTGTGTGAGGTATAGCAAAGGACCTAGTATTAGTGAGTTACGAGGACGTAACACTTATCTTAAGAGGAGTAGGATGCGACAAGAGAGTTTGATTGTCATACAGGATGAAATTGGAAGTTTGAGTGTTGGTGTAGAATAAGGATGGATTTGTGTGATGGTCAATTTCATTACAGGTAATGGCAGTGCTTGTAGTAGTATGATGTTTAGGAGTGTGAGTAAACTTCGATGGTGTTAACGGATTAGGTGATGATATTTATGTGTGTGAGTAAACTTCGAGGACGAAGTTCGTTTTAAGGGAGGTAGAATGTAACGTTCCATTTTGGTGGTTGGCCTTGTTTGGTGGATTGTCGTGGTTTTGAGTTTGCTAGTGAGCGTTATGGAAGTAAGACAGAGTGGGCAACACTTATGTTGTGGGTATCCGATAGTACTATGGAGTTAGTGTTAGGTGTCCATGTGTAGATACCCAGTATCTGCTGAGACTCCAACAAACACCCGATGATTATCGGACTACAAGATGTTTTCGAATCGCGGCGTTTGATCGACAGTTTGTGTACAATTTTACGTCGGAAAACTTAAAACGATTTCGAAAATAAAACATTTCAAAAATACCTGGAGTGTTTAATGCACGACGACGGGGTCGCGATGACACTAACTAGAGTCAAAACCGACACCGGACCAAAAACCGACTCAAAAATTCAAAATCCCGACTCCAACAACGAGTCAAACCGAGTCAACCACAAAAAACCAAACATTTTAAACCTTCTACCTTAAGTTTTCCCGGATTCATGTTGGTCAAGTACCAAACATGTGACTACAAAACCTAGGATAGAACAAATCATGATTGCGTTTGTTGTGAAAGTGACAACACAGCTCGAAGACCCGCGACGTGCCTCGCGCCTCTTTGAGCAGCACAGGTGGCCACGTCGCTCAAAACTCACACAACCACTCATTCTCATATAAATACCCCTCAAATGCAACCCATTTGAGACTGACGCGAGTGTCCGCCCCCTCTTTTCTCCCTTAAAATTCTCGACTCGACTTCTTAAGTCACAATCCGACGCGTATTTACGACCTACCGATCGTAAACACGAGCCTTACACATTGTTTGGTACCGTCATCATACATTAAACCACTTGACCGACCACTTCGACCACTACACCATCACTAAACTTTTAAAACACTCTTTTACTTACCAAAACGGTTTTAAACCGAGTTTTTTACGATCAAACGAGTTATTACACTTACGTCGGTCACTCGCCATAACCAAACATGTAAGTATGAGGGTGTAAAAATCCTCTTTCATTATGTTTTCATTTGTTTCATGACTCTAACATGCTAAAACATGCATAACATGAACCAAAACATGGAATAAACGAGCCAAAACTGATTTTTGGTCTGAGGCAGAAGCCCTTTAGGCCGCCAACTGGCCGCCGCCTAAATGGGGTATTCGGACCAAAAGTCAACCGTGTTTGTTCTCTTCATTTCCCTTAATCCATTTTTTCATATTTGTAATCGGTTTTTATCATTTCAAGTATTTTTGAAACCTTTTTGTTTCATTTCACATGTTTTAACCATAAAGCATTTTTTCACCCTTGGTTCCTCATACCATGACGGTTAAATCCGTGTTTCGGTGAAAATATTTGGTTAATGACATTTAGAAGGTATTTTAAAGCCTTTTATTTCATTTCTTTACATTTCCAAACAAACATGTTAGTCACCAACACAAAATCATCCTTGGTTCTACATACCATGCCGGATTTTAACCGGGTACGATGATGAGTACCGACTAATTACATTCAAATGGACTTAAAACAATTAGTCCATAATCATTTTTCAAAACTATTCATGTCAAGTTTGTCAAATCGAATGCGACACCGAATATTATCAAATAATGATGATTATTCGAGTCTAGTTCTTTAAATCAACAAATGCGGTCTAAACGACCCTTTCAAATCAAACCGGGTTCAAATACCCATTTTCAACACGTTTTATAACGTTTTCTAAAAGGTCAAAACACGGCACATAAACCGTGGGCTAACCCGCGCCTAAACAGGCTCTCCATTTCTCATTTTCAAACCAGAGGGAAGCCCTTTGTATCGCCAGCTAGCTCGCGCCTCATATAGCTGTCTGGTACAGGGCCTGTTCCCTTCCAGCATTAGTTTAGGACGATCCCGACTCCGATTAACCCGGATATAGGACGAATCAGACGACTGTTCAAAACCATACTTGCAAAATGCCTTACTAAGACAAATGGATCATGTTATGCACCCTAAACCTAATACGGTAAATGGATGTTTAATTTCCGTCTTGCATGCAAATAAATCATTAATCCAACTCGACATCTTATACTTGATACTTGGATTAAATTGACCGACTTAGAAAGCTCTCACATGTTAGGTTTAAATTATTAGATGCGCATTCATGCATTTAAACCGTTTTATCAACTTTTTCATTCAACCAACCAAGATCGATCAGTAGAGGCCTCTAAACGCGGGCGGGATTGGGTGTCTGATTAAAGGGCTTGCCAATACGTACCTTCACCTCTTACTCGGAAACTTTGGATAGTGGATGACCTTATCCAGGGCGTACGAGAGTCATTCTAGAGATAGGATGCTAAAGAGGGACGATTTCCTTATCTTTAGTACCTATGTCAAACGCTGCTTTGTGCTTCGATTTGACCGAGGTATAAAGTGGAATTCGAACGGGTTCCAGGCATCCCACAAATGCTTGGTGGCGACTCCGAACATCTCTAATCGTTTCGAGACCCTTACCGAGACGAAATCGACCGATCTAAAACGATACGGTCGAAAGCACCTTTACGCCGCCGAGCGTGGCTTTCAAAAAGACCGTTGTATGTCCGCAGATCGAACCGGACCTGCAGGTGGGCCATGTCCACAGATTGGCGACTCCGCTGGGGAAAACTAGGACACTTACGTCTTTGTGATCCCTAGATGATGAGACTCGAACGAGGTCTTGGTTGGAATGCATTAATTGATATTACGGTCACGGTCGGGTTCCTTGTCCGGGCCCACAACCTAACCCTTTTCGACCAATTGGCTCGTTTCGTCGGCATGAGTTTTCTCATCCTCGCGTTTCGAATCCCGATTGAGTCAAGCATACCATTGACGTTACACATTTCTGTTTCGTCAAAGAGCTTTCATCACTTTCGAGCACGAGGCTAGGGCACCCTCCTTACATATTTTGTTTGGATTGGTTTCCCTCTCGCAAATCGAGGTTTGATTGCTTGGTGTGTAACCCACCCTTTTAAGCCAAAACCCGTGTCAGCATAATGCATAATATAATGAACTGTGAGTGCTTATGTGCTATCTGATCATAAGTCCTTCCGTGTCATTTTGAAACTTTCAAAAACACCCTTTTCGCGCTGTTATAATGGCCATTTCAAACCTCGGTCTTTCACCGACCGTTACACGCCTTTCTAGGCCGTCGTAATGACAATTTTCAAACCCGATTTTGTATAATCATTTCAACACGCCTTTCTAGGCCATCGTAATGACGATTTTCAAACCTGGTTTTGTATAACCATTTCAAATCACCTTTTTATGTCGTTATAATCGCCGCGTCTAGACACGGATTTTAACCCGTTTCGCGCCGACAATGGCTTTCTTTCAAAACCGAGAAAAGCACACACCCTTTTCTCGAGACACTTTCGGGATCCCGAGGACCATGCACCGTCCCCGAGACCTCTTCAAACTTTTCAAACTTGATCTTCAAAACATACAATTTTGAATTTCAAAACCGTTTTGGGAAACGACGCACTGTTTTCTGAACAAACTCAAACTCAAACCGTCCTTTGAAAACAAACTTAAGACAAGCCTTTTCAATTGATCGACTTGCGGAGATCTCTATCTTTTGAAGCCGCGCATTAAAGCGACAAATGAATCTTTTTGAAAATTCCTATTTTTGAAAACTTCAGTCCACCATTCCAATTCCGCCTCGTGTCTATCGAGTCAAAGCAAACGTACTTATGGGTCTTTACTTATGAGTCGTCTCACCACGAGACCCGCCCAATGGCGTCGCGCCGTCATGATTGGACTCGTGTCAAAGGTTCGATCAAACACCGTCACGTCATAAATTGAGTCAGCACCGAGGGACCACACACGGTCACCCCGTCTTGTTGAGTCGATCTTTGTCTCGTCCTCTGTGTTGCCTGCATTCAGTCTTGGAACCATGTCGGATTGAGTTGTAATGTGAACCGTTTTTCTGCCTCAGAGCCATGGCCCTGTCTTCAGCTTCGTCTAACAACAACAATGATAACAACAGAGATGTCATAACTGATCAGCTAGCCAGCCTACTTACCGCTCTTAAGGTCACCCTATATTGCGTCGAGACCCGTATCGACGCCCTGGAGAACAAGGAAACTGGGGAACATAATACCCCACCTCTGACTGAAACTGAGAAGAGGCTGAAACTCTTGGAAGAACAACTCCTAGCCCGGGGTAACAACATCCATCTTGAAAACAACCGAAGGTTCGAGCCTGTGGAGGACCTACTCAACCATATCCGTGCTTTCAAGGACTACATGGCCATTAAGGGGGTCAAACAGGAGCTCTTTACCCGGATCTTTCCATCCTCTCTGGAGACGATCCCTCGCCAATGGTACTACTCCTTGGATCCGAAAAACCTTACTACTTGGGATGAGATCGCAGTTGAGTTTGCCAAACAGTATGCCGACAACGTCGAAATCCAGGCCAACACCCGTACTCTCGAGGTGTTAACCCAAAACGACAAGGAAGTGTTCACTGAGTTCCTAACCAGGTGGAGGAGGGTGAGTACTCAATTGGTCAGTAAGCCGAGTGAATCAACTCTGGTCGAGAAGTTTGTCAACAATCTTTGCCCGGTTTATGCTAACCTACTTAGGTATCAGAATATCAACACTTTTCAAGATCTGCAGATTCTGGGGACACGTATTGAGGACGACCTCCGAAAGGGTGTCTTAGCAAAGACCACTGGCAGGGGTTACCAGGGATCCACCTCAACCGGCTCTCGCCCTTACGGTCAGGCAAACAAGATTGATGAGGTCAACCTCGTCAAACCATTTGCCATGAAAACCGAGCGCCCCCAGAGAGTGTTCACCAACATAGGGTCGACTTATGCAAGTGCCCTGAAAAGGCTCATGGACCAAGGGAAGCTACAACCGATAGGACCCACCCCGGATCCGAACGACGCCATGAAGTCCCGATTTTGGAACCCCAACGCCTACTGCCAGTATCGTCGAGGGAAAGGGCATGATACCGAAAATTGCTTCAAACTCAAGCACCTCATTCAAGACATGATTGAGAAGGAAGATTTGCATATACCCCCACCAACTAAGCCGAACAACAAGACGAATCCTCTGGGAATTCACGCCATCTCTGACGATGAGCCGACCCTAAACTGCTCTCACCTCATCTTGCCGGTTGACGACGAGGTGAATGTTTTGGAAAAGGATCCTTCAGACGGCGTATTTGTGTTTAGTGTTGCCACTATGTTTCAGCAAGTTGAAGAGGCCATAGCCAGCCTCTCTGAGAGAATCACCCGACTCGACGACGCCTACCGTCGACTCATCTTCAATCCCCCAACACCGCGCCCAAGGGAGAATTCCCCAAGCATTCAAAACTACCCACCCCAGGATGGATTGCTCCCGCGACCATTCTGGCATAGACCTCACGAAAATCACCTTCAAAATAACCACCCTCAAAATAACTACCCTCAAAATAACTACCCCCATAAAAATCGCCCTCACAAAAATATTCCCCACAAGAACTACCCACCGAGGAATACCCCTTCAAGGTATCCTCGAGACTCCGAAATTAACAGCATATGGAGGTATGATGTTGACGATGTCTATATCCTCCCAGGGAAGGAGAAGCGGGCAAAATAAAACGGACATCTCACCCGGTCCGGACGTCCCTATCAAAATTCGAGCAACCCAACGATCGATCCAAGAACGAATTACCAAGTCGTCCCAGAGGTGGACACTCAACCAAAGGCCCCCGAGAACTCAATCCTGAAAAAGCTCCAGAAAGCAAAAGCCAAAATCTCAATTTGGCAGCTGATCGCAACATCTTTTGAGCATCCACAGGCCTTGCTGAAGGCCTTGGGAAAATTAACCGTGCCCTCCACCTCTTCCCCAGAAGAAATAGTGGCACACATGACGAGGGACGCCCCTGATCTGTGTAACCCGGTCGTCTTCTCCGACGAGGACATCCCTCCATTGGGAGCCAATCATAACCTGGCCCTGTACATCACCGTACAATGCCTCCAAAAGAATATACCAATGGTCCTCGTGGATGACGGTTCCGCCGTGAATGTCATCCCTCTCAAAACTGCCCACAGGATGGGTGTCTAGGAATCTGATTTGATCCCATCAAATCAAGGAGTACGCGCCTACGACGGATCTCGTCGCAAGGTCGCTGGGCTAGTCACTTTGACCGTCGCAACAGGACCCTTAAAAAGACAAACCAGTTTTCAAGTGGTCGACATCAATGCGTCCTTCAACATGCTCCTGGGACGTCCCTGGATTCACGCCGTCAAGGCGGTCACATCAACGCTCCACCAAAATATCAGGGTCCCCTTCAACGGCAAAACGATCACGATTCCCGCTTCCCCAATCAAGGCAGTTATGAGAAGGGGGATAGCCTCCCAAGCCATTGAGGAGGACGACAATGAAATGTGGGTTTCCAAGCCGTAAACGCCATAACTAATGAATCAGCAACCTCTAAGTGTGAACCGTTCACCAACCTCACGGTCAACCGTATCATGGTGCGTCAGGGTTACTTCCCAGGTTTGCCGCTCAATCCACTAAAGGACCCATTGCCTCTCTTGAAACAGGCTAAGGTCCCCAACATTCCCTTTGGACTGGGGTACGAACCTACTGACCAAGATATCCGGGAGATGAACCTCTTAATCCGTAAACGCAAGAAGCACGGAGTCATCCTCCGTCCCTACCACCTGACTCTCAACGGATACTTTGTCCCCGAGGGAGAGTCTGAACTCTACCACGGCTTTCCGGAACCGATTTATGACTCTGTAGCGAAGGCTAGATACCAGGAAGTGGAAGTCTTCTAGGACTGCTACTTTATCCCCGAGAACATCAAAGCTGCATTAACTGAGTCCAAACCGTCACCATGCCTTGACGGACAAGCTGTCACACTCCTCTTTGGGGAAGATAACATCAAGCACCTCGACTATGAGGACATTATCAACATCGCCCTGAAGGACAACCAGTTCGATCCAACCGCCTTGATCTCCGATATCGCCGGAGAAAGCTACCGGTGGATCGGAGGAAGACCGTCAAGTGGACCGATCGCCAGGGTCGCATTCTCAAGATAACAAGTGGAGAAGGCCCTATGTTCAAGGAAGGAAGTGAAGAAGGACCTGAGTCTGAGTCTGAGTCGGAGTCAGAGTCTGTCATAGCTCCTAACACTCCGTATGTTCCAGTCAAGGTCCCCTTCCCACTGTTTTATCACAAAGTTGTGGCTTATATCAGAGGCTGAGTCTACTAAGGTCACCCCTACTCCCATGAAAGGTGACAACCTGGAGCCTGTTCCAGGGGCCACTTCCCCTGTTGTGTCACCTCTGACTGACCACGAGATGTCTGTCCTTTCCGAGCTTTTCGCTCGTGTCAACTTAATGAACGCTTAGTTTGCTTGTGACTCGTCTCAATTTAACTGCAATGCAATTCTGAATGACTATGAGGAATTTGACTTGAGTGACTACCCACTTCATTTAGCCAAAGAACTTGACAAACGGGAAACCAGAACCCCCATCATTGAGGAGACCGAACCTATTAACGTAGGAACCGACGATACACCTCAAGAAGTTAGGATAGCGATAACCCTGGACCCCTCGGAAAGACAATAGTTCATTGACCTCCTCCACGAATACAAGGACGTGTTCGCCTGGTCTTACATAGATATGCCTGGGATTGATAGAGAAATTTCAGAGCACCAGATACCCATTAAACCCGGGGCTAAACCTGTGAAACAGAAGCTACGCCGGATGCTTCCTGAGTGGGCCCTAAAAATCAAGGAAGAGGTGGACAAACATTTCAAGGCTGGGTTCATCAAAGTGTCTGAATACTCTGACTGGGTGGCTAACATTGTGCCGGTACCAAAGAAAGAAGGAAGAATTCGGGTTTGTCTCGACTTCAGGGATCTGAACAAGGCGATTCCAAAGGACGACTTCCCTTTGCCACATGTTGACATTCTGGTGGACAACACTGCCGAACATGATCTTCTATCATTCATAGATGGGTATGATGGGAACAACCAAATTAAGATGGCTGAGGAAGACATGCACAAAACTGCGTTCACTACGCAGTGGGGTACATATTGCTACACGGTCATGCCTTTTTGCCTCATCAACGCCGGAGCGACCTATCAAAGGACCGCTACCACTCTCCTACATGATATGATGCACAAGGAGGTAGATGTATATGTTGATGACAGGATTGTCAAATCGAAAGAACGGGACGGCCACGTCAGTGCCCTCCGAAAATTCTTCGCTCGTATGCGGAAATATAACATGAGACTAAATCCTCAGAAGTGTGCATTTGGGGTCACCTTCGGAAAACTCTTAGGATATGTCGTCAGCAAGAGAGGCATTGAGATTGATCCAACCAAAATCAAAGCCCTTCAACAAATGCCTCGGCCTAGGAACGAGAAGGAGATTTCGGGATTTCTCGGTCAGGTCCAGTACATCAGCCGGTTCATTGCCAAGCTCACTATGATTTGTGAACCGATATTCAAAAAGCTTCGTGCCTCCGATCACACGGATTGGGACGACGACTGTCAGAAAGCCTTCGACAGGATAAAGGAAATCCTATCCAAATCTCCTGTCCTCATGCCACCTCAACCGGGGATTCCTCTATCCCTATACTTGACTGTTACCATTACAGTCATGGGAGCAATGTGATGCGTGTCATTTATATGATGTTTTACACCTTATTTTACATGCATTTCAGAGCTCAAATTTGTAGTTTATGCTACTATTTTCCCTATTTCCGTCTACTTTCGTGTTTTTGTATAATATTGCAGAAATGTGAAGAATCCAGCGAAAATCGAACCGAATCCGTCCCTAAGTACTTAGCATTGCATTTGACATGGAGTAGTGACTCGGGAAGCGTACTGGGTGCGCATTTCAAGGCCTGAAAGACATATTTGCGAGAGTTTTAGAAGCGGATTACCAGCTACAGTGGTCTATAGACTGACCTACATGGTCTATAGACTATCAGAATGCTTCTCGACATTTCAGGTTGCTTCAGATGGCTATATCTCTAGTTCTAGAGAATATACTCGAGTGATTCCAAAAGGAGGTGAAAGCTTATCCTCTTATCTTTCCAACGCCGCGTAGAACGCTTGATTTGACCAAGTAACGAAGAAATGACAGCCGTTTTAAGATCGGTGCGCGCTGTAGGAATCGTCAGAATGCAATTCTGTACAGCGCCTGTGGTCGATCGACTGGCCTCAGTGGTCGATCGACCACTCCACGAGCTGATGCGCAAGTTAAAAGATCGAGAATACCAAAGCCCATTGTGATTAGGTTTAGGAATAAAGGTTACGCATGATTATTCCTATATAACATAACCTTAGTTTTCAGAATAACAATTGAGTTTTTATTCAGTTTTCATCATCAAAATTTTAGGGTTCTTTAGTTTAGAATAATTTCCTTCAATAAAAGTTACTTTCGCTAAGGGTTTTGATCCTTCCTTCCTGCTTCTATTCGGTATTTCTCTGTTTATTTATTCAGTTTCGTTTCCGTTCATAGCATAGAAATTGCTAGTTAGAATTCCCATAGCCAAAATTATTATTTTATGATAGTTGTTAATTTCATTAGTTTAATCATGAATTCGTATGCTTTAATTGTTGATTTTATTGCTGTCATTATTTCTAGTATGAGTATCTAAATACCCTGTGCTAGGATGTAGGGTATCTATAGCGTGAATGGCGTAAAATTAGGCAACCTGAATTAGGGCATTGGTCGATCGACTGACTTCTCTGGTCGATCGACTGTGCCAGTTGGTCGATCGACTGCCTATAGTGGTCGATCGACTGACGCGTGTATGATTAGCACTGTTTTTAATTTATTAAGTGCAATATTTGATAGCGAGACCGAGAGGGGACCTGTTAGATGCTCAGTATTGACCAACCCATTAAAATCGAGAGATAGGGGAGGGAAATAATTAATGAATTAGAACGACTAAATTGCTAAGATCGAAAGACGAGTAATTTAGGCTTTAAGAATCACTTTTCAGGGCGAGAGCTAGCATTAGTGAGACTTAGGGGCTAGTAGCATAGGCCGAAAGGAGCTCTTTGGTTAACTTGGACCGAGAGGACATGTTATTTACCCATCTACACGACTTTATTTCGAGACTCACCGGGACATGCGCCGTCATAGCTATAGTGAACCGACCATCTTAGCACCGTTTTTATATTTGATTTTATCCAGTTTCTTTTATAGTTCATTTATTGCCATTAGTATAGAACAACTCAAAACACCCCCCTTATTTGTTACTTCTAGACTGAAATATAGAACAACTGAAATTCCCTTCCTCCCTGTGGTTCGACTCGTGCTACCTATTTGTCTATGTAGTAGTTTCGAATTTATAAATTTAAATTTTGATACTTTACGCCGGTATCAAATTTTGGCGCCGTTGCCGGGGAGGCAGCGCTAGTTTTAGTTGTTTTTATTTTAGTCTGTCTTTAGCCTCAAGGGATTTATTCCTTGAGGCAGTTCTCATCTTTTTCCTTTAGTTTTGTATTTATAAGTCTTTCAGGTCCTATCTAAGCAATATTTTGGAAGGAGAACATCAAAGGGAAGGCTTGAGTACCTTTGATTCTTCTACCAAGATGTCTAACGTCTCCAGAATTATAGCACAATTTGAAGCTTAGAATGCAAACTCTGACAAGCTGGAGAGTAGACAGTCGCGGAAAGCAAGTGTAGAGATGAGTACTGTTGCGACACTTGAAGCTTCTGTTAATGCTCAATCTGTAAAGCTTGAGGTGGCACAATTGAAGCAAGAAAATTCAGAGCAGAATGCTTCGGTTCATGGCACCCAAGAGATTGCAGAATTGAAAACGGTAGCCAAGCTCTTATGGCTCATATGGTGAAAATTGAAAGCCAAATAGCAATCTTAGCGGCTACTCAGGTTGTCAACTCTCCGAGTAATTTTGAGGAGACCGAACCTATTAACGTAGGAACCGACGATACACCTCAAGAACTTAGGATAGCGATAACCCTGGACCCCTCGGAAAGACAATAGTTCATTGACCTCCTCCACGAATACAAGGACGTGTTCGCCTGGTCTTACAGAGATATGCCTGGGATTGACAGAGAAATTGCAGAGCACCAGATATGTAACACCCCGTAATTTCGGACCGTTATTATATTGCGGAAGTAATTTATTAGTCAAGTTGATGTTAATATTAATGTATTTGAAGTAAAAATAATTCAAAGAAATATAATTCGATTATATTTTGAAGTAAAGTATTTATTTTGATAGTTTCGAAATGTTTAAAAATAGTTTAAACCGTGTAAAAACCTTTTATTTCGAAATAAGGGCATATCGGGAAAAATGGCAACTCTGTGAAAATTGGGTAAACGGTTTTGGAAATGGGTCATATGAGTACTCAATCTTCTTGTAATCTCGTGTTTAAGAACTTTGGCCTTGTCGGAATTTGTATTTGACAAACGGTTCTAATTATCGTCGAAACGAGCCAAAATCGACTAATGAAATTCCGCCAAATCCCGCTCCTCTTTCTCCTTTCTCGGCACACCTCCTCTTCCTCCTTCCCATTCCTTCCTAGAACTTCCTTTGTTCTTCTTTTGTGCCTCTTGACCGAAATCCACACAAAAAAAAAAAATTAAGATAATCTTACAATCGTAATTTCATCATAATTTCTTCGTTTCTAGTCCGATTTTCGCAAAATTTATATTTTCGGAATCCTCTCTTCAAGATCTACATCCTAGTATGTTTTAATTTCAGTTTTCATTATGTTGATTTAAGATGATTTTGGGGCATAATTTCGGTTTTAGTGATTATTGTTGTGTTTTTGTTGTTTTTAATAGGTGAAGATTATGAGGATGATATAGGGGACTCCTATATAGTAGAGGATGATGGGTAGCTACTGTTTTTAGGGTTTTCTCAAGGGTTATTTGCCTTTTTCTAGCTTAAGGTAACATATTTCGAGTTACTCGACGATTAAATGTCACATTCTTTGCTTTTTGTATGATTTTGTGTTTGTTAATTGAGTGGTTTATTTCACATGATAATATGGGTTAAATTCATGTCTAATTCATGTCTTTTGTATGTTTAAGTTCACATATTAGTATGGGAATGAATTGGGAATGACTAATTGATGCTTCGACGATGTTAAACCGAACAAAAATGGAGAAATGGAGGGTTTGGGGTGGCGGCCCACTAGGCCTAGCGGGCCCGCAGCAGCCCACGGCTGCCTTGGGGTTGGCCCGGTCGGCCCGTTGCTTGATTCGCGGTTTTTCATGCGTTGTTCGTCGTTTCGGGTTAATTAATGTTATATTTAGTATAAGTAGTAAATGGGTAATCATATGAAATGAATAATGTTAGTAGTGGATATAATGATGTTGGTAAAATTATGCTTATATTAGTAGTTTGCACATGTTAGGATAGGTTATAATATGAAATTGTAATGAATAGGCTTAAAATGAATTTTATAGCGATAATTGTAATGTTTGGATGATTATGCCGAAAACTGAGCCTTAGTCCCTTTGACTGAATCAATGTCAGTCAATTGTGTGATTAGTCACCAGCGATTGAACCGTGCACTGTCGCGGTGGGGTTGCGGGTAAAAATTCGGTTGGATGAAATTATTGTGTAAATTGGATAATTGGCCTTACTCTTGTTTTAGGCCATTTATTATGTTTTTATTTCACATATGTTGTTGGTTGATTTGAATGGTTTCTTATGTTGTAGAAACGGCCCTAGATTCCCTGAAACCTTTAATATTGTCAAGTTTGGACTCTTTGCCTCTCTTTTGGTTAATTGGGTGTCCTACTTGTCTTGTGTGGTGTGGGCTAAAGTATTCAAGCTGGGACTTAGATTGGTTTTATTTAGGTCCTAGGTGAGTATTTCGGCCTTCATCATAGATAGGCCATTATAGTCTTTGACGAGTGTATGTTCACTGCTTGATAGCCTCTGTGTTCCTGACTTGGTGGGTTTATATCCAAGTTGGGGCATGACCTCGTTACTTATTTTGATAGTAAGTGGTCAGCTTAAGTACTAGCCAACCCTTTGGTGGACTCCTTAACGTACTCACTTTGTTTTAGAAAAATTGTGGGTCTTGGGTGCGGTGGTGTGTATCCGCATGTCTAGGTCTGCGCAGATTTTAGGCTAGGGTTGTGTTGTGTCTTGGCCATGTTTTGATAGAACCTCTGAGCCATGATACCGGTTCGATTACCTTCCCTACCTCGTGGTATAGACTCGAGTTACAGAGTGACTATTGACCGTACTAAGAACTTATGCCTGTCTTTGATATATTGTCCTTTCTTGTATGGTGATTTTATGAATTGTAATAGGTGAGATGCAAGCCGGTTACAATTGATAAAGTTTGGATTACTGCTTGTTATATGTTTCACATGATAGTTTAATTTGGTCAGTTTAGAGTTCACTTGTTAGAATATTTGATATCTAGATTATTTGTGATGTGGTTTACATGTTACGTTACATGTTACATTAAATATGACATTTCGTGGCTGGGAGGACTCGAAGTTACTCCCCACTGAATTGTGGCTTTCGTGTTTGTATAAAATGCGATTGACAGGTTGATGATGACTAGATGGGGTCACAGACAAGCTAGTGAGCAAAAGAACCTTGGACTTAGTTTGGCTATTTTATAGTAAACCTTTAAACATTTGGTTGTGTTTATATTTTGAAGGGACATATGTCTCCCTCTCTTATTTGGGTTTGTATCACTTTATTCTCGCGACTTTAGCATGTTATGTAAATTAGGGTGTTAGTATTTGCAGGTTTTGGCACTCTTCATTTGGAAGTGTTTGTGGTTGGTTTAGAAAAGTTTTTAAGATTACAGGTTTTATCTGGTTGAACCAATTACAAACATATCCTGTCAGTTTTTCCGTAAAATTTTACGTGTTTATTTTACGCTAAAAATGAGGGTGTCACAAGATACCCATTAAACCCGGGGCTAAACCTGTGAAACAGAAGCTACGCCGGATGCGTCCTGAGTGGGCCCTAAAAATCAAGGAAGAGGTGGACAAACATTTCAAGGCCGGGTTCATCAAAGTGTCTAAATACTCTGACTGGGTGGCTAACATTGTGCCGGTACCAAAGAAAGACGGAAGAATTCGGGTTTGTCTCGACTTCAGGGATCTGAACAAGGCGAGTCCAAAGGACGACTTCCCTTTGCCACATGTTGACATTCTGGTGGACAACACTACCGAACATGATCTCCTATCATTCATGGACGGGTATGACGGGTACAACCAGATTAAGATGGCTGAGGAAGACATGCACAAAACTGCGTTCACTACGCAGTGGGGTACATATTGCTACACGGTCATGCCTTTTAGCCTCATCAACGCCGGAGCGACCTATCAAAGGACCGCTACCACTCTCCTACATGATATGATGCACAAGGAGGTAGATGTATATGTTGATGACAGGATTGTCAAATCGAAAGAACGGGACGGCCACGTCAGTGCCCTCCGAAAATTTTTCGCTCGTATGCGGAAATATAACATGAGACTAAATCCTCAGAAGTGTGCATTTGGGGTCACCTCCGGAAAACTCTTAGGATATGTCGTCAGCAAGAGAGGCATTGAGATTGATCCAACCAAAATCAAAGCCCTTCAACAAATGCCTCGGCCTAGGAACGAGAAGGAGATTCGGGATTTCTCGGTCGAGGTCCAAAGACATCATAGGTTCATTGCCAAGCTCACTATGATTTGTGAACCGATATTCAAAAAGCTTCGTGCCTCCGATCACACGGATTGGGACGACGACTGTCAGAAAGCCTTCGACAGGATAAAGGAAATCCTATCCAAATCTCCTGTCCTCATGCCACCTCAACCGGGGATTCCTCTATCCCTATACTTGAATGTTACCAACACAGTCATGGGAGCAATGTGATGCGTGTCATTTATATGATGTTTTACACCTTATTTTACACGCATTTCAGAGCTCAAATATGTAGTTTATGCTACTATTTTCCCTATTTCCATCTACTTTCGTGTTTTTGTATAATATTGCAGAAATGTGAAGAATCCAACGAAAATCGAACCGAATCCGTCCCTAAGTACTTAGCATTGCATTTGACATGGAGTAGTGACTCGGGAAGCGTACTGGGTGCGCATTTCAAGGCCTGAAAGACATATTTGCGAGAGTTTTAGAAGCGGATTACCAGCTACAGTGGTCTATAGACTGACCTACATGGTCTATAGACTGTCAGAATGCTTCTCGACATTGCAGGTTGCTTCAGATGGCTATATCACTAGTTCTAGAGAATATACTCGAGTGATTCCAAAAGGAGGTGAAAGCTTATCCTCTTATCTTTCCAACGCCGCATAGAACGCTTGATTTGACCAAGTAACGAAGAAATGACAGCCGTTTTAAGATCGGTGCGCGCTGTAGGAATCGTCAGAATGCAATTCTGTACAGCGCCTGTGGTCGATCGACTGGCCTCAGTGGTCGATCGACCACCCCACGAGCTGATGCGCAAGTTAAAAGATCGAGAATTCCAAAGCCCATTGTGATTAGGTTTAGGAATAAAGGTCACGCATGATTATTCCTATATAACATAACCTTAGTTTTCAGAATAACCATTGAGTTTTTATTCAGTTTTCATCATCAAAATTTTAGGGTTCTTTAGTTTAGAATAATTTCCTTCAATAAAAGTTACTTTCGCTAAGGGTTTTGATCCTTCCTTCCTGCTTCTATTCGGTATTTCTCTGTTTATTTATTCAGTTTCGTTTCCGTTCATAGCTTAGAAATTGCTAGTTAGAATTCCCATAACAAAATTATTGTTTTATGATAGTTGTTAATTTCATTAGTTTAATCATGAATTCGTATGCTTTAATTGTTGATTTTATTGCTGTCATTATTTCTAGTATGAGTATCTAAATACCCTGTGCTAGGATGTAGGGGATCTATAGCGTGAATGGCGTAAAATTAGGCAACCTGAATTAGGGCATTGGTCGATCGACTGACTTCTCTGGTCGATCGACTGTGCCAGTTGGTCGATCGACTGCCTATAGTGGTCGATCGACTGACGCGTGTATGATTAGCACTGTTTTTAATTTATTAAGTGCAATATTTGACAGCGAGACCGAGAGGGGACCTGTTAGATGCTCAGTATTGACCAACCCATTAAAATCGAGAGATAGGGGAGGGAAATAATTAATGAATTAGAACGACTAAATTGCTAAGATCGAAAGACAGGTAATTTAGGCTTTAAGAATCACTTTTCAGGGCGAGAGCTAGCATTAGTGAGACTTAGGGGCTAGTAGCATAGGCCGAAAGGAGCTACTGGTTAACTTGGACCGAGAGGACTTGTTATTTACCCATCTACACGACTTTATTTCAGACTCACCCAGGACATGCGCCGTCATAGCTATAGTGAACCGACCATCTTAGCACCGTTTTTATATTTGATTTTATCCAGTTTCTTTTATAGTTCATTTATTGCCATTAGTATAGAACAACTCAAAACACCCCCCTTATTTGTTACTTCTAGACTGAAATATAGAACAACTGAAATTCCCTTCCTCCCTGTGGTTCGACTCGTGCTACCGCTGTCTACAGTAGTAGTTTCGAATTTATAAATTTAAATTTTGATACTTTACGACGGTATCAAAATTTTGGCGCCGTTGCCGGGGAGGCAGCGCGATTTTTAGTTGTTTTTATTTTAGTCTGTCTTTAGCCTCAAGGGATTTATTCCTTGAGGCAGTTCTCATCTTTTTCCTTTAGTTTTGTATTTATAGGTCTTCCAGGTCCTATCTAAGCAATATTTTGGAAGGATAACATCAAAGGGAAGGCTTGAGTACCTTTGATTCTTCTACCAAGATGTCTAACGTCTCCAGAATTATAGCACAATTTCAAGCTTAGAATGCAAAATCTGACAAGCTGGAGAGTAGACAGTCGCGGAAAGCAAGTGTAGAGATGAGTACTGTTGCGACACTTGAAGCTTCTGTTAATGCTCAATCTGAAAAGCTTGAGGTGGCACAATTGAAGCAAGAAAATTCAGAGCAGAATGCTTCGGTTCATGGCACCAAAGAGATTGCAGCATTGAGAACAGTAGTCCAAGCTCTTATGGCTCATATGGTGAAAATTGAAAGCCAAATAGCAATCTTAGCGGCTACTCAGGTTGTCAACTCTCCGAGTAATTTTGAGGTGCCTATCAAGACCATTAATGCCATTAATCATCGAAGTGGCCTTTCTTATGATGGACCCGTGAAGCAAGGAGAGGATTCGGGAATTATGGAGAAGCTTATTAAAGTTTCTGATGCGGAAAAAGATCATGTTCCCAGTACTCATGGTTGACCGACCTTATCCCATGGTCAATCGACCAACCTACCTGTTGATACTGCACACTTTAACAGTCAGGAGCTTCCTGATCCCAGATTCAGTGGTCGACCGTCCACCATAACTGGTCGACCGACTAGTATACCTGAGCAGAACGCAAATCCGTCAATTGATTTGCATGACACCAAAGCTAATGATAATGTGACGAGGGTTTTGAACATGCGCAAGTTCGATGTTGTTGATTTGCGTGATACTTCGGCCCGAATTATTGACGGGTCGTTCATTTCAAGAGCTATGAAGTCATTTCCGAGAGTTGATAAGGACAAGGTCCTTAATTCAAAGGATGTTTCAGGGAAGGAAGTAGAAGAGCGGGCCAAGTTGTCGATAAAGCCTCCATTTCCTGAGCGGCTCCAGAAATCGAAAGGTGAGGTACACTATCGACTGCATATTGATGATGTCCCACTTTTTATTCCTACCCTTATTACTGCTCTAACACCTCCGTCCCAGAATGGGAGCAAGATGGAGGAAGATTTTGCTGCTTTGACTGTTTCAGGAGCTGGTTTGGGGAAGAAAGAGTCACCTGATTTTCCAGCTTTGAAGAAGTCAGAGCGAGGCATGGAGTATGATCTGGAGTTCGATGAGCCGAATGATACTAGAGCATGGAGTGCTAGAGCTGCTGACGATCCATTGAGTTACCTAGATGACAGAGATGGGTGGTCTCCATCTGCTGAGATTAGTATTGCTGAGGCGACTGCACATAGCCAAAGGCCATGGTCGGAGTTGTCCCGCATTTTCCGCGGATAAACAGTTTCACATTTTATTGCTTGAGTTTTAAGACAATTCTTTTTATTGCATTTGTTAGACTATTTATTGCTTTGGTTTGCGCGAGACTCGCATTTTATATTCGGTTGCTTAGGATTTTTAAAGACCTTTAGACTGTTACTTTGGGTTGAGCGTAATTTTGGGCGCGTTATTATGTGTATTTGCGGGTTGATAGATCTCATTAGCTCAATTTATTGAGCTAATTCGAAGAAATCAGAACTTACAAATAGGTATTGCGATCGATCGATCGTCTGCCATGGTCGATCGATCGATCGCTACGATTCTGAAGCTCTTTGTCGTGCAACCCTGGTCGATCGACTGGGTGATGTGGTCGATCGACCGCCAAGCGCAACTGTACCTGTTTTCGATCATTCTCCTGCTGTGTTTGGTCGATTTGCGGAGTTGAGGGAGTCTTTTCTCCACTTTATTCTTCGACTCATTTCTGTTTTCTTCCGTTTCTCTATTTTACACATAATGTTGCGTTTCAATAATTGTTTTCTCGGTTTTATGCGCGATATTTTCTGTCTTTTCAGGTACTTTTTGGTAGCACTGCTGGCTACTGAAACCTCCTAGCTCACGCTGGTTTGGGGAGGTTTCCTTTTTGCTGCGCTTAAAGTCTTGTGAGTTTCCGAGTTCTTACTTCATGTTTTGTTTAGTTAATTTAACGCAAATTCCCGTTTTCCTTTATTTCATTATATGATTTTGCACAATGGGGACATTGTGCGATTTGGTTTGGGAAGAGTTTTGCGTTGCATTCCATTTGCTTGCATTCACGTTTACATTTTGTCTTGCATTGTTGTTTATTTTCTCTTATATATACAGAAAATTCAAAAAAAAAAATATTTGAAAATTTTCAAAACAAAATTCAAAAAATTCACGTTTATTTTAGCATATAGGTCGAGTCGGAACGGTAGTATTTCAATGATGACATTGCATTTTCAGCTGTTTTCGCCTAAGCCTTGCTTAATTGACATGTTATTAGTATAATCATTTGTATAGTCTACGAGTTTTCGTTAAATATCTTGCTGAGCTTTAGACTTGACTTTGATTTTTGGCAAACTACATCATTTTCTGAGTTTTAGAGCCTATAGCTGGTGTCATTCATGACCAGTTTATCTAGGATTGTGAGTAGTTACTCCTTATGAGACATGTTACATAAATATGCATAAATATGAACTTAATCTGCTTAATACCCGTATGCATTTGGTTTGTGGTGCGTTGACACATGTGGTAGAGGTCCCCTTTTCTCATTTTATCCATAAGCCTCACATAGCCAAATTTGCCTTTTCGTCCCATAAGCTACATACGATTATTTAGCCTACCCTATCCGAGCTAGTATTGGTAGTTGTGGGAATGTGTTTATTGCATCTTGGTTATAATGCTCTGTATGAGAAGGTTGGTGGAATGTTGAAAGGAGGAAAGAAAGGAAGAGAAAATAGAATTGAAAGAAAACGAAAAAAAAAATGAAAAGAAGGAAGAAAAGAAAAGAGAAAGAAATCAAATCGCATAATTCAAAGTCTTTATCAAATGGCGATTTTTGCTCCCATGCTTTATTATTATCATTTGGGGAGTTGACTTTTTGTGGAGATTGTGAGATTAGTGCTACTTTTTAGCACCGTTTCGATTGGAAGTTGGAGGCAGAAGTTGAATGTTGTTATAATTTGGTTCCCTTAGTTACTAGCTTGGCTTTAACTCCTCTTATCCAAATTCATTTTTGCCTCTTCTTACCCATTACCTCACATATCCATATTTACCTCGGCATGTGTCATGGTCACTGGTTTGGTTGGAATGCATATGTACGGTTGTAGAGATTATTTTCATGTTAGATTACAGGCATGTTCTTATAGGTCGTAGTTAGGTGAGTGTCACTACAAAATGAATTCTTTCTATCTTTACATTATTCACCTGTATTTATTGAGTGATATGAGCGACCCGTGAGAGTCTGAATTGATAAGACTCGTTTACATGATTCATATTCCTAATTGATTGTTAGTTGTTGCATTAAATTGGTTTAGGCTGTTCGGTTTGCATTTGGCTCTAAGATTGAACTCGTTCCATTAGGTTTTAGGATCGAGTCTAGTTCTTGCTTGAGGACAAGCAAGGGTTTGGTTTGGGGAAGTTTGATGCGTGTCATTTATATGATGTTTTACACCTTATTTTACACGCATTTCAGAGCTCAAATATGTAGTTTATGCTACTATTTTCCCTATTTCCGTCTACTTTCGTGTTTTTGTATAATATTGCAGAAATGTGAAGAATTCAGCAGAAATCGAGCCGAATCCGTCCCTAAGTACATAGCATTGCATTTGACATGGAGTAGTGACTCGGGAAGTGAACTTGGTGCGCATTTCAAGGCCCGAAAGTCATATTTGCAAGAGTTTTAGAAGCGGATTACCAGCTACAGTGGTCTATAGACTGACCTACATGGTCTATAGACTGTCAGAATGCTTCTCGACATTGCAGGCTGCTTCAGATGGCTATATCTCGAGTTATATAGCATATAATCGAGTGATTCTAATTGTTGGTGAAAGATTATCCTCTTAGCTTTCCAACGCCGCGTAGAACGCTTGATTTGACGAAGTAACGAAGAAATGGGAGCCGTTTTAAAATCGGTGCGCGCTGTAGGAATCGTCAGAATGCAATTCTGTACAGCGCCTGTGGTCGATCGACTGGCCTCAGTGGTCGATCGACCAACCCACGAGCTGATGCGCAAGTTAAAAGATCGAGAATTCCAAAGCCCATTTTGATTAGGTTTAGGAATAAAGGTTACGCAGGATTATTCCTATATAACATAACCTTAGTTTTCAGAATAACCATTGAGTTTTTATTCAGTTTTCATCATCAAAATTTTAGGGTTCTTTAGTTTAGAATAATTTCCTTCAATAAAAGTTACTTGCGCTAAGGGTTTGGATCCTTCCTTCCTGCTTCCATTCGGTATTTCTCTGTTTATTTATTCAGTTTCGTTTCCGTTCATAACTTAGAAATTGCTAGTTAGAATTCCCATAGCCAAAATTATTGTTTTATGATAGTTGTTAATTTCATTAGTTTAATCATGAATTCGTATGCTTTAATTGTTGATTTTATTGCTGTCATTATTTCTAGTATGAGTAGCTAAATACCCTGTGCTAGGATGTATGGGATCTATAGCGTGGATGGCATAAAATTAGGCGACCTGAATTAGGGCATTGGTCGATCGACTGGCTTCTCTGGTCGATCGATCGTTGGCTTGGTCGATCGCGCCTATAGTGGTCGATCGACTGACGCGTGTATGATTAGCACTGTTTTTAATTTATTAAGTGCAATATTTGACAGCGAGACCGAGAGGGGACCTGTTAGATGCTCAGTATTGACCAACCCATTGAGATCGAGAGATAGGGGAGGGAAATAATTAATGAATTAGAATGACTAAATTGCTAAGATCGAAAGACAGGTAATTTAGGCTTTAAGAATCACTTTTCAGGGCGAGAGCTAGCATTAGTGAGACTTAGGGGCTAGTAGAATAGGCCGAAAGGAGCTACTAGTTAACTTGGACCGAGAGGACTTGTTATTTACCCATTTACACGACTTTATTTTAGACTCACCCAGGACATGCGTCGTCATAGCTATAGTGAACCGACCATCTTAGCACCCTTTTTATATTTGATTTTATCCAGTTTCTTTTATAGTTCATTTATTGCCATTAGTATAGAACAACTCAAAACACCCCCCTTATATGTTACTTCTAGACTGAAATATAGAACAACTGAAATTCCCTTCCTCCCTGTGGTTCGACTCGTGCTACCGCTGTCTACAGTAGTAGTTTCGAATTTATAAATTTAAATTTTGATACTTTACGACGGTATCACAATGTTAGCACAAACAGTTGGCAACGAAGAACGCGCCATCTAGTACATCAGTAAAAAGTTCATTGAGTACGAGACGAGGTATACCCAGCTGGAAAAGACATGCCTTGCCCTAATATGGTCAACAAAGAAGCTGCGGCATTACATGCTCAGCTACTCGGTCCACATCTACTCCAAGATGGACCCGGTTAAATACATCTTCGAAAACCCGTACTAAACGGAAGGCTATCTGGATGGACACTCATGCTGTCCGAATTTGACCTCAAGTTTGTACCCCTAAAGGTTATCAAGGGAAGAGCAGTTGCCGATTTCCTAGCAGAAAATCCCGTCAACGAGGATCCAACGACCGACACATGGTCACTTCCTGACGAAGATATCCTTTGTGCCGACTCCAACGCATGGGACCTATACTTTGATGGTGCATCTAATCTGAGAGGCTTCGGGGTAGGAATCCTTCTAATATCACCAGAGGGAGAACATGTTCCGATCTCGGTCAAGCTAGGCTTCGCCGTCACCAACAATGCCGCTGAATATGAAGCATGTCTCATTGGCCTACAAGCAGCCATCACACTTGGCATCAAGAGACTGAGGGTCCATGGCGATTCCTCACTCATCATCAATCAGGTGTCCGGATCATGGAAAATCCGATCTGACAGGTTAGCTCCCTACCGAGCAAAGATCAGTCAAGAGGCCGAATTCTTCGACCAAGTCGACTACTTCCATTTGCCACGAGAGGAAAATCAATTTGCTGATGCCCTGGCAAAACTTGCCGCGCTCGTCAACATACCTGACGACATAACGTCGATGCCCCTATGTGTCGAGAGAAGGAGCGAGCCAGCTCACATTTGTGCTATTATCGACGACGAGGAAAACCATGATAAACCTTGGTACCAAGCCATCCTCAATTACAAAACCAAAAACGAATTCCCTCCCAACTCTGATAAAAGAGGACAAAGAGCCATCCGTTTAATTGCATCACAATTCGTGATAAACCAAAATCAACTCTACAAAAGAACACCCCAAGGAATTCTCCTCCTTTGCATTGACCATCACAAAGCCAAGAATGTCATGGGAGAGGTTCACGACGGAGAATGTGGCCCTCACATGAGCGCAATGATGCTTACACGGAAGATCATACGTCTAGGTTACTACTGAACCACCATGGAAGCCGATTGCCATAACTATGTCAAACGTTGCCACAATTGCCAAATCTTCGCCAACATACAACACATACCACCGTCCCTTTTATACACCATGACATCACCCTGGCCATTCTCAACCTGGGGCATCGACATCATCAGGAAAGTCAACCCGATAGGCACCAAGGGGCATTGCTTTGTCCTCGTCGCTATCGACTACTTCACCAAATGGGTGGAAGCACAGTCATATGCAGTCATGACTGCCAAACAAGTGGCCAAGTTTATTCAAAACAACATCATCTGCCGATATAGGGTACCCCATAAAATCATCAGCGATCAAGGCTCTCTCTTCCGGGCGGAAACTCAAGCTTTGCTGGACAAGTACAAAATCAAACGACATCGATCATCCCCCAACCGCCCCCAAACCAACGAAGCGGTGGAGGCAGCGAACAAAACTCTTGTCACCATTATCAAGAAAATGCAAGACAACTACTGCGATTGGCCGAGCAAACTCCATTCGCACTCTGGGGATACCGAACCTCCATTCGAACACCGACAGGTGCCACACCCTTCTACCTAGCATACGCTATGGAGCCGGTTTAACCGGTAGAGTTAGAGGTCCCTTCTCTATGCATCTTACTGGAGAGCCAAGTCCTTGAAGCGGAATGGACCCGTCGAAGGTACGAACAACTCACTCTTCTAGACGAACGGCGACTCAACGCCTTGCACAACGTCCAGCTATACCAACGGCGTATACAACGGGCATTCAACAAGAAGGTTAAACCCAGAAACATCCAGGAGGGCGACTTGGTCCTCAAGTCAGTTCGAGCACCATTACCCGTCGATCCGAGGGGAAAATTCAAACCCAACTGGGCCGGGCCATACCTGGTCAAGAAAATACTCTCGGGGGGCGCAGTGAGACTAAGTGACCTAGACGGGGAGGACTTTACAAACCCTACCAACCTAGACCAACTCAAGAAGTACTACCCTTGAACCCTAGCAACCAACAACATAGCATAGTTTTACAACTAGCAACGACCTCAACCCTTTCCAAGTCAAGTTCCTCAACGTGTTCTGATTTGAAATTGCATGTTTTATCGAGTCTAAGCAGCGGCACCTTGCCCGTTTCGAATGTCCTTTGATCCGCCAAAGGCAACGTCCATTTACCATAAAACAAAACACCCTGAACTACGAGCATGGTTTGATTTCACCTCTTCAGGTGAATACGTAGGCAATCCCTCTTATGCCTGAGGGATACAACCACAAAACCCAATCAAAATTTACAAAACATTTCGAACTACGATCATGGTTTGATTTCACCTCCCAGGGTGAATACGTAGGCAGTCTTTTCTTACACACGAAGGATACAACCATTCCCACAATAAAAAAACAACCATTCCCACAATAAAAAAACAACCCTTCCCACAATAAAAAAAAAACAACCATTCCCACAATCAAAAAAACAACCATTCCCCCAATAAAAAAAAAACAAACACTCCCACAATAAAAAAAAACATCTCCGTCAAAAAAGAAAGGGAAAAACATTCCCCTTTCCCATAAAATATAAACATAAGCCTTTCTCCCTTTCCACAAAATACCACTTTCCCAAGTGCAAACGTTTAGGACGATTCAAGTCGAATTGCCCTTACAAAATGGATGGAAGAAACAAACGTTCACAATTTTCGACACGGGTAATCCTCTTATTTAATTAATAATAGGAGGGATTACAATTTCAACAACAAATATAGCTGGACGAGTCTACAACTTGTCAACGCTAAGGTGTCAACTAAAACACCTCACATAATAAAACTAGCACAAAAAACACAATAACTAGCTAGTACAACATAATAAAAACTGACAACAATAATACAACATAATAATAAAACGGGTAATGGAGGTCTTCACTCTTCCATTTTACCCTTGCCTTTTCCTTCGGGGTACATCTTCCCCTTGTTCTTCTTGTTGGCCCGCCTAGCATGGACTTCCTCCTCGGAACTAACGGCCCACCATATTCTTGGGACCCGAGCTCCTCCTCTTCGGTGGTCTCATCACATCCGGGCTAAATCCATCAACATACTCCTCAAAGAAGGCACGGTTGGCCTTACCAACCTCTCGATACTTCAAGTCGACAACCTCGTCCTTACGAAACTTGGACCTCTCTTCCAAGGACGGAGCTCGTGACCACTTGACATAAGCGAGAGTCACCCATGTCGTGGCACCGTGGTTTGGTACCTCCCAACGCGGCCGAGTGGCCCACCACCTTTCGAAGACCTCCACAAGCTCGGAATTCCGGAAAACATTCTCTTGGACAAGAGTATCTTGAGCGGGCACCTTTTGTTGACGCCCCATTTGCCTCATGAGCCTTTCGGGATATATGAAGGAAGCAACCTTCAAACCCACCACCATCAAAGAACGAGGACTAGCACCCGAAGCGGGCAACCCCGTGAAGGACCTCAAGTGCCACCACGGCACCACCTAACGGATGTGACGACCACCCTCCTCCGCCAATCTCGCGGCCCAATAAGCCTCGGTGGAAGCAAAGCTATCCGGGTACAACTTCTTCCTCATGGTAAGATGACGGAAGGAATAAGAAAAATTAACCGGAGCCTCTACATACCTTAGCCTCTCCAATAGCCACACTTGGAGGATCCTTGGCGATCCGAAAGAGGGAGCTTCTCCACAAGAGCCTTCCTTGTCCAAAGCTTGGATAATCTCTCCAAGCACCAACCATGATGGATCTCTATCATGCTCCATTTGCTCAATCACATGGATAAGGGTCATGCTACCATGGCATCTCGGCCCCTCCATCTTCAAGACATCAACAAAGAGGTACACATGGACAAGGCAAAATGCAAGAGCCCTTATCCTAGCCACCTCCGAGACATTAGCATCTAATCGGTTTAAAAAGATGTTGATAAGAGCCGACATGTCCACACCATGAGGAGCAAGGAGGGAGTTGATTTGGCTTGTTGACAAGCCCAACATGGAATGGAATTTTTCCTTGTAGCACAATCGAGTCGGAGGAAGCACCGGAACACAACCCGGCCACCCACCAGTGGCTCCAACTTCTTCGGCAAGAGGACAAATCTCACCTTTCGGGAAAACGAAAACATGATGTTTCGAATCCCAAAACCGAGAACATGCTTCAAGAAATGAAGGTTGCACCTTGACTTGACGAAGCACCAACAATTGACCAACTCCCATGCAAATGAGTTGATACTTTTCGGGAGGCGACAAATCCCGGCACCATTGTCGCAATGCGTTCTCAAAAGCATCCATGAAATATTTTTGTGGAAGAGGAAGAAGAGGTTTTGTAGAGATGATTTTGTGTTTCGGATGATGAAACAATGAAGCCCAAACGTCCCTATTTATATAAAATGAGCAGCGCGTTTTTCAGAAAAAGGGTACACCCGGCTTCCATCGCCAGGCTGCTCGCGCCTCTTTGAGGCTTCCCCAGGATTCCCGCTATTTACTTGTCTCTTTCAATTTGTGTTTTCTCCTGACACCTCAAACCTCTCGCCAGGAAGCTCGCGCCTCTTCGGGATGATCCAGGACATTTTTGTGTTTCCTCACACTCACATTTCCTTGTTTTCGTGTTTTACGAAATCCGACGAGGTTTCCATGACGCAGCTTTAAACATACGGATTTTTCTTTCTTTTTTTAAGGGGGGAAGGGCTAGTCGCCCCGATCCACGACGGATCGTATCCATGTCAGTCGAAATTCCGAAAATTTTTCGCTTTTTCGAAAAATGATAGAACGAAATCAGTTTTCCTCAAAAATTCAAGCACTCACAAATTCGAGTTTTGACCTCAAAAATCAAAAATCAAATATACTCGTAATAATCTATTTATAAAATTCATCCTGACGGTTTGAGTTTGAATTTTTCGAGTCACAAATCAATTTCAATAATTTCGATGCAATTTAATTTACGACACGAGTTAATTGCTCAAATTTTTCAAATCATTTCCTTTTGAATTCCAAACGTGACGATTTGTCACGGAATTTTCAAAATTTCAATTTTAACATCAAGTCATCTTGGTTAATTTTGGTTTTCAATCAAATGCTTTTTTACGTGTTTGCGTTTTTACGTATGTGCTATTAGTTGCCTGTTTTCTGCACTAACGACGCAGAAACTAGTGCAAAGCAAAAGGAGAATCAAACAGCCGACATCGCTCCTCCGAAACACAACACAAAAAACCAAAAATCACAAAATAAACCACAATCCAAAAACACATATATACAAACCGCCTCACGCAAAATGTAAATATGTACAGACAAGAGTACAAGACACAGACAAACTACAAAACTACTCGACGTCTCCCGTTGGACTAGTCATGGTCTCATTAGGAGTCGCCGCCAACGCAGACACCACCACCTGCTCGGGCTCCCTCTCGTGAGAACTCTCTAGCGTCTCCTCCTCCATCACGACGCGAAGCTCCTGTGCCGCGGCTAACTGAGCCCTCAGGGAGGCAATCTCTACGTCTCGACTCCGTAGCTCGTCCTCATGACGCCTCGGCTCCTGGTCCTGACGAGTTATTCCCAACCCCTGGGCCTTGATCATCAACCTAGCTGGCTCTAACTCAGCACGGACCCGAGCAAGCTCCGCCGGATCCACAGCACTCTGAAAAACACAATAACAGATCCTCAAGATCTAAAAACATGAAATGCAACACCAAATACACAAAAAAAAACAGCACACAAAACGTACCTGAGAAAGCCGAGCCTCCCTCGTAGTCAGGTCACCAGCAAGCGCCCTTCAGCGGTTAGCCATCCGCCACAAGTTCTGGTGACTAAAAGTCGTCACCTAAAAAAACAAGAATGTCCTTCAATACAATGTAAGGCAAAGTATAATCGGAGAAATTGTTCAAGTCAGGAACTTACCCTCAGAACAATCAACTTCCACTCCATGCCGGCATCGGTCACCTCGGCCGCCGCGGGCTCCGATAAGCGCAACTGAAGCTCCTCACCACCCGGCCCTGAAAAGTGGTCTCCGTCGGAAAAGCTTGGGGTTGAGTCCTCATCAGCGGGTCGACTCCCTACCATTTGGATCCACATCAAAGATGACAAACCCTCTTATAAAAAAAGAGAGGCAATATAAACAAAAGAAAAGAGGAAAACATACCTCAATCGGGTACCAAGCAAGCCTCGCCAACCGGAAGGTGTAGTAGTCGGCGTCTCGCAGCAACAGCTCCTCACCTCCCCGACTGTGAAGGTGCTCCTCAACCTCGTCAGGGGTCGACTCCTGGAACAACACCCTAGGCGGGTCAACCGGCACGACGAAAGTCTCGGTAAAGCACTCGCGAACTAAACGCTCACCCAGGTACCAGACCGGCTCAATCGCCGTCTCCAAGTACAAACGCAGGGAGCTGCGAGGCCGCAAATGCTCCCTGATGGCAGCCGGTACACCCGTGTAGTGCTCCCAAGGCCGCCCAACAAACTGCATTTAAAACAAAGATATTCAGCTAACTGGGGGCTACATAAGCTATCCAAGTACAAACGCACGGAGAAGGGGGAAGAGAACAAGAACTTACATCAGCAACCCGAAGCTTGTTCACGCGACGCCTGCAGTCCTCGTAAGTCGACTTAGTCCACTTCTTCCGAGCCACCGTCCAATCCCTCACACCAGGGTAAGCCGAGGGAACACCGTCTGTAGTCCCCGGACGTAGAGGAGTGAAGTAAGCATACAACCAAGCCTGTAATCAAACACAGCAAACACAAATCAGCCAATTTCTCAAAAATTGCCAAAATCAAAATCAAAATCAAACTCAAAAAACAACCACAAAAAACTCGTACCTCAAAGATGAGGCCGGGACCAACCAGAGAAGGAGCACTACCCGCTCCCACTGTCTTCGGACGCACCGCCGCGTGGAAGTACCGGGTGAAACTCGCCAAAGCCGGCGTAACCCAGTCAAACCGACCCAAAATGTCAAGGTCGGTGAGAAGAGGAAGCACCTTGGTCGACAAGCACTCGCCCTTGTCGCCAAAGTACGTGGCACCCAAGAAGTACCACAACCACAGTCGCGCCTCCTTCGCGTCGGCCTCAACCTCTGCCTCCGGGCTCGCCAACGGCGCCGGAGCAACACCTGCCACCCTCTCGGTGAAGTGGTCCTTCACGTAGGAACTTGCAATTAGGTACGGAGTGACGACGGAAGGCTCCGGCAACGCAGTACCGATCAAAGCAGTAACCGCAGGAGAGGACACTCTCTCCGGTGTCGCGGTAAACTCAATGGGCAGCTCGCCGCAGGGAAGGCCGGATACCATGGCGAAGTCCTCTTAAGTCACGCCGACCTCCCCAAACTCCATGTGGTACGACGACGTCGTGTCCCAATACCGATCCAACATGGCGCGGATCAAACATAGGTTCGCCCTAATCGAGGACCTGTGAATGTCCCGCCAAGCGGCCACCAACTGCCCAAAAGCCGAGCTCTCTATCAACGCCCTCGACCCAGCTCGGAGAACGTCGTAGAGACCCAGGCAGGTAGAAAAGCCCGAGAAAGTCCTCATGGTACCGATCTCCTGAAATCAAAAACAGACAACGTCAGAATGCCTATTTAGGCCCGCCACTTCAAAAATGATGATAAAATTCAACCGGGGAATACGACTCACCATGCCCTCGTGAGCACGGTAAGAAAGGTGTCGGTCCAGTCGAAGCAACAACTGGCTACCGTCAAAACCCTCGGCCCACTCAGGAGCCGCCCGTAAAAGCAAACCCCGCGGGGTCGTAACTTGCCTGGCTCTCCAGCTCGCGACGTCAGCATCGTCCTCGGCTATCTCCGCTCTCCGCCTCTTATGACCGCGAGACTAAACGTGGTGGATAGGGCCCAACTCAACGACCCTGTTGACGTCCCGCAACGACCGCCTAGTCGCCCGAGGACGTCGCTCCCTCGAAGAAACCCTCCTCCCGGAGGTACTCGCCTCAGCTCCAGTCTGAGCACTACCGGTGCTAACAGCCCCAACAACGGGCTCCTCACGCTCCTCGACGGCCACTGAGGCCCCAATAGTCTGCTCAGGAGGTCTCTCCTCCTCAGTAACGTCCTCCACAACCACGGCATGCGTGCTAACCGGGCCCGACCCGAACAACTCCTCTAGAGTCGCAGCGACAGACCCAGTCTGTCCCGAACACTCTCCTAGAAATAAAAAACGTCAGCCTGAATTTCGGCATTACGACGGCATGAAATGGATAAATCCAAAAACAAAAAAACACAACCTGGAATGCAAAACAAGGGCAATCCCGCCCGAAATACCAACCAAACAAAATCATTCACAAAAAACACATAAACGACTCGCCCATCTTTTCAAGCAAAAGACGAGTCAAAACCACAAAAACGGCATTTCAAGACCCATACAAGGTCCTCCTACAACCCAAAATACATTCCCGACACAATTGGGATTTTACATTCCCGACACAATGGGGATTTTTCTACGGCTCAAAAAGGCAATTCATACGCTTATTTGAGCCCAAACCGGTCAAAAATTCAAAAACGACCGTAAAAAGGCAAACGTGATTTTATCACGCCTCAAGGTGACCTAAAATACCAATAAGGTCCATTTCAAGGCAAACTGACTCAATTCAAGCCCAAACAAGCGCTTATTTGGTAAGACGTAAGACCGTCGCAAAAGGCAAAAATCCAATTTTGCCTACAAACATCCAACGAAGGTCCTTAAATGGCAAATACGGGTTTTCCCAACTACAATGCAACCTAGTGGGACCCACTACCCAAGCAAATAAACTTGGCATTGTGAAATGAGACGGTTTCTCGCCTCACTCACGTTTTTCGAGCCTAGGGAGCGGGAACGGGGATCAAAATGCAAACTAAAAGCACCCCTATACTCCTAAACAGGTTTCTAACCTAATGCAAGCATCAATTTCACTCGAAATGGGCTCAATCAAAAACGCCCAATTCGATTTTTAGGGAAAAATTCGCCCTAATTCAATCAAGCTAAAAATCAATGAATTTGAATGGATTCAAGAGGAAATACTTACCTTGAGATGACATTGTTGATGAAGGCAAGAACTCGAACAAGCAAGAAGGTCCTTCAATGGCGATTTTCGCAGGTTTATGTCGAAATTGAAGAAGACGAGGTTATGAATGATATGCGGCCTGACCTCGCGTCTTTTACAGAAAATAGGGAAGCCCCTTTGGTTCACCAGGTGGCTCGCGCCTCAGTCAAGCGTCCCTTGCTTTTTCAGCGAAATTTGGGCTTTAGCCCAATTTCCACATAACAAACTTCGAATTTCCATTTAACGATATTAAAGGTCGTCATTTTTCTCAAAAAACAAATAGTGAAAATTTAAATTCACTATTTTCGGAAGCTTTAAACGACGGCACATAAACCGTCCCTCCAATCGAATAGTGAAAATTTAAATTCACTATTTTCGAGAATTTTCAAGCAAACGGCGATCAAAACCGCCAATTTCAAAAATAATGGTGAAATCAAAATTCACCATTTTCCTTCAAAATTTCAAAAATAATGGCGAAAATTCAAAAACCGCTATTTCTCCAAATTTTAGACGACGACAATTAAAACCGCCATTTTCAAAAATAATAGTTGGAATTTGAATTCCACTATTTCCATCAAATGTCAACGGCGGCACATAAACCGTCACTTCAATCAATAGTGAAGATTCCAAATTCACTAGTTCCATCAAATGTCAACGGCGGCACATAAACCGTCACTTCAATCAATAGTGAAGATTCCAAATTCACTATTTCCATCAAATGTCAATGGCGGCACATAAACCGTCACTTCAATCAACAATGAAGATTCCAAATTCACTATCTCCATCAAATGTCAGCGGCGGCACATAAAACCGTCACTTCAAGCGCAATAGCAAACTCAAATTTGCTATTTTCCTTCAAAATTAAAAAAAACGGAGATCAAAACCGCCACTTCAAGCTCAAAGAAGAACGACGAATGGTGAAGATGCCAAATTCACTATTCTTTCAAATACCAGCAGGGGCTTCCTCGCGGAACCCACTCATTCCAAAAATAGTGATAGTAAGAATCCATACTCACTATTTCCCCAGCGACATCACGAGTTCGCTACTTTCAAAACAAGCCCATTCGACGCGGCTACTCCCAGGGTCCATTAACCGACCGTACCAATGGCTGGCGAGCCTTTGTCCGCAACCTTTCAAGGATAGATCCCGAAGATAACTCGGGTACATTTCCTTGCCATTGGCTGACGAGCCTTTGTCCGCAACCTTTCAAGGACACATCCTGAAGATGCCTCGGGTACATTCCTTACCATGGCTGGCGAGCCTTTGTCCACAACCTTTCAAGGGCAGATGCCGAAGATGCCTCGGGTACATTCCCTTACAACGGCTGGTGAGCCTTTGTCCGCAACCATCCAAAGATAGATCCCGAAGATGCATCGGGTACATTTCCTTACCATTGGCTGGCGAGCCTTTGTCCGCAAACCCTTCGAGGACAGATCCCGAAGATGGCTCAGGTACATTCCTTACCATGGCTGGCGAGCCTTTGTCCGCAACCTTTCAAGGACACATCCCGAAGATGCCTCGGGTACATTCCTTACCATGACTGGCGAGCCTTTGTCCGCAACCTTTCAAGGGCAGATCCAGAAGATGCCTCGGGTACATTCCCTTATAACGGTTGGCGAGCCTTTGTCCGCAACCATCCAAGGATAGATCCCGAAGATGCCACGGGTACATTTCGTTACCATGGCTGGCGAGCCTTTATCCGCAAACGTGCAAGGACATATCCGAAGATGCCTCAGGTATGACTCCTTCCTATGGATGGCGAGCCTTTGTACGTAGTCTAATGGACTTTAAATGACCCGCACGGACAGTCGACAGACTCTAAAATGTTCCCGACGACAGGTCCTTGACTCATACCCTCGAGTCGCCTTGGCGTCGCCCTTCCCGACGGCAGGTCCATGGCCCGAATCTTTTCGAGCCGCCTCGACGTCGCTTGGGTCTCCAGGTTGTAATCTTCGATTGACCTAGGGGCTCTACTTTGACTTTCGCCCTGTCCAAGCCTCAGTCAAAGTGGGGGCTCTGTAGATACCCAGTATCTGCTGAGACTCCAACAAACACCCGATGATTATCGGACTACAACATGCTTTGGAATCGCGGTGTTTGATCAACAGTTTGTGTACAACTTTACGTCGGAAAACTTAAAACGATTTCGAAAATAAAACATTTCAAAATATTTCAAAAATACCTGGAGTGTTTAATGCACGACGACGGGGTCGCGATGACACTAACTAGAGTCAAAACCGACACCGGACCAAAAACCGACTCAAAAATTCAAAATCCCGACTCCAACAACGAGTCAACCCGAGTCAACCACAAAAAACCAATCATTTCAAACCTTCTACCTTAACTTTTTCCGAATTCATGTTGGTCAAGTACCAAACATGTGACTACAAAACCTAGGACAGAACAAATCCTGATTGCGTTTGTTGTGAAAGTGACAGCACAGCTCGAAGACCCGCGACGATGCTCGCGCCTCTTTGAGCAGCCCAGGTGGCCACGTCACTCAAAACTCACACAACCAAACATTCTCCTATAAATACCCCTCAAATGACACCCATTTGAGACTGACGCGAGTGTCCGCCCCCTCTTTTCTCCCTTAAAATTCTCGACTCGACTTCTTAAGTCACAATCCGACGCGTAATTACGACCTACCAATCGTAAACACGAGCCTTACACATTGTTTGGTATCGTCATCGTGCATTAAACCACTTGACCGACCACTACACCATCACTAAACTTTTAAAACACTCTTTTACTTACCAAAACGGTTTTAAACCGAGTTTTTTTCAATCAAACGAGTTATTACACTTACGTCGGTCACTCGCCATAACTAAACATGTAAGTATGAGGGTGTAAAAATTCTCTTTCATTATGTTTTCATTTGTTTCATGACTCTAACATGCTAAAACATGCATAACATGAACCAAAACATGGAATAAACGAGCCAAAACTGATTTTTGGTCTGAGGCAGAAGCCCCTTAGGTCGCCAACTGGCCCGCGCCTAAATGAGGTATTCAGACCAGAAATCAACCGTGTTTGTTCTCGTCATTTCCCTTAATCAATTTTTTCATATTTGTAATTCGTTTTTACGATTTCAAGTATTTTCGAAACCTTTTTGTTTCATTTCACATGTTTTAACCATAACGCATTTTTTCACCCTTGGTTCCTCAAACCATGACGGTTAAATCCGTGTTTCGGTAATAATATTTGGTTAATGACATTTAGAAGGTATTTTAAAGCCTTTTATTTCATTTCTTTACATTTCAAAACAAACATGTTAGTCACCAACACAAAATCATCCTTGGTTCTACATATCATGCCGGATTTTAACCCAGGTACGATGATGAGTACCGACTAATTATATTCAAATGGACTTAAAAAAATTAGTCCATAATCATTTTTCAAAACTATTCATGTCAAGTTTGTCAAATCGAACCCGACACCGAATATTATCAAATAATGATGATTATTCGAGTCTAGTTCTTCAAATCAACAAATGCGGTCTAAACGACCATTTCAAATCAAACCGGGTTCAAATACCCATTTTCAACACGTTTTATAACGTTTTAAAAAAAGTCAGAACACGGCACATAAACCGTGGGCTAACCCGCGCCTAAACAGGCTCTCCATTTCTCATTTTCAAAACCAGAGGGAAGCCCTTTGTATCACCAGCTGGCTCGCGCCTCATATAGTCGTCTGGTACAGGGCCTGTTCCCTTCCAGCATTAGTCTAGGACGATCCCGACTCCGATTAACCCGGATATAGGACGGATCAGACGACTGTTCAAAACCATATTTGCAAAATGCCTTACTAAGACAAATGGATCATGTTATGCACCCTAAACCTAATACGGTAAATGGATGTTTAATTTCCGTCTTGCATGCAAATCAATCATTAATCCAACTCGACATCTTATACTTGATACTTGGATTAAATCAACCGACTTAGAAAGCTCTCACATGTTAGGTTTAAATTATTGGATGTGCATTCATGCATTTAAACCATTTTATCAACTTTTGCATTCAACCAACCAAGATCGATCAGTAGAGGCCGCTAAACGCGGGCGGGATTGGGTGTCTGATTAAAGGGCTTCCCAATACGTACCTTCACCTCTTACTCAGAAACTTTGGATAGTGGACGACCTTATCCAGGGCGTACGAGAGTCATTCTAGAGATAGGATGCTAAAGAGGGACGATTTCCTTATCTTTAGTACCTATGTCAAAAGCTGCTGTGTGCTTCGATTTGACCGAGGTATAAAGTGGAATTCGAACGGGTTCCAGGCATCTCACAAATGCTTGGTGGCGACTCCGAACATGTCTAATTGTTTCGAGACCCTTACCGAGACGAAACCGACTGATCTAAAACGATCCGGTCGAAAGCACCTTTACGCCGCCGAACGTGGCTTTCAAAAAGACCGTTGTATGTCCGCAGATCAAACCGGACCTGCAGGTGGGCCATGTCTACACACTAGTAGAAAAACCATCTATTGCGTCAGTCAATTTACGTCGGTTCTAAAAAAACTGACGCAAAAAGTACTTAATTTTGGCGGGAATGCAATTTAGCCCTATAGGTAAGCTTAATACGTCGGTTTTTGGAAAAAAACTGACGTATATAATGCGTCAGTTCTTAATAAAACCGATGTATTTGATCAAATACATCAGTTATTTTACTAAACCGACTTATTTGATATTACGTTTTTTATATCATTTGTTCCTGTAACTGATGCAAATACACCCCTTATTCACATATTAACTCATCAACAGATTCAACACACTTCATTTCCCATTCCTTCCTTCGACAAAGCATTAACACCCTCTTTCCAACATTCCCTCTTTCAATCCCCACTGCCAACCCACCACCAACCCACCACCTACCCACTGACGACTCACCGCTGACTCGCCGCCGACCCCAGTGCCGCCGTCTCACTCTCTTCTACTCATCTAATTCCTAATTTGATATTGGTATGATTTTTACTTGATTTTTTTTGTTGTAAGTTCTTTTAGTATGGTTTATTATTGTTGTTTAAAAACAATTTTGTGTAGTAATTGATTTGTTAATGTTAATTGAATGTAAATCGAGAATTGTTTTAGGGTTAGGGTTAGGTGAAATTGGGGGTTTTCTATTTTGATTAGTTGGTTAGGATGGGTTAATTTCTGCTACATTAATGTTGTTTAAGGTTTGTCAAGTTCATGTGTCTTCTGCTGACTGAGCTCAAGTACAAATTTCAAGGTAAGGGAGTACAGAGGAAAAGTGTACGGATTCCCAGAAGGCCAGAACTAAGTTGAACCCATATAACTGCTGCTCGACCTATCAATGGTGGTCTAGTCCATGCTTTAATGGCGAGTGTCATCTCAACCAAAGACGGACGCTAGGGACTAAGTTCCACAAGTAGTTTCGATATATCTGCCAATCATATTCGACACCTGATTCTCTTCGAAATTTGTTAAGACAATCTTCTATTTTAAGATTGATTGGTAATGGTTTACTGGTTTTCACGGTTTGTACTCATCTCAAATAAATGAGAATATTTGATCTTATTTAGGACGAGTATAAATGGTGTGATACATCCTTAAACCGAAAAAATATCAACTATAGGACGAACACGAACTTTATCTGAATTGAAATATATTAATTTCGAAGGTTTGTTAAATGAACTCCCCTTAATTTACACCCATACTGGCCATATGTATCCCAGTACTATTTTCTTCATAAACATGATTTTGCTGCCCATTTAACATTGGTTAGCTGGTGCTCAGTGTTCCCTTTTACAAGAGGGAATAATTTTATATCTTTCATCATCAAACTAGGTTGGAAAAAAGTAGAAACTTTTTTCGGCTAGGCCTGTTGCCTCCTCCTTGCTATGTTCCGACCCTGTTATTCATATGCATATCAGCTTGATTTTTATATGAATGTAGGTAGTTGTTTCTAATGGTGACATATCGGTCAGGCATGAAATAGTTGTTTAGGTAGTCGTTGCCTCCAATGTTGATTAAAAACACTGACCTTGCAAAATTGTACCTGATGTTACTTTCGATGAACCCTGACAATTATAGGTGCTTTCTAATGCTATTTCCTTTCTTCTTTTAAAATATATTCATGTCTCTCATCTGAATAAGCCAAGATTGTGGAGGTTGAAATCTAAATATGTTTTTTTTTTCTAAATCTTGCCTCTTAGGTACTATGAAGGGTTGCAATTTGGGACTGTATTCAAAATCAACAGAATATTCTCCAAATGAGGTAGAGAAACTCGTTGCATTGTACCACCAATCACTCCAAAAAAAATATAGCTTGTCTTCTGCTGCTAAGGTTAGGATGCTTATTTGGTGTTAGTGCTACGATTAGTTGTTAAATTAAATTTCGACTCCAGCATGTCTCGTCCATTGAAGCCTATATGTGTTGCGTTGCTCAATAGCATGCTTATTTGTCACTACTTTCCAACTTAGTTTGAGAAGCTGCAAGATGCACTGAGGCGATGGGGTCCTAAGGTTTATTCTATTTCACATCAAACAAACTTAATCCGGTAAATATCTTTAGCTTTGTACTAGTTTCATTCAATATTTCAGGATAGCTAAACTTTAGTAAACCTTATTATAGTGTGTACATCTTTCGACTAGGTTGAGTTGTAGATCGCTTAGGGAGACGAAAAACATATGCAAAAGTATTAGTGTTTAGTTTTTGTTGTTGTTTTTCACCACACAGAGTGTGTTGTAAAATCAACAAAATTTTAGCTTGGGTGAGTCTCGTCTCATAAATTATATTGTTTGTAATCTCTTAGTAAAGTTATTATTTTCAATCTTGTTAATGGCTGTTCCTATATCTGTCACGAAAATGTTGAACTTATATTTGTCGAGACCTCTTATAAAGCATATTACATGGAGCCAAGGGGAGCTGATGAAACTGTTCTAATGAATGCTTTAATGTGCACTAGGAGCTCGAAACTTGGGCACAATAAGGATTGACAAGGTATACCATTCTTAAAATCGTCAAACTCAATTTAATTTGATTCTTATAATATATTTCATAATGAACAGTACTTGGAAGCAACCAGGTTGATTGATGATGATGATAAAGAATTAGTGGATGGACTGATGGTGAAGAAAACACGTGCTTGGGTTACACCTTCTACTGGTATGATGATTTTGCTTTGGTTTTATAATGTTATAATAAGGTCACTTGTGTGTGCTTTTACACTATAATGGTAAATTCATAAGCATTGCTTTTTACTAATAATGAATGGTATAGTGGTTGTATGGGACTAAAATCAGTTGCTTTTGTTTTCACGATGCTCTTAAGGTTGTATGCTTTATTTTGCTGTTGTATCGGATATCCGCGAGCATCTACATAGGCAAAGAAATAATACTGGTCAACAAAAAGAGAAAAATGGAAGAAAACAAATAGTTGCGATAAGGACCTATTTAGAGGTTCATCTAAGCAACAAATGATCAAAGCCCAAAAGTCATGAACAAACCTGAAGTAGATTCTTGACAAGATAAAGAACTACAAGAATGGGATAAACAATAGCTTCATCCATTGTTGTGCTTAAACTGAATTATTTGAATATATTGATATTGATTTAGACCAGCAGATAAATCAAAACAAAGGAGAACATTTCACACTGTTTAGTAGAAATTTAATATCCTATCTCAAATAAAATTTATGCAACTTATTCTCACAATGCTCTTTTAGCCCCACTTTAGTCAAAATCTAATGTTTTATTTCTAGTTTGCGGGTGCCTTCAGTTGAGCTGTAGTTTTTGGCAGATTACCTTGCAGTAATGATACTTGTTGATTACAGCTTCCTCAAATTCCCCCCATCACTAATCTCTGCATCTCCAGTACTCCTTGCCAGATGGACTCTTGATCAATCAGCTCAACCTTAGGTCAGTTCACTAATCAGTTCTTCATGATGATCTCCAGTACGATTTACAGTGCATTTGTTTTGATACACCCGTGTCTTTCTTGATTTTGAAGTGTTGTAGTTTTAAAATAACATCTTGGTACAACCGCCTTGTCCTTAAGAATTTATCTTCATATTGATATTCGTGTGGGTTGTGTATGAAGATAAGATTTATCTTCATATGCTATTAGCCCAACCAAGATTTTTCTTCAAATGTGACTAGCCTCTCCGACTCTCCTTCTTTATGAAAAAAATTGCGTCGCAACCATTTCACTAAAATATATGCCTGTAACAAATTGCATGTGATTTCAAACTAAAAAATTACTAGGAGTTAGAGTCTAAGGTCCAAGCCTCTAATCTATTTCGGATATCTTTTTAAGTTGGGAATCTCAAAGTGAAGGAAAAGTAGATCTATATACTTACATATTCATATATGTTTTAATTTAATTTGTCATAAAATTAACTAATGATCTTATGCATGCAAACATTTAAACAAAATAAAGAAGAAACTTGTTCTTACATTAGAAATTTGGTTAATATGGGCACAAGAGGGATCATCTTTCTCTCTTGTTCTTGAGCTTTCCCTTTTGGATGAACAAAGACCCAAGTGTAGGATCTCTCCCAAGGATTTATACCCAAAGCTTACTCTTAATTAAAATTAATATTATAGTTACTAGTACAATATTAATCTTGTAGAAAAATGACCCAAAAATATTATAAAACACTTAATATTTTCGGTTTTGGGAGAGAAGAAGAAGAGAGCTTTTTTGTCTCTCTAGAATTCTTATTTTGAATGAGTAAAGAATGAATGATACACTACAACATTTAGTGTGTCATTAGGTAAATAAGATGAAAAACCATAATGGTTTTTCCCCTGAGGCAGTATTCCTCGAAGAAACCAATCATAATAGGGTTTAGTCCAAGAGTTATTATCCTGATTGACAGGATTTACTTGTTCAGGCTTACTGATGGCTGGCTCTAATAAATGAACAATTGGTATTTTCTCGAAAACTGTAGGGGCAAAATTTGAACCTAGGCTGGCCAAAGCATCAGCCTGGGTGTTCAAGTCTCTTGATATTTGATCTATGTCAACTAAAGCAAATTTAGCGGTAAGGTTTTTTGCATATTCTAAATACGAAATCATTTTTGCATCCATAGTCGTATAAATTCCCTTTATTTGATTAGCAATTAGAAGTGAATCAGTTTTTACCTTTAGGTTTTGAACACCGAGGTTTAGACATACCTTTAAGCCTACTATCAGAGCTTCATATTCTGCTTCGTTGTTTGTAGCTTTGAACTCACAGCTTATAGCCTGTGCTAACATATCTCTCTGTGGTGACTTGAGCACTAATCCTAACCCTGTCCCCCTGGCGTTGGATGCCCCATCTATGAACAGGGTCCATTCTTGTTCTGGGGTTTAATTTTCTAGTTGGTTGACCTCTTTTTTCAAGTCAAGTTCCAAGTTAGGGCTAAAGTCAGCCACAAAGTCTGTTAGGGCCTGCGATTTGATCGATGCCCTAGGTTCAAAGGAGATATCGTACGTGCTAATTTGCACTGACCATTTGGCCATCCTGCCTGATAGTTCAGGCTTACGTAGGAATGATTTTATGGGTAAGTTGGTCCTGACTACAATGGGGTGGCTTTCAAAATAAGGTCGCAATTTAGTACATGACATAATCAAAGCTAAAACATATTTCTCAAGTAGTCCATACCTCATCTCAGCATCCAGCAGGCTTTTACTTACGTAATAAACAGGGTGTTGTTAGTCGTCATGTTCTTTTACTAGGACTGCACTGATTGCTGTGTCAGTAACGGATAAGTATACTGACAGGGGTTCTCCATTTTCTGGTTTAGCCAGTAAGGGTGGAGATGATAGATAAGATTTCAAGTCTTGAAAGGCTGTCTCATGTTCATCCCTCCATTGAAACTGTTTATTCTTTCTGAGGTGGTTGTAAAATGTTTTGCATCTCTCAGAGGATCTTGGTATGAAACGGTTCAGGGCAGCTACCCGACCTGTCAGTTTTTGGATATCCTTGACAGATCTAGGCGGCTGTAGTTCCAGGATAGCTTTTATCTGTTCAGGATTGGCTTCTAGACCTCTCTTTGTGACCATGTATCCAATGAATTTGCCTGCCGAGACTCCAAAGTGGCATTTTGCAGGATTGAGCTTCATGTTGTATTTTTCCAATATTTCGAATGCTATTTCCAGATGCTTCACGTGATCTTCTGCATTTTTAGATTTTACCACCATGTCGTCTATGTACACTTCCATGATATCACCTATTTGGTCTTTAAACATCATGTTGACCAGGCGCTGGTACATTGCCCCTGCATTCTTCAGGCCGAACGGCATGGAAGAATAACAGTATATGCCTCGGTCTGTAATGAATGCAGTACTCTCCTGGTCAGCAGGGTGCATCATTATTTGATTGAATCCACTGGAAGCGTCCATGAATGTCAGCATTTCATGGCCTATTGTGGCGTCTACCATGGCATCAATATGTGGTAAAGGAAATGGGTCTTTGGGACAAGCTTTGTTCAGGTCAGTGTAGTCTACACAGACTCTTCACTTTCCATTCTTTTTTTGCACAACAAACACGTTAGCCAGCCACTCAAGGTACATTACTTCCATGATCATTCCCATATCCAAGAGTTTTTCCACTTCTTCGTTAATTATGACATTTCTTTCAGCTGTAAATTTTCGTCTTTTCTGTTGCACGTGCTAAAAAGATGAGTCAATATTGAGTTTATGTGTAATTATATCGGCACTAATTCCAGTCATATCAAAATGTGACCAAGGAAACCAGGATGATTTATTTTTAAGAAACTTTACCAGTTCGGGCCTGACACTATTCGGGGCATCAGATCCTACTAAAACATACCTGTCAGGGTACTCAGGGTCCAGAATTACTTGATCTGTTTCCATTCTGGGAGGTGCTACATAAGTGCTCTGACGAGTCTTTGTAATTGCTATGCAAGGGACTTACCTGCCTTGGAAGGCTTCAAAGCTGTTGTGTAGCATTCCTGGGCTATCTTGTGATCCCCTTTGACTGTGGCTATGCCCCAGTCTGTTGGTATCTTGATACACTGGGGATAGGTTGATGGCACAGCCTTGACATTACGAATCCAGGGTCTACCCAAGATCGCGTTGTAAGATGACAAGCAATCAAGGACTCCAAATATCTCATAAGATGAGACTCCTTCAACGTAGGTTGGGAGGTGGATTTCTCCTAGAGTGCTCCTGGTTTCGCCACTGAATCCTACCAGGACACTGGATTTTTTGGTGATTTGGTCCTCGTTGATTTTCATGGCTTTCAGCACGTCAAGCATGATCAGGTTTACTGAGCTGCCTCCGTCTACCAGGATCCTTCTCACTATGGCGGTTCCAATCTACATAGAAATTACCAGGCCATCATGATGAACATCAAGAATACCTACCATGTCACAATCATTGAAAGTGATTATTGGAATATGGTCTGGTTTGCATGGTGAGACAGTCCTTGGCGTCCTGGTTATCTTTTTTACTACTAAACTAGTTAGGCCGCAGATTTCTGATCCACCAGATATGAATTTTACTTCGTATATTGGAGGTGGTGGAGGGAGGCTGCGATCCTACTTGTGCTCCTGATCCTCTTTGCCCTGGTTCGCACTCTTGTCTTTCATCTTGATCAGGTCTTTTAGGTATCCGGATTTCAGCAGATTGATGCGTGACTATAATATGATGTTTTACACCCTATTTTACACGCATTTCTGAGCCTTATTATGTAATTTACACTACTATATTTCCTATTTCCGTCTACTCTCGTGTTTTTATGTAATATTGCACATTATAGCGGAAATGAGTAGATAGTGGACCAAATCTTGACCCCAAGAGCTAATATTTGGAAGGACATGAATACTTGACTCGGACTTGAAGTTTAGGATGCGTTTCAAGGTCTAAAGATAGCAAAATCATGGTTGCGTACAAATTGCAAAGCTTAAACAAGCAAAGAATCGCTTCACATTACTACAGACTGCTTAAAATAGCTATATCTCGAGTTCTATATCGGATATTCGAGTGATTCCAATTGGTGGTGAAAGCTTATCCTCTGCCGTGTATAACACCTGATTTGACCAAGTAACGAAGAAACGGCAGCCGTTTTAAGATCGGTGCGCGCTGGAGAATTTGTCAGAATGCATTACTGTACAGCACCTTTAGTCGATCGACTGGTCCCAGTAGTCGATCGACCGCACCACGAGACTGTCGTCAAAATTAAAATATTGGAATTCCGAAGCCCACTTGTAATTAGGTTTAGGAATAATTTACGTGACTTCTCTATAAAACGTAACATCATTCATCAGTTTTAGAGGGAGGTCTCTGGCATCAAAGAGAGGACATTAGGATAGTTTTAGATCTAGTTTTACATTAGTTCAAAGTCATTCAAATTCATTCAATTTAGTTTATTTCGCATTAAAAGTTCTTGCAATCGAATTCTTCCTGCCTCTTCTATTTCGGTAATTTCTATTCTTATTTATAGTTTACTTCAATTCTTGCAGTAGTTTAGAATTAGTAGTTAGATTCCAAAGCCCTAGTTTTCATTATTTCAATTTTATTGTTCAATCGTTTCAATCATGCTTTCTTTTATCGTTATTAGTAATTTCGTAGTCGTTATTAGTTTTACTATGCGTAGCTAATCCACCCCTGCTAAGATGTGAGGGGATCTGCAGCGTAGACGACGTAGAATAGGTAAACCTAATTCGGGTCTTGGTCGATCGACTGATATCAATAGTCGATCGACTGAGCCCGTTGGTCGATCGACTGGCTTAGATGGTCGATCGACTGTATCACGTAAGAATCAGCATTGTTCAATTGTTTTAATTGCAATATTTAATGAAAGACCGAGAGGATATTTGTTAAATGCTTAGGAATTGACGGATCCAATAGATCGAGAGGTAGGGGAGGGCAATAGACTACCAATTGAACGACTGAATTATACTAAGATCGAAAGATAGGTAAAATTTAGGCATTAGGAATCATTTTTCAGGGCGAGAGCTAGTATTAGTGATACTTAGGGACCCGTAGCTAGATCGAAAGATGCTACTTGTTAAGTAGGACCGAGAGGACTACTTATTTGCCCTTCTTACATGATTATATCAGACTTACTTAGGATACCGCCGTCGTAGCTGTAGTGAACCGACCATCTTAGCTTCCCTTTTATTATTGTCTACACCTTTTTATTTAATTGCTTTAGTTATAGTTTTTATTTTATTCGCATTTAGTTAGTTATTATTAAAATCAACCCCCCCCCCCCCCCTTTCCTTAGACTAAATATAAACAGATGAATCTCATAATGTCTCCCTGCGGATCGACCCTGCTTACCGCTAACTTCTGTTAGTAGTAAATAGGTTTATAAATTTTATTTTTGATACTAAACGACGGTATCAAATTTTGGCGTCGTTGCCGGGGGGAGGCAGCGTAGTTTTATCTTTTTTTATTTAGTTTATTTCTTGTCTCAAGGAACTTCGGTTCCTTGAGACCGTTCATATGTTTTTCGTTCTTCTCTTTCCGCAGGAAGAGAACAAAATTTTTGGTGCTTATTTAGCCAGACTTTCGGTGTGGCTCGAGCCCAGACGAGATGCATTTTCTGAACTCCAAATGTGCTGGACTATCTTTCGGGGTATGTATGACCCTCCTCTAGCATACCTAGAATCTATTGGTAAGTGGGATTTCGAAGGAATCTCCGTAAATGAGGTATTAGAATTCTTTGATTGGTTTGCTGCTGAATCTCTTAAACCCAACTTTTCTCTTCATGTTGACTCAGATGAGGGAGTGGGTGAGACTTTAGAAAACGTTTTAAAAAATGCTGACGAAGACATAGAGGAGTCCAATAGCGTGGTTGACAATCCTTTTTATGAGGATAGTTTAGAACCCCTTTATGATTCTTGCACTGATAGTGAGGACGATTGGGAGGATCTTTTTCAGAACCTCCAAATTGACGAGTCTAACGATAAGCAGAGTGAGGAGGAAAATTTTTATAGTCTTGAGGTTATATGGGATAACTATGACAATGTAGATGAGCCTATTATAGGGGACCCGATTGACCCATTTGACTTTACAGCCCCTTGCATCTGGAATGATTATCCACCTTCTCCTTTAGCCGGCCAGATTCCTCCACCTCACAGTTCTTACCCGTCTGAGCATCTGGATTCTACTCGCGTTATTTTTGAGTCAAATGCTACAGAGCTCCTTTATTTACCACTTGCGGTTAATTTGAGCTTCTATATTCCGCCCTTAGCTGGAGGGAGGAATAATTTTGTGAATGATTTTAGGAGCTGTCATAAGAAAATTTGTTAGGCTTAAATGTTATTATATTTTACTTTCCTATGCTATTGCTGTCTTATGGTGGTACTTACAGTTTTGTGTAGCACATGCGCAGAAGTTTGATAGGTTGCTGCGAGCTTTGAGCTGTTTTGATTGGGCTCAATTAGAGTAGTTGGCTGAAGAAAAAGAAGTCGAGCGGGACCTGACTGAAACTAGCGCTAGCCGGGAGGCAACTCGGAGTGTGATTTTTGTTATCTTGCGAATAAGCTTTGTTTTACAACTCTATAGACTTTGCATTTGGGTTTAGCGCAATTTTGGGCGCTGTATTTATGTGCAATTTGCAGGTTTTAGACCAAGTTAGCTCAATTTATTGAGTTAATTCGAAGAAAGTACTGTTTCATCAAGTAAGTCAGTCGATCGACCAGTACCAGCGGTCGATCGACCACTATTGTTGTTGTACCTGTTTCGCGATCATTTCCCTGCTGTGTTTGGTCGTTTTGTGGATCGGGAATGGGAGTTTTTCTCTCTTTCCTTTTCCTCTCACATTCATTTATCGCTTTCTTCTGTTTTATTTCTTTGCACATTTTTACCGCTCCCTCTTTTTATTCACGAATAATGCGTGGTATTCTGTCTTTTCAGGTACTTATTGGTAGCACATTGCTCTTTGAAACCTCCTAGCTCACGCTGGTTTGGGGAGGTTTCCTTTTGCGCTTAAAATCTTGTGAGTTTCCGAGTTCCTTTTCATGTCTTATTTAGTTATTTATCGCAAATTCCCATTTCCCTTGATTATTTTCTCATATGATTTTGCAAAATGGGGACATTGTGTGATTGGTTTGGGGAAAGATTTTATGTCGCATTTGCATTGTTTTTATTGCATTTCAGTTACACGTTTATTGCATTTCTGCTTGCATTGTATTGATTTCCTATATATACAAAAATCAAAACTCAATAAAATTGAAAAAATCCCAAAAATTCAAAAAAATTCACGTTTATTTTAGCATGTAGGTCGAGTCGGAACGGTAGTAGTTCAATGATGACATTGCATTTTCAGCTGTTTATGCCTAAGCCGTGCTTAATTGACATGTTATTAGGAGAATCACATATGCATATCTACGAGTTTTCGTTAATTTATTCGCTGAATCTTGAGACTTGACTTAGATTTTTGGCAAACTACATTATATTCTGAGTTTTAGAGCCTTATAACTGGTAACATTCATGACCGGTTTATTTAGGAATGTGAGTAGTACTCCTTATGAGGCATCTTACATAAATATGCATAAATATGAACTTAATCTGCTTAATACCTGTATGCATTCGGGTTTGTGGTCAGTTGACACATGTGGAAGAGGTCCCCCTTTATTCATTTTACCCATAAGCCACACAAAAGCCAAATTTGCCTTTTTTGTCCCATAAGCTACATTCCATATTTAGCCTACCCTTGATGAGCTAGTATTGTTAGTCGTTCGGGAATATTTTATTACATTTTGGTTTTTATGTCTCGTGTTGAGAATATGTTGGTGAAATGTTGAAGGGAAAGAAAAGAAAAAGAAAAAAAATAGAAACAGAAACAGGAATTCGAAAAAAAAAGATCAGTCGATCGACCGTCCCACTTGGTCGATCAACTGCTTGCTGCAGTAGCGAAAGAAAGTTCGAAAAATCACATGGTTTTTTATTATTATTAGATGGTGATTTTGTTCCCATGTTGTGATTAATATTATTTGGGGAATTAATATATTGTTGAATTGTGAGATTAGTGCTTGATATTTAGCACCGTTTCGATTGAAATCTTGAGTATGAAGTTGAAATATTTTATAGTTTGGTTTTCATTAGTTACTAGCTTGGCTTTAACTCCTTTATCCAAATTCATTTTAGCCTCTTCTTACCCATAGCCTCACATATCCAAATTTACCTCGGCATGTGTCATGGTCTTTTATGGTTGGAATGCATATGTATGGTTGTAGAGATCATTTTCATATTAGATTACAGGCATGTTCTTATAGGTCGTAGTTAGGTGAGAGTCATTACAAAATTACTTCTTATTTGTGTGATTTGGCGACCCGTGAGAGTCCAATATGATAAGTCTCTATAGTTTAAAGTTCAGCAATTTTTAACGACTATATAACTCGTTTGCATGATTCATATTGCTATTTGATTGTCAATTGTTGCATTAAACTGGTTTAGGCTTTATCTGTTGCATTTCGCTCTAAGAATGAACGCGTTCCATTAGGTCCCAAGATCGAGTCTAGTTCTTGCTTGAGGACAAGCAAGGGTTTGGTTTGGGAAAGTTTGATGCGCGACTATAATATGATGTTTTACACCCTATTTTACACGCATTTCAGAGCCTTATTATGTAGTTTACACTACTATATTCCCTAATTCCGTCTACTCTTGTGTTTTTATGTAATATTGAAGATTATTGCGGAAATGAGTAGATAATGGACCAACTCTTGACCCCAAGAGCTAAGATTAGGAAGGACATGAAGATTTGACTCAGACTTGAAGTTTAGGATGCGTTTCAAGGTCTAAAGTTAGCAAAAGAATGGTTGCGTACAAATTGCAAAGCTTAAACAAGCAAAGAATCGCTTCACATTGCTGCAGACTGCTTAAAATGGCTATATCTCTAGTTCTAAATCGGATAATCGAGTGATTCTAATTGGAGGTGAAAGCTTATCCTCTTAGCTATCCAACGCCATGTAGAACATCTGATTTGACCAAGTAACGAAGACTGGCAGCCGTTTTAAGATCGGTGCGCGCTACAGAATTCGTCAGAATGCATTACTGTACAGCAACTTTGGTCGATCGATTGGTCCTAGTAGTCAATCGACCGCACCACGAGACTGACGTGCAATTAAAAGATTGGAATTCCGAAGCCCACTTTTAATTAGGTTTAGGAATAAATTACGTGACTTCTCTATAAAACATAACATCAGTCATCAGTTTTAGAGGGAGGTCTCTAGCATCAGAGAGAGGACATTAGGATAGTTTTAGATCTAGTTTTACATTAGTTCAAATTAATTCAAATTCATTCAATTTAGTATAATTCGCAATAAAAGTTCTTGCAATCAGATTCTTCCTACCCTTTCTATTTCGGTAATTTCTATTCTTATTTACAGTTATTTCAATTCTTGCAGTAGTTTAGAATTAGTAGTTAAGTTCCAAAGCCCTAGTTTTCATTATTTTAATTTTATTGTTCAATTGTTTCCATCATGCTTTCTTTTATCGTTATTAGTAATTTTGTAGTCGTTATTAGTTTTACTATGCGTAGCTAATCCACCCCTGCTAAGATGTGAGGGGATCTGCAGCGTAGACGGCGTAGAATAGGTAGACCTGATTCGGGTCTTGGTCGATCGAGTGATGTCAATAGTCGATCGACTGAGCCCGTTGGTCGATTGACTGGCTTAGATGGTCGATCGACTGTATCACGTAAGAATCAGCACTGTTCAATTGTTTTAATTGCAATATTTAATGAAAGACCGAGAGGATATTTGTTAAATGCTTAGGAATTGAACGATCCAATAGATCGAGAGATAGGGGAGGCCAATAGGCTACCAATTGAACGACTAAATTATACTAAGATCGAAAGATAGGTAAAATTTAGGCATTAGGAATCATTTTTCAGGGCGAGAGCTAGTATTAGTGATACTTATGGACCCGTAGCTAGATCGAAAGATGCTACTTGTTAAGTTGTACCGAGAGGACTACTTATTTGCCCTTCTTACATGATTATATCAGACTTACTTAGGATACCGCCGTCGTAGCTGTAGTGAACCGACCATCTTAGCTTCCCTTTTATTATTGTCTACACCTTTTTATTTAATTGCTTTAGTTATAGTTTTTATTTTATTCGCATTAAGTTAGTTATTATTAAAATCAAAACCCCCATTTCCCTTTAGACTAAATATAAACAGATTAATCTCATAATGTCTCCCTGCGGATCGACCCTGGTTACCGCTAACTTCTGTTAGTAGTAAATAGGTTTCTAAATTTTATTTTTGATACTAAACGACGGTATCACAGATAAGCCACTTCTTTCCTCAGGGTGAAACAGTCATCCGTCGTGTGTCCAATGTCCATGTGGAATTTGCACCATTTGGAATTGTCACTTCTAGGGTTGGGATTTTCCGACTTTCTGGGCCATCTGACTACAGATCCCATGTTGTCAAGTCTCTAGATTAATCCTGCAATATCAACACTGAAGTTATGTTCGGAAATAGGTGGAAAAAATTTTAGCCTTACCTTGATACTCGTGAGCCAGGTTAACTTCTAGTTGATCTGGTCTGGAATATGGAGTAGGCCTATAGTTGTTTCCTTTGTTGCTCTTCCTACTACTCCTCACATAATCCTTTGGTCCACTAGGTGATCCTAGTTTGTAGCTTTTATCTTCTTTTAGCCTGATAAAGGCAAGAGTCTTGGCCTGGACGTCGCAAGAGTCTTGGCCTGGACGTCTACGAAGGTATGGCAGGGATACTTAGTGAGCTCGCTGTATAAGTCACTGTGTGGTAGCAACCCTTGCCTGAATGCCTTCACTGCTGTTCTAACGTCACACCTGGCAATTGATACTTTCTCTTTGTTGAATCTTGCAAGGAATGTCCTGAGAGTTTCATCAGGCTTCTGTGTGATTCGGTAAAGGTCACTGGATCGTTTCTCCAACTCTCTGCTACTCGCAAACTGCTAGTTGAAATTGTTGATCAGGTTGGTGAAGGAATGGATGCTCCCAGTTGGCAGGTTGATGTACCATTGCAGAGCAGGGCCGGTCAGGGTCGTTCCAAATCCCTTACACATGCAAACTTGTCTAAATTCGCTGGGAATAGATGCAGCCAATATTTTTTGTTTATAGAGAGCCACGTGATTTTGTGGATCTGTGGTTCCATCATAGACCCTCATGGATGGGACCACAAACTTCTTTGGTAAATCTACTTTTGCTATTTCGTCTATGAAAGGCGAATCAAAGATAAATGTCGTGGGCAGCGACTTCTTCCATGCTGGCAGGTACTCCAGGTATCTTGTCAAATTTTCCATTGAGTTTCTTGATCTCCTGAACCACTGCCATCATGATGGCTGCTGCAGATTCATCAGGTTTTTCATTGTCATTCTTTGGTTCACCGTCACCATCAACATTAATGAATTTAGAACCACTTGGGCTCCCAAAACTGGAGAAATCAATGTTTTTGACGATTGATTCAAATGGGGTTCCTGGCTGAAATATAGAGCCTGCTCCTTGGGTTTTCTCTAATTTTTGTTTCAGAGCTGAATCAGATTCTCTTAGTTGCAGGATTTGTGCTTCAGTTTGGGCTACTTTTTCTTTCAAGCTTTCCAACTCAGCGATTTGCTGGAGAGCTGCGTTCAATTGTTCTTCAATGGTAGGCTGAGCCATTTTTGTAGGATTCTTGAGTTTTTGTAAGATGAGAAAAAAGGATTTAAAGAGCTAGATGGCCCACGGTGAGCGCAAATTGTTTTGTGTGGATTTTGCGCAAGGCGAAATCAAGCTAGGATAGATTTGGATAGGGTTAACTAGCTCTAAATGCCCTAATAGTCAGGTCGTCAGGGGCAAAATATAAATTGTAAATGCAATCAAAAATAACAACAAGAAGACAAAGAATTTTGTACGTGGAAAACCCTTAAATGGGAAAAAACCACGGGCACCAAGCCAGGAGAGGATTTCACTATTGTATTATGTATTGAGCACAATTGGACATAATTATCTATGAATGAAATGAGAATGTTGTATATTGCCTTGTCTTGTGATGATCCTTCAAATGATTTCCAAATATCCCATATATAAGCTCTTGTTGAATGGTTGTGTGATGGCGGCATTAATGTGGATTATTCTCCTTAATTACCCGCAATAATTGCCAATATTACGTCCTTAATTACTGCATTTACTGCGAGATCTTCCTATTCAATGATGCGCACATATTCCTTTTGTAATGTCTTCCTGGTCTGATATCGTCCTGATATTTTGACCGTTGTACTCTCCATGGCCTGGCGCCTATCTTCATGTGTCCTGATACCCTGACACCCTTACAGCCTGATGGTCAGGTTAAGGTGAGATACTGATCAGGGACGTCTGCGGATTTCCATGCCTAACAAATGTCATTATTGTTAGTTGTGAAATATCGAGTTCTGCCCTCAGAAACTCGACCGAGCACTGGATACTAGGCCGAGTACTGAGTACTCGACCGAGTTCTTGCTGGTACTCGACGGAGTACCCTGATGGTAGAGATAAGGCAATTGGCATCGGTACAATGACATCGGTTCTACTAAGAACCGATGCCAATTATAGTTTAGAGCGATATTGGCATCGGTTGTTACTAAAAGACCGATGCCATTATTGTCCTTGGACAACTAGCATCAGTTGTATAATATAGCTGATGCCATTTTTTCTCTCGTTTTATACACAATTACACACCCACAACTTTTCGTGTTACTTGACCTATCCATTCTCCTTGCATCCGCTGCCATGTCGCTTATTAGCGGCCACCACCATCACCACGTCGTTCATCACCTCGCTTGCCCGATATTGACTTCTGCCCTATGTCCGCCTCACTTCCCTTGCCCTACCCCCACCTCCAGACCATCCCACAAAACCCTTCTTCACTCAGATCCACGCTCGTCATTTCTTCACTTGACCACAACTCCTAATCCACACAAGCGTGGCTCCTTCTTCAAACCGAGCAGGTATTAATTTTATTTTTTCAAAAAATTCAATTAGTTTTCAAAAAATATGATCTACTGTAAGAAAAATGTCGGGTGTTGTGTGGTGTGCGGAAGATGTTCGATGAATTGTCTGACAGAGATTGTGTCTTTAAATTATCTCTGCTAAGTGTGTTCTTAGGGTTATTTTGTTGATTAATAATGTTATTTTTCTACCCTAATCGAATAGGTGATGGAAATAATGAAATCAACAATCAGGATTCAAATTCGTATACTTGGAGATTTGATATCGGTCAGCAAAGGTGATTTTGATGCCCATTTGATTGTTTAATTGTTTTTCCTACATTTTTTTAGTGTAGTTAATCTTTGCACTGCTGTCAAACTTTACTTGAAATCACCATTATTTATAGCTATTATTGCATTGTTCATATGTATTTCTAAATCTCACTTTATGAATGATATGAGGCTTGACTCATGTACAATAAAATTAGCTAACTAATGATGGGTGCATAAAACTTTGCTATGGCTTTCTTATTTGTATTAATCTATTGTTCAAATGATGTTTGGGTGTTAGACTATTGCCCCATGTTTTCAGGTTTCAATATTACTATATTCATCATCGAACTGTCTGTAAATTGTTAAATCTCACTTTAATCCACTTATATAGCTTGACAGTCCTTTTTTTTAATGTAGAATTGGTAAAGAAAAACTAGGTGTCGTAAAAAGCTAGAATTAACCTACCAAATTAACAATTTATAAGCCAAACTATACTCTAGACTACTCCAAATGATAAAGTAATATAGTGCAAGCAAGGGTCGGTCCCAAGAGAAGGTCTTTTAAGCTAAAAACTCGAAATGTAAACTATTGACTACTAATGACAAAGCTATGGACAAACAATGGTTATTCACAATGGCGAACAATAGAGAGACATAAAAAGGGGGGTTTTTGAGTTGATTGGTAACATGAAAACAAAGTAAAGTTGCAATCTTTTTCTAACAAGCAATATGACAAACACTTGGTGAGCAAGATGATTCAATAATTAAGAGAGCTTGGTGCAATTCTTCCTTTGTAACCAACAATGGTAAAGTTTAACTCTTTACTATTTCTCCTTCTAATTTCTACCCAATACTTTCAAGTCAAGATAATAACATGCACAAATTAAACCATCTAAGCATGTCCTCCAAGTTTAATCAACAATTCATTAAACCATGAGTGCAAATCAAACATGAGCAATAAGAGTTGTGCCAAGACAAGAAGCTAGGATCAATTCTCACAAGATTAAACCATACAAATGAGAAAAGACATGAAATTTCCTACTTATTGCATGAATCCTTTAAACCAAATCAACATACAACAAGCTTGCTCCAAACAATCCTAGATAAATTAAACAATTTCTCTAGAATTTGCAATAGTTGAACAGATAAGAAGCATGGATGGCCAACCCAAACATAAACTCAATCAACATGAAGATTAAGCATAAGGAAAGATCATTAGATAAATAAAAGGAGATTAAAAGAGTCTTACAATACCAAAGTTGGAGACTTTGGATGAATTACACCAAGAAAGGAAAAGATTAGCCTTCCATCTTCTTAGAAAAACCCAAGAAATGAAGAAAGATTAACATCCAAGCTAAAAGATTACAAATTACTTCCTAAAGTTCCAAGCTTTATTAACACACGAGCCTTTTTGAATTAATACTAAACAATATGATTTTTAGGTCTCCAAAATGTGAACTATTTATAAGGCTGCACACGAATCTAGGGTAATACGGGATTTGGGCTTAAATTTAAGCCAACGGGCTTAATAAAAGCCACGAGTATAGCACAACGGCAGATCAGGATGAGTGTGATCGCCGTCTGGATGGCAGATCGCCGTGGTGGATCGGCGATGATGGTGGCGATCGCCAAAAAGAGCCTGGAACGCAATTATTTCTTCACTTCCTCAACACGAGTTCTTCACTACTTAGCCTTCATGCTTCCTAGCAAGGAATGTCGGCTCCGTAACTGGTTCATGTAAGGTCGTCTCCGCGTGATTGCTTGTCTACTAGTGTGGCTAGAGGCTCGCTCTTGGGATTCCGGGTTCTATCCTCATACGAAGCTCCACACATGAATCAAAACGCATTAGTTATGACAATCATCGGGACGGGAAGATTAACTCTTGATTCCGACAAAAGGACCCTTAATTAAAAGCATACTTGGCCTAAGAAGGCCCTAGTGACTCGACACTTCTTGACTCTATCAAACTCCCCCACACTTGGACTTTTGCTCGTCCCGAGTAAAACTCAAGAAAGCATTCGGCAAGTCCATAAGCGGGTGTGGGATTGAATGATCACTCTTCCCTCACCTCTTCCTCCTTATATCTCCCTCTTGAACTACCACCAATTAAAGAGAAAATCTAGACTCAAAGGTGACACAAACTCTCCTCTCACTCACCCTCCTTATATCATCCCTCACACAAGACACGACACAACTCCAACTCCGACACATCACGCAACTCCACCCTTCTTATATCACCAAAAAAGAAGTGGCCACTCTTGCCTTATCCCAAGGCAATAGCAAAGTGACCCAATCAATCCTCCAAATCATTTATCTTCCCCTTATCTCACCCCCTTATCACTCCATAAAGAGTAAGATCATGCTACTTGGTTGGCCACACACCTATGTAATTCAACAACCAAAATAGCCAAAGCAAAAATCCACCGATTTGGGACAAGTTTTTTGACTCAAAATGAAATTAAATCCTAATCTAACCTCCTTCCAAGACCCTCCTTATCACTCCCTTCTTGTCCCTCCATCTTTTTGGTGGTGCATTTTTCAATTTCTTTGATTTTTTTGTTGAAAATCCCTCATTTTGCCTAAGGTGCCCTTTCGGGTTTTCACCTTAGCTTTTCCTTTCCTCTCACGGTGGCTCGCAACTCATTTCTTCATTTTGCCCGGAATGCCCTTTCGGGTTTTCATCCCGTCCTCGGCCACCTTTCCCAATCTTGCCTAGGCGCCCACCCTTGTGGGTTTTCACCTAGCCGGGATATTCGTTTTTTTTTTTTTTTTTTTTTATGCATTAAACAACAAGAAATTTACATATAATACAATCCAAATTCCTCCCCCACACTTACATTCCACATTGTCCTCAATGTGGAGGAGTCACAAACTTTTTCTTCAAGAATGAGAACCCGAGGCACTCCCTTGATCATAGGTGCCTTGGTTTTTCCACTTTCTTTCTCTTCGTTCTCTTTCTCTTGTGGCCCGGGCATAGTTTTGGTCCACATCTTCTTGGGTGATGGAGGGTGGGATGGTTGGGTTAAGAGACATGCCAAATAGACCACGAACTATCCCAAGCGTGTCTTCTTGGGTCCTTGCATCGTAGTATGAATCTTCGACATACTCTTGATATCTTTCATTTTGGACCCCAAATTGGTGGTCCATTTGGCCTCTCCACTCATTTTGCTCCTTCCACATGTTGGCATTGGCCGTCATTGTTTGGTCAAGTTGTTGTTGCCAACGACGGTTAGCCTCTTGGTTAGCAATCATTTCCCTCATCAAAGCCGTTTGATTTGTTGCGGCCTCCTCTATCAACTTCCCCCTATCATCAACCACACTTCTCCATTGATCTAGATTCTCCAATCTTGGCGTTTGTTGTTGTTGACAAGAATGGAGATTCTCCACACGTCCACTTATGGTAGTGAAAACCTCTCTTGTCTCTTTGAAATAATCGTACATATTTTGTTGCCAAGGAGCAACCGTGTCATGAGAGCCCTCCCCCGCTTCATACAAGGGGGTGTCCATGTCCACGGGAGGGTCATTTGGTGCCTCCTCTTCATCCTCATCGGAGGTAAAGTTCGAAATATCCATACGACAATAGAAGTTCCTACCATGGGTACCACTTGGCAAAGGAGAATTTTTAGGCCTCGGAAGCCTCAAGTATTTTTGCTTGTCGTGACCCAACCAATACCCCTTAAGGGGGTCATCCCTCACCTTCTTGAACAACTTACACTCCTCAAGGACCATATCATTGTAATAGGGAAGACCTTTAGTCTTGAAGATGTCTTGGGACTCATCAATGTCCCCATCAAAATACGTAACAAAGAATGTGATTCCCCCCCCCCCACAATTGATACTCCCTCCCGAACTTTTGGTCTTGTGAACCATGCATGCATCAATAAAAAGTTGTACCCAATCGGGCACTCCTACCCCCTCCGGGAGCATGGTCCACATGGTAGCTCGGATCTTTGCATTGACCATAGTGGGTTCTCCTATGGCATAGAAGATGGTGGTTATGAAGCGGGTGAGGAGTTGTACCACGGGGTTGGTGCAATAAGAAATCATGTTGTCATGTTTGGCATTTTTGGTTCCTACAATCTCGGTCCAAGCCGCATCACTCCGACTCCCGAGCATGAGAATGGGAGATGGGGGTTTGGAAATGGACAAGACCTCCCTCACTTGAGTATGGGTAAGGGTGTGCCACTTTCTATTCACTCTAAACCGGATTTTTTTCTCTCTTCCCTCCGCCACATTACACTCCGTCAAGGTAGAAAGGAACTCTCGGGTGTAGGAGGTGTAGGTGTAATCCCATAACCCATCATCAAAGTAGTCTTCTAGACCCACCTTAGCAAGCATAGTCCGGGTTAGAGTGCCCATGCCTAGGGCATTTAGAGTCTCGGGGGAAAGGAAACGGGTGGTTTTGATAGGTTGTTTTTGGTGAAGGCCGAGTTTTTGAAAGATTTTGAGTTGGTTGGCATCTAACCCTTCCTCCCCGGTAAAAATTGGTTCCCCCACATTTTCGGTCTCCTCTACAACCCTTTTCTTATTTGGCCTTCGGAATGGGTTTAAGCTTGACATTCTTGTACCTACAAGAGAGTTGATACAACACAAACAACACAAAATATGGCACTCAAAAATTTTTCACTCTTTGAGACAATTCACCAAACACTTGGTGTGCACTAGCTCAAGAAGAATTCAAAAGCTTTTGTTTGGTGTTTGTCTTGCCTCACCCAGAAAATTTTTCCACCAACAACAACTATAACATCAAGAGGCAACAACTAATCCAACTAATTCTCTTAAACAAGAAGAAATTCGGATTATAAGAGAGCAAGAAAAATGAAAGTAGAGTTTGGTTGTTATACCTCCCCGGATTCCACAAAAATAATGCTCCTTGTTGCTCCTAGTTGCTCAAAAACCCGTCTTAAACCCTTGAATTCCAATCTGAAAGCTTGAAATTTGAGGTCTTCAAAGTTAGGGTTCTTCAAAATTTTGGGGGAAATTTCTGATTGTTGGTAGAATCAAAGGTATTTTGTGTTTGTGAGGGGAATATGGTGGCCTAAAGAGTGAAGGATTGAAGATTTGATGAAAGTTGGGAAGGATTTTGGGTGATTTGGGTGGAAATAGGATGATTGAAGGGAGATGGGGGTTTGAGGTGCTCGAAAATTCTGAAATGAGGAACAAAGGGGAGTCTCGTGGGTAAATTTAGAACAATCCCGTACTGTAGCAAAAACGGCAGACTGCCGTGGTTTTGGCAGACTGCCGATGGGTATGGCAGTCTGCCAAAATCCCCTGATGTCACATATTTTTGTTAGCTAAATTTTGGTATAAAACCAAAATTTAGCTACTAAAGCTTCACCTCTTCCTTGCTCCTTCCCTTAACAAACTTCTATTCAACTTCCCATCCACATTTCCGTCACTTCACCGATGACATGCTTCCCGAGGTGGTGTAAAAATCAACTTTAAACTTCATAGAAGCATTAGTAACTTCATGAATGTTAATGCAAGTATTATTAACAAGAATGTAAATGACGGAATGATAAATGACGCGAATTTAAATTCTACCTATAAAAACGGGAAATTCTACACTAAAAAGAGAATATTTACAAATTTGTGCCATATTTTTAACGTCGATGGCTCGACTTAGTCAATGTTGGAGAATCAATCTTTGTAAATTGGATCTTCTAAAAGAATATATTCTTCACCTTGTAGCTCGATTCTTTTATAGTAATGTTTCAACCTTTGCCCATTTACCTTTATAACTTTTCTCGAGGTCGGGTCTTCCACCTCCACCGCTCCGTGGGGAAAGACTTTCTTCACTTTGTAAGGCCTATACCACTTCGACCTTAGCTTGCCGGGAAAATTCTTGAGACGACTTTGAAAAACCAACACATCTTCTCCCTCTTTGAAAACTCTTCTTGTGACCATCTTGTCATGCCAAGACCGAGCCTTTTCCTTGTAGATGCTAGCATTGTCATAGGCGTTGTGCCTAAGCTCTTCCAATTCTTGGATTTGAAGCTTCCGGTGCAATCCCGCCTCATCGACATTTTGATTAAAAGCTTTGATTGCCCAATAGGCTTTATGCTCCACTTCTACGGGAAGGTGGCATCCCTTCCCATAAATTAGCCTATATGGGGACATGTCGATTGGGGTCTTATAAGCCGTTCTATAAGCCCAAAGAGCATCTTCAAGCCTCTTGCTCCAATCCTTTCGGTCGGGATTGACCGTTCTTTCCAAGATGTGTTTAACCTCCCGGTTAGAGACTTCCGCTTGGCCATTTGTTTGGGGGTGATATGCCGTAGAAACTTTGTGAAGCACACCATATTTTTAAAGCAAGGTTGAGATCATCTTGTTACAAAAATGAGTCCCCCTATCACTCACAATGGCTTTTGGGAAGCCGAACCTGGAAAATATATTGCTTTTGACAAATGCTTGCACCGTCTTTGCATCATCACATTTCGTGGGAATGGCTTCCACCCACTTAGACACGTAATCGACCGCCAAGAGGATATAGATGTATCGATAGGAATTAGGGAATGGCCCCATGAAGTCTATTCCCCAAACATCAAAAATTTCCAAGTAAAGCATCGGTTGTTGGGGCATTTCATTCCTACGTGATATGTTGCCAAAACGTTGGCATCTATCACAAGTAGTAACGAAAATATGAGCATCTTTAAACAACTTGGGCCAATAGAACACGCACTCAAGGATTTTACGTGCCGTTCTATGAGGCCCAAAGTGACCCCCACAAGCGTACTCATGGCAATGTTTTAGGATGGATGGGATTTCTACATCCGGCACACAACGTCGGATGACTTGGTCTTGACACATTTTCCATAAATATGGCTCATCCCATATATAGAATCTAGAATCGGACTTGATCTTGTTCCTTTGACTAGATGAAAGTGAGGTGGGAAACTTCTTGGTGACCATGTAATTGACAAGGTTGGCATACCAAGGCTCAACGGCCTTCATGGAATAAAGAGATTCATGTGGTAAGCTACCGTCAACTACTCCCATAGTCTTCACGAGATCCTCATTGATGTGAAGCCTACTCAAATGGTCGGCCACCACATTAGCACTCCCTTGCTTGTCCTTGATCTCTATGTCAAACTCGCTCAACAAAAGCACCCATCTCATGAGCCTTGCCTTGGTGTCTTTCTTGTCTACAAGTTGCCTTATAGACTTGTGATCGGTATAGATGATGACCTTTGCACCCAAGAGATAAGCCCGGAATTTTTCAATGGCATACACCACCGCTAAAAATTCCTTTTCCGTGACGGTGTAGTTCCGTTGAGCATCATTCAAGAGTGAAGAAGCATATTGGATCACATATGAAGCTTTGTCATCTTTTTGTCCCAAAACGGCTCCAATGGCAAAATCGCTTGCATCGGTCATGATCTCAAAAGGCCGATCCCACTTGGGTGCTTGAATGATTGGGGCCGATATAAGTCTCTCCTTCAACAAGTCAAATGCTTCCCTACAATGATCATCAAACACGAACTCCACATCCTTGTGCAAAAGTTTGCACAAGGGGTTAGCTATTTTGGAGAAATCCTTAATAAACCTTCGATAAAAACCCGCGTGTCCTAAGAACGACCTCACGTCTCGAGTATTGGATGGATACGGTAAGGTTTTAATCACATCCACCTTTGCCATATCCACCTCAATCCCTCTTTTCGACACTATGTGTCCTAACACGATTCCGCTACTCACCAATAAGTGACACTTTTCAGAATTTAAAACGAGGTGAGAGTCTATGCACCGTGATAGGACCATAGCGAGATGGTCTAGACATGAGTCAAATGAGTCCCCATGAATGGTGAAGTCATCCATGAAGACTTCCAAAATACGCTCCACATAATCCGAAAAAATGCTCATCATGCATCGTTGGAAAGTGCCGGGGGCATTGCACAATCCAAAGGGCATGCGGCGGTAAGCATAAGTACCAAATGGGCAAGTGAAGGTTGTTTTGGATTGATCCTCCGGGTGAATGGGGATTTGAAAATACCCGGAATACCCATCCAAAAAACAATAGTACTCCTTCCCACCTAACCTCTCTAGCATTTGATCTAGAAAGGGTAGGGGGAAATGGTCCTTCCAAGTGACTTGGTTGAGGCGGCGATAATCAATACACACCCTCCATCCCGTTTGTAAACGGGTGGGGATCAATGCCCCTTGAGGGTTTTTGATTACTGTCACCCCTCCCTTCTTTGGCACAACTTGAGTAGGACTTACCCATTGGGAGTCACTAATTGGAAAGATAATACCCATTTGGAGAAGTTTGATAACTTATTCCTTGACAACTTCCATCATAGGTGGATTAAGCCTCCGTTGTGGTTGCCGGACGGGTTTTGCATCCTTTTCCAATCGAATTTTATGCATGAAAGTGCTTGGACTTATCCCCTTGATATCCGCGATGCTCCATCCAAATGCTTCTTTGTACTTATGCAAAACATCCACCAATCTCCTCTCTTAATCACCTTCAAGTTGGTTTGAAATTATGAGGGGTAGAGTGTTATTTGCCCCAAGAAAGACGTATTTCAAGTGGTCGGGAAGTGGTTTTAGATTGGGGGTGGGTGGCTTAATGATGGATGGAAGTGGTCTTTCAAGGGAGGCCTCTAGGGGAAGGAATTTGGGGTAGCTAGGATTTGTCTTCAAGCAAAACAAGTATTCGTGGAACAGGGGATTTGGCAGACTGCCAGGGGTGTGGCAGACTGCCATGGCAGACTGCGGTTTATCCGGCAGACTGCCGTGGCAGACTATGGAGGTCATGGCAGACTGCTGAAATCCCCTGATATCGCCCTCTATCTTTTCCATTTGATCGTCATCAAGGGTTATTTCCTCCTCTAACTTGTTGACATAATCCTGCACATCATTATACAACAAAAACCGCAACCCTTCTTTCTCGACATTGTTATTGAGGGCCACCTCAAGTGGGTCCCTACGACTCAATTGGTAAACATGATTTGCCAAAGGCTCAATTTTGTCAAGAAAGTAGCAAAAACTCAAGTCATCATTCTTCTTCATTGTTTCATACACATTATACTTCAAAGTTTTTCCTTCAAATTCCATGGTCAAATTTCCATCATACATGTCAAGCTTGGTTTTGGAGGTTCTCATAAAAGGCCTCCCTAGCAAGAGGGGTGTAGCCTTGGAGTCCGGCTCCATGTCCAAAACATAAAAGTCGGCCGGGAAAATGAATTTATCAACCTCTACCAACACATCTTCTACAAGACCTTTGGGGTGAATTGTAGAGCGATCCGCCAATTGGATCACAACATTGGTCTTAGACAAGGGAGGCGATTCTAAGGTCTCATAAATGGAATAAGGCATGACATTAATAGAGGACCCCGAGTCTAGCATAGCTCTAGCAAAAGCTTTTCCTCCAATTGAGCACGGTATAGTTAGCATGCCCGAATCAGCTAACTTTTTGGGAAGATTTTGTTTGAAAATTGTCGAGACATGCCTACTAACCGTGACTCTTTCAACTCCTTTCCTTGGCTTCCGTTTAGGGGTGCAAAGTTCTTTGAGGAACTTTGCATACCTAGGAACGGTGTTAATGATAGTAAAAAGAGGGATGTTGACCTCACATTTCCTAAAAGTCTCATAAAGATCGGTGTCTTTATCAAACTTCTTGGGACTTGTGAGGACACTAGGAAATGGTACCTCCGGTTCATACTCTTGTTCAATATCCTTGAGTTGATCCTTTGTGTTGGTGCTTCCCTCCTTTCCTTTGTCAATGCTCAAAGGACTCCTCTCTTTTTCCTCATTAGCTTTTGAAGATGATCCTTTCTCTTGTTCAACCACAAGCTCTTCTTCAATGTCAATAACCCTTTCTTGTGACTTGCCCCTTCTCTTCTTCTTGGGAGGGGATTCTAAAGTTCTCCCCTTCCTCAATGTCATAGCACTAGCATTCTCTCTAGGAGGAAACGTAGTGGAGGGAATAGAAGTTGAGGTTCTTTGATTTTTCTTGGCAAGTTCTTGGGCAATTTGGCCAAGTTGGACTTCAAGGTTGGCAACCTTGGCATCACTAACATTCTTGTCGGCATCAATCTTGTCAAGCCTCTTGTTCGTTTTGACTTGCTCTTGCAAATTGTTTTTAAGCAAGTCTTGAACACTTGGTTCCCTTTGAGAATTGTTGTTACCTTGATTGCCAAATTGGGATGATTGACCTTGGTTTTGGTTTCTACCTTGGTTGTTGAAATTCCCATTCCTATTTCCTTCTTGATTGAAATTCCCATTCCTATTTCCTTGAGAGTTTGAACCTTGACCTTGTCGGGAATTTTGGTCCCTCAAGTGATTGAATTGACCATTCACAAAGCTCTTTGAGGTGTCACCACCCCAACCAAGTCTAGGATTGTCTCTACTCCCAACATTGTAATTGTTGCCACTAGGGTCATAATTGTAGTATCCTCCTCCGGAAGGATTCCTAGCATTGTAATCCCATACCCCATTTCACTTACATTCTGCACTCCAATTCCTTCTTCAATCATGATGGGGCAATTTTCCTCCAAATGAGGACCTTGACAATAGTTGCATTCCACTTTGTTCCCCCTTCCCCCATCCTTTTTTGGATTGTTCACTATCATATTCTTCACCAAGTGAGTCAAATCATTCACACTTTGCTCAAGGTTTTGATTTGATGAAGAAGAAGAGGTTCCCATTGAAGAAGTATTCCTTGTTCCCCGTTGAGTTCTTCCATAATTCCTCGTAGTAGAAGCAAGTCTCTCAATGATTTCCTTGGCATCCACTATGGAAAAATTTTCCAACCCTCCTCCGGTAGCGGAATTGACCATTCTTTGATCATCTTGGCTTAGCCCTTCATAGAAGTTCACAAGAAGATCATCATCGCTCAACCCGTGGTAAGGGCATTGAGCTACCAACTTTTTGAACCTCTCCCAATACTCATACATGGTTTCACCATTGAGGTCTTGTTCTATGGTAGTAATGGCCTTCTTGGCACGGTTGTGACGGGCATCGGGGTAGTACTTATCAAGAAAAGCCGCCTTCATTTCCTTCCAAGTTGTTATAGATCCCGCATCAAGATAAAAGAGCCAATCTTTGGCCGAATCCAACAAAGAGAATGGAAAAGCCCGTAATTTGAATTGATCCTCCGTCACCCCATTCGGAATAGCACCTTCACACATCATGTGAAATTCCGAAAGGTGACGGTTTGGGTCATTCCCCGCATGGCCATGGAACTTAGGCAAGTTATGGATAAAGAAGCCTTTGAGTTCGAAATTTGCATTGGCTCCTAGAGGGGGATAGGTGATACACAAGGGTTGCTCATCATAATTCCTTGCTCGTATCTCCCGGATGGTTCTTGTGTCATTCGCCATAGGGGGATACTGTACTTCAATCGGATTGACTTCAATAGGTTCTTCTAAAGGTTCTTCTAAAGGTGCTTCTTCTACTCTATGTTCTCTTTGTGCTCTTTGGTACCAAGGATTAGTAAATAACCACGAATATGCTCCAAAAGCGTCCTCTTCCACGGGGGTTGATTCACCGTGTTGTGGAGAACTAAACATAAACCTTCGCACTACACACACAAGTTAGAACTTCCACTTACTTATCCAAAACAAAGAGAAGAGAAATAAAAACTAACATGCAATTTAACAATCAAGCTTTTAGCTATGTTGCCCTTCCCCGGCAACGGCGCCAAAATTTGGTAAAGAAAAACTAGGTGTCGTAAAAAAGCTAGAATTAACCTACCAAATTAACAATTTATAAGCCAAACTATACTCTAGACTACTCCAAATGATAAAGTAATATAGTTCAAGCAAGGGTCGGTCCCAAGAGAAGGTCTTTTAAGCTAAAAACTCGAAATGTAAACTATTGACTACTAATGACAAAGCTATGGACAAACAATGGTTATTCACAATGGCGAACAATAGAGAGACATAAAAAGGGGGGTTTTTGAGTTGATTGGTAACATGAAAACAAAGTAAAGTTGCAATCTTTTTCTAACAAGCAATATGACAAACACTTGGTGAGCAAGATGATTCAATAATTAAGAGAGCTTGGTGCAATTCTTCCTTTGTAACCAACAATGGTAAAGTTTAACTCTTTAATATTTCTCCTTCTAATTTCTACCCAATACTTTCAAGTCAAGATAATAACATGCACAAATTAAACCATCTAAGCATGTCCTCCAAGTTTAATCAACAATTCATTAAACCATGAGTGCAAATCAAACATGAGCAATAAGAGTTGTGCCAAGACAAGAAGCTAGGATCAATTCTCACAAGATTAAACCATACAAATGAGAAAAGACATGAAATTTCCTACTTATTGCATGAATCCTTTAAACCAAATCAACATACAACAAGCTTGCTCCAAACAATCCTAGATAATTTAAACAATTTCTCTAGAATTTGCAATAGTTGAACAAATAAGAAGCATGGATGGCCAACCCAAACATAAACTCAATCAACATGAAGATTAAGCATAAGGAAAGATCATTAGATAAATAAAAGGAGATTAAAAGAGTCTTACAATACCAAAGTTGGAGACTTTGGATGAATTACACCAAGAAAGGAAAAGATTAGCCTTCCATCTTCTTAGAAAAACCCAAGAAATGAAGAAAGATTAACATCCAAGCTAAAAGATTACAAATTCCTTCCTAAAGTTCCAAGCTTTCTTAACACACAAGCCTTTTTGAATTAATACTAAACAAGATGATTTTTAGGTCTCCAAAATGTGAACTATTTATAAGGCTGCACACGAATCTAGGGTAATACGGGATTTGGGCTTAAATTTAAGCCAACGGGCTTAATAAAAGTCACGAGTACAGCACAACGGCAGACTGCCGGATGAGTGGCAGACTGCTGTGGCAGACTGCTGTCGATGGTGGCAGTCTGCCAAAAGAGCCTGGAACGAATTATATCTTCACTTCCTCAACACGAGTTCTTCACTACTTAGCCTTCATGCTTCCTAGCAAGGAATGTCGGCTCCGTAACTGGTTCATGTAAGGTCGTCTCCGCGTGATTGCTTGTCTACTAGTGTGGCTAGAGGATCTCTCTTGGGATTCCAGGTTCTATCCTCATACGAAGCTCCACACATGAATCAAAACGCATTAGTTATGACAATCATCGGGGCGGGAAGATTAACTCTTGATTCCGACAAAAGGACCCTTAATTAAAAGCATACTTGGCCTAAGAAGGCCCTAGTGACTCGACACTTCTTGACTCTATTAAGAATGGAGCAAAGGAATCCATCACCAAGCTTATCTCAGACCTGGATAGTGCCACCCTGAAGCCTAATGTTGGTGAGATCCTCTTACGCCTTCATCCTACTGCAGCTTAGTTTAACAGTACCTCTAGACGTCAGCCTTTTACATTTGGCAAATTTGACTTACCATAGTATGTATGGCCTCAACTTGGTTAGCCTTAGTACTTTTTTGTAACATGTTATCAGTGGACACTCTTCTAAATCTGTAATTGGTCATCATTATCATCATCCGCACATGATTGGATATGAAGCCTTGAAACATGGACCTATGGTTGAGAGTCTTGAGACATGAAACTTACAAACATATATCATTCTTTCAAGTGGGTTTTAAAATGTGGTAAATGCTGTTGTTAGTTTAAAAGAATAAAGCCCAACAATGATAGCGATGCTGCCATTTATTCTCTGAGTCAACTATGCAGGGGCTAAGGCCTAAGAGAGTGTTTCATATGCAGTGTTGAGTTGTGTATATATGATTCTTTACTTTTTGTGTGGAATTTAATTAATCTTTGTGTTTTTATGTTTGTTATGAACTTGGTACTAATGTCACACAAAGTTACCTGTTTTTGGTGTTATTAATCTAGCTAATGTGATGATCATTGATGAGACTTTTTAATTTGGCAGTGGGTGAAAAATGGGTGATTTATCAACTCGTTTTACTTATATTATTTTTCGACAATTAAGAGGCTCTGATATTATTTTTCGACAATCAGCTAGTAGGTTTTTTAGCAGCCGAACACTACCTAGGATACTAATGCAACTGTCCCTAACTGAAGTTTAACAATATCTCTAGATGTCAGCCTTTTACATTTTTGCATAATGACTAACCGTAGTTGGTATGGCGTGAATTTGTTTAGCCTTAGTACTTTTTTTCGGTTCATGTATCAGTGGATTCTCTTCTTAATTTGTAGTTGATCATCATAACCATCATCTACACATGAGTTCATACGAAGCCTTGAACATTTAGCGTGTTGCGAGTCTTGACTCTTGAAACATGAAACTTTCATACATATATCATTCTTCTTAAGTAAAATTTCAAGTGTGGTAGCTGATGTTCCTTCTATAAGCGTCTATTTATGGTTGTGTAATTAGTTAATTTTACTTACTCAATTAGTCTTGTGTAATTATTATCTCCTTTGTTACAATTGTTCTTGTTTATGCATTGTATTGCAGGCTAAACAATTACACTTCAATAGATGAATGAGGTTCGGTAGCTTCCGACTATATTGTAAAGAGAGTATATGATGTTGAGAATTTTTGACAATTTAGGTGTTCAAGTAGAACTTATATGTAGAGTAATATACTGAAAGGTTTGGATGTATGTATTGTAGTGAATTGTTTAGATGTTATTTTGTTCAATACTTGGATTTGACTTGGATTTCTATTAGTAAATGAAATTTGTAGGAAGCTTATTAAATTTGGATTGTTCAGTTACTATGAATGTGTTGTCTAGTATTTTGCAACTTTTATATAAATAAATTATAGCTCCAGGTAAATGTGCACGAAGAAAAGAAGAAAAAAATTTAAAAAGTGGTATCGGTTGCTATCGTACAACCGATACTAATATAGCAACATTGCCATCGGCTGTTAAGGTGGAACCGATGCCACTTTTGCCAAATTGGCATATGTTGGAAACCGATGCCAATTTGAAAATTAACCATTTACATCGCCATGATTGGCATCGGTTGAGAACCGATGCCAATGGGCATTTATGACCGATGCCAATCGCTTTAATTATACTAGTGGTGTTGAATCCGTGGTTGCTTTAAAGCTTGTGGTTTGATAGACTAAGTTGTTATACCTTGTTATATGCATATTCATAAGAATCTTGGTATTGATGTGGGTATGGTATGGTATTTGTATGATAAAATTTTGTGGCTGTACATCAGTTTGGTTGGAATTCAGACGGAAGTGATATGGGAGTTAGTATGGATGAAAGCATGATAATCATGTAGTACTCGGTGTTGTGTGTTGTATACGCCTTTCCTAGCATTGATGATTGCAAGTTATTTTATCTCCGCTTTATATGAACATGGTTGCTTTACTTTTGTTCCATACATGCTCATAATTGTTAGAAAGGGGTAAATAACATCGCGGCAAAAGAATTACTTCTGTTCCGTACATGCTCTATAGTTGGGAGTGAACTTCGGGGATGAAAATCCTTTTAAGAGGGGTAAATAACATCGCGGCAAAAGAATTTGCAAAGCTCGCGAAACTTCTTTAATATAGTTGCTTTTATTCTTTAAACTGTTGTTTTCATAACTTTTAATCGTTGTTATTTAAACTATTTTATGACATCAGTTTTGTTTTCTAAACAGTTTGACAACAGTCATTTTCTAAACTGTTTAGTGGCTTGCATATAGTAATAACATAGTGGCTTCATGGTCATCACAATCATGTCACGATAACTGGTGGTGTTAGACATGTAATGATAATAACCTTGTCTTTTATACGTTGGTGTTACTTGGTGTTGCATAAGTTACGTGGCTTTCCTTGTCGCATGAGTACGATATGATCCCTTGTGTTGCTTTGTGGTGTTGCATTGGGAAGTGTGGGACAAACTTCAAGCACGAGGTTCCTTTTAAGGGGGAAAGATGGTAATACCCGCCCTGTTAGAGACCCGTTGACAAACCTATTGAGAAAGGGAGAGCCTTAGCAAGGGAAACGGGAGAGATTAGTAGATCAATGTAACTCGATACTTGAACTAGTAGAGGCCACTCGGCCGAGTAGTTCAGGTACTCGACCGAGTGGGGCGTACTTGGTCGAGTATGTCTATACTCGACCGAGTACCTCGTCGGATAGCGCGTTAATATAAAACGCGGAGACTTTAAAGTAAATCATTTTTGACAATTCCTTTTCTCATTCCTAAACCTAATCTCTCTCTATATCTCTCTCTCTCTCTCTCTCTCTCTTTCTCTCTCTCTCTCTCTCTCTCTCTCTCTCTCTCACAATCCTCTCATCTCACTCTACACATCTTGGGTGGCCTTGAACGCTAATCCGGGAAGGGAGACGGGTTGTGCATGAAGTCGTCGAGTCGGGTTATCACCGTCGTCAGCATCGGTCTGCGTCTCAAGGTAAGTTTGTGAATAGTTGTTATCTTTTAATAGATCTTGAATACCTTAGTGATAGGATATGGTTGTTACTTGTACGATTCGATATGGAGTCTTGCTTGTCTTTATATGATGGACGCACTGTATGGGAAAAAATACCCTCTCATTTTCATCATGACGTGGCAACTCGCAATTGGATAAAATAAAGGCACACGGATCAACAACAAGGCAGTAGGCTGCTAGACGCAAGGAAGAACAAGGGGGGGTGAACCTGGACATTCAAGTGATACAAAGGCCACATTTTAATTAAATAACAAACATCCAGCAGGAACGTTGAAATCGTCAGCAGGAACATTGCGGTGATCAGCAAGAGCTTTGACAAAGTCTGCAACCACTTCCTATTTCGTAGGGAGTGGAGCATATGGTTGGGCATATGTAGGGAGCACGTGCAACCACTCCAAGAAAGGCTATTAAAGAGCAACAAACATCAGATTCAAGGGGATCCCTCATTTACTCCACTCAAAGAATTATCATTCACCACCTGCAATAATTGATAATTAACACACTTAGAAACATATACACCATTCGTGTCATTTGTACTTAGTCATTTGGAGATCACAGCTGGACCTCATGATCGTTCCACCTAGGTTCACCCTCGAATACTATTACTACTAGTGGATCATTGGTCGGATACCATTCCCCCCGCGGGTTTTCCCACATTTTGGGCTTTCCTCGTCACCATTTTGCTTGTGTCATTTATCTCTCTTTCTTTTTCGTTTGTTTTTCCTTTGCACTAGTTGTTTAATTTCGTTCTCGCTGTGTTCTTACTACTAATCTACTTCAATCCTTAATATCGTATTTTAATTAGAATAGCCGCATTGACTCACAAATATTTTGTCGGTAAAATCTTACCAAAACAGTTTTGCGCCCATCGTGGGGTATTGTGGTTAAATCTTGGTTAAAATACCACTTCTCGAAATATCCTAACATCACTATAGTTGATCATGTCAGGATCCAATCAGAACGTATCTGATCCGATGTGTACATCAGTGCACACTCCAGTAGTAGGGGCGACGCCAGCAACCACCGGTGTTCCAACAACGCGGTCCCTGTCACCAGAGTGACTGCAGGCCAGGCTCAGCCCCAAGTATTAGCAAAGCCTCCTTACTCCCCCAAAGTCACAGATTTGGGAGCAGGGCAGGCTGACAGATCACCGGTTATCAATCCTGTGCCAAAGCCTAATAGGGATGGGAGTCCGCAGCGCCCAGGATCACCAGGACACCTGACAGGAGACCGTCTCCCGGAAGGATCACAACCGGATCCGGTACAGCAGTTGCTCCAAGGGATGACATCCTTGCAGCAGGTGGTGATAGGCCTACAAAGGGACAACCAGTCCTTGCAGGAGAAGATAGATGCAGTGTCACCCCTGGGAATGACCCAGCAGATGGCAAGGTCAACACTCGGCCAGGGGAATGCCAGGGAGTACTCAGGGAGGCTACTACCGCAAAATCTAGTAACCAGGCTCAATATGGATATGCTGCCACCAGGGGTAACCACGCTACCCGAGTAAGTATATCCAGCAGGAACGGTGGCCACCCAAGGTACGATCCAACCATCAGGGGTTCCACCACCACCAAGGATGCCACAAACGTACCTCATGGTACTCAATCCTGTGGGATTAGGAGCACTGACTCCAGATCCCATATCAACAACCAGCAGTACGCCAGTGGTATCAGGGAGCAATCCAGGGGAACAGTCAGCAAGAAACGCAAATCCCAGGATGTGCTCCTATATGCCATATACTCCAGACAGCCAGTTCAGGCCTATTGTGAACTCAACACCATTACCTGGAAGCTACATGGTCCCTCCTTACATGCCAGGAGGAACACCAAATTTTGAGTCACGTTTTTACCAATTCGGTTAACAATAGAACATTATTTTATGCACGGGTATGAATTCTATAGACTCCAAATTTTCTAAAACACTTTTTAATACAAAAATAAAAGAAAATTTTAAAAAAATATATTAATGATAGGATTTACAGCTTAACTAGAGTTTTGAGAATCAAGGGGTGTAGGGTGTCTAACTGTCTACATTATTAATTAGACATCAATTAGTGTTTAACATTTGCTAGAATCCTTATTAGATATAATTAATTAACTAGCTTAGGACCCGTGCAAAGTTGCATGGGCATATAGAAAAAAAGTGTATAAATAATCTTTTAAAATTTTATTGTTATAAGAATATATTAATTTAAATGTATGATATGTAACACACACATAAAATTGCACTAAAAACCCACTTGAAAATCAAAATAAAATAATTATAAAGGACTCTGCAAATGACCACACATAAGTTCTAATAATATAACATTAAATCGGCTAGAGTAAACAATATTCTCTAATCGTTATAATAATTGATGTATTTAGATTACCACATTACAAACTTTATGATCCTTTGAAATCATTATTTAGTCGTGATTGTTTTGATCAAAATACTTTTAAATAATTGTAATTTGACTTATAAATTTGTTGCAACAATTAATTTCTCAATCCATTTTAAATTTCCTAGCTAGTTATCAAAATTTATGTCGTATATTTGCCGATCCTTTTGAAACCCAATTTATAATAATTTTACCATATGTAGATCTTGGCTTCTAAAACAAACATCCGCTCCCAAATGACCTGTTATTTCATAGTAAAAACCCGACATGCTCGATCTTATGAGTCAAACAAAAATTTCTTTAAATGCATATTTAAATATTAATAAAACTTCAATAATTGTATATCACTAAACTATTAATATCTATATATTAATTTTAAAATAATAAATAAAAAGTACTTTGTATTATTTCAGTACTTTTAATCGCTTATATGATTAAAAAAATAGCTTTGTATAACTTTTTTTCGATTAAATTTGAAAGGAGTAATAATTTTGGAATAAATTCTAAAAGAAGAGGCGACAATAAAATTAGAATAAAATTGAAATTGAAGGAATATACTCCGTAAAAATAGAATTTAAATCTTAAACATTTCATTATCTTATTTAACGACTTGAGTCCCCTGGGTTCATATAATTGGCATAAATTTACATTTAAGATATATATATCTATTTTAAGTTTAAGATGGATCAAGTATCAAAACAGAATGCATTTAGATTAGCAAAAACTTTGCCATGTCAATGTAAGTGAAGTGTTACTTGACCCGTGTTATTCCTAAGTCGGATATATATATATCGTCTTAAGGAAGACCTATTTATATAGTCGGTCTGAATCCTAAAATGATTTTAGATTATCGGGAGCCGAATTAGTGGGATGCATATTAGATATAAGTTGGTGTCTCTTAAGACAGATATATTGTCTTAAAAATAAACGGGTCAAAAAACAACTCACGACGGATATCGCATGTCTTCAATGAGATTGTGTGACTTAATTAATAGAACAGTTATTTTGCTAGTTTTTAAAAACCTTATTTTTATCTTACTCGTTATATTTGATTTGTCTTAAAACGCATACGCTTGTCTTAAAATGAGAATCTGATATAAAGCTCATTCAATTTACTAAATTTCTTTGGGCTGTGTGATTGTTAGTGGGCGGTGATGGTGGGTGGACCATGTGGGATTTAAAGTCAGAATGGATAAGTTTGTGTGTAGTACCGGGTAGAGGATGTAGGGGGGAAACAAAATATTATTGGTTTGTGTTTTATTATATTGTATAGATAGATTGTATACATGTGATTTTACCATAATGCTTTTGCAGCCATCATATTGTTTGATTTGTTTCTTCTTTGTTCCACTTCTTCCATGTTCATTTGCATATTGTTATTACTGATGTTTGTTTGTTTTACTTTCTGATGGTGCAATGGTGCATACCTACTTCAAACACTAGTTACATTGCCTAATTATCCGTATTTATATTTGTTTTTATTTTCATGTGTAACATCTAATCTAATACAATAATGTATTATTTTGCAGACAATATACTACTTCGATTCGTAACATGTGAGATTCTCTATATTAATCGTAAGTGTTTTTCAGTGATATGTTTCAGTTATAATCATTTCATGAACTTGATTAACCTTTTTATTTACCGCTTGCTTTAATATTCGCATTACCCCGTATACATATACATGCAAATAAATGGCTTATGACCAATTCAATGTTATACTCTTAGATAGATTAATGCAAGGTACACATATGTATTATGCTCGAGCGATATTGTATTTTCAAAATTATACGGAAATTGGTAGTTCGGTTTTACTTATACTACTTACATTTTTTCAGTTTTTCACAAGAAGCCAGCTAACGCGGATCACAATCGCAAAATATATACTAATGGCACTCGAAAAAAGGCTACATGTACACGAGGTGTACAAGCCCCTTTGTACACAGGCCTGTAGTAACGTGTCACGTGGAAAGTGGTAGGGACCATATGGAATATTTTTCAATGGTTAATTTTAGTACCTAAATTCAAATATTTTGAATTTGAAATTCAAATTTGAAGAAGTTGGTGAGTCATTTATTTTTATTAGTCTATCTATTTTTTTTTTAAAAAAATCAGTTATATTTTATTTTATGAATATTATTTTCAGTAAATATACCTAAATAATACACATTATTTTATCATACTACCCTTTCAATCTCTTCTCTCAATTTTTTATCCCACCCATATGTAACACCCCCATATACCCAAGGTGCCTTACCAAGGCCACCTAATGTATGGAAATGCTACCATCTCGGTTACCCGAGGCAAGGTATATCAAATAGACAATAAATAAACATATTTAATTAAGTAAGTGAGTTTAAGTGATTACGATATCAGAATCCCAAACTGTAAAACAAATACAAATGTTCCCAAAAACCAAACAACGGAAAAGCAAACTAAGTCTATGACACAGCGGAAGACTCTAAAGACAGGTGATGACTCCATTCCAGCTATCCCTCGCGCAAGCCATCTCATACCTGCTCAATAACTGCTCACCATCCTCGACTGGATCACGACAGTTTTCAAAACATTTAAACCAAGGTCAGTTACTGATTACATAAAGCAAGATACACAATATACAAACAACACACAACTCCCAACTCCATAATATCTCCAGTCACCTGACTACACACTAAAGTCTGTAGTCCTGCCAGAACACCCATCGCAACAGATATTCCACGCTGCAGTGGGGGGCCGCAGCCGTACCCACAAAATCCCCGCTCATTTAATCCGAGCGATAACCCATGTTCCTTAATGTGACATCCCCTCATGTGGCGGGTTCCACAGAGGGCGAATCAAGGGCGTGAAGCCACTCCCGCAAGTGACTCCACTCAGCCGAGGGCACGCCTCGCGAACCACAGACAAACACAACCAATCAAATTATACAACAACAATCACCAATACAAAACCAACATGTTATAGATCAACAATAAACACAACCACCACCAATAATTATGTAACCAATAACCGAGTAGGGAAACCCTACCTGGAATAAGCAATCACTAAATCGTCACAAAGCAGCTATTCAATATTGCTCCTCTACGAAACCACCTCCTATAAACACATAACCATACAATTACCATCTAATACAACATCATACTCCCCAAAACCCCCAAATTACCTGTAACATTCCATTTGATGTTTATGAGTGTCTTGATAATGGATTTTTCTAGTGGATAATATGTTAGTGAGACGAAGCTAGCGGCGTGACGGATGGTATTTGGAAGTGTATGGAGTTAGTGTCGACAGGCTATAGTGTGGTGGATACGATATAAGTCAGTATGAGTTGTGGTTGAGTTTTTGTGTAATACCCGCCCTGTTTAAAGGACCCTTTGACCGACCTTTTGACCATGGAAGACCTTAGGAGGGGATAGGTGAGAGGATAAGAGACTTATGTGATGATTTACTCGACCTAGTATGGGCTACTCGGTCGAGTGGTGGCAACACTCGACCGAGTAGGGCTTACTCGGCCGAGTATGAGAGTACTCGACCGAGTATAGTCGTTGTTGACACGTTATTATAAAATGCGAGTTCTGAGTCTTATTTTATTTTCCGACGGTTCCATTTCTCTCTAACCCTAATATATCTCTCTCTCACCTATCACCCACCTTTTCTCTACACTCTTATCTAGCCTAGACACTAACCATGGAATAGGATTGGGTTACAAATGAGGTATGCAAGTAAGGATATCATTGTTGTCGTCGTCGGTTTGCATCGCTAGGTAAGTTGTTGTTTTGTTGTCGTCTTTCAGTAGGCTTCTGGGGTAGTCTTGTAATAGGATGTGGTTACCCTTTGTAGGATGCGTCTTCGAGTCTTGCTTGGCTAATTGTGGATGCTTTTCATGGATTGGAAATAAGGTAGGGTTTCCCAACTCAATTCATGTTTAATTGATTTAAGATTATGTTGTATTGTGTACGATTGATTGTCTGCTGATCATTGTTGGTGCATTGGTGTTGGTATGGTTGTTGAGTGGAGTCACTTGCGGGAGTGGCTTTACGCCCTAGTTTTGCCCTCTGTGGAACCCGCCATAGAAGGGGATGTGCACATTAATGAACAGGGTTTTCGCTCGTTGATGAGCGGGGCTTAGGTGGGGATTGGCTGCGGTCCTCCACTGGCAGCGAGGATTACCTGTTGCGATGGGTAATCTGGTAGAGCTACACACTTCGGTGTGTAGTCGGTTACTATGTGAGATCGAGAGTTCGGAGGTGGATGATGATCACTTGGTTGCCTTTTTGTACTTATCTTATTTTGTTATACAGTAAACTGACCCCGTGTTGTGTTTTCAAAACTGTGGTGATCCATTTGGGGATGGTGAGTAGTTGGTTTGTCAGGTACTGTTTGTCATGTTGCTTGTAGGCTTGGAAGGGATTCGAGTCATCACGCTACGGAAGTAGAAGTCCTTGACGCTCAGGCTTAGTGTTCTTGATAGCTAGTTTTGTTGTATCTTGTCACTTTGTTCACCGTTGTAAAGACTTAAAGTTATTTAATAAATGTTCTTGTATTGCTGTTTTGATCTACTACCTCAGGCAACCGAGATGGTAACAGCTTCATACACTGGGATGGTCCTTGGTAAGGCATCTTGGTGTACGGGGGTGTTACAAAGTGGTATCAGAGCGACGATTTTAGAACCTGAACCAATGAACCAAATGAACATAGGGTGTCAATTTAAAATAAACCAGATGTATGTGTGTCGGGAGCCCCCTTTATGTTGGTTTTGGGTGAGAAGACGCCCTCATCTCAAAATCCCGGCCCCGATCATGCTTAAGCCAGCCACCGTGGATTGGTAGATAATAGGAGTAGTTGCGTTAAGCGTGTGCGTCATATGTATTTGTTTGCAGTAACTTGTGTGGTAATGTGTGTTTAATGCCTGCGAATGGTTAAGTTTGTGAGTTTTTGGATGAATGTTAGAAAGGATGACATGATTTGAGTAAGGTAATGTGTGACCAGAAATTTTATAACTGAGCATGATAAGTTTCGTGCATGACATGTGTTGTATGTGACTTCCGTGGGAATAATGAAGTGTGGTGCGTGTGTAGGAGTGCATAATGAGGTGTGTTGATGTAGGTTCATAGCTTGGTCTTACCTGTTGTATGGTCAATTTAGTCGTGTGCCTTAGTGTGACGTAAATTGTTTGCTACAGTTTTGTGTAAGAAACATGTACTGCTCGTAAATTAACTTAATAACGGTTACATTTTGTGGTACGCCTTGATGTGATAGAATTAGGGTCTAACGGTGACGAGCTCGATCGTATGGGACTCCGAACGTCGTTATTTATTTTGCAGGAAACTTTCGAAAATATAAAACTCTGTTCCTGTTCTGTTGAACTCGGCCGAGTAGAGTTTATACTCGACCGAGTAGGCCACACTCGGCCGAGTAAGGAGGAACTCAACCGAGTACCCAGAATGTCAGATTATATGTGCTACTGATATCTGGATACTCGACCGAGCAGACCTAATATTCGGCCGAGTAAGCCATACTCGGTCGAGTAAGCCCGATACTCGACCGAGTACCCGTTTATCGTGACTCAACCCGGTTTGCACTAAAAACCCTATAATTCCTCTTTTGCTTCTTATTTCCGCCTCATATCTTCTCCTTTTCCTCATAAACTTTCAAAAACTCTTTCTCTCTCAAGCACTTGGGTGATTCTTGGTGGTAATTGCTTGTGGTTTCCATTCTTGCTTGCACAAAACCTCAATCAAGGTAAAGTATTTAATCAATTTCTTCAATTTGTTATCAATTTATGGTAGAACTTGTTCAAATTTCGAATCCCTAGCTTGTATAATCCGAACTTGGTGTTTCTCTTTTGATATTTTGGGTTTAATTACTCATAAACATCACCTATGCGTTCACAAAAAGGATTTCATGATTAAAATCGCTTCTTCTATGTTACAAAGACTTTTCTAGGGTTTTGCCCTAAGTTGGATTTTTAGTCCCTAACATTGTTTTAGGATGCTCCTAGAAGGATTATTTGGTGATAAAAATACTCCTCTTGGATAGAATGTTTTGTGTTTTGTAAGAAAAATCCGTCTTAAAAGTAAATGATTTGAAAAACAGTCCGAAGTATGGCAAAATTTTTAGAAATATCCTTATTAAAATTCATCTCTTTGCAGCATGCCGAAAGCTAAAGCCCCAGCTAAGAAGCGGACTCGTGCTCATGTGCAATTGGAAACTGGTCAATCTAGTCAAGAACCCGTTGTTCCTCCGGTGGACGAATATCCATCGGTAATTCTCTCTGACTTTAAGAAGCGTAACGCTTTTATGGCCCTGATGAGTCGTACTATGAGACCAACCCAGTGTGTGAACCCCGAAATCTTGGAGGCTTTGGGGGTTAAAGAGAATATAGTGCATGTTGGGTCCAGAATTGTCCTGCCTGATCAGATGAACAAACAGGCGATCTCCAAAGCCAAGCCTGACAAGAAGACTCCCACTATAAAGCATCCAAATAGCTCAACAGGTACCAGCTAGGAGGGAAAGACAGGACAAGCATCATTTAAGCCAGGCCTGAAGGATTGTTTCTCAAAGCCACAAGGTAAAACATAGCCCAAAGGCATCAGGCAATATCTAAACCTCATAAAGGAAGTTCATATTTGCACGGAAGACTTGTTCAACAAAGTTCACAATTGTTTTGATATGGTCAACCTAGCGAAAATAGAGGCAGCCCATTCCCAGGTCAACAAAACCTCTCCCGGGTAAATAGGGAACGTGGCCTATTTACCAGGAAACCCTAAACCACCTTCACAGAACCGTGGCAAGGCCACTATAAAGAGGAAAGAAGGAAAAAAAGAGAAGGACACTTAACTACTTATTCAATCATTCATACTTTTACTCTCATACTTGTAATCAAAATAATACTTAACATTATTATTGAGCTGCCATATCTTATTAAAACGACTGACATACACATTCCCTGTCAGGTTACCTAAAATCATAGTAATAATCTCTCATGGCTTGGTGCTCGTGGTTTTTTCCCTTATTCCCAGGGTTTTTCCACGTATAAATCTTTGTGTTATTGTTTTCTATTCGTTTATGATAGGGCAGTCGTATACCTATCAAAAATAACCAACTGGCACTAACTAATATAGCTAGGGAAGTCGGGTCAATCTCCACAAGGAGATGGGAAAATGTCAACTTTGTCTAAGTTCGTCACGGTAACCAAATTGAGGGGTTTTAATTGGGTTGTTCTAAACTAATGAGAAAGAGAAAGAGAAAAAGGCAGGAGAATAAAGATTAAGCAGATAAGAAAAAAGCAGCTAAGACAGTCGGTTCACCATGATCATTCAGTCAAGCGATCTAAGTCTAAGGTTAATGCAAGTATGGTCTGAGGAGAAGTGAATATCTCCTTCCGGTCTCAATTCGCCCTAAAGCACAAATAGCTTAGCTTCCGCCCTCACTACAGTGCCCTATTGTTCGCTACGAGTCTCGCTCTTTCCAACCTTCCGGTCTAGGTCAAGGTTTACTATGATTTAAATGCCTAATTGCGTCGACTCAATTAGGCAGATACAATTAAGTGCAGCGATTAACAACAAGGACTACAAAAGAATTAACCTAATAATTCGATCGCCCTCCCTTCATAATCATGGATTCTCTAGTCTTAGCAAATAGGGAATTAGCTACACATTACTATCGAATCAACAACAATAATATATAGATAACGAAAATTGAACATGATAATAATAAAAACAGAAGGAACAAATAAGACAAAAATGAAAGCAATGAGGGAAAGGTAGAAACAAAATGATAATTGCGATTAAGAAATAAAAGAAGAAATAATACCGATTACAAATCCGAATCCGAGTAGAAAAGAGTAGAAGAAAAGTAAAGTGAAGAAACAGTAGAAAAAAAGATAAAAGTAGAAGTTAATGAGGAAGAGTTACGCAGTCTACTCTCTTTAGTAGCATACGAAAATCTCCCCCTTAAACCTAATCCAAAGCCTAATTACAAAAGCCCATACGAAATTAGGCGGAAAAACTCTATTATCGGACAAACCACTCGATCGAGTGGAAATAAACCACTCGATCGAGCAACTAAGCGACAAACCCTTGGATCTAGTGGAAATAAACCACTCGATCGAGTAACTCCTTTTATTGCCTTCTCGATCGAGTACTATAACCACTCGATCGTGTAATCTTCTTTATGTAAAGCATTCGATCGACTGGAAAAGTAGTCGATCGAGCTATTTCGGCACGATTAGGCACTAAGACACCTTCCGAAACCAGCTCATATGTCTTCAAAGTACTAGATTCCAAGCTCCGATTCCTTGTTCTCCATAAATGTATGCAAATGGGACGAGTTTGGGCTTGATTTATCTTCTTTTCGGTCTATAGCTGCAATTTACACAAAACGAACCAAAGTAGACTAATAGGGGGTATTTGTAGCCAGATGCCACGTAAAATGATACAGAAATACGTGTAAAAATTGTTGGAGCTATGTGTCCTCCACAAATTAGTGTGATAACATTTGTAAATCTCTTACAGGTTCACAAGGGTATACTTTGTATTTTATCAGTTGATTAACGATTACCTAATAACGGTTGGCTTGCTAGAAAGTTTGACATTATTATCATACAGATAGCGGTGATCAACTGGTCCCTAAAAGTCACACCTAAAGGATGTGTTTGAGATATGTGATTATGGAAATGTAATCACATTGATGCCTTATATGACTAAACAGTTAGTCACCGTGTTGATGAGACTATTATTTAATGTCGATTAAATACTATTAGCTAAGACGAATTAACTGTCAATTCGTAAATTGAATATAATAAGTTATATTTAATTAATGTATATAATGTTAGCTTGGACGAATTAATATGTTAATTCGTAACTAAATGTAATCGGTTATATTTAATCAGCAAATGATAATTATACGATATTGTCATAATAATTATTATTGACCCGTATTAATAAATCAACCGCAAGCTGTTGTGTGTAGACTTGTTAATGCGGAATAATATAAATGACAATTTATATTTAATACATTTTAGACATTTTGTATACTACCAAAATAAGAAGATTTAATCTCCTTATTTTGGGTAAGTAGAAAAACCAAAAAAGAGAAATTAATCTCTCTAATTTCGGTTCATATGGACCGGAAAAAAAAAAAAAAAGAAAAATCGACCCTCATCACTCCTTATACACGGTTTAAAGGGAGTGAAGGGGAGAATTTTTCTAACCTAATTTTCTAACTCATTCTTGCCTCTCATCTAAAAACACAAAAACGAAAAACCCTAAGCAATTTTACAGAAAATTTAGGGATCGATTCTAGCAAGAAGCAAGGGCATATCTCATATCGTCTTGGGTGCAACTGATAGGAGAATATCATTGCGATATTGTTCATAGGCCATAAAAGCTAGGACCGAAGGTTATTTCTTAATCCTTTATGATTTTGTTTATGCAATTTATTTTATGACTAGTTTTCATCATTATAAATTTCGTTATAATCCTTAAAGTTAAAGGGATGCATACAGATAAATCCAACAAGTGGTATGAGAGCCAAGGCTACGAATTTTATTTTGATGATTTTCATAAAATTGGATGTAAACAATAAAAGGAATTTCGAAAAAAAAAAATTAGGTTTCTAATTTGAAAAAATTTTTTTGAGAGGGTTTTTTTAAGCCGTCTGTTTTTCATTTTTTTTCCTTTGTTTGATGATCTATTTCCATTTTTATTTTTCATATTGTTGTTTTAATCAGTTAAAATTATCATATGAAGAATTGGTAGATTTTGATTTAATGAAGATTAAGTTAAAATGTAAAAGGAATCGTCATGTTGATGATATAAAAATTGTTTTTGCTGTATAGTTTTTAGCATATACGGTTAATCATGTTTCATTAATTTATATGCTAATCATGTTCTAATAGCAACTATAAACGATTTTCTTCATCGGTTTTTTTTTGTTTTAGGGCATTTTTGCCGCAAAAAAAAGAGGCATTAGGGTTCGTATTTTTTATAGCCGTTAAAATTTTTTTTTCTGTTTCTGTTACTGTTCACGTACTGGCAGAATTATAAATAAAAAAAAAACAAACAAAAATTTCTGTTTTTTTTTTCTTTCGGTTTTTGCTGAAAAACCGAGAAAGGGTTTTTTTTTGGGATGTTTCGGTTTTTACCTAGATAAATTTTAAAGAATTTTTTTTTTCTTTGTTGTTTTGGCCAATATTAATTATACATTACATTTACAATGTATGATTAATTTTTGTGAAACGGTTCACAATTTTAAGATACCTAATTATTTTAAAGAAGTTTAAAATATTGATGGATTAAATTCATATTACAAGTTTAATATGAATTAAGATTAAATTTAATGTGATTAATTGAGGAATTGTCACTTAATTTGATCAATTAAATAGGTGGTTTAGATGAAATTAATCTACATAGTTATAGAATTATGTCTTGTATGTTTAATTTTTTTAGTTGATGCATTTTATTTTAGTTGAATGAATCGTTGAATGGTTTTATTTACGTATTTTTGCAATCGGTTATAATTTGTAATACCTAGTGTGGCCTTAGTCAAATTATGTTGTCGTAATGATGGGAACATAATTTTTAATGTAATTTGAGATCTCGTATCTCTGTTTGGTTTTCTCTATTTATTACAGTTTTCAAATTAGAATGTAAATAGGTTTATTATGTAATTTTAAATTGTAATTTTTGAGAAGGCTAAAGATGGAGATTATAGCTCACTTCCGCTACATGGATCAAGATGGAACATCAAGACAAGCTTCTCGGGTCCATGGATGGATTCCAAAGTTGTATTTATGTTCATTTTGATAGGATATGCCACACTAGGGCTTTTTTTTACGTTTTTCCGTTCTTATTGCTTTTCATTCACATGCTAGTTAATGCATCATTTTCCGCCTAAAACCAAACCACCTACTAAAATGCATGAAAATTGACACATATAGGTTGTATGTTAGTTTTCATAGACATACAGATGTCACATGTTTATTAAGCCATCACCTTACTTTATTCATTCTCGCATGCTAGATATTAGTTCACTTAAAATGAATTAAAACGAAGTTGATGGGATCTTCCTCTAAAACGGAAATTGAGATTAGTCTTTATAAGGGCAAACAACTATGAATCCCTTCTTCGTCGGTAGGCATAATATGACCCCTTCTACGTTGGGTAAGTAGTTTGTGTTGACTTAGTTTATCTCAACATTATAGTCCGAAGAGTTTCTCGTGATTATGATGGACTAAAGATAGAATTTACAGAAATTTATCGACCAAGAATTCTAACAGTAGAATTAGCCAAAAGGTTGGCTTATCAATTTACAGATAATTGAGTCTTGGGATCATTTATATAATTTTTGAGGGAGGTCAATTGAATAAATGCTTGATTCTTTGCGTTATGACATTAGATCATTAGACTTAAAATCAAAACGATGCACATGCTTATTATTTTTATTCTTCTTTTCGCAGTGTAGAACACGATTATTTTTTATAATACTGTTACAACAAATGGCTGGAAATAACGAAATCCCAATGCTTAGTGCCACACTTGGACGCGAGTCCTGGCTGAAAGTTTTTATGGACAACATGAATCAGTACACGCGACTGAAGAATGATGGGTCCAACTTTGCGGACTGGGAGGCAGCACTACGGAATGCTGCCATTGGTGACGGTAAGCTCAAGTACTTAACTGAGCTAATACCGGTAAACCCAGTGATGCGTGTTATTTATATGATGTTTTACATCCCATTTTACACGCATTTCAGAGCTCATTCTTGTAGTTTATGCTACATTTCTCCCTATTTCCGTCTACTTCCGTATTTTGTACATTATTGCAGAAATGTGAAGAATTCAACGGGAAATCAAGCCAAATCCGTCCCCGAGTAAACTGCATTGCAAATGACGTAAAGGAATCACTTAAGGAACGAGCTTGGTGCGCAATCCAAGGCCCAAAAGACAAGTCCACGAGTTTCAAGAAGTCGAGTAGCAGCTCCATTAGTCGATCGACCATCTCCCTCGGTCGATCGACCAATGTTCGGATTCCAGAAGCTACTGTTTGCTGAGGAGCAGTCGATCGACAAGCCTTATCAGTCGATCGACCAGATTGCTATTCCAGACGAGAATTAGAAGACCGAGAAAGCGCAAGCCCATGATGCTAAGTTTAGGAAATAAGATGTTACGTTATTTGCTATATAACGTAACATAAAACATTCAGTTTATCATCGAGTTTTTTATCTAAGTTTCACACAGTAACTTTCAGTTTTGTTCATTCGAGTAATTAGGGTTTGGAACATCGTTTTAGCATTGGAATTCTGTTCTTGTTCTTAATCTTTCCTCTAAAATCTCGGTATTCTTTCTGCCCTAATTCCAGTTTATTGTTTTACTTTCATCATTAGTATAGATTTGCTAGTTAGTATCCCGAAAGCCAATTATCGTAGTATCGCTGTTTGTTATTTACTTTAAGCATGAATTCAGTAATCGTTATTAGTTTTATTGTTGTTATCACTTTCATCATGAGTAGCTAATTCTATAGTGCTAGGATGTAGGCGATTTATGGCATAGGCGGCAATAGATTTTACACGGGCTGTCTCGCGTGTTGGTCGATCGACTAACATTGTCAGTCGATCGACTGACCTCGTAGGGTTTCATTTTCGTTTTAATTGAATTTATTCTTGTGTTTAACGAATCGAATGCATTCGACCAGTTAGATACCTATTTTGTGACCGACCCATTAGATCGAAAGATAGGGAAAGTTATTTGACCATCAATTAAATCGACTAAACTGTGCTAAGATCAAAAGATAGGTATAGTTTAGACCGTTAGTCACTTTTCAGGACGAAAGTCAGTATTAGTGACATTAGGGACCTATAGCGAGATCGAAAGATGCTATTTGTTAAGAGTAGACCGAGAGGACCTCTTTATCTCCCGCCTTACCTGTGTTTGATTCAGACTTACTTAGTTTGCTGCCGCCGAAGCTATAATGAACCGACCATCCTAGTACCCTTCTTTTATCTGTTTAAATCGTTTATTTAGTTTATTATCTTTGTTCACTTTTAGCTGTAGACCAATTCAATTCAACCCCCACAATAGTTACCTCAGACTGAACTTAAATCAACTAAAATTTACATCTGCCTCCTTGTGGTTCGACCCTGTTACCATTAGCCTAGGTTAGTCTTAATAGGAATTATAAATTTTATCTTTGGTACTCACAACGACGGGTATCAAATTTTGGCGCCGTTGTCGGGGAGGCAATAGTCCTAATTTTAGTTGTTTTTATTTTTAGTCTTTCTTAGTTTAAGGGACATCCGTTCCTTAAACTTTTCTTATATTATTTTTGTAGTTTCTTCTTATGCGCAGGTCACAGGGTGGAGAATTAGTACCGTTGAACCCTGAGCTTGAAAGATCCTTGCGCGAGTTGAGACGAACGCAAAGGATACTACCGACAGAGGAAGAGTTGAGTACTCTGTCAAGCTATCACGAGAACGAACTGTTCAAGATAATCCACCATCTTCGCCGTTTCCACTTCTTCACCGAGACAGCATTACTTCTCCGGAAATTTCAGTCATGGCCGAGGAAGCAAGTATAGCTAGTTATTCGAGCCGAGTACCGATAACTTATATAAGGGGTTCGAGCTACCGGTGATGCCAGGAAGTTCGAACCAAAGCCCGCCTACATCACTATGGTTGAAAGAAACAGTTTGGGGAGCTGCAAATGAAGATGCGGCTAAGCATATGGAGACCTTTATTGACTCATCATTGTTCCATACCCCCCACCGGTGGCGTGACCCAAGACTATATCAAGGAGACTATGTTCATCTTCTCCCTTCGCGATGCTGCAAGGGAGTGGTATAGAGATCTGTACCGAGCCGTTCAAGGGATCACTGATTGGAATACATTGGCATTGGCGTTCTACAAGAAGTACTTCTCTGCTTCAAGGACGATCGCTATTAGAGCTCAAATCACGGGCTTTAAACAAGGGCCAAATGAGAATTTCCACGAAGCATGGGTCCGATTTAAGAAGTTGGTGCGAACCATACCGCACCATGGGTTCGAAAAATGGAGTTTGTGCAATCATTTCTACAATGGGTAGTACGACGATCAGAGGGCCATTTTGGATGCGAGCCCAACGGGAGATTTCTTTGAAAATTTGGGAGCAACCAAGGGGTGGAAGATCATTGACGATCTAGCTACCCACAAGGCCGAGTATGGGAATTCTAGAGGGAACCGGAGGAGAGCGCGAATCCTCCTCTGTCCCATTGCGCTTGAGGCTCTTACCACGAGATTTGACAAGTATGAGCTAGGAGGAGCTTCCAAAGGTGGTATGTACCAAGTCAATGCTGTGTCAGACGGTCCCTTCGTCTGTAAAAGGTGTGGAGGTGAGGGCCATGTCCTTAAAAACTGCCCTAGTCCCTTTGAATCTTGTGCTACCTTTCAACACTATAGGCAGACCAACACCTACTATGAGCCGAACACCCATCCGAACTTGAGTTGGAGGAGCCAAAATGTCCTTAACCCAACTCAAGCTCCGCCGCAGCAACAACCCTATATACCCCCTCATCAAAAGCAACAACAATATCGTAAACCTCCTTATGTGCCCAAGCAACAATCGCAGATTCTGAATTTTCGAGCTTAAGAACTGTTGCTAAAGGAGTCCCAAGCAAGAGAGGCGGGATGAAGTTACTAGAGAGCCAAATTGCTCAACTGGCTAGCAAAAGTAACACTCGAGCTCCCGGACACTTACCTACTCAACCGGAACAAAAGGAGACCCTAAATGCCATCACTTTGAGGAGCGGGTCCACCCTTGATGGTCCTGCCATGGTCGAGGACGCTGTTGAAAAAGATGAGCCGGAAACAAGTCAAGAGAAAGCTTCAACGAACAAATCAAAGGAAAAGACGTCTGCCAGGTATTTCAGTCGATCGACTGATATACCTAGTCGATCGACTGAAGCACGGGTTACATGAGCTTCTGGAACTGTACATCTCAGTCGATCGACTGAGGATAGTGGTCGATCGACTGAGATCGCTGCTAATGCTGAAGAATTTCGTCCTTTAATGCCAAATAACCTACGAGACCACTTGTTTCGGGGTACCACGGTCCCGAAGATTTTAGGACAAGACCCGAGTGCTGATGGGTCAGTCCCGGTCCCGAAGTTCGACCCAATGACGGTTAATGGTTCTCATTTGAGACGGTCTGAGGAGGGGTCTAGCTTCAACAAAGAGAAGGTGACGGACTTTCAGCCTAAGTCCAAGGATGCCGGCGCGCGTGAATTGGAGGAGAGGGCTAAGGTACTCTTCACAGCCCCATATCCGGAGAGACTCGTGCCGAAGAAGGAACAGGTATCTTTCAGTAAGTTTGAGAAAGTTATCCGTAGTCTGAATGTACAAGTCCCCTTCCTTGAGTTAGTTAACCAAGTCCCGCTTATACTAAATTTATGAACCAATTGTTGTCCAAAAAGCGGTCACTTGAGACAGTGCACACTGTCGCACTCACCAAGGAGTCTTGCTCCTATCTGTCTCACACTGCGCCCCATAAGTTAGAGGACCCGGGTAGCTTTTCTGTTCCTTGCAAAATAGGTACCTTCTCAATTGAGAAGGCATTGTGTGACCTAGGGGCCAGCATAAGCGTCATGCCCTTGAGTTTAGCTAGGAGGCTTAAGTTGACCCGGTTTTGCTATCACAGCATGACATGATTCGGATGGTCGACCGATCTGCGGTCGAGCCTATAGGAGTCCTAGAGGACATACCCGTCCAAATAGGGAAGTTTTTCTTCCTGTTGACTTTGTTGTCCTTGACATGCCTGAGGATGCCCATATACCGATCATCCTAGGTTGGCGTTTTACGCACACCTGCTTCTTTGGTGCGATTATTGACGTAGGCTCGGAACTTTGACCTTCAAAGTTGGGAAACATTCTATCATTTTTGCCCAACCTGCTAAAAAGAAGGATCCCATGTGGCCTGTTACTTGTAATACGGTCTCTGAAAAGAAATCGTACTTTGTGCTTCCTGAATTGCCTGTCCCTATCACTCTCTTTGTGTTAACCCCTCCGCCCCGATTGGGAGCAAGAAGGAGGAAGAATCGTTGTTTTAGATAATCCAGGAGCTGGTTTGGGGAAGGAAGTGCTACAAGTTGTGCCACCAAAGAAGCCGATCATTCAAAGAGGAGGCCTTGGATGCCTAAGCTATGGGACTGATGAGGAAGTGGAAGATGAGCAAACCAAGGTGAGGCAGTCGACTTGGATTCCGTTGAACCCAACGAAATTCTTGATTGGGAGCGACAAAGTTGATCCGTTGAGCCATCCATTGTCGAAGCTAAGAAGGGTGCGACTAATGAGATGAGCACCATTGAGGCTACCTCTAGTAGCCAGAAGCCGACGAAGTGGGCCATACCGTGGTCCTTCCTGATCAACTATTAGTTGATCGATCTCGTTATAAACTTCATTTTATTTGGTTTGTTAAGACATTTTTATTGTTTTTTTGTGTGCGCGAAAACTTCGCTTTTATTTTGTTTGCTTAGGATTTTCAAGTACTTTAGACTTTTTTCTGGGTTTTGCGAAATTTTGGGCGCGTATTATTGTGCACTTGCAGGTGTTTAGAGCTTGTTAGCTCAAATCATTGAGCAAAAACGAAGAAATAAGGAGTACAAAGAAGATTTCTTCAATCAATCGATCGACCATCATGGTCGATCGACGGACTTGCGCTTTCAGGAGCTTCATTCTGTTCATCTAGTCGATCGATCGCCCCTATAGGTCGATCGACCGTAGACACTCTTTGTACCTGTCCACGACCTCTCCCCTCTTTGTGTTTGGTCGATTTGCGGACTTAAGGGAGTTTTCTACTCCACTTTATTTTCCGTCAAATTATTTATCTCTTCTATTTTCTCATTTGTGCACAATTTTACCGTTTCAAAAATTGTTTTCTCAGTCTTATGCGTGGTATTTTCTGTCTTTCAGGCACTCTTATTGGTAGCATGCTAGCTAACTCGAAACCTCCTAGCTCACGCTGGTTTGGGAGGTTTCCTTTGCGCTTAAAGTCTTGTGAGTTCCATATCTTTCCTTTGTGTCTTGCTTGTTTATTTTCTCGCAAATTCCCATTTCTCTTTCCTTCATTACATGATTTTGCACAATGGGGACATTGTGCGATTTGGTTTGGGGAAGGGTTTTGCGTCGCATATCATTTGCTTGCATTCACGTTCAATTTTGTTTGGCATTGTTTATTTCATTTCTCTTATATATACAGAAAAATTCAAAAAAAATTGAAAAATTTCAAAAAAAAATTCCATAAAATGCACGTTTATTTTAGCATATAGGTCGAGTCCGAACGGTCGTATTTCTATGATGATTTTGCATTTGCACCTGTTTCGCCTGAGCCTTGCTAGATCAACATGTTATTAGTAGAATCGTAAATGCATATCTACGAGTTTTCGTTACATTCTTGCTGAACTTGAGACTTGACTTTGATTTTTGGCAAACTACATCATATTTCTGAGAATTAGAGCCTATAACTGGTGACATTCATGACCGGTTTAATTGGGAATGTGAGTAGTACTCCTTATGAGACATGTTTCCTTAATTTGCATGAATATGAATTTGATCTACTTAATACCTGTATGCATTCGGTTTTTGGTTTGTTGACACATGTGTTAGAGGTTGCCTTTTCTCATTTTACACATAAGCTTCGCACTGCCAAAAACAGCCTTTTTGTCCCATTACTACGTCCTACAATTAGCCTGTCCCTCGTCAAGCTAGTAGTCTGTGTTCTTGGGATTGTTACTCGTTTTTGGTGGCATTTGCTCTGTTGAGATGATAATTGGAAAATGAAAAAAGGAAAGAAAGAAACAAAAGAAAAAGAAAGAAAAAATGAAAAAAAAATGATTCGAAAAAGAAATGAAAAAAGAGGTTCTGTACTGTTTAAGCAGTCGATCGACTGCCAAATATGGTCGATCGACTGAGATTCGAGGAAGAAGTCAATTCGCATAATTTAATCCTTATCTTTTGGCGATTTCTGCTCCCATGTTTCATTGATATCCTATGGGGAGTTTATTGATTTGATAGTTTGGAGATTGTGAGTTTTGTACTTGCTATAGCACCGTTTCGCTTGATTATGAGCAAGAAGCTGGATGTTGCCACTTGGTTCCGTTTTGGTACTAGCTTGATCACCTGTACCTCCACTTTACCATAAAATGTTTTGCCTCTTCTTACCCATACCTCACATATCCCATATATACCTTGGCATGTGTCATTGGTCATCTGTTTGGTTGGAATGCGTATGCACGGTCGTAGAGGTCATTTTCATATTTTATTGCTGGCATGTTTTCATAGGTCGTAGTTAGGTGAGAGTCACTACAAAATTAATTCCTTCTATCTTACATTTATATCACCTGTGCTTATTGAGTGATTTGAGCGACCCGCGAGAGTCCAATTTGATAAGTCTCTACGGCTGACGGTTCAGCAGTCTCTAACGACCTCATAACTCGTTTGCATGATTCACGTTACTAGTTGATTGTTGGTTGTGCATTAAATTGGTTTAGGCTTAACAGTTTGCATTTCGCTCTGAGATTGAACTCGTTCCATTAGGTCATTAGATCGAGTCTAGTTCTTGCTTGGGGACAAGCAAGGGTTTGGTTTGGGGAAGTTTGATGCGTGTTATTTATATGATGTTTTACATCCCATTTTACACGCATTTCAGAGCTCATTCTTGTAGTTTATGCTACATTTCTCCCTATTTCCGTCTACTTCCGTATTTTGTACATTATTGCAGAAATGTGAAGAATTCAACGGGAAATCAAGCCAAATCCGTCCCCGAGTAAACTGCATTGCAAATGACGTAAAGGAATCACTTAAGGAACGAGCTTGGTGCGCAATCCAAGGCCCAAAAGACAAGTCCACGAGTTTCAAGAAGTCGAGTAGCAGCTCCATTAGTCGATCGACCATCTCCCTCGGTCGATCGACCAATGTTCGGATTCCAGAAGCTACTGTTTGCTGAGGAGCAGTCGATCGACAAGCCTTATCAGTCGATCGACCAGATTGCTATTCCAGACGAGAATTAGAAGACCGAGAAAGCGCAAGCCCATGATGCTAAGTTTAGGAAATAAGATGTTACGTTATTTGCTATATAACGTAACATAAAACATTCAGTTTATCATCGAGTTTTTTATCTAAGTTTCACACAGTAACTTTCAGTTTTGTTCATTCGAGTAATTAGGGTTTGGAACATCGTTTTAGCATTGGAATTCTGTTCTTGTTCTTAATCTTTCCTCTAAAATCTCGGTATTCTTTCTGCCCTAATTCCAGTTTATTGTTTTACTTTCATCATTAGTATAGATTTGCTAGTTAGTATCCCGAAAGCCAATTATCGTAGTATCGCTGTTTGTTATTTACTTTAAGCATGAATTCAGTAATCGTTATTAGTTTTATTGTTGTTATCACTTTCATCATGAGTAGCTAATTCTATAGTGCTAGGATGTAGGCGATTTATGGCATAGGCGGCAATAGATTTTACACGGGCTGTCTCGCGTGTTGGTCGATCGACTAACATTGTCAGTCGATCGACTGACCTCGTAGGGTTTCATTTTCGTTTTAATTGAATTTATTCTTGTGTTTAACGAATCGAATGCATTCGACCAGTTAGATACCTATTTTGTGACCGACCCATTAGATCGAAAGATAGGGAAAGTTATTTGACCATCAATTAAATCGACTAAACTGTGCTAAGATCAAAAGATAGGTATAGTTTAGACCGTTAGTCACTTTTCAGGACGAAAGTCAGTATTAGTGACATTAGGGACCTATAGCGAGATCGAAAGATGCTATTTGTTAAGAGTAGACCGAGAGGACCTCTTTATCTCCCGCCTTACCTGTGTTTGATTCAGACTTACTTAGTTTGCTGCCGCCGAAGCTATAATGAACCGACCATCCTAGTACCCTTCTTTTATCTGTTTAAATCGTTTATTTAGTTTATTATCTTTGTTCACTTTTAGCTGTAGACCAATTCAATTCAACCCCCACAATAGTTACCTCGATCGAACTTAAATCAACTAAAATTTACATCTGCCTCCTTGTGGTTCGACCCTGTTACCACTAGCCTAGGTTAGTCTTAATAGGAATTATAAATTTTATCTTTGGTACTCACAACGACGGGTATCACCCAGGGCCCAATGCGGGAGTTAACGAGTCACTTGCTTATAGTGATTGCGTTATGGAAGCGGGTGCGATAAAGAACGTACTCATCTTTGCAATGGAAACCAATTTGCAGAGACGCTTCATTGCCCAAGGTGCGAACAAGATTTTCCCCACGCTCACTAACGAGTTCTCAAAAGCACCGAGGATCGTTACTTATGAGCATACCTGTCGCTTCTTTGATGCGAAACTCCAAAGGGCCAACCGGTTAGCCCACACATTCTTAACATGATTGAGAATGTCGAGAAATTGGAGGCACTTGATTGCAAAATCAGTGAGAGCATTGTCGTTGACCGAATGGTTCATTCTCTTCACGATGGTTTTGCCCTTTTCATGGCGAACTACTACATGAATGACTTGAAAAAGAGTCCTCATGAGCTACACTCCCTTCTCGTACAGACCGAGAAGGATATGAAATTGAGTGGGAGCATGAAGCAGGATGTTCTCACGATTTCCAACAAGGGTAAAGGTAAGGGCAAAGCTCCAGGCGACCTAACTGTAGGAAAGCCGAAATTCAAGAAGCCAGGAAACGGTAAGAGTGGGCCCGGTGAGACTAATGGCTCACAGGGCAAGGCAAAGAGCAAGGGCGGTGAAATTGAGTGCCACCATTGTCACAAGACTGGACATTGAAGGAGGAACTGTCCCGTGTACCGTGAGGACATTAAAGCAGGCCGCGTCGTTCCTGTTGGTATGTCATCTTATATTCATATGATTGAGATTAACCATGCAAGTTTCGGAACTTGGGTGCTTGATACTGGTTGTGGTTCTCCTCTGTGTAATCATTTGCAGGGCCTAAGAAACATCACACCTCTCGGAAAGGGTGATGTGGACCTGCGAGTCAGGAATGGAGCTAGAGTTGCTGCTGTCTCGAAGCGAACATATGTAATCCAACTCCCTAGTGGTTTTGAGTTATTTTTAAATAACTGTTACTATGTACCCAGTTTGTCTAAGAACATTATTTCAGTTTCCGTACTTGATAAAGACGGATTTTCATTTTTAATAAAGGATAATAGCTGTATTTTCTCTTTCAATGAAATGATTTATATGGCAAAAAGCGATTTCCATGAATGGAATTTACATCTTAGATCAAACCACGGAAGTATTACACGTTAATAATAAGAAATTAAAGGTTGGTGACAAAGATCAAACCTATCTATGGCATTGTCGAATGGGACACATAAATGAGAAATGTGTAAAGAAACTCGTCGATAATGGGACTATTCCCGCATTCGAATTTTCTACATATGGCACGTGTGAATCATGTCTCATTGGCAAAATGACTCGAATTTCCTTCAAAGGTGTTAGAATGCACGCTAGTGACCTATTAGGACTCATACATACTGATGTTTGTGGACCTATGTCAATTACCGCTAGAGATGGCTATAGATATTTTATCACTTTCACGGACGATTTGAGTAGATACGGATATGTCTACTTGATGAAGCATAAAAGTGAGTCCTTTGAGAAATTCAAGGAATACCAGAACAGGGTTGAGAACCAACTGGGTAGAAAGGTTAAAGCACTCCGTTCAGATCGGGATGGCGAATATCTTTCAAATGAGTTTGATCAACACCTTAAAGACTCTGGAATCGTTTTGCAATTAACTCCACCTGGAACACCTCAATTAAATGGTGTGTCCAAACGGAGAAATCGAACCTTACTTGATATGGTTCGATCCATGATGAGTCACACGGTAGTGCCTGATTCATTATGGGGTTTTGCTCTTTTGTCAACTGCTCTTATACTTAACCGAAGTCCGACTAAAGCTGTCGACAAGACTCCATATGAAATGTGGAAGGGAACGGCCCCTAACTTGTCCTTTATTCGGGTTTGGGTCTGCGAGGCTTATGTCAAGTGGAGACACGAGGATAAGCTTAGCCCGCGATCGGTCAAGAATTACTTTATAGGTTATCCAAAAGGAACATTTGGTCATTACTTCTACTCGCCTACCGAACATCGAATTTTTGTTGCGGCTAGTGCGACGTTCTTAGAGAAAGAATTTCTCGAGAACAAGACAAGTAATAGAACCTTCGAGCTGTCGGAGATTCCAGAACCAACAACCAAGGAACAGATGGAGGAAGTTGTTCCTCCAACTGATGATACGGTTAATATTCCTGAGGAACCTAGGAGGTCGGGTAGAGTCTCTCATCCTCCGGACAGATACATTGGTATGGTCGAGGAGAATGACGTTTTACTCCTAGAGAGTAATGAATCCGCTACCTATAAAGGTGTTATGGCCTGTTCCGATTCAAAGCTATGGCTCGAAGCCATGCAATCCGAGATGGACTCTATGTATGAGAATGACGTATGGGATCTTGTTGATTTACCTAATAAGGTAAAACCTCTACAGTGCAAATGGCTTTACAAAATAAAGCGTTCTGTAGACGCGCAACGAGATACCTATAAGGCACGACTAGTGGCAAAAGGTTTCACTCAAGTGCATGGATTGCATTATGATGAGATCTTTGCACCTGTAGTCATGCTACGTTCCATTCGGATAATCTTAGCGATTGCCGCATTTCATGACTATGAAATTTGGCAAATGGATGTGAAAACCGCCTCCTTAAACGGTTATTTGGAGGAAAAGTTGTACATGGTGCAACCCAAAGGTTTCATAGATCCTGAACATCCTAAGAAAGTATGCAAGCTTAAGCGTTCCATTTATGGACTTAAGCAAGCTTCTCGGAGTTGGAATCATCGTTTCGTCCAGGTGATAAAAGAGTATGGTTTCACACGATCAGTCGAGGAACCATGCTTATATATCAAGTCGAGTGGGAGCAAGATTGTATTCTTGATATTGTATGTTGATGACATACTCTTGATTGGGAATGACATTCCTCTCTTATCTTCGGTTAAAGAATGGTTGAAAAACCATTTCCAGATGAAAGATCTGCATGAGGCACAACGCATTTTGGGAATCCGTATCTACCGAGATAGATCACGACGGACGTTATCACTAAGTCAGGAGTCTTATTTGGATAAGATTGTTGAGAAGTTCAGCATGACCAACTCCAAGAAGGGGAACCTTCCAATGACGTCTGGGATGCAGTTGAGTAAGTCTCAGTCACCCTTGACGTCTGAAGGGATTGAGCGCATGAGTCGTGTTCCTTATGTTGGGGTTGGTGTCCTTAACAGTTAGTGCAAGGACTTATAAACCTCTAAAAGGATCAAAGGGCATACTTTGGTATTATTATCAGTTGATCCACGTTTATCAATAACGGTTGGCTTGCTAGATAAGTTTGACGTTATTGTCATACAGATGGCGGTGATCAACTGGTCCCTAAAAGTCACACCTATAGGATACGTTCGAGAGACGTGACGGTATGGAAATCTTGTCATGTAGATGCCAAAATTGACTAACCGGTTAGTTAGAGTTATTTGACTAGTAATTAGTCAAATATGTGATGTTGAGATATTATATTTAATACGGATTAAATATCATGGGCTAAAGCGAATTAACCAGTTAATTCGTAAAATTAAATATAAACGATTTATATTTAATTAATGTATATTGAATATAATTATACAATCTTTGCTTTGTCGGACACGAATTAATAATTGACTAACCCGTATTATTAGGCGATGCCTTAATTTCCGATAGCGATAATGTGATTTATAATACAAACCCGTCATATACATTTTAGTAATTAACGAACCGGACCTCGAGTTAAAACCAAGAGGAAGTGGAAGCCCACTTCCCCTGTGTGGATCACGGTTCTCGGCCGAATAGGAGAACAAAAGGAGACCTCCTCATACATTAAACCGAATCATCATTTGAGAGAAAAATTAGGGTTTCGAAAGAGCATTCTTCTCTGTAGAAGCGAGATCTCTCATCTCGACAAAACTCACATCAGTTCTCCCTATATTGCAAGGCAATCGGAGAACAACTTGTTCTAACACAAGGGCATATCTCGGACAAAGTCTTGGGTGTAACGATTAGGAGGAAATCTGCTTTGATTTACATTCTTTCTTTACGCCCGCAATTTAAAGGACGAGGTTATTTCTATACATTAATCATTTCATTGTGTTTATCGTTTTATGACTATAAATTGCATGTAAATTTTACGTTATAGTCCTGCATTAAAGGGTAGTATACGGATATTAACCCACAAGTGGTATCAGAGCCAGGTTACCACTTGTGGGTTAATATCCGTATACTACCCTTTAATTGCAGGACTATAACGTAAAATTTACATGCAATTTATAGTCATAAAACGATAAACACAATGAAATGATTAATGTATAGAAATAACCTCGGGTCCTTTAAATTGCGGCGTAAAGAAATGTAAATCAAAAGCATTTCCTCCTAATCGTTACACCCAAGACTTTGTCCGAGATATGCCCTTGTGCTAGAAAGTTGTTCTCCGATTGCCTTGCAATATAGGGAGAACTGATGTGAGTTTTGTCGAGATGAGAGATCTCAGTTTCTACAGAGAAGAATGCTCTTTCGAAACCCTAATTTTTCTCTCAAATGATGATTCGGTTTAATGTATGAGGAGGTCTCCTTTTGTTCTCCTATTCGGCCGAGAACCGTGACCCACACAGGGAAGTGGGCTTCCACTTCCTCTTGGTTTTAACTCGAGGTCCGGTTCGTTAATTACTAAAATGTATATGACGGGTTTGTATTATAAATCATTGTTATCGGTTATCGGAAATTAAGGCATCGCCTAATAATACGGGTTAGTCGAATTATTAATTCGTGTCCGACAAAGCAAAGATTGTATAATTATATTCAATATACATTTAATTAAATATAAATCGTTTATATTTAATTTTACTTAATTAATCGGTTAATTCGCCTTTAGCCCATGATATTTAATCCGTATTAAATATAATATCTCAACATCACATATTTGACTAATTACTAGTCAAATAACTCTGACTAATCGGTTAGTCAATTTTGGCATCTACATGACAAAGATTTCCATACCGTCACGCCTCTCGAACGTATCCTATAGGTGTGACTTTTAGGACCAGCTTGATCACCGCCATCGTATGACAATAACGTCAAACTTATCTAGCAAGCCAACCGTTATTGATAAACGTGGATCAACTGATAATAATACCAAAGTATGCCCTTTGATCCTTTTAGAGGTTTATAAGTCCTTGCACTAACTGTTAAGGACACCAACCCCAACAAGCTCCCACTTGTCCGTACAAGTGTATGTGCAATGACGTTATCCGCACTAACTGGAGGACACAAGCTCCAACACCTTATACATCTACAATAGGATCAATCATGTATGTCATGATATGCACACGTCCAGACGTGGCATATGCATTGAGTATGACGAGTCGGTACCAAAAGAATCCAGGTGAAACACACTGGATAGCTGTTAAAAATATCCTCAAGTACCTACGGAGGACTAAGGATAGGGTATTGACTTATGGAGGCGATACTAAGCTATGCGCAATCGGTTACGCAGATGCTAGCTTCCAAACGGATCGAGATGATTCAAAATCTCAGTTCGGGTTCGTCTTCACTCTTAATGGTGCTGCGGTCAGCTGGAAAAGTTCCAAACAGAGTGTTGTAGCAGATTCTACCACTGAATCCGAGTACTATGCCGCTTCGGAAGCAGCAAAGGAAGCGATATGGATGCGTCAATTCTTACAATGACTTATGATAGTTCCTAATTCGAATGACCCGATCACCATCTATTGTGACAATAGAGGTGCCATCTTCCAGGCTAAGGAGCCAAAGTCTAGCAATAAATCTAGACACGTACATCGGAAAGCTCACTTGATCCGTGATTACGTGGAGCAAGAAGAGATAGTGATTGACAAGATAGCTTCGGATGATAACATCGCGGACCCTCTCACTAAACCGTTGAATTTTGATAAGCATGAAGGGCACGTTATTTCCATGGGAATTAAACGTGTTCCTGAGTTGTAGTAGTTGATTATGGATTTGATACATTATCTTTTTCATATACTATTTATAACTTCATCGTTTTAATATAATATTTTGTTTTTCATGTGGATTGTACTGACAACATTGAACGCCACAAAGTGAACTAAATTACATTATATTTTGTTTGGTCCGTAATCGCCCTATGAGCTGGTAACTCTGGCTATTATATTGTGCAGTCGATTGATGGTGGGTTCAACGAGCCATAAGTCAAACGGTTGACTGATCGATCACAAATGCGAGATTATAACGATACCTCGTAGGACAAATTTTTGTGACAACGTAATGGAGTCCTAAATGTTTAAAAATATTCGGTGCCAGGTCGTGGATAGGACATCCATTGTGTTCCTAGAGTCGATTCTTTTGACTATCGACTGTCTCTTGAGATTAAGGCAGTTTTTGGGTGACTTTGGTTTCTTTCTCACGGTCTGCCGTAACTGGAGGCTAAGTAGATTTTTTTCTGGGTTATTTCATACTGTGCTTACATCTGCAGGATTCGAGTTGAGGAAAATATCCAACCCTTATCAGGTATAGTTATTTCTCAGGGCCACTCGAGGAGTTGTAACTGAAATGCATGGCCATGCTCGAATGATGATTCGTTTATCAGTTGAGTTACTCTCTAGTCGGTAAAACCACTCTTGATACAGATCACTTGTAAAATACGACCTTTTGTGAATACGGATTTTGCAAATTTTTTACATTGAGTGGGAGAAATTTTAGGATATGAGAATCGGTTATCGCACATACACTTGTGAGGACAAGTGGGAGTTTGTTGGAGCTTGTGTCCTCCACAAATTAGTATGATAACATTTGTAAATCTCTTACAGGTTCACAAGGGTATACTTTGTATTTTATCAGTTGATTAACGATTACCTAATAACGGTTGGCTTGCTAGAAAGTTTGACGTTATTATCATACAGATGGCGGTGATCAACTGGTCCCTAAAAGTCACACCTAAAGGATGTGTTTGAGAGATGAGATTATGGAAATGTAATCACATTGATGCCTTATATGACTAAACAGTTAGTCACCGTGTTGATGAGATAATTATTTAATGTCGATTAAATAATATTAGCTGAGACGAATTAACTGTCAATTCGTAAATTGAATATAATAAGTTATATTTAATTAATGTATATAATGTTAGCTTGAACGAATTAATATGTTAATTCGTAATTAAATTTAATCGGTTATATTTAATCAGCAAATGATAATTATACGATATTGTCATAATAATTATTATTGACCCGTATTAATAAATCAACCGCAAGCTGTTGTGTGTAGACTTGTTAATGCGGAATAATATAAATGACAATTTATATTTAATACATTTTATACATTTTGCATACTACCAAAATAAGAATATTTAATCTCCTTATTTTGGGTAAGTAGAAAAACCGAAAAAGAGAAATTAATATCTCTAATTTCGGTTCATATGGGCCGGAAAAATAAAAAATAAAAAAGAAAAATCGACCCTCATCACTCCTTATACACGGCTTAAAGGGATTGAAGGGGAGAATTTTTCTAACCTTATTTTCTAACTCATTCTTGCCTCTCATCTAAAAACACAAAAACGAAAAACCCTAAGCAATTTTACAGAAAATTTAGGGATCGATTCTAGCAAGAAGCAAGGGCATATCTCATATCGTCTTGGGTGCAACTGATAGGAGAATATCATTGCGATATTGTTCATAGGCCATAAAAGCTAGGACCGAAGGTTATTTCTTAATCCTTTACGATTTTGTTTATGCAATTTATTTTATGACTAGTTTTCATCATTATAAATTTCGTTATAATCGTTAAAGTTAAAGGGATGCATACAGATAAATCCCACAAAAATGAGGTAAAAACCTTATATAAAACACACGCATCAAATCTCCCCAAACCAATGCAAACCATTGCTTGTCCCCAAGCAAATTATGTACGCAACTAAGAATAAACAGTGGAACGGGACCAATGCATCAGCTACAAATCATCGACCAAAACCAGTTTAATGCACCAACTATCAAAGTGGCAAATGATAGGTGTAAACGAATTAAATCAATGTTTCAAGCTTATTGAACCGTCGACCTTGCAAGACTCAAAAGTATCGGACTCTCACGGGTCGCTCATCACTCAAATTTAGGCACTAGGTGAGTATGTATGTGAAAGATAGAAAGAAGTAAAGACACTCACCTAATTCGACCTATAAGAACATGCATGCAGTTAACATGAATAAAGTCTCTACAACCGTACATAGGCATTCCAACCATACTAATAACCAAAACACATGCCGATGACTTACATTTGGGTAAGTGAGGTAATGGGTAAGAAGGGGCTAAGATGAATTTAGATATGTGGAGTTAATAGCCAGGCTAGCAACAACGAATCCAAATATTGAACTGCATCCCAACTTCGTACTTAATATAACAAAACAAAACGGTGCAAATTCAATGCACTCAACTCACAATACACCATAAACTTGTCAACTCCCCATAAAATATAAATAAGACATGGGAGTGAAAATCATCCGTACAATTTCTCTTTTTTTTTTTTTTTTCGCACATGATTTTTCTTTCTTCTTTTTCATTTTCATTCATCATTTTGATTCTTTTTTTTTCATTCCCTTCAATTCTTCCGACAACTTCTGAAATCAGATAAATATAACCAAACTGCAGCAAAGCATTGCAAACAGCTACTCATCACTAGCTCGGCTAGGGTAGGAAAATTTTTAGAATGTAGCTAATATGACAAAAGGCAATTTGGCTATGTGGGGCTCATGGGTAGAATGAAATAAAAGGGAATTGCCTCTCCTAACATGTGTCACCATCCACAAACTGAATGCATACAGGTATTAAGAAGACTAGACTCATGCTTATGCAAATTGATGTTACATACCTTACAGAGAGTACTACTCACATCCTAAATGAAACCGGTCATGAACGTCACCAGTTTATAAAGCTCTAACCTCAGAAAGTAATGTAGCATGCCAATATATGAATCAAGTCTATTCGTTCAGATAAGAGAGAAACAAAAACTCGTAGATCATGCACATTATCATGCCAACTAAATGTTAAGAAAATGCAGGGCTAAGGTAGGGATTTAATGTAGCGTCAAAGTTCAAACGTTCTGACTCAAATTAAACGTGAAAATTTTGAAAATTTTGTGAATTTTTTGAATTTAAAAACGACAATACATGCGAAAATAAATAAACGTGCAAACGAAAATGCAAGAAAACATGCAGATATAGATATGGATGCATACCTCCCCAAACCAAACCGTACAATGCTCTCATTGTACCAGAAATAGGGAAAGAAATGCAAACTGAAGAGAAAAGGATAAGTGGAGTCGGAAAACTTACAGAACGTCATGAAGAGGGACCTCCCCAAACCGACCATGAACATGGGAGGTCAAAGGAAGTCAAGCAGTAGCTCAACAGACGAAGAGGAACAGCTGGAAGACGAAATTGCTCGATCGAGTGGCTTGGTATAGCTCGATCGAGTGAATTGGTGTCAGGAATGCTCGATCGAGCGAAATTCTTACTCGATCGAATGAACGTGGAATTGCAGTTTGTCGATCGAGTATGTATGTTACTCGATCGAGTGATTCTCAACTCAAAAGTGCTCGATCGAGTATAAAAACTACTCGATCGAGTGAATACACCTGCAAAACATGAGTAAAGAGCAAGGAAAATACAAAGGGTGCATAAAACAGCGTTTAAAGTTCAACAAAAAGCTAAATGTGAAGGAAAAGGTTCAACAAAAATACAGAAAAACAGTCCGGGTTGCCTCCCAGAGAGCGCGGGTTTAAGAGGTCTCGCACGACCTTTCTGGCATCAATTAACTGGCGCGTCAAGCTCGTCGAAGTACAGGACTTCAACACGATTATATGCTTCATTTGCCTCGTGATAATGCTTCACATACTGCCCATTCACCTTGAACCGATTTCCCTCGGGGCTTTCTAGCTCAACGGATCCAAATTTAGTAACAGATGTCACCGTATAAGGACCACTCCACCTGGACTTCAGCTTGCCAGGAAATAATCGCAGTGAGGCATTAAACAGCAACACCTTTTGCCCAACATGAAATTCCCGAGGTAAAATTCTTTTGTCATGCCATCTCTTCGTTTTTTCCTTGTAAATGCGTGAGCTATCATAGGCATTGAGCCTGAACTCTTCCAATTCATCTAGCTGCAAAAGACGATTCTGACCATACAACTTAGGATCAAAGTTAATCTCACGAATTGCCCACCAAGCCTTACATTCCAACTCAACAGGTAAATGACATGATTTCCCATAAACTAACCTATAAGGTGATGCACCAATTGGTGTCTTGAAGGCAGTTCTGTAGGCCCATAATATGTATTTTAATTTAAGACTCCATTCCTTCCGTGATTTAGAAACTACCTTAGACAAGATCTCTTTAATCTCACGATTAGAGACCTCTACCTGACCACTAGTTTGGGGATGATACCCCAAACCACGTCGGTGTTGAACACCAACCTTAGACAGAATTGAAGTTAGTTTCTTTTATTTAAAGTGCATTCCCCCATCACTAATGATGACCCTAGGGACACCAAATCGGGGAAATATGACCTTTTTAAACATTTTTATCACGGTCTTGGCATCACAATGAGGTGAGGCAATGGCCTCAACCCACTTCGACACATAATCTACAGCTACTAAAATGTACCTGTTACCTTTACTAGACGGGAACGGTCCTTGGAAATCAATGCCCCAGACATCGAAAACTTCAACCTCTAAGATACCATTTTGTGGCATCTAATGTCTCTTTGAAATGTTCCCTGATCGTTGGCAGACATCACAATCTGAAACAAAAGACTTAGCATCAGCAAACAAAGAAGGCCAGTAAAAATCAGACTGAAGTACCTTAGCCACGGTGCGCGATGGACCGTGGTGACCACCATAAGAAGAGGAGTGACAGCCTTCCAGGACTACTTTGTTCTCCCACTGCGGAATACACCATCTGTAGAGGTCGTCTGCACATTCCTTAAATAAATAAGGATCGTCCCAGAAATACTGCTTAGCGTTATACACAAAACGCTTCCTCTACTGAAGAGAAAGGTCAGGCGGCAGCTTGCCACTGACAACGTAATGAGCTATATCTTCAAACCAAGGCTCTTTGTTAACAATAGACGATAATATAGCAAATAAAGAATCATCAGAAAAAGACTCATCAATAGGTAGAGAATCTTCCCCCTCTTGTCGCGACAGTCACGACAGATGATCAGCTACAACGTTCTCAGCTCCTTTCTTATCTTTAATCTGCAAGTCGAACTCCTGGAGAAGGAGTATTCATCTCAATAGCCGTGGTTAAGCCTCCTTCTTAGCAAAGAGATGCCTCAAAGGTGCATGGTCGGTAAAAACAGTAACTTCTGACCCAATCAAATAAGAACGAAATTTCTCTAAGGCATAAACTACATCTAGCAGTTCGTTTTCAGTGGTGGTGTACTTCACTTGACCCTCATCCAGAGTTCGGCTCGTATAGTAAATTGCATTTAAAGCTTTGTCTTTCCGTTGGCCTAGCACCGCTCCTAGTGCATAGTCACTAGCATCACACATTATCTCAAACGGCAAATCCCAGTCGGGAGGCTGTATGATCGGCGCATAGACCAAAGCCAGCTTCAACCTGTTAAAAGCAGAAAGACACTCATCAGTAAATACAAAAGGGGCATCCGTAAGTAGCATCTTTGTAAGTGGTTTAGCAATTTTTGAGAAATCCTTGATAAACCGGCGATAGAAGCCGGCGTGACCAAGGAAGCTTCTCACTCCTTTAACATTAACAGGAGGAGGTAATTGTTGAATCACTTACACTTTTGCTTTATCAACTTCTATTCCCCTATCAGAAACTAAGTGCCCTAATATAACTCCCTCGTTGACCATGAAATGTCACTTCTCCCAGTTAAGCACAAGATTAACCTCAATACAGCGCTGCAACACTTTATCAAGGTTAGACAGACAGTTAGAAAAATCACTTCCATAAACGCTGAAATCGTCCATGAAAACTTCCATAATAGACTCAATATACTCTGAAAATATCCCCATCATGCACCTTTGGTAGATGGCAGGGGCATTACATAAACCAAAAGGCATCCTGCGATAAGCAAACATGCCCTGAGGACAAGTAAAAGTAGTCTTAGCTTGATCATCTGGGTGAATAGGGATCTGAAAGAACCCTGAGTACCCATCCAAATAGTATAAAAACTTATGAGAAGCTAACCTTTCTACCATCTGATCAATGAAAGGAAGGGGAAAGTGATCTTTCTTGGTGGCGGCATTCAGCTTTCTGTAGTCTATACATATCCGCCAGCCAGTTACTACTCTATTAGGTATTAATTCATTTTTGTCATTCCTAGCCACAGTAGTCCCTCCTTTCTTAGGAACTACCTGAACTGGACTCACCCACTTAGAATGACCAACGGAATAGATAATACCTGCGTCAAGCAGCTTCATTACCTCAACCATCACAACATCTTGCATCTTTTGGTTCAGTCGGCGCTAACCCTGTCTGCAAGGTTTGTGATCTTCCTTCAGCTCTATCCTGTCCATACAAATATCGGGACTAATCCCCTTGATATCGTCCAAAGAATAACCCAAAGCTTTCCTATTTTTCTTAAGCACAGCTAACAAAGAAGTCAGCTGATCATTATCAAGCTTAGCAGTAACAATGACTGGATATTGCTCAGTATCGTCTAGGAAAACATATTTTAGATGAGAGGGAAGAGGCTTACGCTCGGGTACCTTTACCTCAATGGAGCAAAGGGTACTGATCATCTGTTCCACTAGCTCTCCCTCAGCGTCGGTGAGTTCACGCTCATCTAAATCATCTATAAGCAAATCCAACACAGCATCATCGTCATCTGGGTTATCTGCACACTCATCCAAGAGCATAAGAGCTTCTAGTGGGTCCTTCATAAAAGAACCCGGCCAGAAATCAAAGATAGACTCGTCAATAATATCAACAGAATAACATGTGTCCTCTATCATTGGCCGAGCTAAAGTGCTAGGCAGACTGAAAGTAATCGCGTCATCCCCTACTGCAAGAGTAAAACCCCCTTATTTGACATCAATAATGGCCCCAGCTGTACAAAGGAACGGCCTTCCTAATATAATTGGGGTCCGGGTGTCCTCAGCTATGTCTAAAACAATGAAGTCTACTGGTATAAAGAACTTGCCTATTTTCACAGGCACGTCCTCTAAGACACCCAAGGGTCTCCTAACAGATCTATCAGCCATCTGTAGGGTAATATTAGTCAATTTAAGATGACCCGTATTCAATTTCTTGCAGATAGATAGGGGCATGACACTGACGCTGGCTCCTAAATCACAAAGAGCCTTATCAATAACCACATTGCCTATAACACAGGTAATAGAGAAGCTACCCGGGTCTTTAATTTTAGGTGGAGCCTTATTTAAAAGTAAATTACTAGACTCTTCCATAAATGAAACGGTCTCAAATTCACTTAGCTCTCTCTTACGCGTCACAATATCTTTCATGAATTTGGCGTAAGTAGGTACCTGGGTAACAAGTTTGGTGAAAGGGACAGTTACCTGGAGGTTCTTCACAACGTCCACAAACTTACCGTACTGTCGCTCGACCTTCGCGTCCTTTAGACGACTTGGGAAGGGTACTCTGGTAGCAATGAGTGGACCCGCGACTTTCTCTTTACCTTTATCAGTGCGTGACGTCTTTACGGGAGGGGAAGATGACACGGTAGCGGAATTAGATATCAAAATAGGGTCTCCGCTGGTTCTGGCACTCGACCGAGTACTTTCCTCACGCGATCGAGTGGTTTTATCTTGGAATTTACTCGATCGAGCTGTTTGAATCACTTGATCGAGCTCTTCTATGTCAGACTTACTCGATCGACCATCTTCTTCACTCGATCGAGTGGTTTCTTCCTCTTTTTCACTCGATCGAGTAAAAATATCACTCGATCGAGCATCTATAAATTGGGAACTACTCGATCGACCTAGGTTATCACTTGATCGAGTGGTTGGATGGATTATTTCACTCGATCGAGTAGATATTTCACTCGATCGAGTGTCTGGACAGCACGCAGCAAGGATATCGTCCAAAAACTAATCCAAATCATCTTCCGGGGTATTATCAGCTTTCACAACCCCGTCTTCTGGTATTTTTGGCCCCTCGTGAGCAAGGCCACTTCGGAGATTCGTTGCATTAACTGGGTCACATGTCGATGGATGGTTAGCTTGGTCTTTCGCGAGTGTCAATTGCGTGACTTGTTCTCTTAACTCCACGATAATAGTTTCATTCCGATTGCATTTCTCCCCAAACTATTGTGTTAAGCTCAACATCTAGGATTTCAGTTCGGCAATTTCCTCGTTTGTAGAAGGAGAGACCGGCTGCGGCGCTGGCGTAGAAGGAGTAGAAACATTTTTCATTTCTTCATATAATTGAGAAAAAGGGACTCCTTGCTTGTATTTCTGATAAGCAAGGACGCACTCTATGCTCGCCAGACAATCAATAGGGTCATGCCCCTCTATGCCACATCTTCCGCATATCTCCACATGCTCAGCAATTGCACAAACCTATGAACTCTCCCCCATAGCCTCCGTAATCTCCACATTACCTAGACTTTTGCTAGGACTTTCCACTACAGCTGCTGCCAACTCGTTAACTTGCCCACTCCCACGGGGATTTCCATATTAGGCAACATGGATAGCTATCTCTTCAATTAGACGCCACCCTTGATCATCCTCCACGTTTTTCGTAAATCTCCCCTTAGCTACACTATCAAGGATAGCTCTCTGGTTCCGATATAACCCGTTGTAAAATTGGGTGCAAAGGAACCAACGCTTGAAACCGTGGTGAAGCAAAGAACGGACAAGCCTCTTGAACCTAGTCCAAGCCCCATCCAAGTCTTCGGTGGGCAATTGCTCAAAAGAAGTAATTTGAGCTGTCAAGGCATTGGTGCGCTGCGGTGGGAAATATCGCCTGTAAAAGGCCAAAGCAAGAGAACTCCAGTCGGTTACACCGGCTGCCTCCCTATCTAAATCCCTCAACCAATCGCGGGCATCATCAGCTAAAGAAAAGGGAAAAAGAACTCACTTCACCTTGTCCTGTGTCACCCCAGCAGCAAGAGGAATGGTAAAGCAGTACTCTGTAAATAGCTCTATATGCCTGCACGGATTTTCTTCAGGTACCCCCCTGAAAAGATTTCTCTCGACCAACTGTATGTAGGATGGGTGGATTCCAAAAGTTCCCGACTCAGTAGTGGGTAGTAAGAAACCTTTTGGAAGGGAATCCACGTTAGGCTCTGAATGGCTGGCTATATTCGGCATTCTAGCAGATAGGATTTACAAAGCAGAGCAGGTGCGACAATGTTCTCTTATAGAACAGATAACCTGCAAATTAATCAAAAACTTTTGCAAAAAATGATATCAGTCTCAAGGAAAAAGTTCCTTGAGACGAAAGACAAACTTAAATAAAGCAACAAAACTGCGCCACCTCCCCGGCAACGGCGCCAAAATTTGACAGGGCAGTCGTATACCTATCAAAAATAACCAACTAAATCTAACTAATATAGCTAGGGAAGTCGAGTCGATCTCTACAGGGAGATGGGAAAATGTCAACTTTGTCTAAGTTCTTCACGGTAACCAAATTGGGGGGTTTTAATAGGGTTGTTCTAAACTAATGAGACAGAGAAAGAGAAAAAGGCAGGAGAATAAAGATTAAGCAGGTAAGGAAAAAGCAGCTAAGACAGTCGGTTCACCATGATCATTCAGTCAAGCAATCTAAGTCTCAGGTTAATGCAAGTATGGTCTGAGGAGCAGTGAATATCTCCTTCCGGTCTCAATTCGCAAGCACAAATAGCTTAGCTTCTGCCCTCAATACAATTCCCTAATGTTCGCTACGAGTCTCACCCTTTCCAACCTTCCGGTCTAGGACAAGGTTTACTATGATTTAAATGCCTAATTGCATCGACTCAATTAGGCAGATACAATTAAGTGCAACGATTAACAACAAGGACTACACAAGAATTAACCTAATAATTCGATCACCCTCCCTTCATAATCATGGATTCCCTAGTCTTAGCAAAAAGGGAATTAGCTACACATTACTATCGAATCAACAACAATAATATATAGATAACGGAAATTGAACATGATAATAATACAAACAGAAGGAACAAATAAGACAAAAATGAAAGAAATGAGGGAAAGGTAGAAACAAAATGATAATTGCGATTAAGAAATAAAAGAAGAAATAATACCGATTACAAATCCGAATCCGAGTAGAAAAGAGTAGAAGAAAAGTAAAGTGAAGAAGCAGTAGAAAAAAAGATAAAAGTAGACGTGAATGAGGAAGAGTTACGCAGTCTACTCTCTTTAGTAGCATACGAAAATCTCCCTCTTAAACCTAATCCAAAGCCTAATTACAAAAGCCCATACGAAATTAGGCGGAAAAACTCTATTACAGGCCAAACCACTCGATCGAGTGGAAATAAACCACTCAATCGAGCAACTAAGTGACAAACCCTTCGATCGAGTGGAAATAAACCACTCGATCGAGTAACTCCTTGTATTGCCTTCTCGATCGAGTACTATAACCACTCGATCGTGTAATCTTCTTTATGTAAACCATTCGATCGACTGGAAAAGTAGTCGATCGAGCTATTTCGGCACGATTAGGCACTAAGACACCTTCCGAAACCAGCTCATACGTCTTCAAAGTACTAGATTCCAAGCTCCGATTCCTTGTTCTCCATAAATGTATGCAAATGGGACGAGTTTGGGCTTGATTTATCTTCTTTTCGGTCCATACCTGCAATTTACACAAAATGAACCAAAGTAGACTAATCGGGGGTATTTGTAGCCAGATGCCACGTAAAATGGTACAGAAATGCGTGTAAAAATGAGGTAAAAAGCTTATATAAAACACACGCATAAGTTTACTTATTCAGTAATATTAGTCAGGCAATTAAAGTTGAATTAGATCACCCCATCAAATCTTCCCTGGCAGGACGATTTATCTTGTACAAATTCCTACCAAAACAATTGGTGTAACACCCCCATTTATTCAGGAGCCTTTAGCTAGACATTCCCAAATAAATAGGGCTGTTACAAACTCGGTTTCCCGAGGTAGTAAATAACAAAGTCCAACTCACCAAAGTACTTTATATTAAAAACTTAAAGATTACATGTTAATTACAACTTAACGAAATAAAACTTAATATAAAATAATTACAACTCGCAGCGGAAATAAATAAAGTGATATAATTGTTCTATGTGATCTAGACTTCAACTACGGTCCAAGTCAAGCTCTCATCCCACTGCTCCCGAGTCAGCTAATCTTTAGTACCTGTCAAATCTGCTCCCCATAAAACGGTTCACCGCAGGTGTTCACGACTACACAGTCAACCGCGAGGTTGAGTAGGAATAAAAACTAACAACAAAAACATACGATAACAATCCAATTTCCTTTTACATTGCACAACTCCCTGACAACGTGCTCCTCCCTTTTACATAGCACACTTCAGCCAAGTTATACTCGTCACATAATCATCCTACCACTCCCTGGCCGGGGGAGCCTCAACCCGAAGGTGAGTAAACACACACTACATTACCAAAAGATAATGTCTGCCTCAACATATAGTTGAGTAATATCCACCAGATGGCATGCAGAACAATCTGGGGCCTGCCTCGAGTAAACACGATAAATATCGTCTGCCAGAATAAATCTGAAATACGTCACCCGAAGGCTCTTACCATGACGTCTGCCAATATAACCGCAATAATAATCTACATCACCACGAAGGGATGTCTTCCAGTATTAAACTGAATAACCAATGCAATAATAGTAACTCCATCATAACCAATCCAACCAACATATACAATATAATTCTCCCTTCCAACAATTTCATTGGTATCAACCAACACAATTCTCATATGATCAATTCACTTTAATATAAATCATCCAACAAACATTATCGAGTAAAAGTTGAGTAGGATTTATCCCTACCTCGAAAGCAAGCACTCCAATTACGCAATCCAATTAGTAGAAATCCAATATAAGCTTCTCAACAATACCGTCACCTAACCATAAATAATTATTTACAATTACTAATTATTCTCAACCAATTAGTTTAATCATCTTTAATTATATTACTTAAATCATTAATTATCCAATTACTTATATTAATTTACTCGATTATAATTTATTTATATTAATTATTTCCGGTGTAAATTAATATGCAAAACCCGTCTTATAAGAACCTGACTCGACCCAACTAAAAAATTAAATAAAACAAAGCAACCCATGGCACACCCACGTGAACCTCGTAAAACAAACACAAACACCACCAAACGACACAGCAAAAACCGAGTCGCAAACCCCTCACCAAAACCCGCTTATTGCGACACCCCTAGCTACCTACACCACCACCCAATCCTACGACGCCCTAGCCTGCACCACGGCCAACCCCGAAAGCCCTTAACCACCACCTAAACCCTCCTATATAGGCCGTGAAATCACGCCCTAAACAACCCCGAAAAACTCGACACGAGAACAATGAAACCCGACCAATTCACCACCCTACTGCCACCCGTGGCCACCACCGTGGTCTTCCCTGACCCACGGTGGTTCCATCACCTACTAAAGCTACCCATAAAACCCCACGACCTGAACACGACAGCAACAACAAACTTGCCATCCTCTATTTTTGCGAAATTCTGGCAACATCGTACAAACCACCATGTCCGACCACCACCTAACCACCACGGTGGTTGACTATCATCCCTTGTCCCAACCCTAGTCACGGTCAAGTCTGGGTCACAGGCAATAAGGGTCAAAAACCCATATAACCGATGATACACACACCCTCAAACACCTACACGAAAACCCATAAAGACACCCCTGCCCCGCCGGTCAATGGTGGTCAAACGGAGGTCCAGCTACCCTCTGGTGGTCCACGGTCACATTCACGGTCAAAGCAAGTCTTATGGTGGTCTAGATAACAAGTTATAACGAAGAAATATTTACTAATTTATGGTGGTCTAATTATTTTAGGAATTGCCATTATTATAATTACCATCATATTATTATTATTATTACATATATTAATCTTACCATAAGTAGGATTTCCTCATACAATATTTACTAATTTATTATTGTCGTAACTTTATTATTATTATTATTAATATAATTATTATTACCTTTATATATTACTATTTCCATATTATATTATTATTAATTCCCGATACAAATCCTGATCACACTCATACTAAATGAACCATAAAATTCGGCCCAACTAACAATGGCACACGACCCAATGCTAAATATTAACTAAACCCAATGCTCGACTTGTACACTTAAATTATTTTTTAATTACTCGTCATATTGTCATTATTATTAGAAATGTGTTTAATCAATTATTAATTTACGTAAATTACTTTCATAAATTATTATCAAAATATAGGGTGATGCGTGTCCTAAATATGATATTTTACACCCTATTTCACACGCATTTCAGAGCTCAATTATGTAGTTTATGCTACTATTTTCCCTATTTTCGTCTACTTTCGTGTTTTTGTGTAATATTGAAGAAATGTGAAGAATCCAGCGGAAATCGAGCCGAATCCGTCCCTAAGTACTTAGCATTGCATTTGACATGGAGTAGTGACCCGAGAGGCGAACTTGCTGCGCATTTCAAGGCCTGAAAGATATATTTGCGAGAGTTTTAGAAGCGGATTACCAGCTACAGTGGTCTATAGACTGACCTACGTGGTCTATAGACTGTCAGAGTGTTGAACAGAAGTCTGCAGGAAAGAGAAGCAGTCAATCGACTGACCTACATGGTCGATCGACCAGAGCGTGATTCTTAAATAAGATCAGAAGCTACTGTTCAGCGAGGTTCAGTCGATCGACTGAGGTCCATGGTCGATCGACCACCCCACGAGCTGACGAAAATTAAAAGACGAGAAAGCTCAATGTAATTAGGTTTTAGGATTAAAAGTTACGTAAAAGTTTCTATATAACGTAACCCTATGTTTCAGAATAGGCATCAAGTCATAAGATCTACTTCCTATCATACATATCTTTAGTTTACACACAATAAAAATACATTAGCTATTACTAGTTTAGAATTCTCAATAAAGTTCGTACCTTATTTTCGGATTCATCACTTGTTCTTTTGCTTCGGTAATTCTAATTTCAGTATTGTTTTATTCATTTCGTTAGTATTAGTTCTTGCTAGCTAGAATCCCAAGCCCTAGGTACAATTTTATGCGAATTTATTCATTCAATTATTTCAATTATGCAATCCATTATGCTTATTATCAAATTAGTTCTTGCTTTTTGCGTAAATATGTCTAGCTAAACACCCCGTGCTAGGATGTAGGGGATCTATTGAATAGATGGCATTAGAATAGGTGACCCCGAATTAGGCCTTGGTCGATCGACTGGGGTAGCTGGTCGATCGACCGACTTCGTGTCTGATTTGCACCGTTTGATTCGTTAAGTGCAATATTTAACAATGAGACCGAGAGGAGATTGTTAGATGCTTAGTTTTGACCTACCCGTCGATCAAGAGATAGGGGAGGGCATTAATTAATAAATTGAGATGACTAAATTGCTGAGATCGAGAGATAATGTAATTTAGGCTTTAGGAATCACTAATCGGGGCGAGAGCTAGCATTAGTGAGACCTAGGGACTAGTAGCATAGGCCGAAAGGAGCTACTAATTAACTTGGACCGAGAGGACTTGTTTTACCCATCCTACGCGATTGTATTTCGGACTTACCTAGGATTGTGTGCCATCGCAGCTATAGTGAACCGACCGTCTTAGTATTTCTTTTATCATTGTTCACATTCTTTATTACTTTTATTTGCTTATTTAGTTTATATTATTAGATTTAGATTTAATTCATATCAAAACCCCCTCAAACTGTTACCTTTAGACTAAAATTAAAAGCAACTATTATCTCCCTACCTCCCTGCGGATCGACCCTTTCTACCGCTTGCTAGTTGTAGTTCGGAATTTATAAATATTATTTTTGGTACTCACTTCGACAGGTATCAAATTTTGGCGCCGTTGCCGGGGAGGCAGCGCTAGTTTTAGTTGTTTATTTATTTTAGTCTATTTCTAGTTTAAGGAACTTTTTGTTCCTTCAACTTTTCTCATCTTCTTGTTGTAGTTTATTCTTATGCGCAGGTCTCAAAAAGGCGAATTGTTTCCCCTTGATCTCGAGCTAGAGAGGACCCGGCGAGTTAAGAGAAGGCTATTTCAAGAAGCACAGTCCGAGGGAGAGCCTAGTTCTCGGTCTAGTTTTTACGAGAACGAGCTATTTGAAGAAAATCCACCACCATCTCCAGTTTCTTCTACAGATACCGTTACTTCTCCAAATTTTTAGAGATGGCTGAATAAGCGAGTATAGCCAGTCACTCCGAGCCAAAATCTGAGAATCTCTATAAGGGATTCGCATTGCCAGCCAGGACGGAAAGAAAATTCGAACCGAAACCGTCTTACATTAACTTGGTTGAGAGAAACCAATTTGGGGGAGCTGCAAATGAAGATGCAACTAAACATATGGAGACATTAATTGACTACTGTTGTTCCATACCCCCACCAGCAGGTGTGACCCAGGACCAGGTGAAAGAGACGATGTTCATATTCTTACTCCGGGATGCAACTAGGGAGTGGTACCGAGATCTGGATCGAGCTGCTAATGGGATTACTGATTGGAACTCGCTGGCCCTAGCATTTTATAAAAGATACTTCTCTGCATCAAAGACCAATGCAATAAGAGCTCAGATCACGAGTTTTAAGCAAGGACCTAATGAATATTTTCATGAAGCTTGGGTTCGTTTCAAGAGGCTGGTGCGAACTATTCCACACCATGGGTTCGAGCAATGGAGCATGTGCAATCAATTCTATAATGGGCTTTATAATGATCAAAAGGCTATCCTGGATACTGCAGCTAATGGCAGATTCCAGGAGAATGTTGGAGAGACTAAGGGGTGGAAAATTATTGAAGATATGGCCACCCAAAAAGCTGAGCATGGAAACTCCAGGGGCAATCAAAGGAGAGCCGCTGAATCTCCTTCTATAGCTGCATTAGAAGCTCTTACGGCAAGATTTTACAAGTATGAGTTAGGAGGAGCTTCAAAGGGAGGTATGTACCAAGTGAACGCTGTTTCGGATGGCCCTTTTTCATGCAAGAGGTGTGGAGGAGAAGGACACGTTGCAGATTTCTATATCAGTCCCAATGAGGTTTGTGCTGCTTTCCAGCATTATAGGCAGACCAACACTTATTTTGAGCCGAATGTTCATCCAAACTTGAGGTGGAATAGCCAGAATGTCCAGAATCCGACTCCACCTCAGCAGCAGAACTATGTGCCCCCTCATAAGCAGCAACAGCCATACCAAAAGCCTTTGTATGTCTCTCAGCAGCAACAGCAGTTCCAAGGTTCTGATTTCATTGAGTTAAAAAATTTGTTGCTAAAGGAGTCTCAAGCTAGAGAGGCCGGGATGAAAATGTTGGAGTCTCAGATCGCTCAACTGGCTAGCAAGAGTGCCACTCGAGTTCCGGGGCAATTACCGTCGCAGCCGGACCAAAAGAAAGAAATTTTGAATGTGATTAAGTTGAGAAGCGGGACTACTCTAGATAGGCGCGCTGTTACGGGAGATAAACCCGAAAAAGCTGCTGGAAAAGGAAAGAAGAAAAAGAGCGAGAAAAAGACGAATAGCAGCGATCACGGTCGATCGACCGCCACACCCAGTCGATCGACCACTCCTTATTCCTCAGCGTCACTTTCTGATCTTTCTGCTCATTCTGGAAAAGAGGAGATCAGTCGATCGACCGACCCTACTGGTCGATCGACTGATGATGCTGCTGATATTGAACCGTTTTGTCCTCCAATGCCAGATAACTTGAGGGATTTCTTGTTTCGGGGTACGACGGCTCCGAAATTATCGAGTCAAGATCCAGGTGTTGATGGATCCATTCCGATCCAAAGTATGACCCTACGACGGTTAATGGTTCATTCCTGAGACGGTCTGAAAAAGGTTCGAGCTACAACATGGACAAAGTAGTGGATTTTCAGCCTAAGTCCACTGATGCCGGTATGAGAGACCTAGAGGAGAGGGCTAAGTTTCTTCTTACAGCCCCTTATCCAGAAAGACTAGTGCCAACCAAAGATGAGGTAACATTCGGTAAATTCAAAGATTTAGTGTGTAATCTTAATGTGAAAATACCTTTCTTAGAGCTAGTTAATCAAATACCTGCATATATGAAGTTTATGAAACAGCTGCTCGCTAAGAAAAGGTCTTTGAATGTTGTCGAGTCTGTGCATTTAACTGAGGAGTCTAGTTCATACTTAACTCACATCCGATCGTAAAGCGTCGACCAGTACTTTCTCTGTTCCCTGTAATATTGGTACTTTCTCAATTGAGAAGGCACTATGTGATTTAGGGGCTAGTGTCAGTGTTATGCCTTTGAGTCTGGTTAAGAAATTGAGATTGACTAGATTTGCTATTACTGACATGACTGTGCAAATGGCTGACCGGTCTGAAATGCGGCCGATAGGTGTTTTAGAGAATGTGCCCGTGCAAATTGGGAAGTTCTTTTTTCCCGTTGATTTTGTTGTTTTGGACATTCCTGAAGATGTCAACACCCCAATTATTTTGGGAAGACCGTTTCTGCACACTGCTGGTGCAGTAATTGATATGGGGGAAAGACCTTTGACCTTTAAGGTAGGGAAGCATTCTATTATGTTTGCCCAGTCCCCTAGGAAGATAGACCCTATGTGGCCAGTTACTTGTAATGTGATTTCTAAAAAGAAATCTTATTTTGTGCTTTCTGATATGCCTACTTTAGTACCTGTGCCTATTCCTGTTGTGACACCTCCGCCCAGATTGGGAGCAAACTGGAGGACAATTTTTCTGTTTTGGATATTGCAGGAAATGGTTTGGGGAAGGAAGAGTCGTTTATTGCTCCAGCTGTGAAGGAGCCAATCATTCAAAGAGGCGGTCCGGGATGTCTTAGCTATGGCACGGATGAGGAGCCAGATGAGGAGCCTAAGAAGGCGCCAGTTCGAGTCATAGTTTCAGACTTGGAGCTTGAGACTGAAGAGGATGTCCAAGTGTGGGAAGATGCTTCTGATCTTGACCCGTCGGACGATGTGGTGGATTGGAGTGCTAAGAGGTTGAGCACCGCGGAGGGCACTTCATATAGCCAGAAGCCATGGTCGGAGATTTTCCGCATTTTTCGCGGATGAAAACTTTTTATTTCATAAGTTTTAGACATTTTATTGCTTTTGTTAAACTATTTATTGCTTTGGTTTGCGCGAGACTTCGCTTTAATAAGTTGCTTAGGATTTAAAGGCTTTAGACTGTTACTTTGGGTTTAGCGTAATTTTGGGCGCATTATTATGTGTATTTGCAGGTTCATAGACCATATTAGCTCAATTTATTGAGCTAATTCGAAGAAATCAGAAACTTACAGCAAGTATCTCAGTCGATCGACTGGCTTGTGTGGTCGATCAACTGGGCCGCGACGCCAGGGGCTTCTGTTCCTGTCACCTTGGTCGATCGACTGGCTACTATGGTCGATCGACCGCGTTCCGCTGCTGTACCTGTTCACGACCATTCCCCTGCTGTGTTTGGTCGATTTGCGGAGTTGAGGGAGTCTTTTCTCCACTATTCTCCGATTCATTTCTGTTTTCTCCTATTTTTCTTATTTTGCACATAATTTTGCGTTTCATAAATTGCTCTCTCGGAATTACGCGCGGTACTTTTGTTTCTTTTCAGATACCTATGGTGAACTGCTGGCTACTGAAACCTCCTAGCTCACGTGTAACACCCCGTATTTTATTAAGTTGGATAAAATTCTTTTAATTGCTATTTTGAATTTAATTACATCATTTAACGATTTATATATATATGCTTAGCTAATTAATTAATTTCATCATAATTCGATACGTTAATTTTAATAATCATTAATAAGTTTATTTAAAGTTAGTTCGAGTTTATTGAAGTTAGTTCGAGTTTATTTATTTAATAATTTCCGTTTCTTTACGAGTCCTTATGAAAGTTGTTTTAAGTGAACCCGAGATGGATTTTGGGAACAAAACCGTCCAATTAGCTATTTTGAGCTTATTTCACTAAATTAGCAATTTTTATTAATATCCGTTAGTTTCGTAAAAATCGCTAATAATTCCATTTCAAGCCGATTTCTTATTATTTCCGTTAACTATCTGAGTTTATTTTATTTTTCATTCTTTAAACTTATTTATTATTGATTCCGTTTCATTTATGAGACTCTTTCTTAAACCGGTTAAATTTAACTCGAAACGGTTTTAATAGCTATCGAAGTTTCTTAACGACGAAGAAACGTACGTATAATATATAGCAGGCAAGCAAGCTCGTCACTCATTCTTTCATTCTTTCACGTCTGTTTCCTTTTCTTCGTCCTTCTTTTTTCTTCTGTTTGTTCCTTCTTCAACTTTTGTCTATAATCCGTCCTGGTGCTCCGTTTGTCATCCGTTTTCAACTATTTTTGTTCCATAGCGCTCCTCTCGTCGTTCTCGTCAATCCGTTGTAAGTAAAATTCATTTTCGTCATGTATTTTTACAAACGCAATTTATACTTTCAGCTTTATTTATTATAAGACGGTTGTAGATGCTAAGATAGACGGTCTTGTATAAGATTTGTTAGTCATGAATGATTAGTTCAATCGAAAAAAGGTAACAATTATAGATTACTCGATATTACTTGTAAAATATGTTTATTTCGAATGCTGGTTAGTCTGTTTTATAATTGAGACGGTGTATAATTATATATAGGGATCATTATGGATGTTAATTAGTCAGTTGTATAGTTGAGACGGTGTATACTGATATGTGGAGATGATTGAGACGGTGTATACTGACCTCTAGGGATCATTTGGGATGCTAGTTAGTAAGTGGTATATTTAAGACGGTGTATGCTGACATGTATGGATTGTTTTGGGGCAGTTTGGGATGGATAAAATGGTGCTTTTTGGGACTGTTTTTGGGGCGTAAGAGCGACTGAGGTTGAGACGATTCACTGAACATGTTTGGGACTGAGTTGGGTCGCAAGGATGAGTGCTTGGGGCGGGTTTTGAGAACGCAAATCTGGACACTTAGACCATGTTTTCATCACGGATTGTGGAATGGTTTCACGGCTGTTTGGCAGCCGTGGGTAGTCGTCATGGGTGGTCTCTTGCAGTCTAGTTATGAGCTATTTATGAGTTGTGTGGTGGCGGGTTATGAGACCAGGCAGTGGCATGGCTGTAGCTTAGCAGTGGCCTGGCCGTGGCCTAGGCAGTGGCCTAGCTAAGTCACGAGTTTGAGGCCATGTGTAGTTAGTGGTTAGGCCGAGTTTGAGGTTGTCATAATAACTTTTGAGCCGTGTCTATAAATTGTTTTGACGCTAGTTTGGTTTATTTAAAATATAATTAAATTAATTTCCGTCTCATATTTTATATAACGATAATTCGTTAATATCGTCCTTTCACATAATTATTTTAGGTGACTCATATGTGGTTGAAGATGAAGAGTAATTTTGGGTTTTAGAAGCTTTCTCAAGTTATTACTTGTCTCTTTGCTAGCGTAAGGTAACTATTCCGAGTTACTCGACGAATTAATGTCACATTAGTAGTTGATGTTGTGTTTGTTGTTTGATAAGTGTTTAGGTGATTGATAATGTTTTACTTTCGTTTTTCACATGATAGAAATTGGAAATAGCATGAGAATAATATTGCGATAAAATTTGTGATTTGGGCAAAAGTAGGCCAAGACTCTGAGCTGGGCCAGATTGACCGAACGAGTTTGGTCAAACTAGGTTTAAACCGGTCAGCCTCGATTTGACCGATGACCCGTCGCGGGACTCGGGTCGAGGGTTTGTCTTTGAGGTGAGATTGGTTGTTTTTGGATGTTTTACGTTGATGCCTTAATATTTGTGACTATCATTTCACATGTTGGTTGTTGGATGAATTGGTTGCCTTATACTTCAGTCTTCTTGTCTTGTTGCCATTTTAGCTTGTTCTCATGAATTATGAGATTAACGGTTAGCTGGAATTTGGATTATTATTGATATTGGAGATTTTGTTGGATTGTCAGCTGAATATGCTCTTGCGTAACCTTTCATATGCTAGGGTGTGTATGATCATTTGAGTGTGCAAGTTTGGCCTCTTTGCCTCTCTTATGGTTAATTAGGTGTCCTACTTGTCTTGTGTGGTGTGGGCTAAAATATTCAAGCTGGGACTAGCTGGGACTAGGTCCTAGGTGAGTATTTCGGCCTTCATCATAGATAGGTCATTATAGTCTTTGACGAGTGTATGTTCACAGCTTAATAGCCTTTGTGTTCCTGGCTTGGTGGGTTTATATCCAAGCTGGGGCATGACCTTTCTGCCTATTTTGTGAGGAGATGGTCAGCTTAAGTACTAGCCAACCCTTTGGTGGACTCCTTAGGGTACTCATGTGGTTTTATCATGAGTCTTGGGTGCGGTGGTTTTATCCGCATTTCTCTAGGTCTCTGTGAGTCTAGGATTAGGGTTGAGTCGTATCTTGTCCATGTTTTAAATGTAACCTCTGAGCCAAGATACTAGGTGTTTTGGCCATGTTTTATTCATATTAACCTCTGAGCCAAAATACTAGCTTCCCTACCTCGTGGTATAGACTCGAGTTACAAAGTGACTATTGACTGTACTAGGAACTTATGCCTGTCTCTAGATATATTGTCCTTTCTTGTTTGATGATTCTATGAATCATAGAAGGTGAGATGCAAGCCGGCTATGGTTGATAGAGTTTGGATTCTGGATGTTATGTGATTCACATGATAGTGTAGTATGAGTCGGTCTAGTATTCACATGCTAGGACTATGTGTTGTTATATTGTTGTTCACATGATAAGCACGATTGTCTAGCATTTATATGCTAAGGCTATGTGTTATTCATATTCATATTCTTATGTTTACATGTTATATTAATTATGACATTTCGTGGTCGGGAGAACTCGGAGTTACTCCCCATTTTTGTGGCTTTCGTATTTGTATAAAATGCGAATGATGGTAGGTGATGCATATATGGGGTACATGGACGAGCTAGCGAGCAAAGTAACCTTGGGACCTAGATTGGCTTTATTTTATTGTGACCCTTAAACACTTTTTATGTCACATACATTTTAGGGACATATGTCTCCCTCTTTACATTTGGTTGTATAATTTGTTATTCGCGACTTTAGCGATGGTTATGTTGTGAAACTTCTAGTTAGACCTTGTATGTTTGACACCTTCCAATTTGGATATCTTTATAACGAGTTCGGGTTTTAAAAATTACAGGTTTTTACCCAAATGAACCTATTACAAACATATCCATGCGGTTTTATTCTAGAATTACGTGTTTATTTTTCCATGATAAATGAGGGTGACACAGTTGGTATCGAGCATATTTGCTCCCGACGCACGTTGTGCACCCCAATATAAATAACTTGACCTTAAAATAATAAACTTGAGAGATGGGTAAGATGGGTAGACTTAGGACCTTATGTTGTAGTCTCTTTGTGTTTGCTCTTTGTTAGGTACTAACTTGTTTGTTGATTGTCATTTAATAATTGTTGCGTTCTTGGATCAATGACCGTGAGCTTATCTATAGCTAATGGAGTTATTACCCTTATTATAAAAAAAAAAAATTGAACTAAAGGTTTTGAAAATATTTTAATGTTTTTCACTGGTTTTAATGTAAATTAGTGTTAAAACTTGTTATTGGAGACGTCTGATAATTAGTTTTATCATTTGTTGGTGTAAAAATGTATTTTTATGTCTTTGAATTGGAATATTGATGTTCTTGAGTGATCGCCAAGAGTATCTCCGTTCCATTGAAAGGACACTTATATTTTTTACGAAGATCAAGATTTAGTGCCTATTCTTTGAGGATTGAAGATTTGTTCAACCTTTGAAGAATGCTTCTACTTCCTTGAAGATGTTTCTCGTTCTTTTTGTATCTCGCCTTATTCTTAATCTCTTGGTGCTTATCCTCCTTCTAAACTCCCTTCTGTTTTACTTTAAAAGCTACGCTTGTACTCCTAACTTGTCCTTTGTTCTTTGCTTATCCTCCCTTAACGCCATTAGATAGTACTTTTTCTTGTGAGGAATGTTGACCTTGGTTGGAAAATTCGACTTTTGAGGAGATTGTTTGTGTCTGACCCTTAACCCTGGTTTTGAGATGATGTGATGTTAGAAAGACTTAGGTAATGTGATGAGACATACTTAGTGATTCTTATACCTAGTTCCTTGACAAAGTGAGTATAATCGATTGGTGGATTCTTTGTGTTAGGAATGAGTTGCCTATGTAATTAAAGTTATAGAACTTGGCTTTGTTGTTTATGTTTAAGATGTGAAAGCTTAGTAGGTTGAGCGTCGTCACCTTAGGAGTAAACATGAGATAGGTTTAGAATATGAATTTGGAAGAAAACCCATTTTTAGATGTTAACAATCCCGTATAGATTGGGAATGTGATTTGGTGTTAGTTGTTTCTTGAGAACTTTGTTGAGAAGTCTTTGTCAATTTATTCTTTGGTTTTTAAAACATTGAGGTTGTGTCGAGTTCTTGAGATACAGAGATACTTTTATACTTGAGTGGTAGATTTGCTTTAGGGAAATCCTAATATGTGATAAGATAGGTGGAAGAAGTATCTAACCGATTTATCACCCCTTAAGCGAGCGTTTATTTTACCTTGACCCTTGTTTGGGATTTGGTCGTTTTGTCATGAAGGTACAATACCCTAATAGGCGTGACCTTGTTAGAGAGAACCTTAAGTTTTAGGAAGCGTATGGATTAAGCCTTAAAAATCCTCTTTTGTACCATTAATCGTTTTCCTCCCTTTCGTTCATACATTGGTTGGATTTGATTCTTAAGTATAAAAGTTTACTCGTTATTTCCTTGTCTTGAATTCCTTCCTAATTCTGATATCTCTTACTGGTTGGTAACTAGTTATCTTTATGATTCGACTCTTTTAGTCTCACATCTTGACATGTTCATATATCCCTTTTTAAATTTGCTATCATTTCCTGACCTGGTTATTACCCTTTGTTTCCTTAGTGGAGTGATGACATTGTTGTTTAAGATTTGAGTATCTGGCGTTTCCTTGTTGTCTAATTTTCCTTTCTCCTTGATCATAAGCGTTACCGTTCATACCTCATTTCCTCGCTTCATCTTGCTCCTCCTCTAAGTTTGACACTCGTATCTTGTGAAACTCTATCTTTGATATCCTTGTAAATTTGACTTCAATTCTTATCCCTAGGAAGTTCATCATACCTCTTTTGTTGGTTAAACTTGAACCCTCTTAGCATACTTGTATCTATGATGTCTAACTTACTTTTCATTTCGCACAATTTCTAAATATTTCAAGCTACCATTTTTGGTTTGTTGTTAAAAATTTTATGTTACTATTACAAAATTTTCCCTACTTGTAAAGATTTGGAAAATGAAAATTCGATTTCATTCTCTAATTGCTCTTTGAGTATAGACTTCTTTATCATGGTTTTGAGTTGCTAAACCTGAGATTTTTGTAAATTTTATCCAATTTCTATTCACTTTGATCTAATTATGATGCCTTTGTCAAAGTTTAATATTATATTTTCAGGAATTTGATTCCCCTTTGAGTTTAAAGGTGAAACCTTTATTTCCATTTTGGCTTTTGCAAAAGAAAATTTGAATGGATTTCCTTTTCTTTTGATTTTAACGTTGATCGGATGTTAGAACTCGTTATTAGAAACGTTTAATAACTTGTTCTACGCTTGTCGGCGAATGATTTTTGTTGTCTTTGACTTGGAAAGTTAGCGTTCTTGTGTGCACGACAAGAGCAATTTCGTTCCATGAATGAGACTTATACTTTTGAAAACTTTTCATTAATGTTTCTGAAAGTATTTTGATTTTAGATTTATACAAATAATTTACTTTTTGACCTTATCTTTGATTTGGAATGTGATGTTCTTGAATACGTAACGAGAACACTTCCATTCCTCTGATGAGAGTCTGGTTCTGTCGGAAAATTTTAGTTGAAGCTCTTGAAAGAATTTTGATTCTTACGATAAATAACCTTTAAAATGTTTTGGTTACCGATTCCAATTCCAGTTTTATTTTTATCACCTTTCATTTATACTTTCAAGTTTCGAGGACGAAACTTTTTAAAAGATGGGGTGATTGTAACACCCCGTATTTTATTAAGTTGGATAAAATTCTTTTAATTGCTATTTTGAATTTAATTACATCATTTAACGATTTATATATATATGCTTAGCTAATTAATTAATTTCATCATAATTCGATACGTTAATTTTAATAATCATTAATAAGTTTATTTAAAGTTAGTTCGAGTTTATTGAAGTTAGTTCGAGTTTATTTATTTAATAATTTCCGTTTCTTTACGAGTCCTTATGAAAGTTGTTTTAAGTGAACCCGAGATGGATTTTGGGAACAAAACCGTCCAATTAGCTATTTTGAGCTTATTTCACTAAATTAGCAATTTTTATTAATATCCGTTAGTTTCGTAAAAATCGCTAATAATTCCGTTTCAAGCCGATTTCTTATTATTTCCGTTAACTATCTGAGTTTATTTTATTTTTCATTCTTTAAACTTATTTATTATTGATTCCGTTTCATTTATGAGACTCTTTCTTAAACCGGTTAAATTTAACTCGAAACGGTTTTAATAGCTATCGAAGTTTCTTAACGACGAAGAAACGTACGTATAATATATAGCAGGCAAGCAAGCTCGTCACTCATTCGTTCATTCTTTCACGTCTGTTTCCTTTTCTTCGTCCTTCTTTTTCCTTCTGTTTGTTCCTTCTTCAACTTTTGTATATAATCCGTCCTGGTGCTCTGTTTGTCATCCGTTTTCAACTATTTTTGTTCCATAGCGCTCCTCTCGTCGTTCTCAACAATCCGTTGTAAGTAAAATTCATTTTCGTCATGTATTTTTACAAACGCAATTTATACTTTCAGCTTTATTTATTATAAGACGGTTGTAGATGCTAAGATAGACGGTCTTGTATAAGATTTGTTAGTCATAAATGATTAGTTCAATCGAAAAAAGGTAACAATTATAGATTACTCGATATTACTTGTAAAATATGTTTATTTCGAATGCTGGTTAGTCTGTTTTATAATTGAGACGGTGTATAATTATATATAGGGATCATTATGGATGTTAATTAGTCAGTTGTATAGTTGAGACGGTGTATACTGATATGTGGAGATGATTGAGACGGTGTATACTGACCTCTAGGGATCATTTGGGATGCTAGTTAGTAAGTGGTATATTTAAGACGGTGTATCTTTGACATGTATGGATTGTTTTGGGGCGAGTTTGGGATGGATAAAATGGTGCTTTTCGGATTTGTTTTTGGGGCGTAAGAGCGGCGAGGTTGAGACGATTCACCTTGAACATGTTTGGGACCGAGTTGGGTCGTAAGGATGAGTGCTTGGGGCGGGTTTTGAGAACGCAATCGGACACTTAGACCATGTTTTCATCACGGATTGTGGAATGGTTTCACGACTGTTTGGCAGCCGTGGGTAGTCGTCATGGGTGGTCTCTTGCAGTCTAGTTATGAGCTAGTTATGAGCTGTGTGGTGGCGGGTTATGAGACCGGGCGTGGCTGGTCGTAGCTTAGCGATGCTTTGGCCGTGGCCAGGCAAAGGGCCTAGCTAAGTCACGAGTTTGAGGCCATGTGTAGTTAGTGGTTAGGCCGAGTTTGAGGTTGTCATAATAACTTTTGAGCCATGTCTATAAATTGTTTTGACGCTAGTTTGGTTTATTTAAAATATAATTAAATTAATTTCCGTCTCATATTTTATATAACGATAATTCGTTAATATCGTCCTTTCACATAATTATTTTAGGTGACTCATATGTGGTTGAAGATGAAGAGTAATTTTGGGTTTTAGAAGCTTTCTCAAGTTATTACTTGTCTCTTTGCTAGCGTAAGGTAACTATTCCGAGTTACTCGACGAATTAATGTCACATTAGTAGTTGATGTTGTGTTTGTTGTTTGATAAGTGTTTAGGTGATTGATAATGTTTTACTTTCGTTTTTCACATGATAGAAATTTGAAATAGCATGAGAATAATATTGCGATAAAATTTTTGATTTGGGCCAAAGTAGGCCAAGACTCTGAGCTGGGCCAGATTGACCGAACGAGTTTGGTCAAACTAGGTTTAAACCGGTCAGCCTCGATTTGACCGATGACCCGTCGTGGGACTCGGGTCGAGGGTTTGTCTTTGAGGTGAGATTGGTTGTTTTTGGAAGTTTTACGTTGATGCCTTAATATTTGTGACTATCATTTCACATGTTGGTTGTTGGATGAATTGGTTGCCTTATACTTCAGTCTTCTTGTCTTGTTGCCATTTTAGCTTGTTCTCATGAATTATGAGATTAACGGTTAGCTGGAATTTGGATTATTATTGATATTGGAGATTTTGTGCGTAACCTTTCATATGCTAGGGTGTGTATGATCATTTGAGTGTGCAAGTTTGGACTCTTTGCCTCTCTTATAGTTAATTGGGTGTCCTACTTGTCTTATGTGGTGTGGGCTAAAATATTCAAGCTGGGACTAGCTGGGACTAGGTCCTAGGTGAGTATTTCGGCCTTCATCATAGATAGGGCATTATAGTCTTTGACGAGTGTATGTTCACAGCTTAATAGCCTTTGTGTTCCTGGCTTGGTGGGTTTATATCCAAGCTGGGGCATGACCTTTCTGCCTATTTTGTGAGGAGATGGTCAGCTTAAGTACTAGCCAACCCTTTGGTGGACTCCTTAGGGTACTCATGTGGTTTTATCATGAGTCTTGGGTGCGGTGGTTTTATCCGCATTTCTCTAGGTCTCTGTGAGTCTAGGATTAGGGTTGAGTCGTATCTTGGCCATGTTTTAAATGTAACCTCGAGCAAGATACTAGGTGTTTTGGCCATGTTTTATTCATATTAACCTCTGAGCCAAAATACTAGCTTCCCTACCTCGTGGTATAGACTCGAGTTACAAAGTGACTATTGACTGTACTAGGAACTTATGCCTGTCTCTAGATATATTGTCCTTTCTTGTTTGATGATTCTATGAATCATAGAAGGTGAGATGCAAGCCGGCTATGGTTGATAGAGTTTGGATTCCTGGATGTTATGTGATTCACATGATAGTGTAGTATGAGTCGGTCTAGTATTCACATGCTAGGACTATGTGTTGTTATATTGTTGTTCACATGATAAGCACGATTGTCTAGCATTTATATGCTAAGGCTATGTGTTATTCATATTCATATTCTTATGTTTACATGTTATATTAATTATGACATTTCGTGGCTGGGAGAACTCGGAGTTACTCCCCCCGACCGTGGCTTTCGTATTTGTATAAAATGCGAATGACAGGTAGGTGATGCATATATGGGGTACATGGACGAGCTAGCGAGCAAAGTAACCTTGGGACCTAGATTGGCTTTATTTTATTGTGACCCTTAAACACTTTTTATGTCACATACATTTTAGGGACATATGTCTCCCTCTTTACATTTGGTTGTATAATTTGCTATTCGCGACTTTAGCGATGGTTATGTTGTGAAACTTCTAGTTAGACCTTGTATGTTTGACACCTTCCAATTTGGATATCTTTATAACAGGTTCAGGTTTTAAAAATTACAGGTTTTTACCCAAATGAACCTATTACAAACATATCCATGCAGTTTTATTCTAGAATTACGTGTTTATTTTTCCGCAATAAATGAGGGTGTCACATCACGCTGGTTTGGGGAGGTTTCCTTTTGCGCTTAAAATCTTGTGAGTTTCCGAGTTCCTTTTCATGTCTTATTTAGTTAATTTATGGCAAATTCCCGTTTCCTTTTTTGTTTCTTTTATTTGATTTTGCACAATGAGGACATTGTGTGATTTGGTTTGGGGAAGTGTTTTGCATTGCATTCACATGTTTTATTGCATTTCTGTTTCACGTTTATTGCACTTCAGTTGCATTGTTGTTCATTTCTCTTATATATACAAAAAATCCATAAAAATTGAAAAATTTCAAAAAAAATTCAAAAATTGCACGTTTATTTTAGCATATAGGTCGAGTCGGAACGATAGTATTTCAATGATGACATTGCATTTTCATCTGTTTATGCCTAATTAACATGTTTTTAGTAGAATCACGTATGCATACCTACGAGTTTTTGTTAAAATATTTGCTGGATTATAGACTTGACCTGAAATTTTGGCAACCTACTTATAATTTCTAAGGATTAGAGCTCATATAACTGGTGTCATTTGTGACCGGTTTCATGTAAGATTGTGAGTAGTTACTCTTTGCATATCATGTATCATTAATTTGCACATTTATGAAATTCAATTGCTTTTTGCCTGCATACATTCGGGTTAGTGGTTGGTGTCACATGCAGGGAGGTGCTTACAATTTCCCCTTTATTTCATTTTACCCATTAAACTCCACATTAGCCAAATTTGCCTGTTGACCCTTAGCTACATCCAAATTTAGCCTGCCTTGTCAAGCTAGTATAATGTATGCTTTTGCAGTATATAAGTTATTGTGCCAAGTTTGGTCTGTATTGCGTTATTTGGAGTTGGTAGAAATGAAAGAAGGAAGATGAAAAGAAAAGAATTGGAAAATGAAAAAAAAAAACAAAGAAATAAAAGAGAAAAAGAAGTTGAGAAAAATTCAAAACAAAAAAGAGAAAAAATGATGAAGAAAGAAACCATGAAAGGAAAAGATGTTGTTTGTAGACGGTTTCACTCATATGCTTTATTTACATTTATTGAGAAATATTTTAAGTTCGGTTTGGTGAGTTTTGTGCCAAATGAAGGGCATTGTGCTTAATTCTATAATTGAGTAAGAATGGATATTGTTACATGGTTTTGTTTAGGTACTAGCTTGATCACCTATACCTCCACATTCCCATAAAAGTTTTGCCTTTTCTTACCCATTGCCTCACTTTACCATATTTTTGTAAGCCCTCGGCTGTGACAGGACCTTGTTTGGTTGGAATGTATGTGCGGTAGTTGGAATTGTCTATCATATTAGTTGCATGCATGTTTATGTGGGTCGTAGTCTAGGTGAGCGGCTATTTCTCTTCCTCTCTTACATATATATGCTTACCCTTTGCTTCATGAGAGAAGAGTGACCCGTGAGAATCCAATTTTAAAGGTCTTGCAAGGTTGACGGTTCAGCTTTATTTTTAACGACTACATAACTCGTTTGCATGATTCGTATTGCTAATTGATTGTTGGTTTTAGCATTAAATTGGTTTAGGCTTTATAGTTGCATTTCGCTCTGAGATTGAACCCGTTCCATTAGGTCCTAAGATCGAGTCTAGTTCTTGCTTGGGGACAAGTAAGGGTTTGGTTTGGGGAAGTTTGATGCGTGTCCTAAATATGATGTTTTACACCCTATTTCACACGCATTTCAGAGCTCAATTATGTAGTTTATTCTACTATTTTCCCTATTTTCGTCTACTTTCGTGTTTTTGTGTAATATTGCAGAAATGTGAAGAATCCAGCTGAAATCGAGCCGAATCCGTCCCTAAGTAATTAGCATTGCATTTGACATGGAGTAGTGACTCGAGAGGCGAACTTGGTGCGCATTTCAAGGCCTGAAAGATATATTTGCGAGAGTTTTAGAAGCGGATTACCAGCTACAGTGGTCTATAGACTGACCTACGTGGTCTATAGACTGTCAGAGTGCTGAACAGAAGTCTGCAGGAAAGAGAAGCAGTCGATCGACTGACCTACATGGTCGATCGACCAGAGCGCGATTCTTAAATAAGATCAGAAGCTACTGTGCAGCGAGGGTCAGTCGATCGACTGAGGTCCATGGTCGATCGACCACCCCACGAGCTGACGGAAATTAAAAGACGAGAAAGCCCAATGTAATTAGGTTTTAGGAATAAAAGTTACGTAAGACTTTCTATATAACGTAACCCTATGTTTCAGAATAGGCATCAAGTCATCAGATCTACTTCCTATCATACATATCTTTAGTTTACACACAATAAAAATACATTAGCTATTCGTAGTTTCGAATTCTCAATAAAGTTCGTACCTTATTTTCGGATTCATCGCTTGTTCCTTTGCTTCGGTAATTCTAATTTCAGTATTGTTTTATTCGTTTCGTTAGTATTAGTTCTTGCTAGCTAGAATCCCAAGCCCTAGTTACAGTTTTATGCGAATTTATTCATTCAATTATTTCAATTATGCAATCCATTATGCTTATTATCAAATTAGTTTTTGCTTTTTGCGTAAATATGTGTAGCTAAACACCCCATGCTAGGATGTAGGGGATCTATAGCATAGATCGCATTAGAATAGGTGACCTTGAATTAGGCCTTGGTCGATCGACTGGGGTAGCTTGTCGATCGACCGACTTCGTGTCTGATTAGCACCGTTTGATTCGTTAAGTGCAATATTTAACAATGAGACCGAGAGGAGACTTGTTAGACGCTTAGTTTTGACCTACCCGTCGATCGAGAGATAGGGGAGGGCATTAATTAATGAATTGAGATGACTAAATTGCTAAGATTGAGAGATAATGTAATTTAGGCTTTAGGAATCACTAATCGGGGCGAGAGCTAGCATTAGTGAGACCTAGGGACTAGTAGCATAGGCCGAAAGGAGCTACTAGTTAACTTGGACCGAGAGGACTTGTTTTACCCATCCTACGTGATTGTATTTCGGACTTACCTAGGATTGTGTGCCATCGCAGCTATAGTGAACCGACCGTCTTAGCATTTCTTTTATCATTGTTCACATCCTTTATTACTTTTATTTGCTTATTTAGTTTATATTATTCGATTTAGATTTAATTCACATCAAAACCCCCTCAAACTGTTACCTTTAGACTAAAATTAAAAGCAACTATTATCTCCCTACCTCCCTGCGGATCGACCCTTACTACCGCTTGCTAGATGTAGTTCGGAATTTATAAATATTATTTTTGGTACTCACTTCGACGGGTATCATGGGGTATTACAGTCTTTCCCCCTTAAAATGAACTTCGTCCCGAAGTTCGCCCATAACTACTATTACAGCATTTATAGGCATCCAGACAACTCAGTACCATCCAGCTTATGATAACACAATTATCCATTTACGATTATCAAGCACACCAATCTTATCACAAGGTATACAAATAATAACTCAAAATATCTGTACTATTACATTCCTTCCCCCTAAAAATAAACTTCGTCCTCGAAGTTCGGAATATCAAACAATAGGAACAATCAAATCATTGTTGTAACGCCACAAAACATGAAACACACATTGTAACATAAGCCAACTATTATTTCCAACACAACACCATTACTGGTCAAATGAGTAACAAAATCTTTGATTTACTTCCAAATAGCAAAACCACATCATATGGTATATTCGAACTAATATTTATTTAAACATCAACCTCTTACTTAACTATCGGCGAATACATTACCAAAATAAATAATAATCTATAACAAAAGATACACATAACTATTTAATTAATCTTTTCTTAATTTATATGACCCTCCGAAGTCTAACTTAAACATGGTTGCAATTATTGAGAACATATATATATGACTTAGGGCAACATATTCCGCATATCACAAGACATGTCATCCTACTACACAATATCAAAATATCAATGTGCAAAAGATAAGAAACAAAACTTTATATATATATATATATATATATATATAAGGCTAAGAAAACATGTTACAAATTCTAAAAATCATTAATAAATTATAACATAATTACTTCTTGAGCACTTATACTTTTTAGAAAAATACAGAGAATTATTAAACCATGAGAAAAAGAATCAAGTAAAAAACTAATAAGGTCCATTTATAATGCATTTTACAAACTACTTGGTCAAAACAGAAATTTTACAGCAACTTGTCAAAATCTTAGGTCAACTTGTAAAAATCACTATAAATTGTCAATATATTCTCCTATAACGTGGCTTATCAATTTAGAACATATACGAATCTTTTAAACAATGGAGTTGGAATTACACCAAATCGACAAGTATTTTTTAAATGACAAATTTTACAAAAATATGCCACGAAAACATCACTGTGCAGGAATATTCTGACCACTGTCCACTAAAATATTAATTTCTCCCAAACCGTGTATTTTTTTTTTGGAGAAAAGATCATTATCATTAATAAAAAGTCATACGACATCTACAACATATGCCAAGCTCAATCAGATATAAATCGATTACAACCATAGGAAATAAATTCATGTTCAAAGAATGAAACACTGCAACAGATTCTCTATCATCGATTCGCCGCAAAAGGCTTTCATCCATAAGAGGGTCTCCGAATCTTCCTTGACGAGTATCCATTTCTTCTGACGTGATTGATTGTAGCCATGAATTGAGCAAAATATGTAAAACCATATAATGATCTATAACAACGTTGATCTTCTGCTGACTTATTAGAAAACTGCAAACGAACCAGAAAACGAAAGCTCTCAAACTGAGAGAACGACACCACCGATAGACGGGAACAGAGCCCTCAGAAAGAGTAACGAAACAAAAACGAAAGCAAAAATTAAACAAAAACATAAAGGAAACAAAGCGGAACACAGGAACAAAACGGAAGCCACCACCTCCCTACCAACCCACAACACCGCCAGATCCAAGCACCACCCTGCCACACCACCTCAACAAACTCGTCCGATAAGACCCGAACAGCCCACATACACCACGCAGACCAAGAGAAACGGGCAGACCCGTACGATCCAGAACCAGGTGTGGGTAAGAAAGGGGAGGAGGGTTAATCGGAAGAGAGGAGACGGGTCGCCGGAGAAAGGTCTTGAGAGACCCCATCCCCGGCGACATGGTAGGGGGTTGATGGGTGGCGGTGGGAGGAAGGAGGAGAACGGCGGCAGCAAAGGGGGAGGATTTAGGGTTTTGTTTTTTTACAGAGAAGGAGGATTTACAGAAGCAGTAAATTAATTTAGGTCTATAACTTTTGATTATATCCCAAACCGTATATTATTTAAGTATGAGACCAATGGCATATGAAAGCTAACTCACAAGGCTATTACTCATAAAATTGTCGTACAAGGATTTTAAACAGGCAGTAAATGGCAGCCAAAACAATCAGGGGTAAAATTTCGAGAAATCAACCAAAATGACATTCTTCATAATTCCACGTAATTCCCTTAATACTTCACACATTAATCATACTCACACTTCCCACATATATGCCAACATACTTTCCCCATATCAACATGCATATAACAATGCTTAAAAGAAATCATATCACATCCCTTCATCGTAAAAGCAAGGTTACGTTCCTTAAACGCAATCATGAAAATAATAATCAAACAAGGCAACAAAACTCCTAAGAGAAATAATCTATATTCATTTAAATTACCCCACAATATAATATCTCTCAAGGTAACCGGTTCAAAACTGTAAGGGTCAGATCAAGGACGTCTCCCTAACCTAATAAGGGAATCCTAAACAGTTTCTACCCGGGTTCATTTTATTAGACACACCCTAAGTTCATTAGAGTTCATTGGTTAGGCCTGAGGATCGTTTTGCTCTGATACCACTTTGTAACACCCCCATTTATTCGGAGCCTTAAGCTAGACATTCCCAAATAAATAGGGCTGTTACCATCTCGGTTTCCCGAGGTAGTGAATAACAAAGTTCAACTCAGCAAAGTACTTTATATTAAAAACTTAAAGATTACATGTTTATTACAACTTAAGGAAATAAAAGTTAATATAAAATAATTACAACTCACAGCGGAAATAAATAAAGTGATATAATTGTTCTATGTGATCTAGACTTCAACTACGGTCCAAGTCAAGCTCTCATCCCACTGCTCTTGAGTCAGCTAATCTTTAGTACCTGTCAAATCTGCTCCTCATAAAACGGTTCACCTCAGGTGTTCACGAATACACAGTCAACCGCGAGCTTGAGTTGGAATAAATACTAACAACAAAAACATACGATAACAATCCAATTTCCTTTATACATTGCACAACTCCCTGACAACATGCTCCTCCCTTTTACATAGCACACTTAAGCCAAGTTATACTCGTCACACTAATCATCCAACCAATCCATAGCCGGGGCAGCCTCAACCCAAAGGTGAGTAAACACACACTACATTACCAAAAGGTAATGTCTGCCTCAATATATAGTTGAGTAATATCCACCAGATGGCCTGCAGACCAATCTGGGGCCTGCCTCGAGTAAACACGATAAATATCGTCTGCCGGAATAAATCTGAAATACGTCACCCGAAGGCTCTTACCATGACGTCTGCTAATATAACCGCAATAATAATCTACATCACCACGAAGGGATGTCTGCCAGTATTAAAATGAATAACCAATGCAATAACAGTAACTCCATCATAACCAATCCAACCAACATATACAATATAATTCTCCCTTCCATCAAATTCAATGGTATCAACCAACACAATTCTCATATGATCAATTCACTTTAATATAAATCATCCAACAAACATTATCGAGTAAAAGTTGAGTAGGATTTATCCCTACCTCGAAAGCAAGCACTCCAATTACAGAATCCAAATAGTAGAAATCCAATATAAGCTTCTCAACAATACCGTCACCTAACCATAAATAATTATTTACAATTACTAATTATTCTCAACCAATTAATTTAATCATCTTTAATTATATTACTTAAATCATTAATTATCCAATTACTTATATTAATTTACTCAATTATAATTTATTTATATTAATTATTTCCGGTGTAAATTAATATGCAAAACCCATCTTATAAGAACCCGACTCGACCCAACTAACAAATTAAATAAAACAAAGCAACCCATGGCACACCCACTTGAACCTCGTAAAACAAACACAAACACCACCAAACGACACAGTAAAAACCGAGTCCCAAACCCCTCGCCAAAACCCGCCTATTGCGACACCCCTAGCTACCGACACCACCACCCAATCCTACCACGCCCGAGCCCGCACCACGGCCAACCCCGAAAGCCCTTAACCACCACCTGAACCCTCCTATACAGGCCGTGAAATCACGCCCTAAACAACCCCGAAAAACCCGACACGAGAACAATGAAACCCGACCAATTCACCACCCTACTGCCACCATGACCACCCGTGGCCACCACCGTGGTCTCCCCTGACCCACGGTGGTCCCATCACCTAATAAAGCTACCCATAAAACCCCACGACCTGAACACGACAGCAACAACAAACTCGACATCCTCTAATTTTGCGAAATTCCGGCAACATCGTACAAACCACCATGTCCGACCACCACCTAACCACCACGGTGGTCGACTATCACCCCTGGTCCTAACCCTAGTCACGGTCAGGTATGGGTCACATGAAATAAGGGTCAAAAACCCATATAACCGATGATACACACACCCTCAAGCACCTACACGAAAACCCATAAAAACACCCCTGCCCCGTCGATCAATGGTGGTCAAACGGAGGTCCGTCTACCCTCTGGTGGTCCACGGTCACATTCACGGTCAAAGCAAGTCCTATGGTGGTCTAGATAACAAGTTATAACGAAGCGAAGTGTATACATGAGACGGTCTCAAAGTATTACCTTGAGGCGATAATAAAATTAATTCCTTTGCTTATCTCTTCCTTAATTGCTTTGCTTTTCTCTTCCTTAATTCCTTTCTTCTTTCTTTTAGATCTCTTCCTTCTTCTTTTATGAATTATTTTCAGATTTATTATGGTAGTTATAGTCTATATTTAGAGATTATATGAAACCAATTAGGAAACTATTATAATTATCTTATTCTAATTATTTTAGGAATTGCCATTATTATAATTACCATCATATTATTTTTATTATTATTATTATTATTACATATATTAATCTTATCATAAGTAGGATTTCCTCATACAATATTTACTGTTAGGTCCAATTTAGCCTGGTCTGATTATAACCTAGCCTGGCCTTATTAGGCTGATTGGGGCAACCAGAGTCCGGGAAATTATAGTTATTATTTGACAGGAGAAGAACACCAGAGGATAAATAAGCTGTTAAGGTCCAGGAAGAAAAGCCTGATAATGATACTAAGATAGCTTGATGAAACTCTCAAAGAAGACGGGTGATCAGCAAGCAAGCAAGACAGTTATACACATGCCCTATTATCACGGAAGACCAAGTCCAACTCTAAGAATAGTATATTTCCACGTACCAGATCGTGCAAAGGAAGATAAGCCAAAGTTTGTTGAAGAAGACTGGGTCAAGCGGATAAATAGGAAATGTGCCCTATTTTCTAGCTAACAACTGGGAACGGTCAAGGAGAACGTTGGGTGGTATCCAACGTTAATTTTTGAAGAATATAAATAGCACTATTTAACATTTGTAAGAGATATATATTTTTTCTCATTATTCACTACTGAATACTCATACTTACATACAAGATTTGTAATCAACTTATCAAAGAAATACAACAACATTATCTATATTCAATGCCCATCTATAATTCTTCTATAATTTTATCCCTAATTTATAGAACTAGATACCCTAATTACTTTATAATCAAGCCGGATCCTTTCAGGGAAAATCCTGCAAAAACAATTGGCGCCCACCGTAGGGCATCTAGTTCATTAATCAAAAAAAAAATCTTTTGCCATTCTTCATTTAATATTCACATACAAAAATGGTAGACTCGCCCCTGAACAACAATTGACGGCTGCCTTGGCTAAAATCAAAGAGTTGGAGACAATTCAAGAAAAGGCAGCCCAAGCAGAAGCTGAAATCAGTAGACTGAAGGAATCTGAGTCTAACCTGAAGAAGAAATTGAAAAATCAGGCTTCAGGCTCCAAGACCAGATTCGAAACAGGAACCCCATTCTCATCCATTATCAAAAACATTGACTTTTCCAATTTTGGAACTCTAGAGAAGGATACCCCATCCGGCACTCAAATCATCCCCAATGATGAAACAAACAAAACTGAAGCAGCAATAATGATGGCTATGCTTCAGGAAATTCAAAAACTCCACAACAAAATAGAAAATATACCTGTTGTGTGCAGGACCACTCGTGGTGAAGTAGAAATTGATGACTTCGATTCACCCTTTGCAGATGAGATTGCAAAAATTGATCTCCCCAAGAAATTTACCGTCCCGTCCATGAGAACTTATGATAGAACGTCTGATTCACAAAATCACGTTGCCATATTCAAACAGAAGATGTTGGCTGCCTCAATACCCAGTGAACTCAGGCAGGTCTGCATGTGTAAAGGCTTTGGTACAACCCTGACCGGAGCAGCATTACAATGGTTCATCAATCTCCCAAATGGAAGCATCAAGAATTTTGCAGAATTGGTCAATGCCTTCAATCAACAATTCGCAAGCAACAGAGACATGGCCAAGAGACCCAGTAACCTGTTCAGGGTAAAGCAACTTCCTGAAGAATCTCTCAAAGAATTCCTGGCAAGATTTGTCAAAGAGAAGGTAGCCATTCCCAGGTGTGACGAAGAAACGGCAGTAGAAGCCTTCAGGCAAGGAATCCTGCTTGACAGTGACATCTATGCAGACTTAACCAAAAAAGCCTGCCCAACCTTTGCCACTCTTCAATCCATCGCCTTAGAACATGTCAGATTGGAGGAAGATCTCAACTTCAGAACAAACTCGTCCGGAGGAAAGCAAGGCTATGGACACACTAACAGGTAAAGCTCCTACCAGAAAGGAGGCAACCCCAGATCAGCACCCTATTCCAAGCCTGAGCAATCTGAAGTAAACATGGCACAAGAACACAAAGGTAACCTTTCTAGCCTACCAACTATTCCTGAATATAACTTCTCTATAAATACCGCAGGATTAATCAAACGCCTGGAGAGATTGGAGGACACGGTCAGATGGCCCAAAAAATCCGACAACCCCAGGGAAGATCCAACGAGATGGTGTGACTTCCACCAGGACATCGGACACACCACAGAAGAATGCATCCAACTCAGGAAATAAGTAGCATACCTCCTAAAGAAAGGTTATCTGAAGGACTTAATCCAGCAGCCAAAGAACAAAGATGAAGGACAAAACAAGAGAGATTCAGGGAACGGCAGAGATCCTCCTCCTCCTCCCCCCATCAATGAAGTCAAGTTCATAAATGGAGGATCGGAAATCTGTGGTCCGACCAGCTCGGGCCGCCAAAAGAATATCCAGGGAATCTAGACTTCAGCTCCCTCTTAGATCTAAGTCATTGCCTGCTATTACTTTTGATGACTCAGACTTGCAGGGAATATCAGATTTGCACCATGACAGCTTGGTAATTACCATGCAAATTGGCACAGCTAAGATATCAAGAATCCTGATAGACGGGCGCAGTTCAATCAATTTGGTTATGCTTGACGTCCTCAAAGCTATGAAGATAGATGAAGAGAAGATCATAAAGAAATCCAGCGTCCTGGTTGGGTTCAGCGGAGAAACAAAGAACACCCTGGGAGAAATTAGCCTGCCAACCTATGTGGAAGGCGTGGCTTCATATGAAAGATTTGGGGTAATGGATTGCTTATCCTCATATAACGTAATCCTGGGCAGACCATGGATCCACAACGTCAAAGCAATCCCATCAATATGACATCAATGTGTGAAAATACCAACCGAATGGGGGATAACCACCATCAGGGGAGAACAAAGGACGGCTCTGGAATGCTACACCCAGGCTTTGAAACCCTCAAAGTCAGGTAAGTCCCTTGCATAGCAATTAAAGTCACCTGTCAGGAAAGAATATATTGCACAATCACAGATGGAAACAGGATAGGTCATTCTAGACCCAGAATTCCCTGACAGGAAGGTACTTGTAGGGTCAGATGCACCAGACTCGGTCAGACCCAATCTGGTCAGCTTTCTTAAAACTAAAATGTCTTGTTTTGCTTGGTCACATTTTGATATGACTTGTATAGATGCTGATATTATAACCCATAAGTTAAATATTGAGAAATCCTTTAAGCTGTCGTACAAATAAAAAAAAGAAGAAAATTTGCTGCAGAGAGGCATGAAATCATCAACCAAGAAGTTGACATGCTATTGGACATGGGAATGATCAGGGAAGTAATGTACCCTGACTGGCTTGCAAATGTAGTAGTCGTCCAAAAGAAAAACGGCAAATGGAGAGTCTGTGTAGACTACACCAACCTAAACAAGGCCTGCCCCAAAGATCCATTTCCCCTGCCACACATAGATACAATGGTTGATGCCACTGCAGGCCACGAGATGTTAACATTCATGGATGCCTCCAGTGGATTCAACCAAATAAAGATGCACCGCAGATCGGAAAGTACGACTTTCATCTTCGAAAGAGGAATATACTATTATACTGCTATGCCCTTTGAATTAAAGAATGCAGGTGCAACCTATCAAAGGTTAGTCAACATGATGTTCAAAGATCAAATAGAAGATACCATGGAAGTCTACATAGACGACATGGTAGTCAAGTCAAAAAAGGCATATAGACCACGTCAAAGACCTGGAAGTAGCCTTCCAAATACTGGAGAAATTCAATATGAAGCTCAATCCATAGAAGTGCCATTTTGGAGTCTCAGCAGGTAAATTCTTGGGCTATATGGTGACAAAAAGAGGGATAGAAGCCAGCCCTGAGCAGATCAAAGCCATCCTAGAGCTAGAACCACCAAAGACAGTCAAAGACATACAAAAGCGACGGGGAAGGATAACAAACAGCAGATTCATTTCAAGATCATCAGAAAGGTGCAAATCATTCTATAACCTGCTAAGGAAAAACAAGGACTTTCAATGGACCCCTGATCATCAGGCTGCCTTTGAAGATCTGAAAACATATCTATCCTCTCCTCCCTTGCTGGCAAAACCAGTCCAAGATGAACCCCGACAAAGTATATCTGCTACCGATAAACTTCTTTGTTAGTGCAGTCCTGGTCAAAGAAGCAGACAGACAACAACACCCTGTTTATTACGTAAGTAAAAGTCTACTGGATGCAGAGATCAGGTATGGCCTGCTTGAAAAATACGTTTTAGCTTTAGTTATGAGTTGCACAAAGTTAAGACCTTACTTTGAAAGCCACCCTATAATAGTCAGAACCAATCTTCCTATCAAGTCTGTACTTAGGAAACCAAAATTGTCCGGACGAATGTGCAAATGGTCAGTCCAGCTAAGCACATACAACATAACATTTGAACCAAAGACAGCAATTAAGTCACAAGCACTAGCAGACTTTGTGGTTGATTTTAGTCCAGCCCTAGAACCCGACCTAATAAAAGAAGTAAATAGACCGACCAACGACCAAACAGACCTAGAATGGACCCTATTTGTCGATGGTGCAGCCAACATGAGGGGCACAGGCCTGGGGGTAGTACTAAAATCGCCACAGGGGGATAAGATAGTACAGGCTATAAGCTGTGCATTTGAAGCTACCAACAATAAGGCAGAATATGAAGCCCTAATAGCTACCTTGGTGTACAAAACCTAAAGGTGCGTACTGATTCCCTTCTTATTTCAAACCAAGTAAATGGAATATATACTACAAAAGACTCAAAAATGATGCTTTATTTGAAAGTTGTCCAAATTTTAAAATCAAAATTCCGCAATATTAATATTGACCAAATTCCCAGGGACTTGAATACCCAGGCCGATACCTTAGCCGGCCTAGGATCCAACTTCAGTCCCCTTGACTTTGACAAAATACCCATCGTACATTTATTAGAACCTGCAATAAACAAGCAAGATGAAAGTTTCCCAATATATGTTGCCAATTCTTGGACAAAACCTTACTACGATTGGCTACAACAGGGAATCCTTCCCCTAAATAAGCAAGATGCCAGGGCACTAAAAATAAAAGTTGCTTCATATAATATTATTAACAACGTACTTTTTAAGAAATCGCAGCGGGACCATACCTCGGATGCCGGAACCACAAGAAGTGAACGAGATACTATCGTAAATCCATGGAGGATACTGTGGAAATCATAAGGGCGGAAGAAGCCTGGCAAGCAAGGTACTCAGAACAGGATATTATTGGCCCACTTTGAGGGCCGATTGCCTGGAATTCAGCTCTAAATGCGAGGCTTGCCAGATTCACGGACCATATATCCACCAGCCATCTGAGGAATTACATTCTATATCCGTACCCTGGCCATTTATGAAGTGGGGCATGGATATAGTAGGGAAACTACCTCAAGAACCCGGGCAAAAAGTTTATATGCTAGCAATGACTGACTACTTCTCCAAGTGGATAGAAGCTGATTCATACAGGCAAGTCAAAGAAAAGGATGTCATAGCTTTCATCAGACACAATATCATATGTAGATATGGCATACCCTCTGAAATAGTATGCGACAATGGCACGCAATTCGTGGGAAAAAGAATAGTAGCCTTCTGTGCTCAATGGAACATCAACCTGGTAACCTCCACACCAGGATATCCAAAAGCTAACGGCCAGGCAGAATCTAGTAACAAAGTAATAATCAGTTGCATAAAGAAGAAGCTAGAAAGAAGGAAAGGTAGATGGGCTGAAGAGCTCCCCTTGGTTCTCTGGGCTGACAGAACCACGCCTAAAACATCCACATGCCAAACCCCCTACTCCTTGGTCTATGGATGTGAAGCAGTAATCCCAGCTGAGGTTGACATTCCATCAGCCAGATGCAGCCTGAATACGATAACAAGCAATATACCTCTAATGGAGGATAACCTGGACTTGACGGAAGAGCTAAGAGATGCAGCCAGCATTAGATTAGCAGCATATCAGCAAGGAGTTTCAAAAAGCTACAACAAGACCGTCAAAGCTAGAGTATTCAGGGTAGGAGACCTTGTCCTCAGAAAAGTTTTTCAAAACACAAAAGAGAAGAATGCTGGCAAATTGGCCCCAACCTGGGAAGGTCCTTACCTGATTGACTCAATAGTCGGCCAGGGAGCTTATAGATTACAAACGCTGGACGGAAAAATGATCCCAAGAGCTTGGAAAATTGCACACTTAAAACTATTTCACATATAAAATATATCTCCCAGTCCAGGTATAATTTTCATCTTAACATTTCTTGCTTGGCCTGATATGAAACTAAATGTATGATACTTGCCATTATATGAATAAATGCCTTATATAATTTCTTCCATTATATGCCCAAGTACTTGTCAATATTCTCATATTTCCTTTTACCGAGTAGAATCTTCAATATTTGTTTTACATACTGCACTTTACTTAAAACAAATCTTGAAGATTGGGGGCCACCCCACTAGTATCCAACTGATACCCAACTTTCTGTTGCAAAAACAGGCCTTAAAATATTGAGCTCAATTTAATATACAAATCTGGAAAATCTTTTCCTAGCTTGTATAACATAGATGGGTCATAAGCCCTCCAGACAGGCAGGGAACATAAGCCCTCCAGAGAGGCAATAACCCCACCCATAATACAATGAACTGGCCAGATCCAGCGCAAAAAACTGGCCCGATCCAGTCGAATAACTGGCCAGATCCAGTACACATCCAACACTACAAATGTACCTTATCAAAACACAAAAAGAAACCATCAAAGACCAAATATTTATTCATCCAAAAAAGGCGGTCCTACCACATACCTAATAAATATCCATTACAGGAACATCCCCCCTGGATGGGCCAAAACATACCTAAAAAATATTCATTCCAGGAACACCCCCCCTGGATGGGCCAAGACAAAAAAAAATGAATCTAAACAGGCTTCGAACCTGTAACCGACTCACAATCATCCACCATTTCCTGATCACCAGATTTCTCCTTGGAAGGAGGAGAATCCACTTCTTCTTCTTGACCCATATTGGCCAAATCAGGATACTGAGTGTCCAGAGCTGTCTCATCCCGATCCGGATCCCAATTAGCCCGGTCAGGTTCCGGATCCCTCATAGCGTCAACCCGGTCTTTCCCAAAGAAATACTGAGCAGCATCAGCAAGTCGCGCCTCCACTAAGCTAGCTCCTTTTCACCACCAAGCTCTTCATTTTTCCTCAGCTGATCCTGCATTGCCTGCTTCTCGGCAGCCAGCTCTTCCTTGACAGTCTTCAGCTCTTCCCTTGACCTCCAACTCTTGCCCGACAACCTTCTCGGCGTTTTTGCAGCCACCTCACAAACCAAAGCGACCCTGGATGCCTCTCTAGTGACCCCAGTGAGATTGAAGTACAACCTCATTACCCCCGGATGTGTGCGACTCACGATTAACTTTATCTAATTTCTCTTCCAAGCTAGAAACCCTAGCCTGGGCATCCCTGAGCTGACAAGCTGTAGCCAACCCGGCATCCAATCCCTACAAGAAACTCAATCAGCCAAATATAAAGCAACACAAAGAACACATAACAGTTAAAATATCCCTTTACAACTAACCTCCTTAGCTTGAGAAGCAAGTTCGGCAGCCTTTGCCACAAGAGAAGATAAGATAGAAACCACTTTAGTAGAAGACTCAAGGGTATTAGGAGATAAAAGTTGGCCGTTCATACTAGCAGAAAATTAATTTATCTGTGCCCGAGCAGCATCCATATCGTCCATCCTAGCAGACACTTGTCTGACACTCCTGATTGGTTGAGCTTGAATAAGCTCTTTCTCTCTCCCTTCCTCTTCAGGAATAACATCTTCCCTCCTCCTTTTGGAAGCCTGAACAACCTCCGGTGATACTAGCCTGGGTGGATCCGGGGAGAGGTGGACATCGAAACTAAAATGTCAAGCGTCTTGTCACTCCCACTAGCCTCCGGCTCTTGGACATTCAAAGCAATCCAAGCCACCCCACCTTTAAATCTTTTGCGAGTAAAGCTGGCCAACCTAGCAGAAGACCGAATCTTGAATATATAAAGAATATACATAAATATCAGAAGAGAAGCGATAAGAAGACAACAATTGACATAAAGACATATAGAAGACATACAAGAAAGAGCAGTGGAGCTAGGCTTGCCTTTGGGTACTTTGACCACACTCAGCTTGGTCTTCATATACCGGGGCAATAAATCCCTGCCCAGACTGGCAGGCCAAGCCCTCTCTTCCTCAGGAATAGAAAGAAAAGCCTCTATCCTTGAAACAGCCTCCTCGTCAAGAGAGTCGAAGCTCCAATCAGAAGCTACAAATATTACAAAAAATGCACAGGTAAAACTTAAATATCCTAATTTCGTTTAATATAAATTGCAAATTAAGAGTAAAAGAAACCTACCACTCTCCAAAGGAGGATATCTCAAATTATCAAAGCCTGACCCCAGACTCTCAGTCCGGATAAACAGGAAAGTCTTCGCCCAGCTTTTATCATCTCCAGAGTCCAGGTTAGTAATTAATGGAGACATTTTTTACTTAATTCTCAAATTAAAACGACCAGTAGAAGGATTTTTCATATGATATACTGCCTTGATATCATTAATAGTAATTACAAGATTATGCTTAGCACATAGATTTTCAATAGAGTGGACAAGTTTCCAAACCATTAGCATGATTTGGAAAGGTGATACTTCCATAGCACGAATAGTATCAATCATTAAAGGAGTAAAAGGTAACTTACAACCTGCTTTGAACGCCCATTCATAAATACAAAACCAACCAGGTGACACCCAATTGGCTCTGACTGGACAACACTCAGGAATTCAAACCTCAGCCGAATCAGGAATTAATTTTTTCTCCTTTAAAACCCTATCATAGTTTGTTTTCAATAAGTTTTCTTCAGGGAAATAAGGATCCAGAGATTGAAGAGCAAAAAAAATAGAGTCTTGATATTTAAAGGCTATAGCACGAGCAGGAGGATCAATTTCAAGCACCTCCTCCTCATGGATATCTTTGGGTTCGAGCTCGTGACACTTTAGGGGGACGGGGACGCTTTTGGCTCCCATATCCTTCGTTGTTTTGTTTATAATGATGAATTTTATGAGAAATTATAAGTTAGCAAACTGGAATTCCTGGGAAATAGGGGAGAATTTTAGAGAAAATTTAGCAAGGAAAGTGGAAGAAATTGGGTGAAAGATAAACTCATCACAAATACCGTATTTATAGAAGAGGAGTAACGGTGCAAAAATCCTAGAAAACGCAAAATTGTCAGCATGACATCATACAGTTAGCCGTTGCAGTGTTTAACGGTCACTAGAAGTCTAAGAGTCCTTGAATAAATCTGATTCTTTTTATTTGTTTAGCCCGGTAAATTGACATCTCACCCCTGGCCTGATCCAGCACGGGTAAAATGTCAAGGGGCAATTGTTAGGCCCAATTTAGCCTGGTCTGATTATAACCTAGCCTGGCCTTATTAGCCTGATTGGGGCAACCAGAGTCCGGGCAAGTATAGTTATTATTTGACAGGAGAAGAACACCAGAGGATAAATAAGCTGTTAAGGTCCAGGAAGAAAAGCCTGATAATGATACTAAGATAGCTTAATAAAACTCTCCATCAAGACGGCTGATCAGCAAGCAAGCAAGACAGTTATACACATGCCCTATTATCACGGAAGACCAAGTCCAACTCTAAGAATAGTATATTTCCACGTACCAGATCGTGCAAAGGAAGATAAGCCAAAGTTTGTTGAAGAAGACTGGGTCAAGCGGATAAATAGGAAATGTGCCCTGTTTTCTAGCTAACAACTGGGAACGGTCAAGGAGAACGTTGGGCTGTATCCAACGTTAATTTTTGAAGAATATAAATACCACTATTTAACATTTGTAAGAGATATATGTTTTTTCTCATTATTCACTACTGAATACTCATACTTACATACAAGATTTGTAATCAGCTTATCAAAGAAATACAACAACATTATCTATATTCAATCCCCATCTATAATTCTTCTATAATTTTATCCCTAATTTACAGAATTAGATACCCTAATTACTTTGATAAGCGAGCCGGATCCTTTCAAGGAAAATCCTGCAAAAACATTTACTAATTTATTATTGTCATAACTTTATCATTATTATTAATATAATTATTATTACCTTTATATATTACTATTTCCATATTATATTTTTATTAATTCCCGATACAAATCCCGATCACACTCATACTAAATGAACCATATAATTCGGCCCAACTAACAATGGCACACGGCCCAATGCTAAATATTAACTAAACCCAATTCCCGACTTGTACACTTAATTTATTATTTAATTACTCGTCTTATTGTAATTATTATTGGAAATGTGTTTAATCAATTATTAATTTACGTAAATTACTTTCATAAATTATTATCAAAATATGGGGTATTACAATTGGCGCCCACCGTGGGGCATCTAGCTCAAAAATAATCAAAATCTAAAGCCAAACAACACAAAAACAATCACAAAAAATGACTGAAGATAGCATTGAACAACAACTGGCAGCCGCCCAACAACAATTGTTGGAAATGGAACAGCTGAAACAGAAGATAGCTCAGGCTGAAGCTTAGGTTATGAAACTAAAGGAATCAGAATCCAGTCTGAAACAAAAGCTAGGAAACAAAGCCTCAGGCTCAAAATTGAAAATTCAGCCTGGCACGCCATTCTCTTCAATCATCAGGAACATAGATTTCTCCAACTTTGGTACTCCTACTCCATCGAAGTCCAGAGCAGAAGAAGGTGATACAGACTCGGAAGAAATCCCAAATGAAGAGACTGACCTATATCAAACTAACATAGCAATCATGATGGCCATGCTCCAGGAAATCAATAAGCTCTATGAAAGATTTGAGAAGATCCCTGGAGTACCCACACCCATTGAAGAAGCAAATCCAGAGAGTTATGCTGACTCACCCTTCGTGGATGAGATAGCAAGGATAGATCTACCAAAGAAGTTTGTGGTTCCATCAATGAGAATTTATGATGGAACTACAGATCCACAAAACCATGTAGCCTGCTACAAACAAAGAATGTTGGCAGCCTCTATACCTAGTAAACTTCGACAAGTCTGCATGTGCAAGAGATTCGGAATAACCCTGAACGGGCATTCCCTACAATGGTACATAAATCTACCAAATGGAAGCATCAAGTCCTTTGCTGACCTGATAAACTCCTTCAACCACCAATTCGCCAGTAGCAGGGAACTTGAAAAGAGATCCAGTGATCTGTATAGGATCAAGCAAAAGCCAGGCAAATCAAACAGGGCATTCATGACAATATTCAACAAAGAGAAAGTATCAATCCCCAGATGTGATGTTGGAACAGCTGTGGAAGCTTTCAGCCAGGGACTGCCCTTGGATAGTGATTTCTATGATGAGATAACTATGAAGCCTTTCCAAACCTTTGAAGATGTCCAGGCTCTGGCCCTTGGCTATATCTAGCTGGAAGAAGACAAAGGTTTCAAAGTTGACACCACTGACAACAACCCAGGTTATGACAGATTCAACAGGAAAAGTTCTAATCATAGAGGAAGCAGTTCCAGGCCATCCCCTTATACAAGGCCTGACAGATCAGAAGTCAACTATGCACAAGAACGAGGTAATTCCTATACCTATCCCCCTACTCAGGAGTATAACTTCTCTGTTGACACTGCAGGGTTAATCAAAAGACTTGACAATATGGGAGACATTATCAAATGGCCAAAGAAGACAGACAACCCCAACTCAAGGAAAAACACAACAAGATGGTGTGAATTCCACATGGACATAGGGCATACAACAGAAGAATTCTTGGGATTACGCAAGCTACCTAAAAGATCCGATGCCATCAACAAGCAGGGAAGACAATGGAGAAGAAAGGACCAGGAAAGACCACAACGAAACCTACCTCCAGCACCACCCATCTATGACGTCAAATTCATCAATGGAGGATCTGAGATCTGCGGCCTGGCCAGCTCTGCTGCAAAGAAAATAGCCAGGGAGTCAAAAATGAAATCTCCCTTTAAACCTAAAAATTTACCTTCGATTACTTTTGATGATACTGACATGCAGGGAATCCCTGATCTACGTCATGATGGCCTGGTCATTACCAAACAAATAGGAACTGCACGTGTCCTAAGAATCTTAGTAGATGGGGCAGCTCAGTCAACCTGATCATGCTTGACGTCCTGAAAGCTATGAAAATTGATGAAAGCCAGATCATAAAGAAATCAAATGTCCTGGTAGGATTCAGTGGAGAAACAAAGAAAACTCTAGGGGAAATATACCTGCCGACATATGTGGAAGGAGTCTCCTCATATGAAAGATTTAGAGTCCTGGATTGTCTGTCATCCTACAATGCTATCCTAGGCAGACCATGGATCCACAATGTCAAAGCTATACCTTCCACTTACCAACAGTGTGTCAAGATACCAACAGAGTGGGGAATAGCAACCATTAAAGGTGAACAAAAGTCTGCCCAGGAATGTTACACTGAATCATTAAAGCCTTCCAAGACAGGTAAGTCTCTCGCCCAGGAATTACAGTACCCTCTCAGGAGCACTTATGTGGCAAAAACCAAAATGGAAACAAATCAAGTAATTTTAGACCCTGAGTATCCTGACACGCATGTACTGGTAGGATCTGATGTCCCTGACAATATCAGACCAGAACTAGTAAGTTTTCTTAAAAATAAATCTTCATGTTTTGCCTGGTCCCACTTTGATATGACTGTTATAGACGCCAATATTATTACCCATAAACTCAATATTGACAAATCTTTTAAGCCTGTGCAACAAAAAAGAAGGAAGTTTGCCCCTGAACGCAACTCTATTATTAATGAAGAAGTGGACAAACTGCTAGATATGGGAATGATCAGAGAAGTCAAGTACCCTGAATGGCTAGCAAACGTGGTAGTGGTACAAAAGAAAAATGGTAAGTGGAGAGTCTGTGTAGACTACACGGGCCTAAACAAAGCCTGCCCAAAAGATCCATTCCCACTTCCTCATATAGATGCAATGGTAGATGCCACAGCCGAGCATGAACTCTTGACATTTATGGATGCCTCAAGTGGGTTCAACCAGATCAAGATGCACCCAGCTGACCAAGAAAACATTGCATTCATCACGAAAATGGGCATATATTGTTACACAGCAATGCTCTTTGGCCTGAAAAATGCAGGGGCAACCTACCAACGCCTGGTCAACATGATGTTCAAAGACCAAATAAGGGATACAATGGAAGTCTATATTGATGACATGGTGGTCAAATCAAAAAAGGTTGAAGATCATTTGAAAGATTTAGAAGTAGCCTTCAAGATCCTGGAAGAATTCAATATGAAGCACAACCCTTCCAAATGCCACTTTGGAGTCTCTTCAGGCAAATTCCTTGGATACATGGTGACAAATAGAGGGATTGAAGCCAGCCCAGAACAAATAAAAGCTATCCTGGAATTAGAAACTCCCAAATCAGTCAAAGATATCCACAGGTTAACAGGAAGAGTTGCAGCCCTGAACAGATTCATATCTAGATCATCAGAAAGATGCAGATCTTTCAATGACCTCCTCAGGAATAATAAGTTATTCAAATGGTTGCCTGAACACGAAGCAGCCTTCCAGGACCTAAAAGCATACCTGACAAAGGAGAACCTCTAACGATTTACTTATCTGTCACTGAAACGGCGGTAAGTGGAGTCCTAACCAAGGAAGTTGAAGGCCAACAACACCCTGTCTACTATGTAAGTAAAAGTCTCCTGGATGCAGAAACAAGGTATGGTCTACTTGAAAAATATGTACTTGCTTTAATTATATCCTGCACTAAACTTAGACCCTACTTTGAGAGTCACCCAATAATTGTCAGGACCAACCTGCCTATCAAATCTGTCCTGAGAAAACCTGAGCTCTCAGGCAGAATGGCAAAATGGTCAGTACAACTAAGTACTTATGATATAACCTTTGAACCTAGGACAGCAATTAAATCTCAGGCATTAGCAGACTTTGTGACTGAATTCAGTCCCAACCTAGAACCAGACCTCATAAAAGAGGTCAACCATCTAGACACCCGTAAATTAGGCCAGGAATGGACCTTACACTTCGATGGAGCAACAAACATGAAAGAAACTGATCTAGGTTTAGTACTGAAATCACCATAGGGAGACCTAATTGCTCAGGCTATTAGTTTTGAGTTCAAAGCAACAAACAATGAAGCTGAATATGAAGCCCTGATAGCTGGACTCAAGATATGTATAGAACTTGGTGTGACAAATCTCAAGGTAAAAACTGACTCCCTTTTAATTTCCAATCAAGTGAAAGGAACATATGCTGCAAAGGATTCCAAAATGATTCTCTATTAGACTACGTCAAAAACCTTTGCAAAAAGTTTAGTTCATTTGACATTGATCAAATACCAAGAGACTTGAACACACAGGCTGATGCCCTGGCCAGCCTGGGATCAAATTTCAGCCCTGTTGTGTTTAATAAAATATCCATTGTTCACCTGCTAGAACCAACCATTGAAAAACCTAACCAAACTTATCCCATCAATGAGGACACAAATTCTTAGACCAAACCATACTATGATTGGTTCTTACAGGGAATACTTCCAAAAGATAAGAATGAAGCAAGGGCTTTAAGGATCAAAGCTTCTACCTATACTATCATCAATAACATGTTCCAAAATTCACAGGCTGGACCTTACCTGCGTTACCTGGAACCTCTTGAAGCTAAACAAGTCATAGAGGACATACACGATGGATACTGTGGAAATCACAAAGATGGCAGAAGCCTGGATAGCAAAGTTCTAAGGACAGGCTATTTCTGGCCAACCCTCAGAGCTCCAAATGCAAAGTCTACCAGATCCATTCCCCTTTCATCCACCAACCATCAAAGCTACTACACTCCATTTCAGCTCCCTGGCCATTTATGAAATGGGGAATGGACATTGTAGGCAAGCTACCTCAGGCCCCTGGACAGAAAGTCTTCATGCTAGCCATGACCGACTATTTTTCAAAATAGATAGAAGCAGACTCATACAGGCAAGTCAAGGAGAGGGATGTCATATTATTCATCAAATGCAACATCATCTGTAGATATGGCATCCCTTCAGAAATAATCTGTGACAATGGTACTCAATTCATGGGAAAAAGGACAAAGGCTTTCTGTGCACAATGGAATATCAGCCTGGTAACCTCCACACCAGGCTACCCAAAAGCCAATGGTCAAGTAGAATCCAACAACAAAGTCGTAATCAGTTGCCTGAAGAAAAAACTAAAAAGAACGAAAGGCAGATGGGCTGAAGAACTCCCACTAGTCCTCTGGGCTGACAGGACCACACCTAAGACATCCACAGGCCAAACCTTATACTCTCTGGTCTATGGCTGTGAAGCAGTAATCCCAGCAGAAATCCATATACCAACCACCAGAAGCAGCCTGAATACCATAGAGGAAAACAGGCCACTATTACAAAAGACAGCCTGACCTTGACTGAAGAATTGAGAGACGCAGCCAAGATCAGGATAGCCTCCTATCAGCAAACACTAGCTAAAAGCTACAATAAAAATGTGAACATCAGGGTGTTCAAAGAAGGAGACTTGGTCCTACGAAAAGTCTTCCCTAACATCAAGGACAAAAATGCTGGCAAGCTAGCTCCTACATGGGAAGGACCATACCTGATCGATTCAATAGTAGGACAGGGAGCCTATAGACTACAAACCCTGGATGGAGAAATGATCCCCATATCTTGGAACATTTCCCACCTAAAGCTATTCCATGTTTAAACCAAAATATCCTATGATACACATCAGGTAAAATCATTTACTTTATATCTTGCCTGACTAAAGTCTTACATGAAAAACCGCCGAATACAAGCATGTGACCTTAATATACAATGTTATTCTACTGCCTACTACCCTACCTAAATACCTGCCTACTTTATTTTTACAAACTCTATCATATCTGCCTATCTTTCTTGCTATATTGAATCCTGAAAACTTGTTTTACCCCTTTTATTTTTTCCATTTATTATACATTACACATAGGCTTAAACAAATGTTCAGGATTGAGGGCCACTCCACCAAACCTGAACAGCATCCCAGAAATGCTTCACAAAACTTGGCACCTGCCTGCCTCACCCAAAAAACACATACAAAAACTGAGCTCAGTACAAAAAAATAAAAAGAAAAGAATGACGGTGGAAAAGACCTGACAACTTATCTTTAAAGCCCTCCTGATAGGCTGAGGGTCATAAACCCTCCTGACAGGCAACTACCCCTCCTACTAAAAAGCCCTCCTGACAGGCAAAAAAGCCATTGTTTCCTGAAAAGGATTGAGGGCCATAAGCCCTCCTAACAGGCATCTTTCTAACAAAACACTTCGGAATGCATTTTTTACAGGTACAAGTTATTCAAATCAGGTTATTCAAAGGAACTAGAAAAATATCTTCAAATTATACCAAGGCAAAAAATACTGCCTAGGGAACATCCCTCCCGGGTAGGATAAAACATTCTCAAAGATAATAAAATTGTTTGTCCAGGGAACATCCCCCCTAGATGGGCCAAAATAAGAAATAATTACCCTAAAAACCAAAAACAACTAGCCTGCCTTGGAAGCAGTAGCAGAGCTAATCCCTTCATCAATGGGCTCCTCCTCATCTTCTTCCTCATGTTCATCTTTATCACCAACTTCACCGCTCTTTTCCTTGGATGGAGGAGTGTCTGCCTCATCATCAACATGCAACTTGCAAACCTCAGGGTAAGTGGCATTAAGATCGGCCATTTCCTGGTCAGGATTCCATAAATCCCTAACTTCGATAGGCTCCTTCATAGCGTCCACACGACCCCTACCAAAGAAGTAAAGAGCGGCATCCTTGTATCTACCCTGCACCAGGTCCCTTTCAGCAGCCAACTCCTCATTTACTTTCAGTTGCTCCTGCATTGCCTGCTTCTCAGCCTTTAACTCCTCCTGAACCATGTCAAGCTTAGCCTGGAAAGATTTCAAGGCACTCTGAGCAGAACCCAGATTTGATGCCTCTACCACCAACCGTGCCTTCCCTGCCTCATTATCCTTTTTCAAAGACTCAATCTCCGTTTTAGCCACTTCTAAATCTGTCTTCAAAGATGTAGCATCCTTCTTCAGGCATTGCATCTCTCAGTCCAAGCTATCCTTAACACCATTTGCAGATTCCAGCTGCCAGGCACCTCTCAATATGTCGTTCACACTCTACAAAAAAACACAACCAATCAGATAAACCAAAACAAAAAACACATAACCAAAACAAATTTGATAGGCAGGCTCATTACCTCCTGCAACATAGCAACCAAGTTAGCAGCACAATCCCTGGGTATGATACATGGCAGCCAGAGCAGGAACAGAAGAATCCTCAGCCTGGTACTTATAAAAAGGATCATTAACCAGAAAAGAATGAGCCTGGGTCTGCTCCTTGGCAAATTGGACCCCATCAAGCCTGGCCTTGACTCCCCTAACCTCATCAACACCCTCTGAAGACTCATCATGCCTCTTCCTCTTTTCAGCATGACCAAACTCATCATCCATAACTTTTACAGGAGATACTAACTGAGCCTGTTGAACAGGTGCCTGAACCTGCAAAGAACTATCGCTCCCTCTAGCTTCACTACTCCAGGATTTTTCCCCAGTAATTTGAGAAACGCCTGCCTTCACCAGGGATAATCCAAAGCTAGCAATCTTAGCAGAAGCTCCAATAGCTGTACGACGAGGCTCTACATCAGCAATATAAACATACGTCCAAGCAAAAACAACCCACAAAGCAAAAATAATAAAACTTACTGCCTAATGAAGAAGCCCCTAAAGCTTTAGCACCCTTCACAAGTTTGTAGGTGCTCAATTTGGCTTTCTAGAAGCGAGGCATTGGTGCCTGCCCCAGACAGGCATGCCATGTCCTCTCCTCTTCAGGCAATGCCATGAAAGTAGCAATCCGGTCAGCTGATCCCTCAGCATCAGGATCATTTGCCCAGTCAGCCACTACAAGGACGAAATCAAGTAAGCATATTTTTAAAAAACAAAATAAATCATCCCTAACCAAAATTCAGTATAGGAAGAAGAAATTAGCTCCCTGAACAGCAGGATAACTAAGATAATCTAGATCAGGGGCAATGGAGTCAGCCCTGATAAACATATAAGTTTGCGCCCATCCCTTATCATCCCCTGAATCAAAGTTGGTGATCAAATGAGCCATCTTCGACCTGACTCGAAGATTAAAACGATCAGTAGAGTGACTATTCAAATAATAAAACATTTTTAAAATCTTCCAGAGTGATGACCAACTTATGTTTAGCACATAGTTGCTCAACTGAGTGAACGATCTTCCAAACCATTGGCATAATTTGAAATGGAGGGACCCTGATAGCTCTGATAACCTCAGCCATGAATGAATAAAGTGGAAGCTGACATCCTCCCTTGAACGCCCACTCAAAAATACAAAACCAGCCTGGACTACCCCAATTAGTCCTGACTGGACCACCTTCAGGGATCCAAACATCAGCTTCAGCAGGGAGAAGACCCCTGCCCTTCAAATAGTGTTCAAAGGTTGGCTTCAACTGATTAGCCTCAGGAAAAGAGGCAGACAAAGCCTTCACAGGGGCATAGGTGACTCCCATGTGTGACATAGATAGAATTTCCGGAGGAGCAGTTATCTCCACAACTTCATCCTCATGAATGATTTTAGGAACATCAACAACAACAGGAGTTTTCTCAACCTCAGCAGTAGCCTTGGATACGGCCGTCTTTCTTCTCCCCCAGCCATTTTTTAGAAGAAAACAAGAAATTGCAAAGAGAATTCTAGAGAAATAAAGGGGATATTGAAGAATGAGAATATGGAGGCAAAGACAAACGAAACAAGGTACTTATAGCCGCAAAAATAAACGGGCAAATGCAAGTGGACAAACCTAATCATGACTCTCCTAGGGTTTTGTGAATCTACCCCATTTATGGCAAACTAGCCGTTATAGAAGTTGAAGCAAACACAAACTCTTTTCCGGTAAAATATCCCTATACTTTTCGCCTGACCTGAACTTTTTATCTCCTTATCCCTGGTCAGATACACTTGGAATAAGAAGATAAGGGGCAATTGTTGGGTCCAGAATTGTCCTGCCTGATCAGATGAACAAACAGGTGATATCCAAAGCCAAGCCTAACTAGAAGACTCCCACTATAAAGCATCCAAACAGCTCAACAGGTACCAGCCAGGAGGGAAAGACAAGCCAAGCATCATTTAAGCCAAGCCTGAAGGATTGTTTCTCAAAGCCACGTGATAAAACATAGACTGAAGGCGTTAGGCAATATCTAAAGCTCATAAAGGAAGTTCCTATTTGCGCGGAAGACTTGTTCAACAAATTTCACAACGGTTTTGATATGGTCAATCTAGCGGAAATAGAGGCAGACCATTCCCAGGTCAACAAAACCACTCCCGGGTAAATAGGGAACGTGGCCTATTTACCAGGAAACCCTAAACCACCTTCATAGAACCGTGGCAAGGCCACTATAAAGAGGAAAGAAGGAAAAAAGAGAAGGACACTTAACTACTTACTCAATCATTCATACTTTTACTCTCATACATGTAATTAGAATACTACTTAGAATTATTATTAAGCTGCCATATCTTATTAAAACGCCTAACATACACATTCCCTGTCAGGTTACCTAAAATCATAGTAATAATCCCTCCTGGCTTAGTGCCCGTGGTTTTTTCCCTTATTCCCAGAGTTTTTCCACGTATAAATCTTTGTGTTATTGTTTTCTATTCGTTTACTTATTCAGTAATATTAGTCAGGCAATTAAAGTTGAGTTAGATCACCCCATCAAATCTTCCCTATCTTGTACAAATTCCTGCCAAAACAGTGCACATCTTTGAGACTTTGGGAATGGAGGGGCTTTACCACCTACGAAAGAAGTCCTATCCCTATCTGAACTTGGAGCTCTTAAGCTCCTTTGTGTATGACGTGAAAGGGAAGACCGTTTCTTTTTGCCTTATGAATGAGGATCATGAGTTGACCCTTAACGAGTTTGCCGGCCACCTGGGCCTAGAGGCAGAGGAGGAGGGATACCTTAGTGATGTAGAAAAGAACAGTAGGCCACCCCTTTACCTACCCTACCTGACTAGCCGACCCGCTCCTAGCACTAGTGCCATGCTGATCAATGACATTCAGCATGTATCTCTCCGCTTGTTTCTTAGGATGATGACTTGTCTTCTGTACACGAGGGATGATGTGAGTAAGCTGAATTCTCATGAGGTCATGTTGTTGATGTCTTACCTTAACCTTCATCGGGGGAAGCCCTTTTTCTATAGTGCTCTGGGGGTGGTATGCTCTAGCTTGGACCATATGGCACAGTCTCAGAACCGTCACATCTCATGCGTGGCCATAGTGACCCCGTGGATGAGTTGAGGCTCCACCTCCATCGGGGGATGAGTTGTTTGAGACCGTACCTACTATGAATGCCAAGTATTGGTGTAACAACACATGGCTTAGGAAGTTGGAGGATGGGTCATATGCTTGGAGAGTGAGAGGATCCTCGTGGATGGTACTTCCTGATCCCGCGCACCTACCTGTGGTTGACCATTTGGCTCAGTATGACCCAGGGAGTGGTGCACCTAGACCCGGACCTTAGTATTACTTGATCGACCCCACCATCCTCCTAGACCTACCCGAGCCTACCACGGTGTCTAAGAGACAGCCGGTTCCAACCCCACCACGTGAGTGTCATAGAGGGAGGGCGTCTACGGTGGACGAGGTTAAGACTGAGCCCCCTTACTCCACACCAAGCTTCTACCCACCGTAGTACTCGCCCTACCCCACCATTCATTACCCCAAGATGCAGGTTAGTGACTTGACTGAGCGGATCTCCACTACCTTAATGCTCCGGAACATGCATGAGATGGCCTATAACCAGGGTATAGGGACAGAGCTGGCATACCCGTTTGGTGGAGGGGACCCGGAGTGGACGCTGGAGTCTTCCACAGTTATGGAGTTGATCCCGGCTTTTAGAGGCTACCATAGGAGACTGAGTTTGGCTGCCTCGCGGGACCGTGAGGTGCCAACTATGACAGTCAGCTAGGCGGTAGAGGTTACTCAGCTGGATATTTTCAGGGAGCAGGTACATCTGGAGCAGGTACATCCGGTACTGGTGGTGGCGAGGAGATGGAGGAGGGTCCAGACATGTGATTCTGTAGTAGTTATGGATTTGTTTTCGGTTTGTCGTTGGATACTTTTTGTGCTTTTATCGTACTCTTTTCTTTTGGATGATTGTAACTGGCCATAAGGCCACTACTTGCTTGCACGTACTATGTTTGGGATCTTTAGATATAAACTCTTAGTTGGTGGTGGAGTATAATAATGATTGTAGGTATGACCCTCGGTAAATATGTGTCTATAGTTGAAAATTGCATTCTGCCCTTGAGAACTCTACCGAGTGTAACGGCATACTTGGCCGAGTAACGCTTACTCGACCGAGTACACTATTATACTCGGCCGAGCACCCGAAAAATGCATCCCTAGTTGTTAGAAATCGTTATAGACTGAAGTGGATAACTCTTTCGTTCTGTATATACTTCAATACTTTGCTAACGTTCCGGACCTTATTGTAAAGTACTTGTATATGTGATCGTGATATATGGAAAAGTCTAAAGTGCGACGGTAAAGATAATATGTTGTGTGATTGCAGGTAGCAGTAGTAGTAGTCCCATTTAATCAAGGACAATGGCGTTTTCATAATCCGTGAAGTTCACTAAGTGTGTTGTGTGTATCATCTCCTTAACTGGCATTCATAAGGTGGCTGTTTACATACGTGTGGAGGTGTTGTGTTTGCTTTGTACTAGAATGCATGTTCCATAATTGTTGTTATCCTGCTTTCGGTTGACCTTGGTGAATGGGTAGAATGAACTTTGGGGACGAAGGTCCTTTTTAGAGGGGTAGATAACACCGTGATATAAAAGTCCTAAAAGTCCTAACAAGTCGACTAAAATTCCTTTGTGCTTCATCTTCTTTTTCTATGTTTTACCTTCATTCATTTAACTTTTATTTGCGCGTTGTCACGAACTTGATTTATGTAATTAGGTAGTGGTAACACTTTGTGGTGGTTAGAGTCTTGTACATTCTTAGGTACCCGGTTGGAAGCGATATGCTTTTTCATATTTTACTGTCAACGCGGTTGGGAAGTATGGGTTGAACTTTGAGGACGAACTTCCTTTTAAGGGGGGAAGACTGTAATACCCGCCCTATTTAAAGGACCCTTTGACCGACCTTTTGACCAAGGAGGACCTTATGAGGGGATAGTGTTGGAATATGTGTCCTCCGACAATAATGCGATCACGACTGTTGATCATGATGATCACATGTTTAAGTCTCATTAAAATGAATACAATTGGGAAGTAATATTGTTACTGTCAACTGGTCAACATATATCGGTAATGATTGGTGACTAGAGTTTGACATTCTTTTGTCGTGTGACGGTGGTGATCAGTTGACCCCCTAGGTCATACCTAAAGGGCAATACTCTTAATTGATTATTTAATTAATCGTATAATGTTACGAGTTAATTAAATTACTTGAAAATTGACGGACGATTTTGGAAGTAAAATTTACGTATCAAATTGAAATGTGATTAAATGAGATACGGTCTGAGTAATTGAATTGTATCATTACTCGGATGAAATAATTGTTTAATGTAACAATTAAATTAAATGAATTGTTATAAATACAATCAGTTGTGATTTATAAATTGGTAAAAAAAAATTTTTGGCACAAGTAAATATGAAATTACTAAGTCAATTTTTGTATGTGACGTATTTTTATTAATACGTTGATTTTTAATATGTTAAAAATACATAACAAATATATGTGACATGTGACATGTAACATATAGACAATTGACAAAAATAATATGGAATCCATATTATAGAATGGGCCGAAAATTAGAAGGGTTTATACTAATTATATGTTGCTTGTAATTAGTGGAAAACACAATGATTAAAAGGAAACCTAGCCATGCAAGCCTATTGTTCCTTGTGAAGAACAATTTCTCCATGCATTGGCTCACCCTAAAGCTCCTCTTACACGGTTTTGGGGAAGCAAATGTGATCATTGTTTTTCTTTAATTTTGCCTAATAATATACTAAAGGTAGTGTATTATTTCCATTCCATTCACTCATCCAAAAACACAAGTTCTAGTGAAAGAAAAAATTCTCTCTTCTTCTCTCTTAAAAACCGAAATTCATAAGAGTTTTATAAAAGTTTTGGTTCAATTTTCTACTAAAATTAATATTATACTAGTATTGTAATATTAATTAGATTAAGTGTTAAGCCTTGGGTATAATACATAGGGAGAGATCTTACACTTAGATCTTTATTCTTCCATTGAAAAAGCTCAAGAACAAGAAGAGAAAGGTGATCTCTCTTGTGCCCAAATAGCCGAAATCTACTATGTAAGGACATGATTTCTCCTCTATTTATATTATTGTTTGCATGCATAAGATCCGTAATTAATTTTATGACAAATTAGTTTAGACATATATGAGTATGTTTTTATGTATATGAATCTACATTTCCTTCAATCGGTATCAAGAGCCACGGTTGTTTGCATGCAAATTGGTTAAAAGTTTTTCCGAGTTATATGAATAACAAAATAAAACTTGTAAAATTTGTGTTATTATGATATATCACGAAATTATTACATGCATGTTAATATTTCTGGTCCTAAAGTGTTTTAGGATATTTTGGTTAATTTTTCGGATTTTTATTGTTCATAATTTACAATAATGGCATTTAAATGTGATTTTATGAGTAAAAATGTCATTTTTGGTCTAAAAATAGCTATACTTCGAATTTTCACTTGGTTTTTGGATATGTTGTTACATATATTATTTTGAGATAACCTGTAAATTTTTATAATTTTTGGACTTGTTATGCTCGAAAAATGAATTTTTCATCATTAAATTCGGATTTAAGAGAAAAATAGGTTAATATGAGTTAAATTTCGAATCTGGTCATAGAAAATTAATATGTTGTCACATGAAATTTTACAAGATGTGTGTAAAATAATTGGCTATAAAGAAGTCTTTTAGCATGATTTATGAATTTTTGAAGAAAAATAGCATAAATAGTGACATTATTAGTGAAAAATTAATAAAACATAATCTATGACTTAGGAAAAACGTCTAATGTTGCATTTTATTATATTTTTCAGATCTAAAATTGAAAAGTTAATGAAAATAATTTTTCCATGTTTTTATGATTATTTTATTATAAATTGATAAACCGCAACATTGTTTTTCGGAAAAATTTCGAAATTTTTAACCTAAGATTTTGAACATTATGAGTGTCATGGAATTTTTCCAGAATGTTCATGAATTTAAATTTTGAATTTTGAATTTATTTGAAATTTTTAGATTTATTTGAAGTTTAATGGCTTATTTTTGTAATTTTTGGTCCATTTTTGAACAATTTTATAAATAAAGGTTAATTATGGTCAAATTATTAGTGAAGACTATATTTTGAGTCCTAAGAGGTTAGGGTAATTAACTTGTGCATAAATATGAGTTTATGCATTTTTGTGATTATAAAATGTTGAAATCACGCAAATCCGTAAAAACCGAGTAATATACGATATTGGCTAATTAAAAGGCGATTTAGCATAAAAATTGAGCATGTTCATACATATTATAATGCTGCATTTTCCTTATGATTGTCATAATTTTAATTTATGTAATTTTTGAATTATGTAATTTTACTTAGTATGGCCTTAGATTTTAATTGGTATTTCCCGAAATGTATGGGAATATCGATTCGGTTGTAATTTTTATTGTGATCTCGTATCACCGTTTTGTAATTTAATAGATTTATTTTATTTTAGTTACAAATGTATAATAGGAAATTATGTAATTTATTATGTAATTTTATTCATTCCGGAGTTCCAAAAGACGGATTACTTCAAGAATGGCGATACATAAAGACGGTGTTACCTCGTGATGTGTGCCACAACCGAAGTTCAAGGGACCAATGGAGTTGGTTTCCGAATATGTAATAGATTAATAGTTTTTCTATTTTAGGAAAGGCCATACTAGGATTTTTATCTTTATGCTTGCATTTTATTTTATGTCACATGCATCGCTAAATCGCCATAACTAAACATGCATCCTTATTTTATCGAGTTTATCGACCGTGTCAATTAGAATTATCGTAGTTCACCGCTTTAGTTCACTTATAACGTGATAGATAATAAATTGACATGACCTCTCGCTAAAACTATCAATTGAGACATAGCCTTACCAAATAGTAGAAACCATGAAAACCTATTTCGTGAGGGAGTGCACTCGGCTACCCCGGGGTACAAACCTTGTTACGTAGGGGAAGTGGGTGATAAATGTCTAATCCACCGAATTCATGTTGATGAGGGTTTCATCGGCTACCCCGTGCCTAAGTTAATGTGGGTTTGGATAATGGACACATTTATTCGAAATTTGGATTGAACTCAACAAAAGTAATTGATAAGGGTTTCATCGGCTACCCCGTGCCCTTATTGATGTGTTTTGGGCTATAGATAAATATTAGAGTAATTTTATCGACCAAGAGTTCTAAAAGTAGAATCGATTAAAAGGTTAATCCACCGAGTTATATTGATGAGGGTTTCATCGGCTACCCCGTGCCTAAGTCGATATGAATTTGGGTCTTGGAATCATTTATTCTAGTTGGGTAGAGGTCACTAGAAAAATGCATAAAACTTGTTTAAATCATTCATTTTTACGAGTATAATTAAAACGACAATTGTTTTACTCCTTATATTTTGTTTTGTAGACCACTTCTTTTTCATAACAAATGGCAACACCAACTCCTAATGCTACACCACTCGCTACTTCATCTTGGCTCCGATCCTTTATGGATCGATGTAAACTTGAAAAGAATGGGTCAAATTTCTCCGAGTGGGATGCCCAGCTCAAATTAGCCGCCGAGGGTGACGACAAGCTTCGTTACCTTACCGAGGCCTCTCCACCCGAACCCTCCGCTAGGTCCACCGCGGCCACTAGGGAAGCCTATGAGGCTTACCAAAAGGAGTCCGCCGCAATGAAAAATGTATTAATATTTGCGATGGAGGCGGAACTCCAAAGGAGAGCCTTCAAAATGGGCAATGCTAATGAGATTTACTCCAAACTTGTGACCATGTTTTCACAAACTCCGCAGATCGTCCAATATAAGGCGGCCGCGGCATTCTTTGATCTCGACTTCAAAGAGGGCCAAAAGGTTAGCCCTCATGTGCTCAAACTCATGGAGCTTGTCGAGACCTTGAAAATTCAAAAGGTTGAAATCCCCAAAGAACTCATCGTAGATAGGATTCTACACTCCTTGTCTAAAGTCAAGGCATATGTGCAATTCCGGGTGAATTTCAACATGCAAGACAAGGACGTGTCTCTTGAGGAGTTGCACAAGTTACTTGTGCAAGCCGAGAGGGACATGGGGTTAAATGTGAACCCTCCCAAGGATGTGCTTAACATAAGCACAAAGAGTAAGGGGAAGTTCAAGAAGAGTGCAAGAAAGGGTAAAAAGCAAGCTCCCACATTCACCAAAGCTAAGTCTTGTGAAGCTAGCACCTCCAAAGTCAAGAAGGGTCCTCTTGACAAATGCCATTATTGTAATGGCATGGGACATTGGAAGAGGAATTGTTCCAAATACCTTGGTGATATCAAAGTTGGAAAGATCACTCCAAAGAGGTAAATGACTAACCTTCTTTTATGTTTCTAAATTCAACTATGGTATTATGATGCAAAGTTGTGATAATGTATCTCCCTTTTTATTGTAAATAGGGCCTCCACCAAGCAAAGACAAGGGAAAAGAAAAACAAGCATGAGAAACCATGGAGAAGCTAAGGATAGCTTTTATGGAGCTTTGTTTTTCATTGTCTTATTTTAAGTTATGTTTTGGATTCTAGAACTTTGAGTTTCCATGTTCGACATGGAAAAGTATTTTGGATAATGAGTTGTATTTTGGATGATAGTGACTTGGTTTGCAACCCAAGTCACCCGTTTTATCATTTATCCTTTTAATGTTCTAAAATTCATCTTTAAATGCTTGCGTTTTGAAACATAAGATCATTCACTTAAAGGTGATCTAATAGACAATTATAATGACGGGTTTCATTATATGTCCACATGCTTAAGGCTTGTGTATGATCATTTATGAAGTGATTTTGAGTCTATGAACTCTCTTAAAGGTATGTCAGTCACCAAGTACACACATGAAATCAATTAATATTAGTCTGTCTATGAGATAGTTCTCCTTATACTTCAACATCATTGATTAAGTGTCTCATATGCTATCTTTGAATATATAGTGTATTTATTCTAAAGATAGAGTGGGAGAAAAATGAGGACACAACACACAAGGCAAGATAAAATTGTGTACTTGTGTAAATATAGATCTACACAAGAGAAAATGATTTGAATAAAGGTATATCTATTTACATAGTATACCAAATAGATGAGATCTATGGTCTCAAGTTAGTTCTATATAACTAATGAGACCAAGTGTAGTAATCATAAGAGTAAATTCTCAAAATAACTACACGAGGAGACCAAAAGAAGTTTTGGATAAAAATGACTAATGTAAAGTCTTAACAAGTTTTGACTAAGTTCTATATGATAAAATTTTGACCAAATAGTTTCAATCATGAGTTTTACTTAAGAGCCTAAATGAATCAAAGTAACATACTAGTTATGATCAAGATTAAGTTGCAAAGATTGATATTCCGATATCTTCAATAGCCAACGTTTTAAACCACGCAAATGTCATTACTTAACCTCGCTAGGAAATGGTTAATCCTCCTTCCGAAAGAGTATTCCGAAGGACGTATTCTAGATATTGTTTATATTTGAATAATGACATTACTACACATCATTATGACATGAGTGTGTTAGAGATTTAAAAATCTCTTTCCGTAAGGTTGAGATGAGACCACTTCAAAATAGGCTTTTTGAAAGGATATGATGGGAACATATATGGTTTTATCCTAGTAACTTGGCAAAGCAATTTATATTTATATCTTTGACAAATTTCGATTGAGAAGTCAATTTCGAAATATGTTGAATTGAGTGGGAGTTAGGAAATTCTCATGTGAAGACATGGAATTTAGTGGGAGCTATCATCCTTGAATGTATAAAACTCATTACTCATTAAAGAATGACGAGCTAATACCTTCTTTCATAAAGAAGCTTTTGAGTTTTCAATTCTGGATGAAAATGGACAATGATGAATCCAATTACATCATGGGATGTTGGATTAGTATTAAAGAGATACACATCGTATCAACATATACATAGGATATTCATATGAATGAAAATGGAATTACCATTAGCGATCATGGTAGTTCATTGAACACGAGAACGGTTGATCTCATGATTATCAATAACTAATGTTTCCGCCATTAGAATAATCATGTACATGTCCAATTTTGAATCATATGCATAAGAGCATGATGATTGGTTGGTGAGCCATAATAGAAACGTCATGAATTCTCAAGTAGAATCCGATTAGCGATTTCGGTGTTTGACGGAATACTCGATTATGTGACAATAGGTTGCACATATATATGAAATCCGAACACAGGTAAGGATTTATGAGAATCCTAAAACTTTCGAGCTAGAAAGAGAAATGAGAAGCCTTGGAAAGATGCTTGGTTGAATGAGAAGTTATTCAAAAACAATCTTTCCTAGTAAAGCTAGGACTTGTGAGAAGTGCTAAGCTGAATAATCTTGTAAATTGTTACAAGATTCTACAAAACATATACCTAGTGCATTGTGTGTGGATGGAACACTTGATCAATACAAGTTGTATTATTCATCGCAAATTCGTTCGTTATGAGATGAGCGATAAGAAAGTTCTTTCAAATTAAAGAACCAAAACCAAGGTCGAGAACCTTGATGTGCACTTGGTAAGATTCATGCTATGAGAGAAAGCATGAATGTGAAGGAAAATGCAAGTGTAAGAAGTTTGAACACATGGACACATGGGATGTTAAACTTCTATTGCAATCAATAAGTGTTTACACTTATGATAAACATCACAAGGTTGCAATATGATATTGACTACCCAAGTGTGATGTCGACATTTGTCGTATGAGTTATTCTTAACTCACCCTGTACATTGTTATATCCAAACGGGTTGTAGAGACAATTGAACCCCGTTAAAGTGAACATGGATTAACATTGTTTTTGCCCATAGTTACTTATATGAGGTGACGTCTCGAAGTGACTAGAGTGTGAGGCGATTGATGGCAAGTTCAAGTGTCATACAGTCATGTGAGATGACTAGTCGATCACATAGGTGATCATGTTAGGAACATTTTGTCGGGCCTAATGACCGCTTATAGAGTTCTGGCAAATTTATATAGCCTGGTCGTGGCGAGAGCTACTATAGTATTCGAATGAGTCGATTCTTTTGACTAAAGACTATTCACCTAAGATGGCACAGTTTCAGATTAACTTTGATTTGTGTTACTACGACCTTCGTAAATGGGGTCAAATGGGCATATTTTGGGTTATGATGGATGTGGCTAGTCGAAGGGAATGAGTGCGATAGGAATTGTCCACCCCTTGTCAGGGTTATAACAATATCTCAAGGCCACTCGAGGAGTAATGAACTGGAAATGCGTGGCCACGCTCGGAAAGTATCTATGATAGATAAGTCCGGTCAATCAGTTATTCTCCAGATCGAGGAAACCACTCTCGATATGATCACTTGCAAGTACGACCTGAAAGACACCTTGCATTGAGTGGGAGATAGTAATAGGACAAGAGAATTGGTGACGCACACTTGTCGAGGACAAGTGGGAGATTGTTGGAATATGTGTCCTCCGACAATAATGCGATCACGACTGTTGATCATGATGATCACATGTTTAAGTCTCATTAAAATGAATACAATTGGGAAGTAATATTTATTCTTGTCAACTGGTCAACATATATCGGTAATGATTGGTCGACTAGAGTTTGACATTTCTTGTCGTGTGACGGTGGTGATCATTGACCCCTAGGTCATACCTAAAGGGCAATACTCTTAATTGATTATTTAATTAATCGTATAATGTTACGAGTTAATTAAATTACTTGAAAATTGACGGACGATTTTGGAAGTAAAATTTACGTATCAAATTGAAATGTGATTAAATGAGATACGGTCTGAGTAATTGAATTGTATCATTACTCGGATGAAATAATTGTTTAATGTAACAATTAAATTGAATGAATTGTTATAAATACAATCAGTTGTGATTTATAAATTGGTAAAAAAAAATTTTTGGCACAAGTAAATATGAAATTACTAAGTCAATTTTTGTATGTGACGTATTTTTATTAATACGTTGATTTTTAATATGTTAAAAATACATAACAAATATATGTGACATGTGACATGTAACATATAGACAATTGACAAAAATAATATGGAATCCATATTATAGAATGGGCCGAAAATTAGAAGGGTTTATACTAATTATATGTTGCTTGTAATTAGTGGAAAACACAATGATTAAAAGGAAACCTAGCCATGCAAGCCTATTGTTCCTTGTGAAGAACAATTTCTCCATGCATTGGCTCACCCTAAAGCTCCTCTTACACGGTTTTGGGGAAGCAAATGTGATCATTGTTTTTCTTTAATTTTGCCTAATAATATACTAAAGGTAGTGTATTATTTCCATTCCATTCACTCATCCAAAAACACAAGTTCTAGTGAGAAGAAAAATCCTCTCTTCTTCTCTCTTAAAAAACCGAAATTCATAAGAGTTTTATAAAAGTTTTGGTTCAATTTTCTACTAAAATTAATATTATACTAGTATTGTAATATTAATTAGATTAAGTGTTAAGCCTTGGGTATAATACATAGGGAGAGATCTTACACTTAGATCTTTATTCTTCCATTGGAAAAGCTCAAGAACAAGAAGAGAAAGGTGATCTCTCTTGTGCCCAAATAGCCGAAATCTACTATGTAAGGACATGATTTCTCCTCTATTTATATTATTGTTTGCATGCATAAGATCCGTAATTAATTTTATGACAAATTAGTTTAGACATATATGAGTATGTTTTTATGTATATGAATCTACATTTCCTTCATATAGGTGAGAGGATAAGAGACTTATATGATGATTTACTCGACCTAGTATAGGCTACTCGGTCGAGTGGTGGTAACACTCGACCGAGTAGGGCTTACTCGGCCGAGTATGAGAGTACTCGACCGAGTATAGTCACTGTTGACGCGTTATTATAAAACGCGAGTTTGTGAGTCTTATTTCATTTTCCGACGGTTCCATTTCTCTCTTACCCAAATATATCTCTCTCTCACCTGTCACCCACCTTTTCCCTACACTCTTATCTAGCCTAGACACTAACCATGGAAGAGGATTAGGTTACAAAGGAGGTATGCAAGTAAGGATATCATTGTTGTTGTCGTCGGTTCGCATCACTAGGTAAGTCGTTGTTTTGTTGTCGTCTTTCAGTAGGCTTCTGGGGTAGTCTCGTAATAGGATATGGTTACCGTTTGTAGGATGCGTCTCAGAGTCTTGCTTGGCTAATTGTGGATGCTTTTCATGGATTGGCAATAAGGTAGGGTTTCCCTACTCAGTTCCTGTTTAATTTATTTAAGATTATGTTGTATTGTGTACGATTAATTCTCTGTTGATCATTGTTGGAGCGTTGGTGTTGGTGTGGTTGTTGAGTGGAGTCACTTGCAGGAGTGGCTTCACGCCCTAGTTTCGCCCTCTGTGGAACCCGCCACAGAAGGGAATGTGCACATTAATGAATAGGGTTATCGCTCGTTGATGAGCGGGGCTTAGGTGGGGATTGGCTCCGGTCCCCCACTGGCGGCGAGAATTACCTGTTGCGATCGGTAATCTGGCAGGGCTACACACTTCGGTGTGTAGTCGGTTACTATGTGAGATCGAGAGTTCGTAGGTGGATGATGATCAGTTGGTTACCTTTTTGTACTTATCTTATTTTGTTATACAGTAAACTGACCCCGTGTTGTGTTTTCAAAACTGTGGTGATCCATTCGGGATGGTGAGCAGTTGGTTTGTCATGTACTGTTAATCATGTTGCTTGCAGGCTTGGAAGGGATTCGAGTCATCACGCTACCGAAGTACATGTCCTTGACGCACAGGTTTAGTGGTCTTGATAGCTAGTTTTGTTGTATCTTGTCACTTTGTTCACCGTTGTAAAGACTTAAACTTATTTAATAAATGATCTTGTATTGCTGTTTTGATCTACTACCTCGGGCAACCGAGATGGTAACACCTTCAAACATTGGGATGGTCCTTGGTAAGGCATCTTGGTGTACGGGGGTGTTACATTTTGTTTTGAGTCTTTGTTGCGTTGTTGCGTCATGATCGAGTGGGTATGTTTTTTTTTTTTAGTATGGGTTGAACTTCGGGGACGAAGTTCTTTTTAAGAAGGGAAGACTGTAATACTACGGTTTTCTATGTCTTTGGGTACTTTATCGAGTGGGGCTTACTCTGTTGATTAAGTATGTTTGGTTTACGAAATAGTGTTCTGCTGATGGGTACTCGACCGAGTAAGTTGAGGACTCGATCAAGTAAGGGTCACTCGATCGAGTAAGTTACTTACTCGATCGAGTAAGTTACTTTTTACGGGTTATTTGACGGGGTTTGATAGCAACGCGAGAATATTATAAAAACCTATTTCGTCATTTCTTTTTCACTCTTACTTCATTCTAAACTTTTCACAAGAGAACACAAGTTACGTAGCTTTCCCTTCTCACATTGCTATCAAATCCTAAGGGCTAGATTCGTCGGATCATTGAGTTCTTTACGCCATAGATACCGTCGCATTGTGGGTAAGATCCTTGTACAGTTTTTATGTCGTGTTATTGAGTTTGGTTGAAACCCTAATTGGGTATTTTGGGGGTTTTGGGAGTATGATGTGTATTAGATATTGACTGTATGATTTATGATTATAGGAGATGATTGCACTGAAGAACAATTTTGATTAGCTGATTGTGATGATCTTGATGTTTGCCTTTCCAGGTAGGGCTTCTCGGCTCGGTTATTGATTACATAGTGTTGTTGATGGTTGTTTATTGCTGTTGATTCATAACGTGATGGAATTAGTGATTAATTGTTGTTGTATAATGTGGTTGGTTGTGATTGTTTGTCTGTGGTTCTCGAGGTCCGTCCTCGGCTGAGTGGAGTCACTTGCAGGAGTGGCTTCACGCCCTTGATACGCCCTCTGTGGAACCCGCCACAGGAGGGGATGTGCACATTAAGGAACATGGGTTATCGTTCGGATGAGATGAGCGAGGCTTAGGTGGGAACGGCTGCGGTCCCCCACTGGCGGTGTGGAATACTTGTCGCGATGAGTATTCTGGCAGGACTACACACTTTAGTGTGTAGTCAGGTGTGTGGAGTTATGATGGAGATTAGATAATTGTGTATTTCTGTTGTTTTGTTTTTATGTGTAATCAGTAACTGACCCCGTTTAAATGTTTTGAAAACTGTGGTGATCCATTCGGGGGTGGTGAGCAGTTATTAAGCAGGTATGAGATGGAGGCGCATGGGATAGCTGGGTTGAGTCACAACGAGATGTCTAAAAGTCTTCCACTGTGTTTTTAACATTTATTTACTTTATTTGAGTTAACATTTTGGAACAGTTGTATTTCTTTTTAACAGTTTTGGTTTGGACATGTATCACTTTAAATTTATTTATTAAAGTACGTTTCGTTATTGTCTATTTGATATACATTGCTTCGGGAAACCGAGATGGTAGCATTCTCATGCCTTAAGTGGTCCTGGTAAGGCACTTGGAGTATGGGGGTGTTACAAAGTGGTATTAGAGCGACGATTTTGGAACCTGTAACTAATGAGCCCAATGAATATAGAGAGTCAAATTAAAATGAACCCGGATAAGAGTTGTTAGGAACTAATGCAAAGACTTGGGAGACGTCCTAAAGTCGCGAACTCGCCCTACAACTTTAAACCGGTCACTATGGGGTGTCATGGGATCGCTATGTGTTTACTAATGTTCAATTGCATATGTTGGATGAATATGTATATATGATTTTGTTGGATGTATGATATGTGGTTGAATGGAGGATGTGGTGGAAAGGATGAAAGTAATCGTATATGGTAATATGATTAGTTGTTAAGCTACTTGTTTACTGTTATTTCATATGCATATGTTGGATAAAGTGTATGATGGATGATTCGGTGGAAAAGGTGAAGTAATGTTTATATAATGATTTCATGATTTAAGCATGGTTATATGACGGAAGTGAATTTTTATAATGTTGTTATGCTAGTAACATATGAATGGAGAATTTGATGTTATATATTATGTTATTGTTCTTACGTAAAATTCTAGAATAACAGCGTGTGGGTAATACATGATTAACAAGTTGAATAATATATATGCATGATGGATGTTGTTGCTTGGCTTTTGAAGATAGTAACAGGTGGTTAGGAATACTGGTTTTATGCGCATTGAGTTATTTTTGTTTACTTTGTTGTTATTTAAGTTGTTTGGAAGTAAAAATCAAATAGTTATGTTGTTCGATTATAGAGAAGTTGTCTTTAAACTATTATAAATTGAGATGTATAAGTGATATTGATGTGATTCTAATTGGAGGTGATAGCTTGTTCTTTTACGATTCTAACGATATGTCACACGCCCAAAATGACCAAGAAACGAGTGAGATATGACCGTTTTACGAAAATTGGACAGTGATGAGAACTGCGTAGGGTACTCGATCGAGTGGCCCTTACTCGATCGAGTGCACCTCTTATTACTCGATCGAGTAACCCTTACTCAATCGAGTAGCCCTGGTAATTTCTTAAACGTGCTTCTGCCTTCACCTACTCGATCGAGTAGGCTGTACTCGATCTAGTGACCCCTGTTCTGGGTCATATGCTTATCTTTTTACCTCGTCGCATATCATGCTTAATTCAAAGGTGTTCTTTTGCTTCTTTATGCATTGTTTTACGTATGTGTTGGTTCTGATGCGTAAGTTACCAGATCTTATGATGTAATAAGTAACACCTGGTGATGGATATGAGTTCGGTGGGGAGGACATGAGTTATATGTGGTTGTGATGGATAGTGGAAAAAGGAAAGGGAGATTGATGAGCTTATCGAGGCAGGAAGCATGTTTTATGAGATGTGGGGAGTGATATAGCCGCGCGTTGAGTAATGTAAAAGTAAGTGAATATGGGTAAGGGGGTGATGTAAGTTTATGGCACGTGAGAATGAAAACATTAAAATGAGGGATGCAAATAGTGGCAAATTGGGATGCGTGAGGATTTATGGAGGGAGATGGTTAGGATTGTGTCGGTTAAGGTTAAAATTGATGGAAGGTCGATATAGAGGTATGGAAACGAATGGTGTATAGTGAGATCGAGTTATGCCGCGATGTGTAGGTAGTGGCCGAGTTTGGGAATTTGTATTATCAAGAGGTGAAACTAATGTGTGATTTCCTTGGGCAATTAACGGTATGAAATGAGTTTTGGTTTCTAAAAAAAAGTGACATGGTATTTGAACTGATAGGTGATAAGTGTGAGTGATAGCAAGATGAGAGAAGAATCATGGTAAGAAAGAGTGAGATGGTACTGATATGAAATAAAGGGATTTGAATTTTGGAGCAATGAGAAGGTAACCGGAGCACTAAAGAGTTAGGTAGAAGGAATAAGGAGTTGAATTGTTAATTGATTTTGTCGAGTGTAAAAAAGAAAAGAATGAGGGGAGTAAACTAGGAGAATGTTGACCGGAGTTATGTGATATAGAAGTAAGGAATCGTCGAGATGTATGATACTATCTTTAGGATGAGAAGTTAATGGTTATATAGGAGTTTTAGGACAACATGCTAGTCATGAGTTTCAAGGAATTAAGGGAGTAAGAAGTTGGTAGAGTATCTGCACGATATGAGATTTTGGTGGAGAGTTAGATGATGATACAATTAAGGATAGTATTGGGAAGAATGTTGAGGTAAATTTTGTTGGTGGATTTGATGTTCGTTATTTGCAATGTTAACCGAAGATAGGAAAGGAACTGTTATATTTAGAGGTGAGTGTAGATTTGTTATACGAGCAGTGGTGGTGTTGTGTTGTTGTCACTAGTGGTTAAGGGTGATGATAGATAATAAAGATAGCAATTTTAAAGAGGTAGATTTTTTATAGGCCGGTTTAATATGTACGGTTGTGACTTATGAGGGAGTATAATATGTGGTTATAGGAGACGGTTGCTAGTAGTTGAGTATTAATGCTATGGTTACATTTGTCAGAAGGTGATAGTTATGCGGATGGGAGAATGTGTTATGAAGGGCATGCGAGTTAAGCTCGGGCGAGAGATAACCTTTATCAAGTGGTAACTTATGTGATCCGGATTGACTAGTTGGATGTGATTACAGGTCTATGATGTGTATAAACGTTTGTGTGAGGTTCTGACCTCACGAGAAGTGGTATGGTGTGATAGTTATAAAGTTGTTATCTGAATGTTCTGTAATATATGTTGGTTACGGTAACCTAATGGAATGATATTCAAAAAGTAATAATTTGAGTGATATGGCATGGCTAGTTATACATGTATGTGTATTCATGATATATGTTTATTCCGTGAAAAGGTATGGATGATATTCATGAGGTTCTTATCTGTTTATTCCGTGTAATATGTTGCGTTGTGTTCTAGTTAAGCGGTTTTGAGTAGTTTTCTTATCCAGGAAGTTATACTGAGTCAGTGTTTATGAGATTGTATAAGTTACGATGACTATTGATGTGGTGGTGGTGCCTCGGGTGGTGATCCGGGCATGGTACTTCATGTTGTGATGCGGGTAATTTCGCGCTGCGGTGCGGCTGTTGGTGACGGTGTTGCGATGCCGTCATCAGTTATGGTGGAGTAGACGGGATACTTATGAGACGAGTTTTCGAAAGTTTATACCAGTTATATAAATTGTTGTTTTGTTTACTGCTATTTCCTGCGAGTTTCAGTTTGGACAGATCGACGGTTGTTTTGTTTATTGATGTTTCTTACCAATTTCAGCTTGGGAGTGAGGGTAGAGTATGATATAAAAGAGAGTTGGTTATGTTTCAGTTGTTGTCGTGATATAGTAATATTCTGTTAATGGGACACAGTTGTGAAAGGTTGTTACAGTACTTTTGACCTTGTTTTAGATGAGGCAGTGGTGGACATAGTAATGGCAAGTGATGTGTGGAACATATGTTGTACTGATCTGGAAGATGCAGATAGTTCATAATATTTTATTGAGATAGTGAGTATAGAGTGTTGGGAATTAGTATCATGTTAAGTTATGGATGAGTTTTGCGATAATAAAAGAAAAGAACTTGAGGATCTAGTGTGAGTGTGTGTAACAAGTGTGGATCGTGAGTATGCTTTTGGAGATAGGTGTTTTCTATAAAGAGGTATGTCGTTTTGCGGTAATGTGGAAGAGTTGGAGTATTGGTTTTGCTGAGGATTTTATGGTATAGATTAGATGGAGTACAGAATGAATTGAGGAATGAGGACTGTTAGAGGAAGAGAGACATGGATATAGGAATGGTTGTAGGTGTTGAGGTTATAATCGGTTATCATTAACATGCGGTGGTGATGAGGATTTTAGGAATTATAGCAAAGGATCTAGTATTAGTGAGTTACGAGGACGTAACTTTATCTTAAGAGGAGTAGGATGCGACAAAGAAAGTTTAATGGTTGTACATGTTGTAGTAGATTTGGAAGTTTGAGTCTTGATGGAGAATAAAGAATGGATTTGTATTGTGGTTGATATTGTTAAAAGGTCATGGCCGTGCTTGTAGTAGTGCGATGTTTAGGAATGGGAGAATAATTCGATAGTGGTGACAGTTGGATGATCACGTTTATAAGTACGAGTAAACTTCGAGGACCAAGTTCATTTAAGGGTGATAGAATGTAACTTAACATTCCGTTTGATGTTTATGAGTGTCTTGATAATGGATTTTTCTAGTGGATAATATGTTAATAAGACGAAGCTGGCGGTGTTGGTGGATGATATTTGGAAGTGTATAAAGTTAGTGTCGACAGACTATAGTATGGTGGATACAATATGAGTCGGTATGAGTTCTGGTTTAGGTTTTGTTTTCAGTCTTTGTTGCGTTGTTGCGTCATGATCGAGTGGCTATGTTTGTTTTTTAGTATGGGTTTAACTTCGGGGACGAAGTTCTTTTTAAGGAGGGAAGACTGTAATAATAAGGTTTTCTATGTCTTTGGGTACTCTATCGAGTGGGGCTTACTCTGTCGAGTAAGTATGTTTGGTTTACGAAACAGTGTTCTGCTGATGGGTACTCGATCGAGTAAGTTGGGGACTCAATCGAGTAAGGGTCACTCAATCGAGTAAGTTACTTACTCAATCGAGTAAGTTACTTTTTACGGGTTATTTGTCGGGGTTTGATAGCAACGCAAGAAGATTATAAAAACATATTTCGTCATTTCTTTTTCACTCTTACTTCATTCTAAACTTTTCACAAGAGAACACAAGTTACGTAGCTTTCCATTCTCACATTGCTATCAAATCCTAAGGGCTAGAGTCGTCGGATCGTTGAGTTCTTTACGCCGTTGAGACCGTCGCATTGTGGGTAAGATCCTTGTACAGTTTTTATGTCGTTTCATTGAGTTTGGTTTAAACCCTAATTGGGTATTTTGGCGGTTTTTAGGAGTATGATGTGTATTAGATAGTGATTGTATGATTGTGTGATTATAGGAGGTGATTGCGTTGAAGAACGGTTTTGATTAGCTGATTATGATGATCTTGATGTTTGCCTTTCTAGGTAGGGTTTCCCTAGTCGGTTATTGATTACATAGTGTTGTTGATGGTTGTTTTTTGTTGTTGATTCATATCGTGATGAAATTGGTAATTGGTAATTGTTGCTGTATAATGTGGTTTGTTGTGATTGTTTGTCTGTGGTTCTCGAGGTGCGTCCTCGGCTGAGTGGAGTCACTTGCGTGAGTGGCTTCACGCCCTTGATACACCCTCTGTGGAACCCGCCACAGGAGGGGATGTGTACATTAAGGAGCATGGGTTATCGCTCGGATGAGATGAGCGGGGCTTAGGTGGGAACGGATGCGGTCCCCGACTGGCGGTGTGGAATACTTGTTGCAATGAGTATTCTGGTAGGACTACACACTTTAGTGTGTAGTCAGGTGTCTGGAGTTATGATGGAGATTGGATAACTGTGTATTGTTTCTGTTGTATTGTTTTTGTGTGTAATTAGTAACTGACCCCGTTCAAATGTTTTGAAAACTGTGGTGATCCATTCGGGGGTGGTGAGTAGTTATTGAGCAGGTATGAGATGGAAGCGCATGGGATCGTTGGGTTGAGTCACCACGAGATGTCTAGAAGTCTTCCGCTGTGTTTTGAACATTTATTTATTTTATTTGAGTTAGTATTTTGGAACAGTTGTATTTCCTTTTAACAGTTTTGGTTTGGACATGTATCACTTTAAATTTATTTATTAAAGTACGTTTCGTTATTGTCTATTTGATATACATTGCCTCGGAAAACCGAGATGGTAGCAATCCCATGCCTTAAGTGATCCTGGTAAGGCACTTGGAGTATGGGGGTGTTACATTAGCCAATTAGGGTTTTAAACAACTTCAATGAAAAGGTATAAAAACTATACAAGGATCTTACCCTCGACACGACGAACTCAACGACGTAAAGAACACGGCGATCCGAAAACCTTAGCCTTTGGGATTTGATAGCAACGCGAAGAAAAAAAGCAACGTAACTTGTTTTCCCTCTTGAAAAATTTTTAGAAAAGATAAAAGTGATAAAGAAAGTGACGGAAAGCCTTAAATATTAATCACGCGTTACTAACAAAACCCGGCAAAAACAACCCGTAGAACCAACTTACTCGATCGAGTAAGACACTTACTCGATCTCGTGACCCTTACTCGATCGAGTGCCACAATTACTCGATCGAGTACCACACTTACTCGATCGAGTACCCTTCAGCAGAACACTGTTTCATTAACCAAACATACTTACTCGACAGAGTAAGCCCCACTTGATAGAGTACTCAAAGACATATAAAACCATAGTATTACACCATATCTCCCTCCACCACCGTCCAACCATCTTCCGACCACCACTGCACCCACCAGCGGAGCAACACATCACCACCATGCCGCTTTATCCCCTATCCCGACTTCCTTTCCGCCTCCCCACCAACCCGTCCCTACTCCTCACTCTTTATTAACGATTTCAGATCCACCAAAGAAACCACCATAGTTCATTCAAATCACCAACGTCATTGGTTTCGTCATTAGTGGAGTTTGTGGTATCGGTTGGTATGCGGGGTTCGATGGTGGTGGTGAAGGTGTTAGTTTCAGTGGTGTCCGATGGGTTTTGTAGAGGATTAAGGACGTCAATCGCTGGTTTGCAATATTTCGTGGTGGTCGTGCAACGGTGGTGGTGCGTTGTCGGCGATGGTTTCTTTAATTAGTAGTACTCATGATGATGGTGAATTGATGCAGCCATAACGACCCAGATGCGAGCCTGCTGATGGTTGAGTGGAGTAGGAATTGGTGGAGGTGAGATGGGTGTAGCAGGTGCAAAGATGACGGTCTCCATCAGTTTTACTGATGCATGGTGGTTGCTTTCAGGCGATGTGCGATGGTTGGTTGATAGAATGAAGCTAGGCAGTTGTAACTCGATTCGGCATCAAGCCACGATGCAAGAGGTACACAGCAGGCCTGGACTCGACAAGAGGAGATCCGGCTGGTGTTTGATTGGTGAAGTGAGATGAGTAGTTAGATTGGTGATTGATGTCGCTAGCCGAGAAGTTGAACCGTGGTGTCCAAGGTAGTGCTCACAACTCATGGTGGGTTGATGTCGAGCTTCGATATGGTGGCTTGTGTGAGATGGAGAAGGAGTTGTGGTAGTTATCGGTCACGACGGAGCGGTGATTGTCAGCATAAATGTTGGTGGTTGTATTTTTGTGTCGGATGGATTTGATGATGAGTAGCCATGGTGATAATGGTAGATTTCAGGAACAAAATCAACATGACTTCGCTTTCAATTAATTCAATAATTTCTCCATTTGACCCATCTTAACTCGTCTCAATATTCCCTCTCACCTACGCGATTTTGGGCGATTTACTGCTGCCGTTTGCCATCACCACACTGTCATCCTACTCCATCACCGTCACTGTCTCACGCCGGCGGTTTGTCGACGAGGGTGGTGGCATCTTCACGGTGGTTGTTTAGGGTTTCTATGTGAGGGATTGTGTGAGGGCGTCGATTAGGGCATCAGGTTTTGCGTCGTCTAGCCACTGTTAGCAGCCAACCTTTATGTCACATCGACCATTAGACCTCACGTCGCTGGTTAGGGGTGGTGGTTGTTGGTTGTTCGTGCGGTGGTGCGCTGCTGAGAGAGGGATTTCGAGGGTGGCTGTTTCGTCAATTTCAGGGGACACTGTCGCCAAATTGTGGTCGGTGTACACCTGCTCTACCACCCTTAGGCCATCAGACCTCACGTCGATGGTCTTTGCCGTGGTGGCTGACGGCTCTGCCAACGGCTTCCCTTCTTTCCTCCGTTCAGTTTCACTCTTTTTTTGCGTTTTAGGGTTTCCTTTTCATTTGCTTTTTTACGTTTGATCTTGCTGCTGGTAGTCGGCCTGGTGGTTTCCTGGTGCTTCCTTCGGCTATAGCTTATGCCGCCTGTCATTGTCGTTTGTGGTTGTGGTTAGTGGTGGGTGTTACGGGTTGCTAGGGCACGGATCAGTCTTGCCTCTTGCTGCTTGTGCGGTTGCCGTTAGGGTGGTTTTCGTTTGGGTGGTTGCTTGGTGGCCATATTGGTTTTTGTGCAAGTTGGGTGTGGGGTTTTGCTTCTTCCTTCATGTCCGAGCTTGTGCAGTATCATTGTCCTTTTTCGAGTCTTCATGCGTGTCCGGATGGTTTTGGTAAGGGCCTTACTAAGGCTGCATAGCAGAAGCATTTTCAGGACCGACATTGTCATGATGGTGTGTTGGGACTTACGCGTCAGACTATTACTGATAGTTTGACTGTTTTCTCTAATGCAGAGAGTACTTTGAGACGGATGGGGCTCTGGTTGTGTGGGGTGTGTTTTAAAACCCGTACCGTTCGCGCTAAATGTCGGCATAGTCGGGGTGATATTGTGGCTCCTCCGGAGTGTGTTAACGGCCTCTATAGTTTTGTCATTCAGGGTATCCCTAGACCTCCGGCTTCGTCTCCATCGGTTATTTTGTCTGATGATGGGGTTGAGCTTGTTCAGTGGTCTATATCTTCGCTTAATCGTTTGTTATCTTTGGGCCTTCGCACCGTGAAATCTATACCTCCTAAGTGTCGGCTTGGGTTTGCTCGGGCTTTGAGGAGGGCTTTGTATGACGTAGCTAGTTCTCATGGTGACCTCTCCTGCTGGATTCGTTTGCTTGTGTTGCCTCTTTGTCTGCTTAGGACCTTCTCTCCTCGGAGTAATCTTGAGTGTAGGACAGTTATTAGGCGCCAGCGTCAGGAGGACAGTATTACTAGGGCTATCCTCGCTTGGAGGGTACCTGGGGGAGGTTTTTAGCCGTTGCGGGAGTGTTTGGATGAGGGTCCTTCTTCTTTTCATGTGGAGGAGGATCTTGATTTGAGTGAGCTTAACCTCCCTCAATGTCGGCGGAAGATTTGTGATGGTCACTATACTGCTGTTGTTCGGGTGCTTTCTTCCTCTGGGGTCGCCCCTTACTCCGATGCCACTCTTGTGGCCTTCCGTGAGAAGCATCTTATCGCCCCACCTCCTTCATTGCCTCCTTTGTCTGGGGATCATCATCCTCTGGTTGCCTCTTCGACGGTGGTTTCGGATATGATTCGGAGCTTCCCACGCGGTACTTCTTGTGGGAGGGATGAGTTTCGTGCACAGCACCTTATGGACTGTTTGAGTGGCGCTGCTGTGGCTATCTCTGATGATTTGATCACTTCTATTACTAGGGTGGTTAATCTTTTTATTGAGGGCCGGTGTCCTCTCGCTCTAGGTGAGTACATTGTCAGCGCCCCTCTCACGCCGCTTGTTAAAAGAGACATTTTTCGGAGCACGTGGTATTCTCCAAATTTTTCAAAACACCTAAATAAATAAAAACAATTAAATTAATATGTGATAATATAGAACTGTTAAAATAAAATAAAATATAGAAGATAATATTATATACGGTCTCCTATCCTAACCTAACTAAATCTCTACAAAAGGTATTCAAAGGATGATCTATAAATATATACATTGATTTTCACCATCTTCGACATATCAACGATACTTTTGTTCATATATTGTTTGTTCTCTTATTATTTTGTTACATTAGGAGCTTTTAGAGTATTTTCTTTTGTATGACCTTTCAATTGCATGATTGTTTGTTTGTATATAGGGCTTGTTTGGGATGAGAGTAATTATTAAGGGAGTAAGAGTTAAAATGAACTAAAAAATGGAGGGAACGGATGGGGTTTAAAAATAGAAATGGATAGAGATGAGGAAATATAGTGTAATAGTCCCTCCATTAAGGGAGTAATTGTTACCCACCTCCCCCCTCCAAGTAATTATTACATAGATATAGAGGTAATAGTTCCTCCCTCACCTCCTATTTCCACCCTCCACAACCACCACAAAGCACCAATCTCCTCCAATTTCTTCTTATTTTAGCTCCCATTACTCCTTTAATAATTACTCCCATCCCAAGCAAACCCATATTGGTATAGATTAGAGGCTAACATATTACTCTGCGTACATCTTATTGTAATGAAGTGTTATTAGTGCTCTGTTTAAACAAGTATTATCATTAGGTAGTATCTACTTTTATGTTTGTTCTTCATAAATTTCACTTTAAGTTTGTAAGCCATAATAACTACCATACGTATAAGCCGTAACCTATGACTTTTGATGATTTATACGCAAGACATTATGCAACATTTACGATGTACCGCCTTATACTATGTGGAATTACTCATATATATTCAAGCAAAAGTATTTTCTTGGAACTTTTTGAGTACCTATGTTTGGGCCAAAATTCTGTATATTGGCCTAATAGGAAAGTAGGTCCATCAAAACTTATTTGATGAATTGGGCCGAGCAATCTAGTAACCACAAAAGGCCCGCGAGTAAAAGAAGCCAGGAAGATCTCAGGGAGTTTTAGGGAGATCAGGGAGAATAGAGTCCAAGGTAGCGAATTAAGGAAAGAAGCCCAGTAAGACCCGGACATATGGTTCCTTGCCGTGCAAGGATTTGGACTTGACTAGGGTTTTTACCCAACAAATAGCCAAGGAGATGGAGAAGAAAGATCATTCAAGAAGAAGCATACAAACACAATACATCGTGCTAGCCATATTAATGCACCATCTCTCTTGTACTCATTCTCATATTAAAAGCTAGTGCAATCATTGGAAGGGTATTGTCCCTTCCAGCGGTCGTTTCCCACATTGGGTTTTTCGCGTCACCAAAATCTCTTGTGTCATTCTGTCCTTGCGTCTTTAATTTCCATATTTAGCATTCACGTAAACAATATCACTAAGATACAGCGAATAAGACCGCATTGACCTTGCTTAACCTAATTCGGTAGAAAAATACCAAAACAGTTTGGCGCCCCCCGTGGGGCATTGTGGTCGTCATCGTTAGTTAATTAGATACATAATGGACAAACAAACATTATCAGCCGGATCAGGGAGCAGCCAGCCGCTGATACCACCAAATCCTATTTAGAATCCAGCATCAACGGCTCAAACTCAAGCACCCGGACACACCTCAAGAGCCACACCCGTGGCAAAAGTAACCATGCCCCCAGGACTCCTGCTGTGGCGGCACACTCCAAATCAGACAAGGGACCTGGAAGCTCAAATCTCACTCCACCACCGAGTCCAACACAAACCTTGCTCAGTGAGATGGAAAATCTGCATAAGGTGATGGAAAGCATGCGGGAAGATCAAAGGAAGGCAGAAGCTAAGGCGAAAATGAGGAATAGGGAACTCTAGGCGCAGATCGATGTCCTGAGACAGCAGTCCAGCACACCAGCAAGCACGGAGGGTGAGAACCAGGCCCCAATGGTGGATCTCTCCCAGGGATGTCCGGCAGCAGGAGTCGACCTTGGCAAATTCCAGCCGAGCTAGTGACCAGATTCGATCTAACAGCAGTACCGACAGGAGAAAGGATAGTCCCACAGGGACGAGGATACCTCACACCGGATAGCTGTTAGCCTGCCAGCCATACAGAAATACAACCAGGTAACATCCCAGTTAGTAACCTCGTAATAACTAACCAAATACCAGGTGCAAGATCCGCAGGTAGTCCGCAAGTAAGCTGGCACTAGGGAACGCTCGTGACATCAATCCCATTAGGCAGCATGCCGCATCAGAGTCCTTTGGAGTTCGGGTCAGGGAGCAGCATCCAGAATCAGCAGATAACAGACAGACGCAGCCTAGATTCAGGAAACCTAACCAACAAGCAGTATCTGGATCTAAGGGAGATGCTGAGCAGGGTCCCAGGAATTCCACCTCCACTTGAGAAGGCAGCGCCCGACAGTTATGCTGACTCGCCATTCGTAGATGCAATATCCATTGTTGCCATGCCAAAGGGATTCGCAAACCCAAACATGACTCTTTTCGATGGCCCAACAGATCCCTTTTATCACGTGAGCCAGTACAAACAAAAGATAATGATAGTAACAGCCGTTGGACATGTAAAAGAAGCCTGTATGTGTAAGGGGTTTGATTCCACACTGTCGGGACCAGCACTCTGATGGCTCGTACGTCTACCTAACAGGTCGATATCCATATTTGCCGACCTGGTGAATGTGTTTACTCAGCAATTCGCAAGCAACCGGAAGCCACAAAAGCACGCTGGCGACTTATACCAGATTATTCAAGGCGCTAATGAGACCATTGGGGAATACAACACTAGATTCAATAATGAAATGGTGGCAGTACAGGAGTGCGACGTGTCAACAGCAGTGGAAGCATTCAGAAGGGGCTTACACCATGAGTCAGACCTATACAATAAGCTGACTATGTACCCTTGTCATAGCTTCGAAGCGGTACAAGAAAAGGCAGCAGCTACAATTAGACTGGAAGAAGACATCCTAGCTAGAGCCAGCATACCAAGTACATCAAGCGTATCCAGCACGTCGTCCATGGAGAAGTCAAGTAGAAAATAGTCCACCGGAAAGAAGGAGGAGATATATAGGCCATATGGTAGGGGAGTCAACAGAATCGACAACAGAGAAGAGAATCAGCAAAATCCCCACACTGGCAGAATATGGATTCACAACTAGCGTCGGAGGAATCCTAAAAGCACTCAGGGAGATGGGAGACGGGGTAAGGTGGCCTAGGCAGGTAGTAGAGGGACAGTCATGGCGAAAAGACAGTAAGAAAAAATGTGTGTTCCATCGCGACATTGGGCATAACACGGAAGATTGTTATACTCTACGCCGGGAGATTAGGCGCATGTACGAGCAGGGGGGAACTGAGCCACCTATTACCACGTGGGAGCAAGCAGAAGGATAAGGTGGACTCCGCAAAGCCCGCAGCACCACCTATATGCACCAAGGTAATAAACATGATAACAGGCGGCTCAGACTTACGCGGATTGACATATTCGGCAGCCAAGAGGCGTGCTACTGAAACTAAGGGAGACAGACCAGAGACTTCCTGCAGAGTTTCCCACATCGACCTGCTTGTTGTCGCCTTCGACGAAGAGGATATACATGATAGCCAGGAACATCATGATTCACAACCCAAACTTGTACAATAGCCAATTGCACGCTTAGAAAGGTCATGGTAGATACTGGTAGCTCGGTCAACCTAATCATGCTGAAAACCATAGAAAACATGGGGTTAAGCGAGAAAGACTTACAGAAGAAGACCATCCCACTAGTGGGGTTCAGTGGAGAAACAGCTAACTTATTGGGAGAAATCGTGATCCCAACCTATGCAGACGGAATTAACAAGCAAGTGAGATACTTGGTCATAGATGGACCATTTACCTACAATTTTATTCTTGGAAGACCATGGTTGCATCTGATGAAGGTTGTCCCCTCAACGTATCATTAATGTGTGAAGTTCCCCACACCCTGGGGAGTAAAAACAATACGAGGAGACTAGGAGGAAGCCAAAGGCTGCTACAAGAAGGCATTAAAGTGCACAGCCAACCCCCCAACATAGCAATCACAGAAGCAGCACATCCAGGACGAATACATCGAGCCCCCAGCTGAGGAGCTAGATCAAATCAACCTGGACAAGCTGCACCTATAAAGAACTGTGATATTAGGGGCAGGATGCACGGGAGATCTCAGACAGTGCCTAATCAAGTTTTTACAAGCCAATATGGATTGTTTCGTGTGGTCCCATGATGACATGATAGGAATAGATCCATCTATCATAACACACAAACTCAACGTAGACCCAGGATGCAAGCTCATCCAGCAGAACGAAGAAAGTTCGCAGCTGAAAGGAATAAGGTGATCAACCAGGAAGTGGATAGCCTGCTAGCAGCAAACAAGATAAGAGAGGTAAAATATCCAGAATGGCTATCAAACGTGGTAGTAGTACCCAAGAAGAATGTAAAATGAAGAGTATGTGTGGACTTCACCGATCTCAACAAAGCATGTCCAAAGGACCCCTTCCCACTGCCACACATTGACGCAATGGTGGATGCGACAGCTTAACATGAAATGTTAACATTCTTGGACGCTTGGAGTGGTTACAATCAAATCAAAATGGATCCAGCAGATCAGGAGAAACCAGCATTCATGTCTGAGAGGGGGATATACTGCTACAACGTCATGCCCTTCGGCCTGAAACACGCGGGGTCCACGTATCAGAGGCTGGTCAACCGGATGTTCAAGGAGCAAATAGGAAGAACTATGGAGGTATATATTGACGATATCGTAGTAAAGTCAGAGAAGGTCAAGGATCACATGCAGCAACTGGCAGAAACATTCAGCACCCTCAGAGAATACAAAATGAAGCCGAACCCTTCCAAATTCACCTTTGGAGTCTCATCCGGAAAATTCTTAGGCTACATCGTAACTCAAAGAGGAATAGAGGCCATCACAGAGCAGATTAAGGCAGTATTGCAGCTAGAGTCACAAGAGAAGCCAAAAGATGTGCAAAGGCTAGCAGGCAAGGTGGCAGCTTTGAGCAGGTTCATCTCGAGATCCTCAGATAAATGCAGGATATTCTACGATATATTGTGGAAGAGCCAAAAATTCGAGTAGACCGTAGACCACGAGCAGGCATTCAGGGAGCTGAAACACTACCTCAGCACCCCGCCGCTATTATCAAAGCCAGAACAGGGAGAACCACTGTTCCTTTATCTAGCTGTCATGGAGGTAGCAGTAAGCGCGGTTCTAGTCAGAGAGCAAAACAAGGAGAAAAATCCAGTCTACTATGTAACCAAGTCTCTGCTTCCAGTAGAGACTAGGTACACATCTCTTGAAAAATTGGTACTAGCACTTGTAATTGCGTCTTACAAACTACGCCCTTACTTTGAGTCCCACACCATACATGTTGTGACCAATTACCCACTAAAATCTATAATGAGAAAGCCTGAGCTGTCAGGCAGAATGTCTAAATGGTTCGTACACCTTAGTGGGTAGGACATCAGGTATGATCCAAGAACGGCGATAAAGTCGCAGGCACTGCCATATTTCGTGTCAGACTTCAGCCCAGCTATCCAAAACCTGGTAGACAAAGAAATCCTAACCCTCAAAGGGAACAAGGAGGTAGAAGTCTGGCAGATGCACATTGATGGAGCCTCCAACCAAAGGGGGGCAGGTGTAGGACTAATCTTGCGATCTCCGCATGGAGATCTGATAGCACAAGCAGTGCGTTGTGAGTTTAAGGCAACTAACAATGAAACAGAATATGAAGCCTTAATACTAGGAATGCAGCTAGCTCTGGAATTAGGAGTCAGAAACCTGCAGGTATTCAGCGACTCCTTACTTGTAGTTAACCATGTGAATGATGAGTATGTAGCCAAGGATTCAAAGATGATAGCCTACCCAAAAGTGGCAAAGGAGCTTAAACAGAAATTCAGAGATTGCAAGCTCAAGCAGGTTTCCAGAGACCAGAATGTGGAGGCTGATGCCCTAGCAACCCTAGGGGCAACCTTCAAGCCAACGGAGCTGGCTAACTTCCCCATCGCACATGTATTGGAGTCGTCAATCCAAAAATTAGAAGAAGCAGATAAAGAAGAATTGGAAGATCAGCAAGATGGGACAGCAGTTCTATCAAGCACAGATGGCCAGCCAGCTGACCAGTCAGACGACCAATCAGCTGATCAGGCAGATTACTAGGACTGGCGAACGCCTTACCTGGATTGGTTGAGGTACGGAAAGCTGCCAGATAACAAGAAGGAGGTAAGGGGTTTTAAAATGAAAGCCTCCAGATTCACACTATTTGACAATGTGATTTTTAGAAAGTCATTGGCAGGACCTTGCTTACGGTGCCTGGATAAAAAAAAAAAAAGCACAGACCGTATTGCATGCGCTCCACAGTGGCGAATATGGAAACCATGTAGGGGGCAGGAGTCTGTCAAACAAAGCCCCCAGACAAGGCTATTTTTGGCCCACAATGAGGGCAGACTCGGCAGAATATGCCCGAAAATGTGACGCATGCCAGCGCTCAGCGCCAATGATCCATCAGCCAGCAGAACCCTTGCATCCCATCATTTCCCCCTGGCCATTCATGACATGGGGAATGGACATCGTGGGCCCTCTGCCTAGAGCCTCAGGGAACAGACTATGGATGCTAGCAATGACAGACTATTTTTCAAAATGGATAGAAGCAGAAGCATTCACGGAGGTAAAAGACAAACATGTCATCTCTTTTATCAAACGTAATATCATCTGCAGGTTTGGTATCCCGTCAGAAATTATATGTGACAATGGATCACAATTCTGTTGGAGTATGTGTCCTCAACAATAGTGCGATCACATGTTTAAATCTCAAATTAAGAATACGTAAGGGTCTAAGAGATGATAAATAATATAGTCAACTGATCAACATTAACCAATAACGATTGGCTGACTAGAGTTTGACATTACTGTCGTATTGACAGTGGTGATCAGTTGATCCCTTCGGTCACACCTAAAGGATGACGCACAAATGGAAAAGTAATTATTTGTATTAGATGCAAGTTAGTTAATCCCTTAATTGAGTTATGAGAGTTTGGAACTTATAATTGTAAATGAGATTTATAATTATTTTGAGGTTAAGGTAGCAAGTTAATTATATTTACAATAAGTTGTAAATTAATTAAAATTGGCATTGTGATACCCATTATATGTTGTGATAATAATAGAATATTACTCAACAAGTTGAGTATATATTTATCGGTTATTAATTTGTCACATAATAGTTATTTGGTCAAATTAATATTTAATTATGCTAGATAATTAAATACACGATTTATAAGCATTTACGGAATAAATGTCGAACACCGAAATGGACCCGTAAACACCCCATAACCGGTTTTATGTGAAGTGTTTAGGACTCCATTAGGTTTTGTTTTTTTTTTTTTGTTTGGAAAAGATGCTAGAAAACATAATTATTACACTTTCTCTTTTATCACAAGCCTACTCTTACACCTAGTCTAATGCATACAATTAAAAATTGAAAAGCAAAAACCCACTCACCCATTTTAGGGGTGCCGGTTTTGGTGCTCTTATATAGAGCACTTGTTGCTCTATTTTTCTCACTTGATGTATGTCATAACCTCTATCTAATATCTCTCTTAAAAAATCTCTAAAATAATATGGTGATATTATTCATAAATTACTAGAGTAGTAATATTTTTATAAGGGTGATTACTATAATTTTCTAGTTAAAAACTTGTAGTAATTTTTGTGTTTAATCTTGGGTGTTCTCTAGAGGAGGCGTTCTTATTTGAGCACTAGGTTGGAAGATCATCCTACTATTCATAGCTCAATAACAAGTGAAGGTAGGAGACCTTCCTTGTGACCAAAAATCCGAAAATAACAATGTAAGGAACATTGTTTTTCTCATTTTATTTCTTATTTAGTTATACATGCACTAGATCTAAAAAACTCATATTAAAATGTTAATTAGTTCACTATAAGAAATATCTTATAAGAGGTATATGAACCTAACAATTGGTATCAGAGCATAGGATGTTGCATGCATAATCGATTTATAGTTTTTTTTTCAAGTTATTAGTAACTTAATTAAAACTAAAAATTTGTGATTTATTAGATAAAGTCACGAAATCATGATGCATGTATATATTCTGGTCCTAAAATGTATTTAGGTCATTTTTATGATTTATGGTATTTTATTGCTCATTTTAATGATTTTTAGTGAAATAATTACATTTTTATGAGTAAAATGAACTTTTATTTACTAAAAATAGTTAAACTTTATTACTGGCCGTGATTTTTTATTATAACCTCACATGAATATTTTATGTATTGTATGTAAAATTTCGTATTAATGTGATCAATATTTCATGATTTATGATTTTTATGTGATAAAAATGGTATAAATGGAGTTTAAATGACTAAAAATAGTTAAACTTAGTTTCTGAACTTGAAATTTTTATATGACCTCACATGCATATTTTACTTATTGTATGTAAATTTCAAATAAATTAGATTTATTTTGCATGATTTATGATTTTTATGAGATAAAAATGGACTAAATGGAGGTAAAATGGTTAAATATAGTTAAACTTCGAAATAGGCCATGAAATTTTAATATATTGTCACATGCATATTTTACTCACTGTGTGTAAAATTTGAAATGAACTTGATTCATTTAGCATGATTTATGAATTTTAGTGTAAAAATGACATAAATAGTGACTATTTTAGCATAAATAGCTAAAACGAATTACATGGCATGAGAAAATTATTTTAGGTTGTATTTCTATTCCACTTATCAGACCTAAAGTTGTAAAATTGATTAGATTAATTTTTTGTATACTTTAGATGTTTTATTTGATAAAACCGATAAATTGCAACTATATTTTCTCGAAATAAATTCAAAACTTTTAACCATGATTTTGATATTATGAGTGTCATGGATATATTCCAGAATGTTCAAAAATTTAAAATTCAAATTTTGAAATTATTGTAATTTAATTTGGATTTATTTCATAAATGTTATGATTTTGGGGTCAAAATGAGCATAAAATTATACCAAGTTGAATTATTGTTAAAAATTGAGTGATGACTAATTTTTGAGACCTAAGAGTGTTAGTATAATTAAATTACACTAAAATTATATTTTAGTATTACTTTACGATTTTAATAAGTTAAAATCATGAATTTCCATAAAACCGGGTTATATAAGCGATATAAGTTAAATAGGGCGATTTGGCACATAATTTGGTATGATAGACACATATTATAATGCTGCATATTTCATTTTTGAATGTCATATTTTATTTATATAATTTTGAATTATGTAATTTTATCTTAGTATGGCCTTAGACTTTAATCGATATTACCCGTAATGTAAGGGAATATTGATTTGGTTGTAATTTAATATGATCTCGTATCACTTTTATTTTTACTAGTTTTTCATTTTACAAATGTATAATAGGAATAGCTATGTATTTTTATTATTATTTGTAATTCCGGAGTTTCTTCAAGACGGTGCCATTCGGAAAGGCGTTCCGACAAAGACGATGTTCTAGGGAGGCGTGCCACTTGAAGATTCAAGGGACCAAAGGAGTTGGTTTCCGATTATGTAATAGATTATTTGATTTTCTATTTTAGGAAGGTCATACTAGGAATTTATTATTTTGCTTTGCATTTCTTTTAATATGTTGCATGCATTGCCAAATCGCCATAACAACACATGCATATCACATCGAGTCATCGACTGTGTCAATTATAATTATCGAGAATTCATCTTTTAGTTCACTTAAATTGATAGATAATAAATTGACAAGACCTTTACTTTTAAAAGATTGAGACTTAGCCTTACCAAATAATAGGAGCCCATGAATCTCAATTTTATAAGGGGTACGATACGATTTTTCGGGGTGCTTCTATTAACGTTGGATGAGTGGGGTAATAAGTAGTTATTACACTTCGAAAATTTGGTTGATCTCAACGAAGGTATTTTGCGACCGTAGCCGCAAAAGGTTCGGGCTAAAGATGAACTTAACGTAAATTCATCGACCGAGAGTTCTAATTGTACAATCGGTTAAGAGGGTTAACCTACCAAGTTATATTAGTAAAGGTGTAGAGGGCCAGTTGGCTCACATCCAATTTAATATAAATTTTGGGTCTCGGAATCATTTATCATAGTTGGGTAAAGGTCACTATGAAAATGCTAAGACTTGTTTTAAAATATTTACAAGTTTTATTAAAACGATAAATGTTTATAATTCCTTCATTTTTCTATTTTGTAGTCAATTTGATTAGTAAGCAATGACTACTCTGATTTCATCCGCGTCGACTAGTGCAAACGCTCCACCACTCCCCAATGCTTCTTCGCTCCGATCCTTTATGGATCGATGTAAACTAGAAAAGAATGGTTCAAACTTTGTCGATTGGGATGCGCAACTCCGTTTGGCCGCGGAAGGTGACGACAAGCTTCGTTACCTTACCGAAGCCGCTCCCACCACACCTACTACTAGGTCAACCGCCGCCGCAAGGGAAGCCTATGAGGCCTACCTAAAAGAGTCGGCCGCTATCAAGAACGTCCTGATTTTCTCTATGGAGCCCGATCTCCAAAGGAGTGCCATTAAAATGAGCACATGCAGGAAGGTGTTTACATTCCCTTTTTCTTTCATTTTTACCCATTAAACTCCACTTTTAGCCAAATTTTCCTTTTGACCCTTAACTACATCCAAATTTAGTCTGACTTGTCAAGCTAGTTTAATGTATGTTTTTGCGGTATTTTGTCTATTGATCCGAGTTTGGTTTGTATTGACTATCTGGAGTTGGTATATGAAAAAGAAGGAGGATGAAATGATGAAAAGTTGGAAGTGAAAAAAAAGAATTAAAAAAAAAAGAAAAAAAAAAGAAGAGAAAAAACCGTGGAAAAGAACGAAAAAAAAAAAAAAAAAAAAAAGTTTGATTATTGACGGTTTTTACTCCTATGCATTATTTTAGATCTTATGAGGAGTATGTTTTGGTTGAGTGAGCTGTTGTGCCAATTAAAGGGCACTTTGTTCAAATTTTGAGATGGATTAAGAATCGGATATTGGTTCGTTTGGTTTGTTAGGTAGCTAGCTTGACTCATTACCTTACATTTCCAAAAATATTTTGCCTTTTCTTACCCATTGCCTCACTTTCCCATACTTTTATAAGCCCTTGGCTATGACAGACCTTGATTGGTTGGAATGTATGTGTACGGTAGTTAGAATTGTCTATCATATTAGCTGCATGCATGTCTATGTGGGTCGTAGTTTAGGTGAGCGACTATTTTTGTTCCTCTGTTACATTCATATGCTTACCCTTTGCTTCATGAGAGAAGAGTGACCCGTGAGAGTCCATTTTTAAAGGTTTTGCAAGGTCGACAGTTCAGCTTATTTATGAACATCTTACAACTCGTTTGCTTTTGACAGTTTTGGCTATAAGCGTCAGTTTGTTTGCATTAAACCGGTTTAAGTGGAAAACATGTAGCTAGCTCTGAGTTTTCCTTTCCGTTCCATTAGTTTCTTTTGCATAGAGTTTACTCGAGGACGAGTGAAGGTTTGGTTTGGGGAGGTTTGATACGTGCATTTTATATAGTCTTTTTAAGCCTTTTATGCACGTATTTCCATGCAATTTTCGTAGTTTTGTATTACGAAATGCTTTGAATAGTCTACTTTGGTTTGCTTTGCTTTATTTGCAGGAACGGACCCGAAAGTAGCAGAATCATGCCTTTTTCTGGCCCTTAGCATGCATTTATGGAAATGGAAGAATTGAAGCGGAATTGGCTTTGCCTCGGGAAGCGTGAAGTGGTCTCGGAAGCTAACCAACGAAGTAAGGATCTGTTTCAGTGGCATTCACCTTGATCGAAGGCTTTTGTTAGTAGATATGGGTGGTGATAAGACCTCGATCGAGACCCTGCTGTTCTCGATCGAGAAGTGCTAGTTCGAGGTTCCTCGATCGAGTATGTTAAGTACTCGATCGAGAGGTTCTGCTGATGATTTGCTCGATCAAGGAGAATGAAGTTACTCGATCGAGAGGTCTTCTATTAGTACGCGAGATTTTATTTCGCGAGAACTTATTTATTATCTTAAGTTGTATGTTTAATAAATATATTTCCTATATAAAGGAAAGACTTCATTTAGGTTTAGGTGATCTTTAATCTTTTATTAATCTCAGAATCCCTTAATCACTCTTAAGCATTCAGTTAGCAGACTCTTCTTCCTCTTGTTCTACGTTGTTTTGTTCTCTATTTTCCGGATCCGAAACCCTTGTAATTTCTCTTTACTCTCTTCATTTAATTTAGTTCTCTCTTTGCATATATTTAATACTTGTTCTTAATTTATGTTTAAATTAGAGTTATTGTTAAGTTTATGTTATTTCATTTTATTCATCTTTACATCATGTTTCCTACTGCTTTATTTTCTGTTATCGTTTTATTTACCGTAATGAGTATCTAATTCCTTTTATGCTAGGATTAGGCGAGCCATGGTAGTAAAGCATTAATTTTATAATTAGATTAGATGGTTTTGATTGTGAGAATTGATTCATAGCAATTTAATTGTAATCGTTTAGTTGAGTGCATGCTTCTAAACTAGTTAATCCGGTTAAATTCAGACCTAGATCAAGAGAATAGAATGAACAGACCTGTTATGAACAGTAGACTATACTAATGAGGGTGAAAGCTAAGTTAGTAGTATTTTAGGGGGGATAGCGGACCGAGAGGACCTTTCCTTTACCCTTCTCACATCAGACCGACTGACCTTACCATTAGCAGAATTGTGTGATACCATGGTGAACCGATATCCTAGCATTTCTCTCTTTATTTGATCACATCTTATTTCTTTTTACTATTTTTATTGCTCTCTTTCTCTGCTTTACATTTCGTTCAGTAGTTTAGAAAACAATTCAAATACCCCCAAACTATTACCGTGATGGACTAGAATAACAAGCAGATATAATAGCTTCCCTGTGGAGTACGACACCCGACTTACCTCTACTATATTAGTTGAGCCGGTCAGTTTATTTTTTATAGGGTTGTGACAGCCGTGTCATTATCTATTGGATCTGCAGAAATACTGGTCCTAGCTTGGATGTTGCCCCCATGGTTATGAGAGCGTCTGCCTCCAGATTCTGACCCGCAATCGGGGTTCTGCCTGGGTTTCGGATGGTTTCAGGTGCTTGACTTTCAGAGACTCTGTAAGCTTGGACGATCAGGTCCCCTCCTGGTCCTCTTATGTTGAAAATTATATCAGTGTGCAGTTTCCAACTCTAGTCCCCCATGTCTTCCTTTGGGTCCAGGGTGTATTTATCCACTTAGGTCTGGGGTGCTGGACTAAGGTCAGGTACAGAGTCTACCGCGGCCTGTGACTTAATGGTCGTGCGAGGTTCGAACCTCATGTTGTAAGCACTTAGGTGTATGGTTCAATTGGTCATTGGTCATTCGTTCTGATAGCTTTGGTTTTCTCATAATGGCTTTCAGGGGGTAGGTGGTTATCAGGTAGATAGGATGAGACAAAAAATAAGAACGCAGTTTATAGAAAGATGTAACGAGTGAAATAACCAGTTTTTCAAGCGATGTGTACCTGGTCTCTGCAGGAAGCAGAGACTTACTGAAGCAACATTCTGATTTCCAGCATGACGCTGGCTGCTTCCTTGGTTACTGATAGGTATGGGGACCAGGGCTCTACTGGTTCTGGTTTGGATAACAGATGTGGTGTGCTTAGATAGTTTTTCGGTGCCCTGAATGCCTTTCGTGCTCCTCCGCCCATTCGAGCCTTTGGCGCCTTCCAGGCCTGCCGTAGAATAGCCTGCACCTACCCCCACTCGCTTCTATCTCCAGGAAATTGGCTATGCAGCAATCGTGGTTCACTCTGGGTGCTACTTCTCATCCAGGCTGCTGCTGGATCCTGGCTTGCAAAAGGGTTGCTGGTGAAGTCAGCTTTCCTCCTGGTAATTCTGCCGCGAGAGATGTTGCTACTCCTGGTCCAAAGCTAGTTCCTGATTCGTGGAGCCTACTTTACTGGACCTTCCCCCCACGTGATAGCAGGTGGTCTAGGGTGTCTGCGGTGCCGTCATAGAGCGTCATAGCTGGTGGTACAAACTACAAATCCCTTGGGTACGTTGACAAGAACCACATCATCCATGGAGGGAGAGTCTTCGTAGTGGTCTCGCGCATCTTTCCCAAGGGACGTGGTATGCCAGATATCTTATTGATCATGTCCCTTAGTTCCTGGAATGGTTGCTCCATCGTACTATCTGCTCCTGCAAGAGGGTTAGAAACAGGCGGAAAGAGGCCAAAGGAAGTACCTCTTAACCATGCTCCTCTAGAGAATTGACTGCTATAACGATTGGTTAATGTCGTGGTGCTGACAATAGATCCTGGCGCCTTCTGGATGGAGGTCCCTCTTAACCATGCTCCTCTAGAGAGTTGACGGTTAGGGTAACTGGTCAATGGCGTTACGTTGTCTATGGATCCAGGTTGTCATCCCGGCGCCTCCTGGATAGGGGTTTCTCCTAACCATGGTCCTCTAGGGTGTTGACTGCTAGTGTAACAGGTCAATGACGTTGCATTGATTCTGGACCCAGGTTGCCATCCTGGCGTATGCTGGATGAGGATTCCTGCAAAAGTTTGGGAGTTAGTTCCAGGGAAACCACTAGATGAGATATTACCTGGTCGTAGGGCGAGCGAATAATCAGGCATTATAGCCCCCAATCCCCTAGACTCGTTGGCTTCACTCGGTGATATTCCTCCATGATTTGGTCTGGTGACCAACTCTGGTGGAATCTGTCGAACTGATCCTCCACTAGCAGCTGACTCCTTGAGGATGCTGATTTTCGTTTAGCCGACTGATGGAACAAGGGCTCCAGGAGGTTGCTGGTTTTAGGCCACCACGGCGATATGAGCCATGAGGTCCTGGTTGTCCTTCCTCAATCTTTTTACGGCCTGACGCAGGGTGTCCATTCCTTCGATCATGATCTGCAGCGGGTCTGGCGGACGAGGTCCTGCATTCTTGATGATCCCTCCAGACGATCCCTCCTGGATCTAGGTCCTGATCACGGTTTCACTTCTGTTGGGGCTGCTCTCCCTACTTGACTTTGACAGACGGGATGCTCCTGGGGCCTTAGGTACCTGCAGAAGTTCGAAGGGTGCTGGCATGATTTTGGAAGACAAGCTAACGGAGGCTACCTAGCTAGCTAATGGAGGTGCGCTGACTGGTCCTGTGGAGCCTGGAAGAGGTCTTCCTCTTAAAAGACTGACTTGGCGTTTCCTGGGTGCTGAACGGACTCTGACTGGCTCCAGACATGACGATGAACAGATTTCTTTTGTGAGATTCGGCTATAGAAAATGATCACTATGCCCCACGGTGGGCACCAAATTGTTTTAGCCAAAAATTGAACAAATATTATTAAATCGTTTGTGGTGGGTCAAAGCGATCTACTCTATTTAGCCTCGAATCACGGGCTAATTTATAGGTGATTTTATGGTGAAATATGAATGAAAACTAAGCGAAAATAAAGATGAAAACGAAGTAAGGGAATAATGACACAAAAGATTGGTGACGCGGAAAATCCAATGTGGGAACAACCGCGAGAGGAGTCGGAATCCCACCAAGTATGCACTATGATCCTTTAAGGAACATTTTAGTGGAAGTACAAGATAAAGGCTAGGAAATAAAGCTCTTTAGGAACGTTTTCTGCTGGATCATCTGCCGGAGTTCCTGCTGGAGCATCTGCCGGAGTTTCTGTTGGAGCCTCTGCAGGAGTTTCTGCTGAAACTGCTGCTGGTGCCTGATTGTATTTTCTGGATTCAAGAGTGTTGTTGTTGTGTAGATATGGATCAATGAGGGTGATAGAGATTATCTAGTATGAGATGAAGATGGAAAGGTGTGAGGTGTGGATATGTGTTTTGTTGTACGTTGTGATGCCCCATTTTCCCTTGCTTTGCTCCTTTACTAATGCACCAACCCTAGATGCTCTTTAACCTTGGAGCCCATTACTCCTTTGTAACTTCCCCCTGATTTACTCCAACCTCCCCTATTTTCCAGCATCTGTTACATTCAAATAGGGGTTTGTTGGTGGACTCTCTTTATTACTCATTTTAATTCCTCTAATATTGGTGTTAGTTGGACTTTTGTTTACCACCACAAAGGGTTGACTTTTTCATTCCATGTCACTGATCTTGACCACCCCCGCTTGGCCAGTTGTATGCGGACATGTGTACCAATATTAAATGTGTGATTTTTTGCCATAACAACTGTCAGATATTAGAAAGAATTAAAGTAGCATCCCACAAAATACAGTAATTCCTTATTCTTCATTCAATATCAATAACTTTGTTTTAACAAAAGTCAAGCAAAGCCTTAAACTAAAGAAAAAAATATACTTTCATGTCTATTAGGTTATTATGTATGCTAGGTAAAACAAAATATAAGAAAATTACCACTATAGGAGTGTGGAAAGATCATTATTTAATAACTAAGATAAGCTATATGATCAATGTTGTTAGGATCGGGATCCTACTTTGGATCGATGAGCTTCCTAGGATCGAATCGGTAGGATCGGATCATAGAATCGTAAGATCCTACAAATTAACTAAAATACATAATTGTGTTATCAAAATAGGTTAAAATCTCGTGCTTAAATGTCAAAACAGTATTATCTTAGCATATGTCTACTAACTATTCTCGTTTATAGTAGATTTCTATTTTAAAAGTCTTAGGCTCTGTTTGGTGAAACTAACTGAAAAGTTAGTTGAAACCTGAAAATGTAGCTGAAAGCTGAAAAGCTAACTAAAACCTGAAAAGGTAACGGATAAGGTAGCTGAAAATTAGAAACTGGTAAGGTAGTTGATTATATAAAAAAAATGTTTGGCAAACTAACTAAAAAGCTAACTGATTTTGATGAAATGACGTAAAAGGATATGATAATTATTTAATAGTATAGATATAAGGGGTAAAAACGGGAAATCAAATCAAATCAGGTACCTGAAATCTCAAATGCTACCCTAGGTAGCATTTCATTTCAGGTAGCTTATTTGGTTAAATAAACTACTTAAGAAACGGCTTACAAAAAAAATAAGGTACCTGGAATTCTGGTCAAATAAGCTATTTTGACCAAATCAGGTACGTGAAATGCCTTGCCAAACGGAGCCTTATATAAAATTTTAGTATCTGAAAAAATTGAAATGTTAATAATGTAGGATTGGGTTGTATAATCGTAGGATGGTGGGATCAGGTTAAGATTTTACTTTAAAATATTTTTACAGGAGTTGAATTGTAAGATCCTACAAAATTAAGATCTTACCTAGGATCAGGATCGGTCACCACTTTTTGGATCGTAAGATCCTACGATCCGAATCGGGAGTTTAAGAACAATGTATATGATAGCACAAATCAAAGTTGAATTATATTTACCTCAAGTTGAATAGCGTTTACAATGCTTGTATGGTAAACTAATGGTCTTTAGATAAATTCCACTTCACTATCAAACCAATACGCTTTTTATGTACATTACTAATTAAGTTCACAAAAAAATATAATGGACCTCGTTTGTCTATAACCCGCGAAGAAAAACGAGATAACGTTTTCATCAGTGGACACTGGCCATAGCAAAAAAATGGAGAAAGTAGCAAGAAGAAAAAAACATTCAAATTTCTAACACCTTGAGAAAGCCGGGAGTTCACCAGCAAAAAAACCACCTATCTATCAGCGGAGAGAGCCTCCTTGGCAGATTGGAGAGTTTTAACGACAGAGACGGCCGCTCCGGTAAGAAGGCTACCACTGGTTGCTGGTTTACCAGGCCGAGCTTGGTGAAGTTGGTGTATCACATCTATATCTCTTTCTTCTTGCCCTTGCCCTGCACTTTCCCTGTGATCCACTGTTCCCACCTTCAGTACTGCTGCATTCTGTGGCCTTCCATTCTGCTGGCTACTCTGTTATTTGCACCACAAAAAAACAATTAAAAAATACGTTTACTTCCTGGCATTTTCAATGTGAAACGCAATTCTTTTAACTAAATAACAATGTGATGAATGAGATGTTTTTTACTGTCAAGAACAAAGTAGCGGATTCAGAAAATTTTCTTTATGAGATCCTAGTGAAAATATTTAAAAAAAATTATAAAAAAGTAGACATTTTAATATTGGTTTTGCCAAACAATTGGGCAAAATACACACAAAGAAATTAAGTTTTCCGGTGTTACGAAACTCTGGAATGTTGTATATGATCTGCCAATGTTAGGACATACCATTTTCAATTTCAAGAGATAAGCTAACAATAGGTCTATTTGTTTAGTTTCAGAAAAAGGGTGATGAAAATTGAAAGTGTGTTTAAATATGAATTTCACATTGGATGAAATAGAATTGTAGGCCCTAATTCAAAAGGCCCGCACTATTGGTAAAACGCAATAATCTCAGCTCAATGGCAATATGCAGATAATTTTCTAGTTCATATCTATAAATAGTTCTCCAGTTGGATGACCAATATAGTTCTCTAGTTGGCTGAACAATTAATGATACAAACACCAAGTACCAGTTCTTTCATAATACGTTTTGGCCTTTAATAATAATTCTCTAGGTCTCAATTATCTTTTCACTCTTTTATTCTTTGTAGATGTATTCTCATAAAGGGTAAATGTTAGAACACATTTGTTGATGATGACATGCATATTTTAACCATGCTATGTTCCATTTCAGGATTAAGCTCACTTCCTCAATCAAGAATTAATCAATGTTCAAGGTCAAGAAGTGTTGATGAAACTCCCCAAGAATTGTGTTGTAATAGAGTCACTTATATACAGGTAAGAGAGTATGGTACTAAAGCAACAGTAAGCAGGACTGTTGTTCAACAACGGTCTGCTTTCTAAGGCAACAGTAAGCAAGACTGTTGCTTTAGCTCGTGTCACTTGAAGGAAATCTTCGGTTTCAAAAATACTCATATTTCTAAATACAAACTTCTATTTTTGAAATGTTCATTTCTGATATTTGAATTTTATGAAAGGTTATTTTTAAGAAAAGAATATTCAAATGGCATCTTTAAAAAGGTTTTATCTCAAATTGACAATACCTTTTATCATAGCTTAGCTTTTGGAAAGAGGAACTTATTTCTTTCCAAAATTGTTTCTCTAAAAATGTCTTCACTTGGTTGTCAATCTTGCTTTGACTGATTTTCAAAAGCCTTTTAAAGATAATAACAAAACTTCTTTTCTTCTTCAACCTTTAGAAGAATGCCCCCTTTTATGCAAATTTGGCTATGTCAAAAATATTTGTTTACTATCATATGTCTTGACCTCTAAACCTTACTTTGCTTCCCTATAAAAGGAGCACTCTTGTCCTTCATTTCTTAAGACTTTTCTGAGAATTTCAAAGTGTTTTGCAAAATTGTTTTCTAAAGAACTCAAAGCTTTTCTTTCTTTTGCAAAATATTTCTAAGTCTTCTAGTGACAACAGTCTTCACTACCGTTGCCTTAAGTATTGCATTCTCTTGCCTAGAATCGTTTGATCAATAAGTTGTCCTTATCAATTCTTTCATAGAATAAGTTTGAGGAAACTTGATCTTGTAAACATTCTAGTTAGAGTCTTGAGTTTCTAGACGGAGTAGTCTTAGAACTCGTGTCGCAACCGGAATAGGTTGTTGGTCCTTTTATTGTAAGTGTTTAAGTAGTCGGAGTAGATCACTTCACTTATTAACAAAAGAAGATTGGACGTAGGCCCTTATAGTGTTGGCCGAACCAATTCAAAAATATCGTGTTGATCTCTCGTTACTTTTATTTCCGTTGCATTTATTTTACTTGTTCTTCACTTACGTTTTTATTTAACAACGGCTCTGGATACTGTTGCTTTTGGTCAGTAGCCTTAATCTCTTATGCTAAGACAAACAAGCAACGGTCAGATCAACTGTTGCCTTACAATTCAGCAATCATTCTTAACAACGTGATACACTCTTAATGAATCGATTTATTTGATGTATCCACTTGTTCTTCATATCATTAATCAACTTGCTTTAATTCAATAAAGATCAAGTTGAAATTTTTTAAAATAGTACCTAATTCACCCCCTCCCCCTCTTAGGTACTTAGAATCTTAAACTCTTCAATTGGTATCAGAGACTCGTGCTCTTGATCGAGGCTAACCGCCTTAGATTTTGATTCTTGGGATATGGATTCCTCAAAACACTCCAAGATCCCGGTCTTTACCGGTGAGAACTTTGGATGGTGGAAGCTTAAAATGGAGAACTATATCAAAAGTATCGATTATCAATGTTGGAAAATCATTGAGGACGGACCTCTTGTTATTGAGGAAACCGACATTCTTACGGGTTTTACTAAAGTCAAGGCCGAGAAAGATTACAATGAAAATGATTTTAAATTGGCCGAAAAGAACTCGAAAGCAATGTCGATTCTTCAATGGTGTGTAGGTGACGCCGAAATAAGTCTGATTTCCGGATGTCCTACGGCCAAACTAATTTGGGACTCCTTTGGTCTTGCCTATGAAGGAACGTCTCAAGTTAGAAAGCACCGTATTGATCTTCTCATGCAACAATCTGAGATGTTTCACATGGCAAAGGACGAGTCAATAAATAGCTTTTCATCTCGCTTTTCGTTTATTATCAACGAACTAAAAAGTCTAAGGAGAAATTTCGAGTCCGAGGATATCATTCGAAAAATTCTTCGTAGTCTTAACACTAAATGGCAACCTAAGGTAACCGCCATAGAGGAGGCGAAAGATTCAACCATTCTATCTCTTCATGAACTAATGGGATCACTAATGGCTCACGAGTTTAATCTCGATAAGCATTCTAGTGAATCTTCAAGGGGAAAGACTCTTGCTCTAACATCCTCTTCAATTGATGATGAGGATGAAGAGGAAGATGAGTTAGCTTTGGTCTCTAGGAACTTAGTTGGAATGGTGAATGGCCATGGACATAAAAGGTTCAACAACAATTACACGAAAAAATGTTTTCCAAAGAAAAGACCCTCTACTACTATTGGATGCTTTAAGTGTGGTGACAAATCACATCAAATTAAAGAATATCCTAAGTGGGATGAGATTAAGTCTAAAGATAAGCGAGATAAGGCTAAAAAGGACTACAAGAACCAGGTTATGTCCGCCATTTGGGGAATGTCCGACTCCGAGGACGATGAAATCATCGAGGAGGAACTAGAGGCTAAAATGTGTCTTAAAAATCATCTCAAGGACAAAGTCTCAAAACCCTCTAAATCTGAACATCTTAGATGTCTTATGGCTCATCCCGATGATTCCGACTCGGATTCCGACAATGAGGTAAAACTTCTAAAGGCCAAGGCTAGGACTTACTCCAAAGAAAAAGTATGTAAGCTTCTTGATAAACTCTTTGATAAGTGTCATTCACAAACTGAAAAGTTGGATCTTATGCAAGATGAGATAGAGGAAATTGCTCAAGAAAACTTTCACCTTAAAAATGAACTTAAGGCAATAGACAGTGTGACTGTTACTTCTGAGGCATACAATGAGGTGAAAAGAGTAAACAAATTGAACAAAGAGTTGTCAAATGAACTAAAGTGTCTTAAGTCGAACCCTAATGATGTTTCTGCTCTTGAGAATGTCAATACTACTCTAATTTTGCAAATGTCCATGATAACCAAGGAACGTGATGAACTTCTAAAAGAACAATTCATATCTAAAGGTGTAATTGATGACTTAGTTGATGAGGTAGAAGAACTTAAAACAACAGTGTCTTAGACTCTTACGTCTGACAGTGCCAAGGAAATGTCAAACGAACTAGTCACTAATCTATCAAAAGAGAATAAGCATCTCAAAGTCAACATAGATGCCTACAAAAGGGAGATTAGATTGCTTCATGAAAAGTTTGTCAAATTTCAAAATGAATCTCCCGAATGTAGTTCGTCTAGATCCAAGATTGTTCATTTAGATAGATACATCTCAAGTCTTAAGCTTAATGTTCAACAAAAATTTAAAACTTTCATGGAATTAAAATCTGAGTATGCCTTGATGAAGAAGGAGTTAGAAAACTCTAAATAAAGGAACAAGTATCTCGCCTTTAAAGTCGAGGAACTAAAAAAGGAACTTGTTGAGTCTAAGAATGTGTCAAAGAATTGGGAAGGAAGTCAAAATGTCTTAAATTTCCCCACCAATCAGTCCAAGAGATGTGATAAAGCTGCCGGTCTCGGTTTCAAATGAAACAGTCAGTTCGACTGTTGCCTTAAAAAACCGGATCCAACTAAAACCGACTTTCGAAGGAGGAAATATGTTAGTCTTCCCGAGTACATCATTTGAAACTATTGTGGTAAAACCGGTCATGTCTTTAATGCTTGCAAGAAGAGACATAATGACATTAACAAGAACATCAAAGTTGTAAAACAAATATGGATTAGAAAAGATATGTTGAGAAATGTCAAGGATAAGAAGGGACCCAAATTCATTTGGGTTCCTAAACTCAAAGTTTAATCTTGTGTAGGGCTTGGTGAGAGGCAGCCGCGATTGGTACTTGGATAGTGGATGTTCTCGTCACATGATAGGAGATAGAAGCCAATTCCTCTCACTAGAAGCTTATGATGGTGGCAAGGTAACGTTTGGCGATGACAAGAAAGGTGAAATAATAGGCATGGAAAAGGTCGTAAGTAATCGTTACTTTGTGTCGATAATGTGCGGCTTGTCAAAGGTTTGAAACATAATCTCCTTAGCATCTCTCAACTATGTGATAAAGGTAACATTGTGGAATTTAGTGCTAACTTGTGTCGAATAATTGATTCCACAACTCATGAAATTATTCTCGAAGGGAGACGTGTTAAACATGTTTACTTAACCGACTTAAACACGTTATCTGGTCATACCATGTCATGCATGAGTGTAATGAAAAACGATCCTTGGTTGTGGCACAAAAGGTTTGGACATGTTAGTGCTAAAACTCTTAATACACTTAGGAGACTTGACTTGGTTGAAGGATTTCCTAACATGAAATTTGACTTTGATAAAGTTTGTGATGAATGTGCAAGATATAAACATGTTAGAAGCTCCTTTAAACCCAAAAGAATTGTTAGTACTCTTCGTCCATTACAACCCTTGCATATGTGTGTCATTGTTGATGTGTGTGTCATTGTTGATGATTACTCTAGGTTTGTTTGGGCACTTTTCTTAAGCTCCAAGAATGAGGCATTTGATGAGTTTTTAATTTGGTTGAAAAATATTCAAAATAAACTTGATTTCAAACTTGTTTCCAAAAGAACGGATCATGGAACCGAATTCGAAAACTCATCATTTAGCGCTTTTTGTAATGACAATGGTGTAGACCATAATTTTTCGACTCCTAGAACACCACAACAAAATGGAGTGGTCGAACGAATGAATAGGACCCTTGAAAGTATGGCTAGAACCATGTTGTTGTGTAGTAAATTGCCTAAAAAATTTTGGGCCGAAGCGGTGAACACCGCTTGTTACATTCATAATCGTGTCATGATAAGGAGCATAATCAATAAAACACCCTATGAAATTTTACGTGGAAGAAAACCCAATATTTCATATTTTAGATGCTTTGGGAGAAAATATTTTTTTCACAATAATGGTAAAGATAACTTGGAAAAATTCGATCCACGTAGTGATGAAGCGGTTTTTATTGGTTATTCCGACCATAGTAAGGCCTATAAAGTTTACAATAAACGAGCCATGTTAATTGAGGAAAGTGTCCATGTCATATTTGATGAATCTAGCATTCTTGGACAGGTACAAAGTGAGGGTGAAGATAATGAATATGATGAAGGTGATGAATTTGAGATAGGTCTCGTGAGAAAAGACTTTGTGTTTGAGGATGAGGAGGTCCCAAACAATGACGTTATGCAACAGTCATAGACACTGTTACCTTCTGGTGCAAGCAGCAATCCAGGGGGAACAAACAGTGACACCGTTGCCTCTTATTCCACCCGCTTTCAGCAACGGCTCCAACGACTGTTGCATCCACTTCCAGAACAGTAACGGTCCCAGACACTGTTACCTCAAAAGAATCCTCAAACACTAATCCATGGCCTTCCTCTAATCAACAGACAACAGTCACGGAAACTGTTACCTCTGAAGGGGAACAAAACGCCTTTGTTCCTAGAAAATGGAAACATCAAAGCTCCTATCCACTCTCAAATCTGACAAGTCACTTGAACTCTGGAGTCAAAAAAAGGGCCTCTCTCAACAACTTTGCATCTCTTGATGAGTTTTGTGCCCATAGCGCATTTCTCTCTCAAATTGAGCTGGCCAACATAACAATTGCATTGACCGATGCTGATTGGATGCTAGCTATGCAAGATGAGCTCAATAAATTCAAAAGAAATGAGGTATGGGACCTTGTCCCTAGACCATCTAATCGTACCGTCATTGGTACTAGATAGGTCTTTCACAATAAACTTGATGATTCCGGTGTAATCGTAAGAAATAAAGCTAGACTAATGGTGCAAGGTTACAACCCACAAGAGGGAATTGATTACGACGAAACCTATGCACCGGTAGCTAGGCTTGAGGCCATACGATTATTGATAGCTTTTGCGGCTCACAAAGGCATTAAGTTTTTCCAAATGGATGCAAAACCGATTTCTTAAATGGATATTTGGAAGAGGATGTCTTTGTAGAGCAACCTCCGGGCTTTTTAGACAATGATTTTCCTAAACATGTTTTCAAATTAGACAAAACTCTTTATGGTTTAAAACAAGCACATAGGTGTTGGTATGATAGATTGTCTAAATTTCTCATTGAAAATGGTTTTAGAAGAGGTTCCATTGACAAAACATTATTTCTAAAGCAACAGTCCAGTGAACTGTTGGTTGTCTAAGTATATGTCGATGACATTATATTTGGAGCAACAAATGAGATACTTTATACTTATTTTTCGGAACTAATGAAATCTGAATTCGAAAAGAGTATGATGGGTGAGCTAGGATTTTTCCTTGGGCTTCAAATCAAGCAATCCAAAGATGGAATCATGATCCATCAACAAAAGTACATTAAAAAGATTCTTAAGAAATTTGGGATGACTAATGGCAACTCTCACTCCACACCTATGGTATCCAAGTCCAAATTGGACAAAGATGAGAAAGGTAAGAGCATTAGTGAAAAGGTGTATCGAGGTATGATTGGATCGCTTCTCTATTTAACCTCAAGTCATCCCGACATTTTTTTTAGTGTTTCTTTATGTGCTAGATTCCAATCAAATCCGAAAGAATCTTACTTTAAAGTCGTTAAACGTATTCTTCGATATTTGATTGGAACACAAAATCTTTATTTATGGTACCCCTTACATTATCCCTTTGATCTTATAGGATATTCCGATGCGGACTATGCGGGTTGTAGTGTTGATCGAAAGAGTACATCCGGGATTGCAACGTTCTTGGGTCCGTGCTTAGTCTCATGGGGCTCAAAGAAACAAAACACGGTTTCTCTTTCAATGGCCGAAAGTGAATACGATAGTGCCGCTCATTGTTGCTCACAACTTCTTTGGGTAAAACAACAACTTCTCGATTTTGGTATTATTTATGACTCCGTTCCCATTTTATGTGATAATATGAGTGCGATAAATATATCAAAAAAATCATATTCAACATTCTAAGACCAAGCACATTGAAATTCGTCACCATTTTATTCGTGATCACGTAGAAAAAGGGCATGTTGAACTTATCTTTTGCAAAACCGAAGATCAAATTGCCGACATATTTACTAAACCACTTGCAAGAGAACAATTTGAAAAACTTAGGTTACAAATTGGTTTAATTAATTGCATGTAATTTTTGTGTGAATTTAACTAATCCCTCATATGATTGACTAGAACGGGTTTGCTATCTTTTATTCTAAATTATTCATTCCATGTTATGTCCGTAATCGATAAACCGTGTGTGTGCTTAATAATCACCCAATCGCTTGTCTAATCTTGTATTTAATGGTACCTACCCTATTGAATGAGGACTCCTCCCCTCTCAAATCAACCCGAAAACCGACCCTTTCAACCACCTTGTAACACCCCGTATTTTATTAAGATGGATAAAATTCTTTTAATTGCTATTTTGAATTTAATTACATCATTTAACGATTTATATATATATGCTTAGCTAATTAATTAATTTCATCATAATTCGATACGTTAATTTTAATAATCATTAATAAGTTTATTTAAAGTTAGTTCGAGTTTATTGAAATTAGTTCGAGTTTATTTATTTAATAATTTCCGTTTCTTTACGAGTCCTTATGAAAGTTGTTTTAAGTGAACCCGAGATGGATTTTGGGAACAAAACCGTCCAATTAGCTATTTTGAGCTTATTTCACTAAATTAGCAATTTTTATTAATATCCGTTAGTTTTGTAAAAATCGCTAATAATTCCGATTCAAGCTGATATTGTATTATTTACGTTAACTAGCTGAGTTTATTTTATTTTCACTCATTAAATTTATTTATTATTAATTCCGTTTTATTACTGAAACTTTTACTTAAATCGGTTAAATTTAACTCGAAACGGTTTTAATAACGATCGAAGTTTCTTAACGACGAAGAAACGTACGTATAATAAATAGCAGGCTAAGCTAGCAGTCATTGTCTCATTTATAAACAACGTACGTCTTCTTTCCTTCTTCTTCCTTCTTTTTCCTTCCTTTTCGTACCTTTCTTTGAATTTTGATCTGTTAATCGACGTCGGTGCTTTGTTCCTTATCCGTTTTCAACTATTTTTGTTCCATAGCGCTCCTTTCGTCGTTCTCGTCAATCCGTTGTAAGTAAAATTCATTTTCGTTATGTATTTTTACAAACCTATTTATATTTTCAGCTTTATTTATTATAAGACGGTTGTATGTACTAAAATAGACGATGCGGTAGAAGATTTGTTAGTATGTTTTATAGTTGAGACGGTGTGTAATTATATATAGGGATCCTTATGGATGTTAATTAGTCAGTTGTATAGTTGAGACAAAGTGTATACTTGATATGTGGAGATGATTGAGACGGTGTATCGACCTCTAGGGATCATTTGGGATGCTAGCTAGTAAGTGGTATATTTAAGACGGTGTATGTTGACATGTATGGATTGTTTTGGGTGCTAATTGTTGTCTTTTATATTTGAGACGGTGTATCTTGACATGTAGGGTTTGTTTTGGGGCGGTTTGGGATGGATAAATGGTGCCTTCGGATTGTTTTTAGGGCGTTAGAGTGACTGATGTTGGACGGTTTCCTGTGTATTTTTGGGACCGCTATAATGTGTTGAGTAGGCTGTTTCGTGGGGTGATGAGGGACTATTTTAGGACTGTTTTGAGGTCTCTTTGTGCAGGTTTTTCAGAGTTGTTCATGGATTGTGGTGGGGTTGTTTTGGGATGTTCTGTTGTAAGGTTTTGGGACTATTTTAACGTGATTGAGTGGGCTGATTTTAGAACAGTCAAGCATGGGTTTTAGTGGCTGAGATGGGTAGTTGTTTAGGTGGAGTGTTGGAGGCATTTGTGGCTTTGGCTTTGTAGCTTAGCGATGGCTTTGGCCGTGCCCCAAGCAGATGGCCTAGCTAAGTCACGAGTTTGAGGCCATGTGTAGTTGGTGGTTAGGCCGAGTTTGAGGTTGTCATAATAACTTTTGAGCCGTGTCCATAAATTGTTTTGACGCTAGTTTGGTTTATTTAAAATATAATTAAATTAATTTCCGTCTCATATTTTATATAAAGATAATTCGTTAATATCGTCCTTTCACATAATTATTTTAGGTGGCTCATATGTGGTTGAAGATGAAGAGTAATTTTGGGTTTTAGAAGCTTTCTCAAGTTTATTGCTTGTCTCTTTGCTAGCTTAAGGTAACTATTCCGAGTTACTCGACGAATTAATGTCACATAAGTAGTAAATGTGGTGCTTGTTGTTTGTTAAGTGTTTAGGTGATTGATAATGTTTTACTTTCATTTTTCACATGATAGAAATTGGAAATAGCATGAGAATAATATAGCGATAAAATTTGTAATTTGGGCCAAAGTAGGCCAAGACTCTGAGCTGGGCCAGATTGACCGAACGAGTTTGGTCAAGCTAGGTTTAAACCAGTCAGTCTCGATTTAACCGATGACCCGTCGCGGGACTCGGGTCGAGGATTTGTCTTTGAGGTGAGATTGGTTGTTATTGGAAATTTCATGTTATGTCTTGATAATTGTAATTATCATTTCACATGTTGGTTGTTGGATGAATTGGCTGCCTTATACTTCAGTCTTGTTGCCTCTTTGCCATTTTAGTTTGTTCTCATGAATTATGAAATTAACGGTTAGCTGGAGTTTGGATTATTATTCTTATTGAGGAACTGTTGGTTTATCTGCTGAATAGACAATATTATATAGCCTTTCACATGATAGAATGTTAGAATTCATGTGGGTAAGTGGGACTTTTTGCCCTCTTATGGTTAAGTGGGTGTCTTAAATGACTTGTGTGGTGAGTCTTGTGTGGTGTGGGCTAAAGTATTCAAGCTGGGACTAGCTGGGACTAGGTCCTAGGTGAGTATTTCGGCCTTCATCATAGATAGGTCTTTATAGTCTCTGACGAGTATATGTTCACTGCTTGATAGCCTTTGTGTTCCTGACTAGTGGATTTATATCCAAGTTGGGGCATGACCTCAGGTACTTATTTTGATAGTATGGGGTCAGCTTAAGTACTAGCCAACCCTTCGGTGGTGTCCTTAGGGTACTCACTTCACTTTGTTTTAAAAAAAAAAGTTGTGGGTCTTGGGTGCGGTGGTGTGTATCCGCATGTCTAGGTCTGCGCAGATTTTAGGCTAGGGTTGTGTTGTCTCTTGGCCATGTTTTCTTAATAGTAACCGCTGAGCCAAGATACCGGTTCGATTACCTTCCCTACCTCGTGGTATAGACTCGAGTTACAAAGTGACTATTGACGGTGCTAAGAACTTATGCCTGTCTTTGATATATTGCCCTTTCTTGTTTGATGATTCTATGAATCATAGAAGGTGAGATGCAAGCCGGCTATGGTTGATAGAGTTTGGATTCCTGGATGTTATGTGACTCACATGATAGTGTAGCTTGAGTCGGTCTAGTATTCACATGCTAGGACTATGTGTTGTTATATTGTTGTTCACATGATAAGCACGATTGTCTAGCATCTATATGCTAAGGCATTGTGTGATTCGTATTCATATTCTTATGTTTACATGTTATATTAATTATGACATTTCGTGGCTGGGAGAACTCGGAGTTACTCCCCACTGAATTGTGGCTTTCGTGTTTGTATAAAATGCGAATGACAGGTAGGTGATGCATATATGGGGTACATGGAAGAGCTAGCGAGCAAAGTAACCTTGGGACCTAGACTGGTTTTATTTTATTGTGACCCTTAAACCCTTTTTTATGTCACATACATTTTAGGGACATATGTCTCCCTTTCTCATATTTGGTTTGTATAACTTTGTTTCGCGACTTTAGCGATGTTTCATTCATGAGATTTATTTTGGACCTTACATGTTTGACACCTTCCCTTTTGGATATCTTTATAACAGGTTCAGGTTTTAAAAATTACAGGTTTTTACTATAATGAACCTATTACAAACATATCCATGCAGTTTTATTCTAGAATTACGTGTTTACTTTTCCGCAATAAATGAGGGTGTCACAGTTGGTATCAGAGCATATTTGCTCCCGACGCACGTTTGTGCACCCCAATATAAATAACTTGACCTTAAAATAATAAACTTGAGAGATGGGTAAGATGGGTAGACTTAGGACCTTATGTTGTAGTCTCTTTGTGTTTGCTCTTTGTTAGGAACTAACATGTTTGTTGATTGTCATTTAATAATTGTTGCGTTCTTGGATCAATGACCGTGAGCTTATCTATAGCTAATGGAGTTATTATCCTTATTATAAAAAAAAAAAAATTGAACTAAAGGTTTTGAAAATATTTTAATGTTTTTCACTGGTTTTAACGTCAATTAGTGTTAAAGCTTGTTATTGGAGACGTCTGATAATTAGTTTTATCATTTGTTGGTGTAAAAATGTATTTTTATGTCTTTGAATTGGAATATTGATATTCTTGAGTGATCGCCAAGAGTATCTCCGTTCCATTGAAAGGACACTTATATTTTACGAAGATCAAGATTTAGTGCCGATTGCTGAGGATTGAAGATTTGTTCAACCTTTGAAGAATGCTTTTACTTCCTTGAAGATGTTTCTCGTTCTTTTTGTATCTCGCCTTATTCTTAATCTCTTGGTGCTTATCCTCCTTCTAAACTCCCTTCAGTTTTACTTTAAAAGCTACACTTGTACTCCTAACTTGTCTTTTGTTCCTTGCTTATCCTCCCTTAACGCCATTTGATAGTACTCTTTCTTGTGAGGAATGTTGACCTGGGTTGGAAAATTCGACTTTTGAGGAGATTGTTTGTGTCTGACCCTTAACCCTGGCTTTGAGAAGTCGTGATGTTAGAAAGACTTAGGTAAGGTGATGAGACATACTTAGTGATTCTTATACCTAGTTACTTGACTAAGTAAGTCGAGTTGTGATTGGCTTCCATAATCACTTTGGACATGAGAGTTTGATAATGGGTATGACCATATGAGAAAAGCTAATTTGGGATTATTAGTTGGCTCTTGAGAGTTCTTGAGTTGAGAGAGATTTAGTATTGAGAAGAATTTGTTAACCCTATAGTTGTATAGACCTTGAGGTCGCATTGAGCACTTGAGATGATGGGATGATGTCGTAGCGAGTGTAGCGAGTGTAGTTCCGCTTTTGGGAATCCTTGATAAGTAAAAGGATAGAGAAACTTGAGATCCTATTGATTTTTCAGATTTTGGGGTTGGTATGTTACTACCTTGTTTTGAAATGAGAACCTTGTGGAATATTTGAGGAACCTTCTCTTGGAGTTTAGAGCTTGGTATTGGGATTCTTGATTGAAGGTTTACCTTTTTGAGAAACCCATAGTTGACACTAGTTGGATACGAATATATCTTTGTTGGAAGCCTTGACCTTAGGCTTGTGAAAGTTGTTTCTGGATGTTTGAGGATTTGAAGCGATGAAATCACACTTATAGTGGAGTACCTTGTTTCAGGGAATAGATTAGGATGAGGTAACATAAGCGATTGAGGAAAACCTTGGGAGTGATGTGGTTATGAGTTTTGTTGTTAGGAAGTTTTCGGAACCGTTTTGAGTGATGTTGTTGTTTGAGATAAGAGTGTCTGGCGTTTCTTTGTTGTTTAATTTTCCATTTCTCCTCGTTCATAAGCGTTACCGTTCATACCTCATTTCCTTGCTTCATCTTGCTCCTCCTTTAAATTTGACACTCGTATCTTGTGAAACTATATCTTTGACATCCTTGTAATTTTGACTTCAATTTTTACCCTATGAAAGTCATTATAGCTCTCTTGTGGCTTAAGTTTGAGCTCTCTTAACATACTTTGTTTTTATGCTATCTAAGTTACTTTCCTTTTTGTACAATTTCTAAATATTTCAAGCTACCATTTTTGGTTCGTTGCTAAAATTTTATGTTACTATTACAAAATTTTCCCTACTTGTAAAGATTTGGAAAAATGAAAATTCGATTTAATTCTATAATTGCTCTTTGAGTATAGACTTCTTTATCATAGTTTTGAGTTGCTAAACCTGAGATTTTTGTAAATTTTATCCAATTTCTATTCACTTTGATCTAATTATGATGCTTTTGTCAAAGTTTAATGTTACACTTTCAAGGATTTGACCCCCAATTGGGTTTAAAAGTGAAACCTTTATTTCTATTTTGGCTTTTTGCAAAAGAAAATTTGGGTAAATTACCTTTTCTTTTGATTTTAACGTTGATCGGATGTTAGAACTCGTTATTAGAAACGTTTGATAACTTGTTCTACTCTTGTCGACGAGTGATTTTCGGTTTTAAATTTGTCTTTGACTTGGAAAGTTAGCGCTCTTGTGTGCACGACAAGGGCAATTTCGTTCCATGAATGAGACTTATACATTTGAAAACTTTTCATTAATGTTTCTGAAAGTATTTTGATTTTCGATTTATACAAATGATTTGCCTTTGACCTTATGTTGGATTTGGAATGTGATGTTCTTGAATGCGCAACGAGAACACTTCCGTTCCTCACGATGAGAATCGGTTTGTTGGAAAATTTTATTTGAAACTTTTGAAAGAATTTTGATTCTTACGATAAGTGACCTTTTAAATGTTTTGGTTACCGATTCCAATTTCGGTTTTATTTTTATAACCTTTCATTTATACTTTCAAGTTTCGAGGACGAAACTTTTTAAAAGATGGGGTGATTGTAACACCCGTATTTTATTAAGTTGGATAAAATTCTTTTAATTGCTATTTTGAATTTAATTACATCATTTAACGATTTATATATATATGCTTAGCTAATTAATTAATTTCATCATAATTTGATACGTTAATTTTAATAATCATTAATAAGTTTATTTAAAGTTAGTTCGAGTTTATTGAAATTAGTTCGAGTTTATTTATTTAATAATTTCCGTTTCTTTACGAGTCCTTATGAAAGTTGTTTTAAGTGAACCGAGATGGATTTTGGGAACAAAACCGTCCAATTAGCTATTTTGAGCTTATTTCACTAAATTAGCAATTTTTATTAATATCCGTTAGTTTTGTAAAAATCGCTAATAATTCCGATTCAAGCTGATATTGTATTATTTACGTTAACTAGCTGAGTTTATTTTATTTTCACTCATTAAATTTATTTATTATTAATTCCGTTTTATTACTGAAACTTTTACTTAAATCGGTTAAATTTAACTCGAAACGGTTTTAATAACGATCGAAGTTTCTTAACGACGAAGAAACGTACGTATAATAAATAGCAGGCTAGCAGGCTGCTGTCTCATTTATAAACAACGTACGTCTTCTTTCCTTCTTCTTCCTTCTTTTTCCTTCCTTTTCGTACCTTTCTTTGAATTTTGATCTGTTAATCGACGTCGGTGCTTTGTTCCTTATCCGTTTTCAACTATTTTTGTTCCATAGCGCTCCTTTCGTCGTTCTCGTCAATCCATTGTAAGTAAAATTCATTTTCGTTATGTATTTTTACAAACCTATTTATATTTTCAGCTTTATTTATTATAAGACGGTTGTATGTACTAAAATAGACGGTCTGGTAGAAGATTTGTTAGTATGTTTTATAGTTGAGACGGTGTATAATTATATATAGGGATCCTTATGGATGTTAATTAGTCAGTTGTATAGTTGAGACGGTGTATACTGATATGTGGAGATGATTGAGACGGTGTATACCGACCTCACAGGGATCATTTGGGATGCTAGCTAGTAAGTGGTATATTTAAGACGGTGTATCTTTGACATGTATGGATTGTTTTGGGTGCTAATTGTTGTCTTTTATATTTGAGACGGTGTATACTGACATGTAGGGTTTGTTTTGGGGCAGTTTGGGATGGATAAATGGTGCCTTTCGGGACTGTTTTTAGGGCGTTAGAGTGAGTGATGTTGGACGGTTTCCTGTGTATTTTTGGGACCGCTATAATGTGTTGAGTAGGCTGTTTCGTGGGGTGATGAGGGACTATTTTAGGACTGTTTTGAGGTCTCTTTGTGCAGGTTTTTCAGAGTTGTTCATGGATTGTGGTGGGGTTGTTTTGGGATGTTCTGTTGTAAGGTTTTGGGACTATTTTAACGTGATTGAGTGGGCTGATTTTAGAACAGTCAAGCATGGGTTTTAGTGGCTGAGATGGGTAGTTGTTTAGGTGGAGTGTTGGAGACAGTGTGGCCTGGTCAGTAGCTTAGCAGTGGCCTGGCCGTGCCCTAGGCAGTGGCCTAGCTAAGTCACGAGTTTGAGGCCATGTGTAGTTGGTGGTTAGGCCGAGTTTGAGGTTGTCATAATAACTTTTGAGCCGTGTCCATAAATTGTTTTGACGCTAGTTTGGTTTATTTAAAATATAATTAAATTAATTTCCGTCTCATATTTTATATAAAGATAATTCGTTAATATCGTCCTTTCACATAATTATTTTAGGTGGCTCATATGTGGTTGAAGATGAAGAGTAATTTTGGGTTTTAGAAGCTTTCTCAAGTTTATTGCTTGTCTCTTTGCTAGCTTAAGGTAACTATTCCGAGTTACTCGACGAATTAATGTCACATAAGTAGTAAATGTGGTGCTTGTTGTTTGTTAAGTGTTTAGGTGATTGATAATGTTTTACTTTCATTTTTCACATGATAGAAATTGGAAATAGCATGAGAATAATATAGCGATAAAATTTGTAATTTGGGCCAAAGTAGGCCAAGACTCGAGTGGGCAGATTGACCGAACGAGTTTGGTCAAGCTAGGTTTAAACCGCTTGATCGATCTCGATTGAACCGATGACCCGTCGGGACTCGGGTCGAGGGTTTGTCTTTGAGGTGAGATTGGTTGTTATTGGAAATTTCATGTTATGTCTTGATAATTGTAATTATCATTTCACATGTTGGTTGTTGGATGAATTGGTTGCCTTATACTTGGTCTTGTTGCCTCTTTGCCATTTTAGTTTGTTCTCATGAATTATGAAATTAACGGTTAGTAATGGAGTTTGGATTATTATTCTTATTGAGGAACTGTTGGTTTATCTGCTGAATAGACAATATTATATAGCCTTTCACATGATAGAATGTTAGAATTCATGTGGGTAAGTGGGACTTTTTGCCCTCTTATGGTTAAGTGGGTGTCTTAAATGACTTGTGTGGTGAGTCTTGTGTGGTGTGGGCTAAAGTATTCAAGCGGGACTAGCTGGGACTAGGTCCTAGGTGAGTATTTCGGCCTTCATCATAGATAGGTCTTTATAGTCTCTGACGAGTATATGTTCACGCTTGATAGCCTTTGTGTTCCGACTAGTGGATTTATATCCAAGTTGGGGCATGACCTCGTTACTTATTTTGATAGTATGGGGTCACTTAAGTACTAGCCAACCCTTCGGTGGTGTCCTTAGGGTACTCACTTCACTTTGTTTTAAAAAAAAAAGTTGTGGGTCTTGGGTGCGGTGGTGTGTATCCGCATGTCTAGGTCTGCGCAGATTTTAGGCTAGGGTTGTGTTGTCTCTTGGCCATGTTTTCTTAATAGTAACCGCTGAGCCAAGATACCGGTTCGATTACCTTCCCTACCTCGTGGTATAGACTCGAGTTACAAAGTGACTATTGACGGTGCTAAGAACTTATGCCTGTCTTTGATATATTGCCCTTTCTTGTTTGATGATTCTATGAATCATAGAAGGTGAGATGCAAGCCGGCTATGGTTGATAGAGTTTGGATTCCTGGATGTTATGTGACTCACATGATAGTGTAGCTTGAGTCGGTCTAGTATTCACATGCTAGGACTATGTGTTGTTATATTGTTGTTCACATGATAAGCACGATTGTCTAGCATCTATATGCTAAGGCATTGTGTGATTCGTATTCATATTCTTATGTTTACATGTTATATTAATTATGACATTTCGTGGCTGGGAGAACTCGGAGTTACTCCCCACTGAATTGTGGCTTTCGTGTTTGTATAAAATGCGAATGACAGGTAGGTGATGCATATATGGGGTACATGGAAGAGCTAGCGAGCAAAGTAACCTTGGGACCTAGACTGGTTTTATTTTATTGTGACCCTTAAACCCTTTTTTATGTCACATACATTTTAGGGACATATGTCTCCCTTTCTCATATTTGGTTTGTATAACTTTGTTTCGCGACTTTAGCGATGTTTCATTCATGAGATTTATTTTGGACCGTACATGTTTGACACCTTCCCTTTTGAATATCTTTATAACAGGTTCAGGTTTTAAAAATTACAAGTTTTTACTATAATGAACCTATTACAAACATATCCATGCAGTTTTATTCTAGAATTACGTGTTTACTTTTCCGCAATAAATGAGGGTGTCACACACCTTCAAATGGATATCTCTTACTCCTCAACTCGCACAAAATCATTCATTTTTAACACCCAAAGACCTCACCCTTTTACATTCAATTCACTTATGTTGCAAAGGTCTATATGAAACAAAGAACCAAACAATTAAATGTTCTACATATGCATTAAGAGATGATTGAGTAGTTGGTTGGAAAAATGGAGAATGAAAAAAAAACAAATGGGAAGATAATATGGGGAATATCAAAGTGATTGCAATTATTGAAATACATATAGGAGCATTGAGGGTGAATTTCTTGAAGAAAGTAGTAAGGCGAAAAATTGGGGGTAGTAGAAAGGAAAGAAACAGTGTATGCGACTGTTGCTATGCCCAAAGGTCAAGATTAAATTTGTCAAAAAATTTCATGATATGAAAGCAAAATACAAGAAGTTGATGTTCTTTTATCACAAAGTCCAATGCAACAGTATAGATCACTGTAACTCAAGCCTTCATTATCTTCAAAAAAAAACTTTCGCACCCTAAATTTGGCCATACTCAAACTTATCTTTTGCCTTACACCTCTTGCCCCTCTCTCATTATCATTCGGTGGTGTACTAATTAAACTATGGTTTAGCCTTGTTGAACCTTGTGTTTAAACTGTTGCTTTGTGTTGACCTTGTTATTATGATGCAACTATGGTTGTCTTTCATGTGACGTCTCATGCATGAATATTCTGTGTATGGGGGTAGCCTCTTATCGGTTTGATGATGTCAAGAGGAAGAAAAGGGAAATTCATGTTCTTATTACTTGTTTGTTGATTAATCTCTTGTTTTGTGGTAGACTAAGTATGATAGTGATCTTGCTCTAGGATTTGTGACCTCATAAGTTTAACTCACTACTTCTACCTTCATGATTCTTTTTGGACTAACCATTTGAGGGGGAACTTTTTGGAACATTCATTTTATAAGGCTTGTCATCATCAAAGGGGAAATTTGTTAGAACACATTTGTTGATGATGACATGCCTATTTTAACCATGCTTTAAGATGTTCCATTTCAGGATTAAGCCCACTTCCCCAATCAAGAATTAATCAATGTTCAAGGTCAAGAAGTGTTGATGAAACTCACCAAGAATTATATTGTAATAGAGTCACTTATGTAAGGGTAAGAGAGTATGGTATTAAGGCAACAGTAAGCAGGACTGTTGTTCAACAACGGCCTGCTTTGTAAGGCAACAGTAAGCAAGGCTGTTGCTTTAGCTCGTGTCACTTGAAGGAAATCTTCGGTTTCAAAAATACTCATATTTCCAAATACAAACTTCTATCTTTGAAATGTTCATTTCTGATATTTGAATTTTATGAAAGGTTGTTTTTAAGAAAAGAATATTCAAATGGCATCTTTCAAAAGGTTTTATCTCAAATTGGCAATACCTTTTATCATAGCTTTTGGAAAGAGGAACTTGTTACTTTCCAAAATTGTTTCTCTAAAAATGTCTTCACTTGGATGTCAATCTTGCTTTGACTGATTTTCAAAGGCCTTTTAAAGATAATAACAAAGCTTCTTTTCTTCTTCAACCTTTGGAAGAATGCCCCCTTTTTACGCAAACTTGGCTACGTCAAAAATATTTGTTTTCTATCATATGTTTTGACCTCTAAACCCTAGTTTGCTTCCCTATAAAAGGAGCACTCTTCTCCTTCATTCTCTAAGACTTTCCTGAGAATTTCAAAGTGTTTTGCAAAATTGTTTTCTAAAGAACTCAAAGCTTTTCTTTCTTTTGCAAAATATTTCTAAGTCTTCCAGTGACAACAGTCTTCACTACCGTTGCCTTAAGTATTGCATTCTCTTGCCTAGAATCGTTTGATCAATAAGTTGTCTTTATCAATTCTTTCATAGAATCAGTTTGAGGAAACGATCTTGTAAACATTCTAGTTAGAGTCTTGAGTCTCTAGACGGAGTAGTTTTAGGACTCGTTGTCGCAACCGGAGTAGGTTGTTGGTCCTTTTATTATAAGTGTTTAAGTAGTCGGAATAGATCACTTCACTTATTAATAAAAGAAGATTGGACGTAGGCCCTTAGAGTGTTGGCCGAACCAATTCAAAAATACCGTGTTAATCTCTCGTTACTTTTATTTCCGCTGCATTTATCTTACTTGTTTTTCACTTACGTTTTTATTTAACAACGGTTCTGGATATTGTTGCTTTTGGTCAGTAGCCTTAGAGCATCCGCAAAGGTGGGATTTTAGTTCCCCATATACCTTCTCTCTCCTCATAAGAGGCACCTCATTGTTGCACACACCTCCTCATAATATGGGGTTCCACTACTTTTAGGGGAGCTTCTCAACAAAATACAAGACAAAATTTGTGTTCTTTTGGGGAGGTTCCCAAAATATTACATGTATATTAGAATTGTTGGGGAACCTCATTGTTGCGGAGATGTAACTATAAAATGGGGAGGGTAATTGGAAAAGTTAGTGGAAAATGAGGTGGACGAATAAAAAAAGGAAAGATAAAATATGGGGCACCTCACCTTTGCGGATGCTCTTAATCTCTTGTGCTAAGACAAACAAGCAACAGTCAGATCAACCGTTGCCTTACAATTCAACAATCATTCTTAACAACGTGATACACTCTTAATGAATCGATTTATTTGATGTATCCACTTGTTCGCTTTCCCCTCTAAACTTTTCAGTAAATAAAATGTTTTTTTTGTGTTGACCAGGAGTATCGGGGTATTGAAGGCAACCCCTCTAAACTTTTCAGTAAATAAAATGTTTTTTTTGTGTTGACCAGGAGTATCGGGGCATTGAAGGCAATAGAGTCAGGAATCGAACCCCTGACTACTTGTTTAATAGATGAGAGGCCTTACCACTCACACCAACCAACTTTAGTATAAAGGGTAAATAAATGTTAATAAGGGATACTCGTGGTCAAAACCCAAAAAAATAAAAATAAAGGGTAAATAAATTGTTGAAACGAAAACGGTAGTAAGAGCAAACTCAACAAAGCATTTGTTTGGTCATGTCCCCCATGAAAAAGAAATTTCAATTCACGAAGTTTGTATAAAATGATGTTAAATCAGTTGCAAAGAACTATGTTGAATTGAAAAGGAAGGTGCTATCCCTTAGTTAACTCAAAACACTGTAGTTATAGCATTTCAATAAATCATAATTCTTCTTAATGAAAAAAATGCTTCCATGAACCCTCATAGTTAAGGAGAATTCTACGGAGTAATATTCAACCAAACAATATCGGTCCTTTCTCATGAAATATCATGAGAAATATGCCACCTAGGAATAGAGAATTCCTAAGGTTAACCAAACGACTCGGACAATTTGCACGAAAAATAAAAATACTCCGTAGTAATTACTTCTAAAATGAATAGTTGATGTGAACTGAATGTACCATATTTCAACACTATCATCCAAAGCAGTTGAGCAAGCAAATACCATGCCATCACATTGCAGAGCTCTTGTAAGCAATATCAAAACGAGAAACAAGCTAGAAATTCTCCAAATACGAATCCAAATGATTTGTTCGAGATGGTGCAAATATAACAGCAAAATTAAAACATATAGAGTATTTAAGTTTTGGGTACATCACTTGAAACTACAGACATAAGCTCAGGAGCAATTACGAACTTCCAGCAAAAGCCAAAGTATGTAAATTCTGTCTGATGCCCAAAAAATTTAGAGCCCAACAGTTTGTATATCTCGGAATTCACTTATACTATGTGCCGCATATGTAGATTGTATTGTCGAAAAGCAGGAACTCACCAAAGCACTAAAAGAATTGTCTAACTGGTCAAAACAGGTGGTGATTCACTATGATGCACATCAGAAACATCAGAGAGCCTTTGCCTTGGAGATAAGATTGTATTGGCAGCAACATCAACATCGAGGTTGTCGATGATCTTTCTCTTCAATGTTTCAGTGTTTAAACCAAGTTCTGCTTTCTCATCAGTAGCTGCGGTTAGTGATTCGGTGTGCTTCTCAGCTAGCAAGATTTGAGCTTCCTGCATCACTGATGGATTATCATCAACAGCATAAAGGATCTTCTGTATTGCCTCAACAACCTAGAATGACAACCGAAAGTGGGTTAATAAAAGATGATTGTAGGTCTATAAGAATGAAGCTGATGAATAAAGTGTGTAATGTTTTACAGGATTATGTTCGATCTCAGGTTTCTGGCAGAACATCTCGATGTCTCTTAGCTTTGAAAAGTAGAAATCCCTCTCCTTCTCAAGACGATCAACTGACAGCTTCAATTCTGTGATCTGCAAACAGCAGATTCCCCAACCATTCTTAAAACAGACTATTGAATATGTACAACACGGCAAAGTACTCAATCATAGAATAGACAGAAGTCTAAGAAAGAGAACACATTAACTAGACTATACATGTTCATCATATACACCCTTCTCATTGGTGTCTGGTTTCGATGCTTTGGTTGCTTGATTTGCTGGATTTGCAGAGGACGCATCAGTTTTACGAGAATTTTGAGTGGGGTTAGACCTGCCTGCTGCAGTAGAAGACTTGGTTGAAGGATGTGATGCAGCACTTTTTTTGCTAGTTTCTCTCCCTCCCTTACATGCTTCTCTCCTTTCTAGCGGATTGTAGCTAACACAAGAGACAAACAACATGATTGGTAAATTGGTGTAGTCAAGCACATATGACTATCACTGTTCAACAATGGCTTCACCATTGCCATTTTATGCGACACAAGTACAAAACACTGAGCAATAGATCGTCGATGAAAATACACATTTGTGTCAAGCTAGGTTGCAAGTATTAAAATGACATCATCGTTACCCTAGTGTCTAAAGGGCTCCCGCGAATGACATTTAAAGGAGATTTGGATAAATCAACCTAACCCCTTCGTCAACAACACAAAGAAACTGTTTCATTATGACACATTATAAAATCTGTATTGAGCATTGCAGCAAACGATTTCAGCTTCACAGTTGAAGCAGCACAGGTGAAGACATAAGAGCTCCGTATTCATTACAGCGTTGTTGGGAAGAATGTTTAGAAAACAGTCAATTTGAAACTCACCACATCATACAGAACAAAATGTCAGGTAAACGACTAAAGCATTTGACCCACAATGAGAAAGAAACAGCTACAACAAAGCACACCTCATAATTCAAAGAACTTCCTCACGTTCACACGTCTCACATAATGTGGTTTTACTCAACATTTGCCTTGACACGACATGATGCCACTGGTGAAGAAATTTGTTTCAAATCTAGCATGTAGTTTTTATAAAGATTCTCATGACCCGAATCCAAAGTTTCAAATCATCCAAAGTTTCAAATCATCCAAAGTTTGAACTCCCTGTGTTACTACTTCACCAATTGAACAAGTAACCCGAATCCTCACTGCATCAAGTGGCAACTAATATTTTGTCAAGGAATTGACAATCAGCATCATTCACAACTCAAAAGATTGCCTTGTATAATATCACTAATGTGCAATTTAACTTCATAACTTTACTTATAGCTTGAAGTTATCCTCCAACCAGTATCGGATATTAGTATAATTTTTTTTTTTTTTTTTGAAATTGTCATCTCATTAATAATCAACTAGGCGTAGGTTACAATGAAGATAACAAATAGACAAAGGAAAATCAAGATTGCTAACGTAAAAAATACATTCAAAATAACTATCTAAATACTGGTAATGGCGCTACCGCTCCAAAATCATAAATTTCTTGAATCTATGAATAATCGATGTCTTTGCATCCTTCTTGATGGAGGGAAACAGTGTAGCCGTCTTGATGTATTCATCCACGAAACAAATCTGATAATCTCCCCGTCGATCAAAACTTATTATATTGATAACAATCCCACGAAAAAATGGAAAAACCCCGAAAAAAGGGACGGAACAACATATCTCACCAAAAGGGAGACTATTATTGAAAATAAGATAGATCTGCATAATATTAGTTGTTTAAGAAAGCTTTTGTGGGGCTTACCATCGATGGATGATCGATGGAAGCCCCCGAATAATAATGGAGGCTAGGTTTTTAGAGAGGGTTTTTTAGAGAGATGTAGTTAGGGAATCATATTATTGAATTGTGATATTAGTATAATTGGAATAGTAATTAAATGCAATAGCATTGTCTAAGGTAGGGAATAGTGACCGACAAAACAAATGCCGAATCATTATAGTTTTACGCAGCTCAAAGCGAGCTCTCACCTTGATAGTCTTGAGCAAAACGATACATGACACGCACAACAAATCCATCAACACATGTTCAGCAGTAGAAGTACTCGATAAAAACACAAGATCAACTTGAATTTAAAAGAAAGAATAAATGAGCACAGAAATTGATTACTTGTTAAGGCCACCGTTGTTGACAGAATCACAGTAACGTTTCAGCCACTGCAAGAATTCGAGATTGTCGAGAGGCCTTCCTTTGATCAACCTATTCACCTCTATGTTCTAATCAACATAACAGCCACACATTTGTCAAAAAATTAATAATATCTACACCGATTAAACCCTAACACTGACATTAATACTACATAAAACGAGAAAGATACAAGACCTTAGAGATTTTCAGCTTGTTGAAGACATCTTGAAGAACCTTATAGTTGGTAATCATATCGTACTCGTTCTTCGCATCGAAATTCACCTTGTGCATCGGTACAATTCCTGGGTGCGCCGCGTCCATCAGCTGGCAATGTACTGCTCCCGCACACGCCTAATTTTATCGTCACAAACAAAAATCAAAAACTCATTCACATTTCGCTGAAAATTTACGATAACAGATTCGATCATAAATTAAACTTAAAAAATAGTTTATATAGTCATCATAATTCATAAATGATAATTCATATAAAATTGAAATTGAAAAAGGACAAACCTCTTCGACTTTGGAGAGATTGAGTTGAAGACTGGAGTTGATCCAAGCGAGAATCTCTGATCTACCGACGAAGTATGCGGAATCCATCATACCTATCTTCGTCGCCATTTTTCGACGGTTTCTGAATTTAGAGAGAGAAAGTTGTAGAGAGAGAAAGGGAGAGCAGTGTGTATTTTGAAAAAGGGGGTTTTGAGCGGGATATTTGTAAAATGAACACAAATCTGGCTGCTGTTGATATTTTGATATGTTCAGGTCTTCTTTTTGGGGCTGGGCTAGTTACTGCAATTGGGAATTGGATTGCTTCAGGCACAGTCTAAGTCCGGTCGCTATTCGTCGTCCATAAATTATTAATTATCGCCGATAATTTTAATTGAACTGACCAAAATATCCCTTTCCCAAACATTTCAATTAAACTTGGTTTATTTGTCAATTAGTTGAAACAGCAAGTCTCCCTTGTGATGGGTATATCAGTCACAAGCTTGCGACGGGTCAAATACATTATATTGATCCTGTAAAACTTCCTTTGTGGTTGTACTCACTATGTGTCCGTAATTCCGAAAAGACAATAATGGAAGACGTGAAGTGATAGCTAAATAGTAGTCTAAATAAAGGAATTGTGTATAATATAAGCTTTAATTTTATGGTGTATATTGTGTGATGTGATTGACATATGCTTGTAATATTCTCCCTAGCTACTCCCTAGACATGAAGTGATAGCTAAATAGTAGTCTAAATAAAGGGATTGTGTATAATATAAGTTTTAATTTTATGGTGTATATTACACCATTCCTTTATCCCACATGGGTAGATAAGATAAAAGAGAATGCTACTCCCTAGACAATTTGCTTTTATCTTATCTCCACATGTGGGTTGTATTTGACTCGTCGCAAGCTTGCGGCGGATATGCCCGTCACAAATGAGAATTTGTGTAGTTGAAATATGTCGTCGGCATTTTATAACGAATCGTTGACGCTTTTTATACATTTGACCAAATTGCCGTTATCATATTTGTAGTCTCACTCTCCTCTCCTGTAACACCCCCTCATACCAAGGTGCCTTACCAGGACCACCATACCATGAAAGTGTGTTACCATCTCGGTTGCCCGAGGTTAGTACATATCAAAAAGCGTCTGAATTGAGCACATTTATTAAAGTACTGTAAAATGTAAAGTTTACATCAACCAAACTCAAATCTTTGTTTTAACAAAATACAACTTCAAAGTCCGATAATAAAAGAAATCCCACTAAGACTCAGACGGTGATGCTATGACTCGTGATGGCACTTCTCCCAAGACAGTCCCCAAGCTCACACTAGCAATACCTGTCAAGCCTGCTCACCATCCCCGAATGGATCACCGCATATTCCACAAACAACACGGGGTCAGTATTACACAAACAATTAAGACAAACAAACGGGAAAATCAACTGATCATCGCCAATCCCCAATCCTCCATTCACACATAGTAACCGACTACACACTGATGTGTGTAGCCCTGCCAGATTACCCATCGCAACAGGTAATCCTCGCCGCCAGTGGGTGACCGCAGCCGATCCCACCTAGTCCAGCTCCTCAACGAGCGACAATAATCCCTGTCCCTTAATGTGCACATCCCCTCCCGTGGCGGGTTTCACGGAGGGCGAACTAGGGTGTGAAGCCACTCCCGCAAGTGACTCCACCACAATCACAATCACAATACAACACAGCCATCTCAACACCCTTACATCCACATCGTTACAACAATCTCCATACTCCGATGATCAACAGATAACAATAATCACAACAACATGTCTTACAATAATGAAGAAACCGAGTAGAAACCCTACCTTAGCAACCAACAAGTAGTATGCAACACGGACAATCAAAAAGGCTCCTCTACGAAGTCTTCTCCTATACAATAATCATGTAACACAATTACACATTGCACAATTCCCAAAATCCCATTTCCATAAATATATACAAAGAACCCCAAAGAGTACAAATAATCATAAAGATAGGACTTACCAACAGGGCAACGAGAACTTATACGCAAAAGTCACGAAGATTACCCACACGACGATGCTACGGAATGATTAAGGGAAAGATTAGGGAATGATTAGGGTGTAATTAGGGTAACGTAGAAACGGATGAAGTTGAAATGATGTTTTTCGACGCGGGATATAAAATAATCTTAAACATTCCCTAATCAAACCGTCAAAATAACACTGCTTGCGGATCGAATACTCGGTCGAGTAAAGTTATACTCGGCCGAGTATCCTCTACTCGGTCGAGTATTCACTATACTCGGCCGAGTGTTCATCGGCAGAACCAAAACAACTCACAACAACAAAGACTACTCGGCCGAGTAGGCTCTACTCGGATCGAGTAGTCGCCAAAGAAAATCCGTAGTGTTACAATCTTCCCCTCTTAAAAAGAACTTCGTCCCCGAAGTTCACACCGTACTATAAAACAAAACACAACACTACACCACAAGACTATACTAACCACATATAACAACACCAAGGAACTATATAAGTCACCACAAAAGTCATTACCCCAACTCAGAGCAAAACAACAAACAAAACAAAACACGACCGCGACCATCTCCTACCCCCTAAAGGACAACGGTTACGTCCCCCGTAACCAAACATACCTGATCGAAAAGGTTAGGAAAACGTTCTCGCATAGCTTCCTCGGGTTCCCATGTGGCTTCCTCCACATTATGATTAGACCAAAGGACCTTGATTAAGACCGTTTCACCATTCCGGGTCTTACGAACCTTGCGATCAAGAATCTCCTTAGGAATCTCGGCGAAGGACAAGGATTCATCAAGCTCGATGTTCTCCATCTCAAGGATATGCGACGGATCGCTCACATACTTTAGAAGTTGAGATACATGAAAAACATTGTGTACTCTATCCAAAGCTGGTGGTAACGCTAATCTATAGGCCACCTCGCCAACACGGTCTAAAACCTCAAAAGGACCTATAAACTTTTGGCTTAGCTTACCCTTTTTCCCAAACCTCATAACACCTCGCATAGGTGACACTTTTAAAAGAACCTTGTCACCTACCATAAACTCAATGTCCTTGCGGTGCAAGTCGGCATAGCTCTTCCGACGATCTTGAGTCGCTCTCATCTTTGCCGAATCAACTGGATTTGCTCAACCATATCTTGAACCAGTTGTGGCCCTAAAACCACCGTCTCGGAACTATCATCCCAACAAACCGGACTTCGGCATTTCCGGCCATACAAAGCTTCAAAAGGTGCCATCCCAATGCTTGTATGATAATCGTTATTGTATGAAAACTCGATCGATCAAGCCTGTCTTCCCAATCGCCCCCAAAGTCCATAACACATGCCCTCAAAGCATGTCTTCTAAGGTCTTGATGGTCCGCTCTGTCCCGACCATCGGTTTCGGATGAAAGGTCGTACTCATCTTTAAAGTCGTACCCATCAACTCTTGCAGCTCTTGCCAAAACTTGGATATGAACCTCGCATCACGATCAGAAACGATATCCTTAGGTATACCATGTAACCGAACCACATGCCTCCTGTAACCCATTGCCAGCTGCATCTTAGACCAAGTATCCTTCATGGGAACGAAATGGGCTGACTTGGTTAACCTATCAACAATCACCCAAATCATGTTGTTACCTTGTTGTGACCTAGGTAACCCCACAATGAAGTCCATGGAGATTGACTCCCACTTCCACTCTGGTACATCCAAAGACTGGATCTTACCTTGTGGTCTCCTTTGTTCACCCTTGACCTTTTGACAGGTCAAACATCTGGCTACAAACTCAGCTACATCTCTCTTCATGTTTGGCCACCAAAAAGTCTTCTTAAGGTCTCTATAAAGCTTGTCACCACTGGGGTGAATCGAATAGGAGTGCAATGAGCCTCCGTCAAGATCACTCTCCGCAACTCTGCATCCTCAGGAACACACCATCTCCCATCAAAACGAACACTCCCATCTAGATGGATAGAAAACCTGGAAGCCGTTCCACTCTCTACTTTTGACTTCCACTCCTGAATCTTAGGATCAAGCTCTTGTTTACTTTTGATGTTCTCATACAACTCTGGCTCGACCGTCAAATCCCCGATGGTGTCCCCCTCTCGAATCATAAAGATCCCCAAACTAGACATCTCATCCCTCAACTTCAGCAAGGACATAGCTGTACATAGCGAATGAACGCTCTTCCTACTCAATGCATCTGCAACAACATTAGCCTTACCCTCGTGATAGATGATCTCCATATCATAATCTCCAATCAGCTTCATCCACCGTCTTTGTCGCATAGTAAGCTCCTTCTGAGTGTAGATATACTTTAGACTCTTATGATCATAGAACACCTTAAAAGTTGCCCCATAAAGGTAGTGTCTTCATATCTTAAGAGCGAACACAACTGCACCCAGCTCCAGATCGTGCGTAGGGTAATTCTCCTCATATTGCTTCAGCTGTCTCGAAGCATAGGCTATGACTTTCCCTCCCTGCATCAAAACACAACCAAGACCATTCTTTGAAGCGTCGGTATATACCTCAAAGTTCTCACAACCCTCAGGCAAGGCTAGGATAGGAGCTGTGGTCAAGCGTTCCTTTAGGGTCTGAAACGCCGTCTCACAACTCTCATCCCAAACAAATCTGACTTCCTTTCTCATCAAGGATGTCATAGGCCGCGCTATGGTAGAGAAATCTTTCACAAATCTTCTGTAGTAGCCGGCAAGACCTAAGAAACTTCGAATCTCAGCAACATTCTTCGGCGATTCCCACTTGGTAATGGCCTCAATCTTACTAGGATCCACGGCTACCCCCTTCTTAGATATTACATGGCCCAGAAAAGCCACTTCCTCTAACCAGAACTCACACTTGGATAGCTTGGCATAAAGCTGATTATCCCTTAAGGTCTGCAGAACTATCCTCAAGTGCTCCTCATGCTCTTCCTTAGTCTTAGAATAGACTAAGATATCGTCGATGAAAACAACCACAAACCTATCCAAAAACGGTGCGAAGATCCGATTCATCAAATCCATAAAAGCTGCTGGCGCATTGGTCAACCCAAAAGGCATCACTACATACTCATAATGACCATATCGAGATCGGAACGCTGTCTTAGGAATATCCTCATCTGATATCCTCGTGGTGGTACCCGAACTCGATCAATCTTGGAGAACACACCGCTCCACTAAGCCGATCAAACAAGTCGTCAATCCTCGGCAACGGATACTTGTTCTTCACTGTGACATGATTGAGCTCTCTGTAATCAATGCACAATCGCATACTTCCATCTTTCTTCTTTACAAAAAGAACTGGAGCTCCCCACGGTGACACACTAGGCCTGATATAACCCTTGCCTAGCAGCTCATGTATCTGCTTTTTCAACTCTGCCAACTCCTTGGGCGCCATACGGTAAGGTGGTTTAGATATAGGACCCATTCCCGGCTTAAGCTCCACGCTGAAATCAACATCCCTCTTGGGAGGCAAACTCGGTATTTCCTCAGGGAAAACATCTTCAAAGTCTCTCACCACAGATATCTCAGAAGCTGTCGGTGGCTCTACTCGGTGATCTCTCACATGACAAAGAATCAAGGGACACTTCTTCCTCAAACATGACTTTAAAGTCATCACAGCTATGAACCTACACTTAGGCTTTACCACAAACCCTCTATAGGACACTCTAACACCCTTGGGACCCTTTAGGGACACCCTCTTTTGCCGACAATCTATCCTGACATCATACTTACCCAACCAATCCATCCCGACAATCACTTCGAACCCATCCATAGGAAACTCTAACAGGTCTACTGGTAAATCTACCCCTCCAACTATCATGGACACTCCCTTATACAGCTTGAGACACGACACAGACTCTCGTGAAGGTATGAATACATCATCTTTAACAACCTCAAACTTTCCCAAACCCATAGATACAGCATGACTCTTGGACACAAAAGAATGTGTAGCCCCGGAATCAAACAAAACAAAGGACGGTACATTATGAACAAGAAAGGTACCGGTAACTACATGAGCATCATCTTGTGCTTCCCGCTTGTCCATCATGAAGAGCTTTCCTTTGTTTTTCGTCCTCCACCCCGAACTAAAGCATTGGAGGTACTTGGCTTGGCCGCCGAATCCGAGTGACGCTATTGTTCGCGCCGATAAGATCCACCACCACCGCGGTTGTAACCGCCCGGTTGCCCCGTCCACCTCTCGTTGCCCCATGAACCTCCCGGTCGGTTACTAGCAAAACTCCGAGTCGGCCCCTGAGAAAAATTCCCCGACCGAGCTCGAACCATTGCGGGCTTGTAGCTCGTGCATTCCGTCTTTTGTGGCCTATCCCACACAGTTGAAGCAAGTAAGGTTGGTGTTGTCACTCACAGCCCGACCCCCATTCTTTCCCCAACCACGAGATCCTCCAAACGAAACCAGCTCCACGAGAAAAAGCCTTAGCATGGTTGAAGTTCCCTTTCTTGTTGGTTGGTCGATCGTTGTTTCCGCCATCGCCCTTCCTCTTTCTGCAGCTAGTCCTCTCATCGATCTCTCTTGAGAGATCTACCATTCTCTCGGCTTGACCCGCTCTCAAGTACACTTCCTTGAGGTCGCAGCAACCCCGGGCCGGCATACGACTCACGATCTTAGCAGATAAACCCCTCTCAAAACGGAGAGCCAAACCTCTCTCGTCCTAGTCGCATATCTTCAACATAACGAGATAGCTCCAAAACCGATGATAGTAATTAGTGACTGTCATCTCCTCGGTCATGGTGAAGGAATCAAAGTCGGATCTCATCTTGTGTCGGATATGCTCCGGCACAAACTGCTCTCTCATAGCACTCTTCAACCCAGACCAAGGAATAGCTCCTTCCGCCTCGGTAGTAAGCTCTAGCATCTTCCTTGACATTTTGCCACCAAACGCAGCCTTCACCTCTTAGGTAGTACACTACCTGCTCAACAATCATGTCCTCGGGGCACTTAACCATTTCCATGAGAGCTTCAATCTCACGGTGCCACTTCTCGAGTAGCTTTGGTTCTCCTACCCCGTCATATGTGGGAGGGTTGAAACGAGCAATGTTGATGCTAAGCTGTGTTGCATCCATCGACTTCTCGTTCCCTTTTCCCACATTTTTGAGAGATTCAAGGAGAGCCTCTTGTTGCTCAATCATGCGAGCAACCTCATCAAGAGTCATCTCTGAAGCTTGGATCTGCGCGGGAGTTCTCTTGGGCGGCATATCGAATCGACAAGAAACACGGAAACGTAAAACACAAAAGCCTACCACTCAAAACGTAGTAACCTCCGCCAAAATAACACTCTACGAGTATACAAACATAATCGGTCGAGTAACGACTACTCGGTCGAGTATCCTAGATACTCGGTCGAGTATTTCGACCGTGCGAACTTCAAAACTCAAAAACAACACTCGGTCGAGTAAAACAACACTCGGCCGAGTAGCCACTACTCGGTCGAGTATACCTCTTACTCGGTTGAGTTGTCACAAACAGTAGCTACTGCTACTCACTGTAAATCAATACTCGGTCGAGCTCTTGGTTACTCGGCCGAGTGCTCCCTACTCGGTCGAGTACCTGCCTTGCTCGGCCGAGTTACAAAATAGACGGGTATACAGTATAAAGTTCCCATATCATGCTCACTATTCCCCACAGCAAACGCATAATATTACGAGTTTAAATGCCATGTTATAATCACATCAGCATGCAATTCATATATCAAGAACTTTAATGCCACATTAGAATCATATCAGCATACAATTCATACATATGCTAAATCCAACATGACCAACATTCACAACCCGTCACATCCACCATTCCTCCCATCACAACATTTAGGAACTTCAACACACATACTTTCAACTATCAACTTTTACCAACATGCATCTTCACATACATGCACATACAAAACCTAGCTCTCATCACACTTCCCCATGTTACCGGCTCGAGTTAGTGAGGGCCAATTTGCAACTCCGGGACGTCTCCCGAGTCTTTGCGGTAGCTCCAAACAACTCTCCCCGGGTTCATTTTACTTAGACTCCCTAGGTTCATTATATTCATTTGTTTAGGTGCCGGAATCTTCGGCTCTGATACCACTTTGTAACACCCCCTCATACCAAGGTGCCTTACCAGGACCACCCTACCATGAAAGTGTGTTACCATCTCGGTTGCCCGAGGTTAGTACATATCAAAAAGCGTCTGAATTGAGCACATTTATTAAAGTACTGTAAAATGTAAAGTTTACATCAACCAAACTCAAATACTGTTTTAACAAAATACAACTTCAAAGTCTGATAATAAAAGAAATCCCACTAAGACTCAGACGGTGATGCTATGACTCGTGATGGCACTTCTCCCAAGACAGTCCCCAAGCTCACACTAGCAATACATCAAGCCTGCTCACCATCCCCGAATGGATCACCGCAGATTCCACAAACAACACGGGGTCAGTATTACACAAACAATTAAGACAAACAAACGGGGAAATCAACTGATCATCGCCAATCCCCAATCCTCCATTCGCACACAGTAACCGACTACACACTGAAGTGTGTAGCCCTGCCAGATTACCCATCGCAACAGGTAATCCTCGCCGCCAGTGGGTGACCGCAGCCGATCCCACCTAGTCCAGCTCCTCAACGAGCGACAATAATCCCTGTCCCTTAATGTGCACATCCCCTCCCGTGGCGGGTTCCACGGAGGGCGAACTAGGGTGTGAAGCCACTCCCGCAAGTGACTCCACCACAATCACAATCACAATACAACACAGCCATCTCAACACCCTTACATCCACATCGTTACAACAATCTCCATACTCCGATGATCAACAGATAACAATAATCACAACAACATGTCTTACAATAACAAGAACCGAGTAGGAAACCCTACCTTAGCAACCAACAAAGAGTATGCAACACGAACAATAAAAAAGGCTCCTCTACGAAGTCTTCTCCTATACAATAATCATGTAACACAATTACACATTGCACAATTCCCAAAATCCCATTTCCATAAATATATACAAAGAACCCCAAAGAGTACAAATAATCATAAAGATAGGACTTACCAACAAAGGCAACGAGAACTTATACGCAAAAGTCACGAAGATTACCCACACGACGATGCTACGGAATGATTAAGGGAAAGATTAGGGAATGATTAGGGTGTAATTAGGGTAACGTAGAAACTGATGAAGTTGAAATGATGTTTTGAAAACTGACGCGGGATATAAAATAATCTTAAACATTCCCTAATCAAACCGTCAAAATAACACTCGCCAGACCGAATACTCGGTCGAGTAAAGTTATACTCGGACGAGTATCCTCTACTCGGTCGAGTATTCACTATACTCGGCCGAGTATTCATCGGCAAAACCAAAACAACTCACAACAACAGCACTATTCGGCCGAGTAGGCTCTACTCGGTCGAGTAGTCGCCAAAGAAAATCCGTAGTGTTACATCTCCCTCTTCTCTCTCCCCTCTCAAAATCTCCCAAATTCATACTAAACTAACAAATCTAAAAACTAAAATACAACGAGTTTAAGATCAAAATATATGTCGGACGCCGAATCGGCGATAATTTAAGTAACTAATAACTTTGAATCTATTGCTTTTACATTAGAATTCACATGACCTTGTTCAAATTTGAAAGCTTATAGTCGAAAATGTGTCAGGATGTTGAGTTTCAAAGTCCAACATGGTAAGATGTTGAACTTTAATATCCCTTACCATGGATGGATATTGAATTTCATTGTCCAGCCCTTGTATGAACTTTGATATACATTGTCTGCTTTGTGGTGTAGATACCCAGTATCTGCACCTTCCAAAAAACACCCGATGATGATCGGACTACAACATGTTCTTGACATGCGTGCGTGGATTGGCTATACATGAGACGGTTTAATGCATTACTCAGACATGAAAAATGATTTCAAAAATGGTTTTCTAACTTCATTTGCATTAAAACAACACTATTTAGAGTTAAAACAGTCTTCAGACCCAAAACCGACTCAGAAACTCGCAACCCGAGTCAATATGAGTCAACCCGAGTCTCGAATGTCAAAAATAATGTCGTAAATGGTTTTATCATGCCATTTGCATTAAAATGACACTAATTAGAGTCAAAACCGACACCGGGCCAAAAACCGACTCAAAATTCAAATCCCGACTCAACACGGGTCAAACACGAGTCAATTACACAAAATACCTACCCTAAATAACACCCAAGAGCAAGCTCACACGGCTAAGCAATCACACAAGAAATTGGCAGTCACAATGAAACCATATATGACAACCCACCTTATAAGACAATATCACATATTAACCAATGCATGATGTGTAAAAAAAGGTATTAAGAGCATAACCAAGTGAGTAAATATAGGATATTTCACAAACAAGATGAACCCATACAAGTCATGAAATACATGTGTTCCTCTCTTACAAAGGTGTGATCTTTAGACCAAAAACCACAAGATTATAAGTTGCTTCAAACAATACTGCAAGAGTTAGACCAACTTTGTAGAATTTGCACTAGTTAAATAAAATAGATGGAAGGTTGATCAATTTTCAAAACAAATCATTCAACATATTCATTAAACACAAGAGGAAGACAATAACTAAATATATAAGGGAGTAGAGAATCATTACATAGATAAAGGTGAAACCTTGGATGAATTATACCAAGTAGTAAAGATCTAGCCTACCATAGTTTGATTACAACCCAACAATTTAAGAGAAATTAACATGAAAATTGAAAGATTAAGTTTTTGATTATTACAAGATTAAAGGTTCAAGAATAGAATGATCGAGTCTTCAAAAGTTTGAGGCTTATATAGTGTTTCACTTCTCCCTAGGTTAAACACGAAAATGGGCCTCCAATCAACACATAAGTCGGAATTTAGAAGACGTGGCAGCTACAGAGGCCGCAGGCTGTAGTGGAGGCAGCAGCCTGCAGTGAAGGTCTGATTGTGAGCTTTCGTTTTTATCTTCCTTTCTTCTATCCTTCATAGCTTGTGGTTCCCCTAGGTCGTGGCTCACTTCCTTTCATGGTTTGGCTTGAGGAGCCGGGGTTTGACCCGACTTGGCTTGACTTCTCTGCAATTGCGTACCATGAACCAATCACAAGAAGCGGTAAACCAATGAGTAAATTACTAAGAAGCACACTCCACACAAGACCTGGAACTTGCTTTATTTCTTCTTAAACTACTCCACATTACTACTTTATTCGATTAAGAACACCTAGTTGACACGACATAAAATGACAGTATCAAATACCCCCACACTTCGACTTTTGCTAGTGATGCGTGTATTTTATATAAGGTTTTTACCTCATTTTTACACGCGTTTCTGTACTATTTATGTAGCATCTAGCTACAAATACCCCCGAATAGTCTACTTTGGTTTGTCTTGTGTAAATTGCAGGTACGGACCAGAAAGAAGATAAATCGAGCCTAAACTTGTCTCATTTGCATGCATTTGTGGAGAATAAGGAATTGGAGTTTGGAATATATCACTTAAAAGACGCGTGAGCTGACCTCGGAAGGTGTCAAGGAATCCTACGTGCTAATATAGCTCGATCGACCACTAATTAGTCGATCGAATGCTTTATCCTTTGAAGATTCACTCGATCGAGTTATTTTGATACTCGATCGAGAAGGCTGATATAAGAAGTCCTCGTTCGAATGGTTTTTCTGTTCGATCAAGAGGGATTGCTGGTTATGTCCTTGATCGAGTGGTTTCATTCCACTCGATCGAGAGGTTTCACCTTGTACGTGTGTTTTTGCCTTATTTCGTGTTGGGCTTTGTAATTAGTTTTAAAATTAGGTTAAGTACTGCGTGTTACTACTTCTTCATCATCTTTTAGACTACGATACTCTCTCTTCCTCTCTACTCTCTCATACTCTCACTTTAGAACTATTGCTTGGTTATAATCGGTACCTCTTTCTTTTATCTTAATCTTAATCTTTTGCTTCTCTTTAATTCTTTCTCTCTTATTTGTTTTTGTTATCATTAATCTCTCATTACTTGCTACCATGTTTAATTCTCCTTGCTTGTGTATGATTGTTGCTATCACAATAATAATGCATAGCTAATTTCTCTTGCTAAGACTTAGGGAATCCATGATTATGAAGGAATTGTAAATCGAATTATTAGGTTTAATGCTAGTGTAGTTTATGTTGTTAATCGCTACATTTAATTGTTTTTGCCTAATTGAGTCGATGCAATTAGTCATTAAACCGCAGTAAACCTTGACCTAGATCGGAAGATTGGAAAGGGTGAGACTTGTAGCGAACATTAGGGCACGTAGTGAGGGCGGAAGCTAAGCTATATGTGCTTTAGGGCGAATTGAGACCGGAAGGAGATATTCACTGCCCCATAGACCATAGTTGCATTGACCTGAGACCTAGATTGCTGACTGAAGAATCATGGTGAACCGATTGTTTTAGCTGTTTTCTCTCTATTTGCTTAACCTTTATTCCTTTGTTTTTCCTCTCTTTCTTGATCTCTTTTAGATTAGAACAAACAATTAAAACCCCCAGAACTGTTACCTAGACGGACTTAATTAAGTTGACATTTTCCCATCTCCCTATGGAGATCGACCCGACTTGCTGCTAACTTCTGTTAGTTGTATCTAGGTATTTATTTTTGGTACCTGACAACGGTATCAAATTTTGGCGGCGTTGCCGGGGATGTGGCGTAATTTTGTTGCTTGTATTAAGTTGTCTCTCATTTCAAGGAATTTATTTCTTGAGATTGATCTCATATTTTTTGTTAGTTCTTGATAAGTTTTGCAGGATAACCGTTCTAGAAGAGTACATTGTCGTACCTGCTTCACTGTAAATTCTATCTGCCAGAATGCCGAATATAGCCAGTCATTCAGAGCCTACGGTGGATTCCCTTCCAAAAGGTTTCCTATTACCCACTACTGATTCGGGGACCTTTGGAATCCACCCCTCTTACATACCTTGGAATTTGTGAGATTCCCCTCATATGATCCTCTTACCAAGGAGGTGGGCATGACTATGGGAGTGGGAGGTGTAGAAGTGGTAAAATAGCAAAGATTTCCATCCTCACCAATGCCAATGCGTAGTTCTCTAATCGGGTCATTATCATAAAAGGAGCACTTTTCATTGAATGATTGGAGCCATGAATTAATGGTGATTGGTGTAGGATTATTAGATGAATCCATTGCAGATAAAATTGGAGTTGCCATTGCAATTGAGAAAATAATTTCGACTATAAAATAGGAAATGAAGGAATTAATAACCATCTTATCGTTTTAATAATAGTTGTAAATGTTTTAAATAAGTTTTAAGCATTTATATAGTGACCTCTACCCAACTATTATAAATGATTCCGAGATCCAAATTCATATCAATTCGGACATGGTGAGCCGATTCATCCCTTATCAATATAACTCGGTGGATTAACTCTTTAATCGATTCTACTTCTAGAACTCTAGGTCGATAAAATTACTTTAATATTTATCTTTAGCCTGGAACACATGCGACTACGGTCATGAATACTTTCGTTGAGCTCAATCCAAATTTCGATGTAATAACATTTTATTACCCACTTACCCAACGTAACAAGTTTAGCACCCCGGTGAGCCAAGCCTACTTCCTTATGAAATTGGAACTCATGGTTTCTACTATTTGGTAAGGCTAATTCTCAATTATTAATTAGTGAGAGGTCTTGTCAATTTATTATGTATCACGTTTTAAGAGAACTAAAGCGGTGAACTACGATAATTATAATTGACACGGTCGATGCCTCGATATGAAATGCATGTGTTGTTATGGCGATTTGGCAATGCATGCAACATATTAAAATAAATGCAAAGAAATAATAATAAATTCCTAGTATGGCCTTCCTTAAATAGAAAATCAAATAATCTATTATATATTCGGAAACCAACTCCTTTGATCCCTTGAATCTTCAAGTGGCACGCTTTCCAAGAACACCGTCTTCGTCGGAACGCCTTCCAAATGGCACCGTCTTGAAGAAACTCCATGATTACAAATAATAATAAAAATACAAAGCTATTCCTATTTATACATTTGTGATATGAAAAACTAGTAAAAATAAAAGTTATACGAGATCACATTAAATTACAACCGAATCAATATTCCCTTTCATTACGGGTAATATCGATTAAAACTAAGGCCATACTAAGGGAAAATTACATAATTCAAAATTATATAAATAAAAAGACTGATACTGTCGTTTCGTACCAAAAATAAAATACCTAAGTACTACTAACAGAAGTCAGCGGTAAGTAGGGTCGATCTCCACAGGGAGGCGGTGTACTATCTATTTGTCGATTTATCTGTCTAATGTCACTGATGGGGTTGAATTGATTGTGTTGACTAAACTAAAAAGGCTAAAGAAGAGAAATGAATAAGAGAATTAAAAGTAAGAGGAAGGAAGTGTGCTAGGAGTCGGTCCACCGTGGCAGCTATCAGATCTTATACTATCATGAATACTAAAGCGATTAGACTATTGATAAGAAGAGCTATGGTCGTCACCTTTCGGTCCATAAACCGCCCTAGAGCGTAAACAGCTTAACTTTCGCCCTCACTGCAATACCCTATTGTAATTAAGCAAGTCTTCCCTTCCAATCTTTCGATCTAGGTCGGGGTTAACTAAATTTATGGTCTCCTGCATGCATTCATTCGACCGGATAACAATTAAATTGCCTAATACAATTCCTATCGCAAGACTAATCTATATAAGTCAGTTAAAACATTGCTACCACGGCTTCCCTAATCCTAACATACTAAGGGGATTTAACTAGACATGAAATTAATAAGAACAATAAATAAAGAGGGAGAGGGAATAATAAACATTAAATAAAAAGAGAGAAAAGAGGGAAGAAATTACTGATATAAATGATCCGGAAATGAAAGAACAAAAGTAACAGGGAAAGTGACAGAAGAAAGTAACGTATATTGGTCCCTGGATGATAACTAATGACATCCTAACTCCTATTTATAAGAAAATAGGAGTATAATTAAACCTAATGACGGAATTAGACTAAAAAGCCCAGCCCGTAGCAAAGTCCACTCGATCGAGTAACTAAATCACTCGATCGAGTGAACTTGACTCAAAAACAGCTCGATCGACCTAGAATAGGGCTCGATCGAGTAAGGCTATAAAGGAACTGGTCGATCGACTAAGCAAACAACTCGATCGACTGATTATTGCACCTAGAACCACTCGATCGAGTCATAAATCACTCGATCAAGTGAAACTTGACTTCAGCAGCTCATCATTCTCGTTAGTTTGACTTGACTTGTCCTTTTAGCTCCCGAAACACCTTCACGCATCCCAAGACAGCAATAAATCCCGCTCCAAATCTACTCTTCCTCCAAATGCATGCTAAATGAGCGGTAAAAGGCTTGATTTCACTACTTTATGGTCCATTCCTGCAAATAAGACAAAATACACCAAAGTAGCATATTCGGGGCATTTCGTAGCATAAAACCACGATAAAAGCATAGAAATACGTGCATAAAATAGGCTAAAAAGACTATATAAAATGCACGTATCAAATCTCCCCAAACCAAACCTTTACTCGTCCTCGAGTAAACTGAAATGCAAATAATGGAACGGAAAAAGATAACTCAGAGCTAGCTACAAATGCCCACTTAAGCCAATTTAATGCAAGCTAACTAAATACTTATAGCAAGACAGTCAAATGCAAACGAGTTGTAAGATGTTTATAATAAAGGTGAACCATCGACCTTGCAAGACCTTTAACAATGGACTCTCACGGGTCACTCTTCTCTCATGAAGCAAAGGGTAGGCATATATGTATAAGAGAGAAAGAGAAATAGTCGCTCACCTAAACTACGACCCACATAAACATGCATGCAACTAATATGATAGACAATTCTAGCTACCGTTCATACATTCCAACCAACAAGGTCCTGTCACAACCGAGGGCTTACAAAAATATGGTAAAGTGAGGCAATGGGTAGGAAAAAAGGCAAAACATTTATGGGAATGTGGAGGTATAGGTGATCAAGCTAGTACCTAAACAGAACCATATGAAAGCATCCATTTCCAACTCAATTATGAAATAAGCACAATGCCCTTCATTTGGCACAAAATCTCACCAAACCAAACTAAACATACTCCTCAAATAATGTAAGATAGAACATAGGAGCAGGAACCGTCAACCAACCAACATCTTTTTTTTTTCGTTTTCTTTTTTTTCTATTTCTTTTTCACGTCTTTTTTTTTCTTTTTCGAATTTTTCTTTTTTTTTCTTTTTATTCGAATTCCCTTTTTTTCAACTTCTCTTTTTTTTCTTCTTTTTCACGTCTTTTTTCCATCATCCTCCTTTCCTTCTTAAATCACCAACTCCAAGACAACAGATACAAGCCAAACTTGATACAATAGACAATATACCGCAGAACAATCTAAACTAGCTTGACAAGGCAGGCTAAATTTGGAATGTAGCTAAGGGTCAACAGGCAAATTTGGCTAATGTGGAGTTAAAAGGGTAAAAATGAAAGAAAGGGAAATTGTAAGCACCTCCCTGCGTGTGACACCAACCACTAACCCGAATGTATGCAGGCAAAAAGCAATTGAATTTCATATACGTGCAAATTGATGAACATGTTATGCAAGGAGTAACTACTCACAATCCTACATGAAACTGGTCATAAATGACACCAGTTTATAAGGCTCTAATTCTTAGAAATTATAAGTAGGTTGCCAAAATTTCAGGTCAAGTCTATTCGTTCAGCTAAATTTCAACATAAACTCGTAGATATGCAAAAGACAAAGCTAAAAGATACAAGTTCAATGCAAGGCTTAAGCAAAAAGACAGATAATAGTGCAATTTCATCATGGAAATCTACCGTTCCGACTCAACCTACATGCTAAAATAAACGTGAAATTTTTTTGAATTTTTGAATTTTTCAATTTTTTAGGGAATTTTATGCATTTAAACAAAAATAAACAACAATGCAAACATAAATAAAACGTGATAACAGAAATGCATTAAAAACAATATGCAGACACAGATATGGATGCGTAACCTCCCCAAACCAAACCGTACAATGCCCTCATTGTACCAAAACATGGAAAGGAAATGCAAACTGAAAGAAAAAGAGAGGGAATGCGAAAAAACTCACAAAATAGCGCGAAATAAGGGACCTCCCCAAACCGACCATGAAATGGGAGGTTGCTAAGGGCCCGAAAAACCGTCTCAGGAAGCTAATCCAAGTCAATAACACTCGATAGCAGTCGTATAGTGGCTGATCGAGTAGAATGGGCGTCTAAAACTGCTCGATCGAGTAAAATAGCAGTCGATCGAGTGGTTCTCTATTTGCAGGTGGTCGATCGAGAGGGAGGTCTACTCGATCGAAGGGAATTTCCGGCAAAAGTGCTCGATCGAGTACAACAAGTACTCGATCGAGTGATCCTCAGCGTATTCCTGCAAAATGCAATGAAAAACAGCCCGCAACTGACAAAAACAAGCATACTGAGATAGTCTATGGTATAAAAACCATTTATTACAACTGAAATGAATTAAAATACAAAAATAAAATCGCCGGGTTGCCTCCCGGGTAGCGCTAGCTTCAGACAGGTCCCAGCTCGACCTTCTTTTCTTCAAGCTCCTTTCAAACTAATCACAATCAAAACAGCTCAAAGCGCGCAGCAAAGAATTTGTCAAAAAGTCGCGCATGTGCTACACAAAAGAGTAAGTAGCACCAAAGTGGGAACAGAGAAGTAGGAAATAAAAATGTTTAACTTTTTAAGCCGTACAAATTTCCTATGTGAGCTCCTAAATTTATCCACAAAATAAAGGAGCGGCGGAGCAATTGACGATAATATAGGGCTCCAATTCAGATTAACAATTTTATAATGATAAGGACGGTGAAAAATCGTTAATTTGTGCGTCCACATATGAGGGGGTATAGCTCTGAAAGAGGAAGCGTGAATAAGACGAGGCAATTTACAAACAATAATAAAATTACCGTTTACTACCTCAAAGTTGATCACTCTTAACGACGGAATCATAGATAAAAGAATGCATTACCTCTTCCGTGCTAGGAGTAATTACCGACTCACATTTGTCCTTTTGTCGCCCCTCAGTGGAATTCGTCCCGTAAATCTCAGCCTCAAGCGCATCCAACTCGGCTTTGAATAGGGAAGATTCACCGTAACCGTTGTCATAATCAAAATCGTCATCTAAATCAAGCCCAAATGACGAATCATAGTTCCCAATGGCCAAATCAGTCGATCGAGCAGAATAGCCACTCGATCGACCAACTTCCTCCTGAGTTCCACTCGATCGAGTAGCAATTTCACTCGATCGAGCTGTTTCTCCTGGCAAATCACTCGATCGACCTATATAAGTCACTCGATCGAGTGATTCCTCATGTACAGGGCTGAAATCTTCGCGTGGGGCAGTGAAATATGATAGGAACTCGTCGTCCGAATCATAGAAGTCATCCTCAGCATTGGGCAACACGGTTTTCTCAGGGGAGAAACCGCTCTCAGCAAGGTATACCTCTTCTTCTTGCATCTCAGCTGCTAACTGAGCAATTTGTGACTCAAGCTCAAGGATTCGAGCGTCCATATGTTTATCACTCTCTTGCATTTTGGATACAAGCGTTCCCATTAAATATGTTAGCTCCGCGATCTCTTCTTCTTCCATCTCACTGCTAGTCGAGCAACTCTGCACTCGAGCTTATCAACTCGCGAGACATATTCTTGTGCTTGGAATGCAAGTGTCTCCATCAAGGATTTCAGCTCCGCAATGTCTTCTTCTTATATATCAGGAAGGTCTTGTTGCGGTAGCCATTGATAGGGTGGATGTGGCGGCACAACTACAGCTGCATTGCGCTCAAAGTAACCACATCTCCTCAGAGGATCACCCACTGTTCCATATAATGGGACATCGGTGATGGGTCAAAGGTACTCAAGTCTTCCCTTTGACTGTCTTTCACCTAGAACTGTCTAGGTAGTACCTGTAAGGCCTATCAAAACAACACTCAAGGAAAAAGATCAGAACGGCCTCAAGGGGAAAATCCCCTGAGGCTAAAAACAGATAAAATTAAACAAATAAATAAATAGATTGCCTCCCCGGCAACGGCGCCAAAATTTGATACTGTCGTTTCGTACCAAAAATAAAATACCTAAGTACTACTAACAGAAGTCAGCGGTAAGTAGGGTCGATCTCCACAGGGAGGCGATGTACTATCTATTTGTCGATTTATCTGTCTAATGTCACTGATGGGGTTGAATTGATTGTGTTGACTAAACTAAAAAGGCTAAAGAAGAGAAATGAATAAGAGAATTAACAGTAAGAGGAAGGAAGTGTGCTAGGAGTCGGTCCACCGTGGCAGCTATCAGATCTTATACTATCATGAATACTAAAGCGATTAGACTATTGATAAGAAGAGCTATGGTCGTCACCTTTCGGTCCTTAAACCGCCCTAAAGCGTAAACGACTTAACTTTCGCCCTCACCGCAATACCCTATTGTAATTAAGCAAGCCTTCCTTCCAATCTTTCGATCTAGGTCGGGGTTAACTAAATTTATGGTCTCCTGCATGCATTCATTCGACCGGATAACAATTAAATTGCCTAATACAATTCCTATCGCAAGACTAATCTATATAAGTCAGTTAAAACATTGCTACCACGGCTTCCTTAATCCTAACATACTAAGGGGATTTAGCTAGACATGAAATTAATAAGAACAATAAATAAAGAGGGAGAGGGAATAATAAACATTAAATAAAAAGAGAGAAAAGAGGGAAGAAATTATTGATATAAATGATCCGGAAATGAAAGAACAAAAGTAACAGGGAAAGTGACAGAAGAAAGTAACGTATATTGGTCCCTGGATGATAACTAATGACATCCTAACTCCTATTTATAAGAAAATAGGAGTATAATTAAACCTAATGACGGAATTAGACTAAAAAGCCCAGCCCGTAGCAAAGTCCACTCGATCGAGTAACTAAATCACTCGATCGAGTGAACTTGACTCAAAAAAAGCTCGATCGACCTAGAATAGGGCTCGATCGAGTAAGGCTATAAAGGAACTGGTCGATCGACTAAGCAAACAACTCGATCGACTGATTATTGCACCTAGAACCACTCGATCGAGTCATAAATCACTCGATCAAGTGAAACTTGACTTCAGCAGCTCATCATTCTCGTTAGTTTGACTTGACTTGTCCTTTTAGCTCCCGAAACACCTTCACGCATCCCAAGACAGCAATAAATCCCGCTCCAAATCTACTCTTCCTCCAAATGCATGCTAAATGAGCGGTAAAAGGCTTGATTTCACTACTTTATGGTCCATTCCTGCAAATAAGACAAAATACACCAAAGTAGCATATTCAGGGCATTTCGTAGCATAAAACCACGATAAAAGCATAGAAATACGTGCATAAAATAGGCTAAAAAGACTATATAAAATGCACGTATCAAAGACATTCAACAATTGAAATATGCAGTATTATAATATATGTCTATCATGCCAAATTGTGTGCCAAATCGCCCTATTTAACTTATATCGGTTATATAACCCGGTTTTATGGAAATGCGTGATAATAATTTATTAAAATCACTAATCAATACTTAAATCAAATTTAAGCTCAAGTTAATTCTCCTAATATTCCTCCGACTCAAAAATTAGTCATCACTCAATTTTTGACAACAAATCAACTTGATTTAATTTTATGCTCATTTTTTACCTTAAAATCATAACTATTATGAAATAAATCCAAGTTAAATTACAATAATTTCAAAATTTGAATTTTAAATTTTTGAACATTCTGGAATATTTTCATGACACTCATAATGTCAAATATCATGGTTAAATTTTTCGAATTTATTTCGAGAAAATATAGTTGCGAATTATCGGTTTTATCAAATAAAACATCTAAAGTATATAAAATTAATCCAATCAATTTTAAAACTTTAGACTGATAAGTGGGATATCAATACAACCTAAAATAATTTTATCATGCCATGTAATTCGTCTTAGCGTAAAAAGTCACTATTTATGTCATTTTTACTCTAAAAATTCATAAATTATGCTACATGAATCAAGTTCATTTCAAATTTTACACACAGTGATTAAAACATGCATGTGACAATATATTAAAATTTCATGGCCCGTTTCAAAGTTTAACTATATTTAACTATTTTACCTCCATTTAATCCATTTTTATCTCATAAAAATCATAAATCATGCAATATTAATCACATTAATACGAAATTTTACATACAATAACTAAAATATGCATGTGAGGTCATATAAAAATTTCAAGGTCAGAAACTTACATTAACTATTTTGTTCATTTTAATTTCCATTTTAGTCATAAAAATGTAATAAAATCACTAAAAATCATTAAAATGAGCAATAAATTACCATAAATCATAAAAATGACCTAAAAACATTTTAGGACCAGAATATATAACATGCATCAATATTTCATGACTTACTCTAATAAATCACAAATTTTAGTTTTAATTAAGTTACTAATAACTCGAAAAAACTATAAATCGATTATGCATGCAACATCATATGCTCTAATACCAATTGTAAGGTTTATATACCTATTATTAGACTCTTCTAACAGTAAACAAATTAAAATTTTAATTATGGTTCTTTAGATCTAGTGCATGCATAACTAAATAAGAGATTAAATAAGAAAAACAATGTCCCTTACATTGTTATATGGCTCGAAAATAAGGGCACAAATAAGGTCACTTTTCTTATTTGTTCTTGAGCTTAAATGTATTGGATGATCTTCCAAAATCCTAATGTAGAGATCCTCCTTTGATTGCACCCAAGACAAATCCCTCAAAATAATATACTAATTAACTAGATTAGTGTATTATTGTACCTTAAAATAGATTATTATATTATCACTATTACTACACTACTAATCTAATATTCTGATGATATTAGATGAACAACTTCTTGTTTCTAAAATCTTGTTTTAGAGAGAGGTGGAGAGAATATATGAATGAATGCATTTGAATATGTAAGAGTAAAAATAAGAACCGAAACTACTCATAAAAGAGGAGTGTGGCCGGGTAGCATGAGGCCAAAATGGCATCTTGCTTTTGCGTTTTACCCTTATCAATATTGTAGGTGTGTAACAATAAGTAGAGTAGGTTTGATTAATTTATTTTATCACATGAAATAAATCACCCACTAACACCTTCCACCCTCAATATTTCGGTCCATATGTATAAAATGGACTACCATTTTATTTTGTCAATTTGTCATTTGTCACATAATATGACACATGTAGTATGTTACATGTTATTAATTAATTTAATGCATATTTATCAAATAAATATCATTTTCAAAATTAATTAAATTATATATAACAAATTAACTAGTGATTCTTGATCACATAAATAAAATGGGTCATATAATTATAATTCATAACATATTGTAATTATAATTAACCATTCATTCTTATCTCATTTGTTTCACAAACAATAATCATTTTTAGTAATAAAGTATTTTAATTACTAAAATAAGTCTTATTTAATCTAATTACAATAAGATATAAATATTCTCTCTCAAAATTGAATTGTTCAATTTTAAGGAATTGATTAACTTGTATCGTTATACAATTAATCAATTTGTCTATTTAGGGAATTGTCCTTTAGGTGTGACCTTAAGGGATCAACTTATCACCACCGTCAAACGACAGCAATGTCAAACTCTAGTTAGCCAATCATTACTGATTAATGTTGATCAGTTGACTATATAAATGAATCATCCCTTACGTATTCTTATTTTGAGATTTAAACATGTGATCGCACTATTGTTGAAGACACATACTCCAACAATCTCCCACTTGTCCGAGACAAGTGTGCGTTACCAATTCTCTTGTCCTATTACAATCTCCCACTCAATGCAAGGTGTCTCACAGGTCGTACTTGCATTTAATCATATATTGAGTGGTTTCCTCTATCTGGAGAGTAACTGTCTGACCGGAATTATCTACCGTAGATACCTTCGGAGCGTGGCCACGCATTTTCAGTTCACTACTCCTCGAGTGGCCTTAAGATTTCAAACAACCCTGACAAGGGGGTGGATAATTCCTATCGCACTATTCCCTTCGTTTAGCCACAATTCATCATAACCCAAAATATACTCATTTGACCTCAGTTACGACAGTCGTAGAGCATAAATCAAAGCCATTCAGAAATTTGTGCCAACTTGGGCGAATAGTCTCTAGTCAAAAGAATTGACTCATAAGAATACTATAGTTGCTCTTGCCACGACCAGGCTTTATGAATTACCAGAACTCTATAAGCGGTCACTGCCCGACAGAGTGTCCCATACAGTCTGCCTATGTGATCGACTACTCATCCCGTATGACTCTATAGCACTTTGAACTTGCCATCAATCGCAACACACTCTAGTCACTTTGAGACGTCACCTTCTATAAGTAACTAGGGGCGAATACTTATGTTAATCCAGTTCAGTTTAATGGGGTTCAAATTGTATCTACAATCCATTTAGATTTAACAAAGTAACGGATGAGTTTAAAGAAACTCAAACAATAAATGCAATTATCATATATGAATAGTCAATACACTATTACTACTTCATATCTTATAATCTATAGTGTATCTTTTACACTAGTTGAAATGCAATAAAAGCTTGGCTAGTGGATATACCATATATCCATATATTCCAACTTTAGTAATTGCTATTTCCTTCTATTCAAAGTTATTTCTAATAACATGAATTTATCTAAGTATATGTCTAGTCTTCTTACTAGACTTGGGCTCTTAACTTGAAAGATGCTCCCACTGTTATCACATAACTTGTGATAAAGTCTTTGGTAGAGGAATCTACTCTCATTCCCTACGTTGACCACTTTATCACAATTTACTTAGATTCGTTTTGTAGAATATGCAATGTACGAAACTAAAACACTTCTCTAGTTTCTTACTCCCAAGTCAATAAAACAGCCTCGGATTTCGAAAAATCCTTTTCGGTTTGGAAACTAAAGTTTGTGCTACCCTTCAACACATAACTTAGTATATCATCCAAACATAAGAACGAATCCTCAATTCTTCTCAAGAATCATAAAGGATGTTCTTTAAGGATTTCACAAGACCATCTTATGAATTAACTTGTTATTGACTTATTATGCTCTAAGCATATGATTCATCATGGCATGTGCATTTGATGGCATACATGATCGTTCTAATGGCGGAAACATTAGTAATCAATTTTATATGATCAACAACTTATTAGGTTCAGTGAATGACTATGACTCTATCATAGCAATTCCACTTTCATCAACATGAACAACCTACTCAACCTTGTTGATGTTAAACAGATATGAAAGAACTTATCATCATAAGACTCTCAACTCTATGCCAATACTCTCTCACATTCAACACATAGATTCAGAAATCTCGAATACATTACACCTTTTCCTAGTCTCCCAATCACTCTTTCACAGAGGAGAGTATTGGTACATTATTCTCAATAAGTAATATATCATCAAGATATAAGACATGGAAAAATAATTCTGGCTCCCACTTAACTTCATGTATAAACATGATTCTTCAATCATGTGAATAAAAACATTCTCAATTATCACATGAACGAAAAGTATAATTCTTTGATGCTTGCTTAAATCCATTCTAGGATTGCTTAAGTAAGCTTTGCATAATATGTTAGGGTTCTTAGATCTTTATCTAAGATTTTGTGTTCTATACACATCCTCTTCTAAATTCCCATTTTAGAAAAGTGAATCTTTAATATCATTTGCCATCCTTCATCATCAAAATGAAATGTGGCAATTCCTAGCATGATTTATCTTGATCAACATCTTCATGTCAATGTATGCATTTAAGTACTCTAAAGCTCTATTTACTTTAAAGAGACCCTCGCCTTAAAGTAAATCTACTCTTGAGAGCATAATGCTTTGGCTATTATGCAACAAAGTCGATTTGGGATTACTCGCAATTGATCATTAAATAGGTCATAATTCCATTACTTTTGAAAAGTAACATATTAACAATAAGACATGTAAACTTTACCCCCACTCTATCTCAATAGATTATAGTTCCATTACTTTCAAAAAGTAACATATTAACTATATGACATGTTTGTTACGATCTACTCCCAGTCTATCTCTTAGAAATACTTCTATATTCTTAAGAGGTAGCTTTGTGAGTTACAAACATATATGGTGGAGTAATAGTAGTTTGTCTAGATTGACATGTTAGCGCATAAAAGACCAGCTCTTTTATGGTAGTTTGATTCACGTAATATGCGAGTCTGATCCATGTCATTTGTTAAATAGACTCTCTATTTTAGGTATCTGCAGGTTGACCCTCCAGATTAATATAAAATCTCCAAAAGTGAATTTAACAACTCAACCCGACTCATGTTAGTTTGATCTTATGGGTAGTGACACAAGGTCATAATCCATATATAATAAATCAAATTCATTACTAAGATCTTTGCCACCACGATCAGATCGTAATGCTTTAACTCCTTTTGTACAATTGGTTCTCTACTTCATTTTAGAAATTCTTTAAGTTTCTCAAAAGCTTCACTTAATATTTCATCAAGTAAACATACCCATATCTACTTAAATCATCAGTAAAAGTTACGAAGTAGTCATAATTTCCCTTTGCGGTGATCCTCATCAGACCATATACATCGGCATGTATTAGTCCCAACAAATCACTTGCTTGTGTCCCTTTACAACCAAAAGGAGTACGGATCATTTTGCGAAGGAGACAAGATTCGTATATTCTATATGATAGAAAATCAAATGGTCCAATAAATCTAGTCGACACTAGCCTTTTAATGCGTTTCTCACTTAAGTGACCTAATCGAAAAAGGCCAAATGTACAAATCATTTGAATCACTTGTTATGAGTCTTTTGGATTGTAGTTATAGATATCTTTAGTTGAGTTGGATTTTGTCTAAAACATAAATACCATTAATAGAAATGGCTTGGCACACAGCCAAGTCATATTAAACCAAATACAACGATTGTTTTTGATGACAAAAGAAAAAAATCCTTTTATGTCTAACATATAAATGGTAATAATGTTTTTAGATACAATGGGTACATAATAACAATTATGTAGATTACAACTCAAAGCTATTAGCAAAACGAGTACATAAGTCCCTCTTGAAGTGGTAGATACCCTAGCTCCATTTCCTAGTCGGAGATCTACATCACTCTTGTTTAGCTTTTCCACATTTCCAAGCCCCTGTAAACGATTACAAAGGTGAAAACCACAACTGGTATCTAATACCCACGTTGAGGTTGAGGTATAATTTATATCAATAACAAAGATTTCGGAAGAAATAGTACCAAGTGGAATGACAAGTCCATCATTGAGATCTTCCAAATACTTGGGGCAATTTCCCTTCCAATGGTCCATGACATTACAATAATGACATTCATGATAGGATTGGGCACCCTTCTTAGTTTTGGTTGTGGTAGTCTCACTATCAACTTCCAATTCACAATCGGATTTGGGTTTCTTACCCTTCTTTGCCTTTCCTTTATTAATACCATTACCCCTTTCGGTTGCAAGGACATTCTTGCTAGAACTCCCACTCAATTTGATATTTCTCCTTGCTTCATCAAACAAGGATACCTTGGAATTTGTGAGATTCCCCTCATATGATCCTCTTACCAAGGAGGTGGGCATGAGTATGGGAGTGGGAGGTGTAGAAGTGGTAAAATAGCAAAGATTTCCATCCTCACCAATGCCAATGCGTAGTTCTCTAATCGGGTCATTGTCATACAAGGAGCACTTTTCCTTGAATGATTGGAGCCATGAATTAATGGTGATTGGTGTAGGATTATTAGATGAATCCATTGCAGATAAAATTGGAGTTGCCATTGCAATTGAGAAAACAATTTCGACTACAAAATAGGAAGTGAAGGAATTAATAACCATCTTATCGTTTTAATAATACTTGTAAACGTTTTAAACAAGTTTTAAGCATTTATATAGTGACCTCTACCCAACTATTATAAATGATTCCGAGATCCAATTTCATATCAATTTGGGCACGATGAGCCGATTCATCCCTTATCAATATAACTCGGTGGATTAACTCTTTAATCGATTCTACTTCTAGAACTCTCGGTCGATAAAATTACTTTAATATTTATCTTTAGCCCGGAACACATGCGACTACGGTCACGAATACTTCTGTTGAGCTCAATCCAAATTTCGATGTAATAACATTTTGTTACCCACTTACCCAACGTAACAAGTTTAGCACCCCGGTGAGCCGAGCCTACTTCCTTATGAAATTGGGACTCATGGTTTCTACTATTTGGTAAGGCTAATTCTCAATTATTAATTAGTAAGAGTTCTTGTCAATTTGTTATCTATCACGTTTTAAGTGAACTAAAGCGGTGAACTACGATAATTATAATTGACACGGTCGATGACTCGATATGAAATGCATGTGTTGTTATGGCGATTTGGCAATGCATGCAACATATTAAAATAAATGGAAAGCAATAATAATAAATTCCTAGTATGGCCTTCCTAAAATAGAAAATCAAATAATCTATTACATATTCGGAAACCAACTCCTTTGGTCCCTGTAATCTTCAAGTAGCACGCTTTCCAAGAACACCATCTTCGTCGGAACGCATTCCAAATGGCACCGTCTTGAAGAAACTCCATGATTACAAATAATAAAAAAATACAAAGCTATTCCTACTATGCATTTGTAATATGAAAAACTAGTAAAAATAAAAGTGTACGAGATCACATTAAATTACAACCGAATCAATATTCCCTTTCATTACGGGTAATATCGATTAAAACTAAGGCCATACTAAGGGAAAATTACATAATTCAAAATTATATAAATAAAAAGACATTAAACAATTGAAATATGCAGCATTATAATATGTGTCTATCATGCCAAATTGTGTGCCAAATCGCCCTATTTAACTTATATCAATTATATAACCCGGTTTTATGGAAATGCGTGATAATAAATTATTAAAATCACTAATCAATACTTAAATCAAATTTAAGCTCAAGTTAATTATCCAAATATTCTTAGGACTCAAAAATTAGTCATCACTCAATTTTTGACAATAATTCGACTTGATTTAATTTTTATGCTCATTTTTACTTTAAAATCATAACTATTATGAAATAAATCCAAATTAAATTACAATTATTTCAAAACTTGAATTTTAAATTTTTGAACATTCTGGAATATTTCCATGACACTAATAATGCCAAATATCATGGTTAAATGTTTCAAATTTATTTCGAGAAAATATAGTTGCGAATTATCGATTTTATCAAATAAAACATCTAAAGTATACAAAAATTAATCCAATCAATTTTACAACTTTAGTTCTGATAAGTGGGATATCAATTCAACCTAAAATAATTTTCTTATGCCATGTAATTCGTTTTAGCTATTTACGCTAAAATAGTCACTATTTATGTCGTTTTTACTCTAAAAATTCATAAATCATGCTAAATGAATCAAGTTCATTTCAAATTTTACACACAGTGAGTAAAACATGCATGTGACAACATATTAAAATTTTATGTCCCGTTTCAAAGTTTAACTATATTTAACCATTTTACCTCCATTTAATCCATTTTTATCTCATAAAAATCATAAATCATGCAATATTAATCACATTAATACGAAATTTTATATACAATAAGTAAAATATGAATGTGAGGTCATATAAAAATTTCAAGGTCAGAAACTTACATTAACTATTTTTAGCATTTTAGTTTCCATTAGTCATAAAAATGTAATAAAATCACTAAAAATCATTAAAATGAGCAATAAATTACCATAAATCATAAAAATGACCTAAAAACATTTTAGGACCAGAATATATAACATGCATAAATATTTCATGACGTACTCTAATAAATCACAAATTTTAGTTTTAATTAAGTTACTAATAACTCGAAAAAACTACAAATCGATTATGCATGCAACATCCTATGCTCTGATACCAATTGTAAGATTCATATACCTATTATTAGACTCTTCTAATAGTGAAAATATTAACATTTTAATTATGGTTCTTTAGATCTAGTGCATGCATAACTAAATAAGAGATTAAATAAGAAAAACAATGTCCCTTACATTATTATATGGCTCGAAAATAAGGGCACAAATAAGGTCACCTTCCTTATTTATTCTTGAGCTTAAATATATTGGATGATCCTCCAAAATCCCAATATAGAGATCTTCCTTTGATTGCACCCAAGACAAATCCCTCAAAATAATATACTAATTAACTAGATTAGTGTATTATTGTACCTTAAAATAGATTCTAATATTATCACTATTACTACACTAGTAATCTAATATTTTGATGATATTAGATGAACAACTTCTTATTTCTAAAAACTTGTTTTAGAGAGAGGTGGAGAGAATATATGAATGAATGCATGTGAATATGTAAGAGTAAAAATAAGAACCAAAACTACTCATAAAAGAGGAGTGTGGCCGGGTAGCATGAGGCCAAAATGGCATCTTGCTTTTGCTTTTTACTCTTCTCAATATTGTAAGTGTGTAAGAATAAGTAGACTAGGTTTGATTAATTTATTTTATCACATAAAATAAATCACCCACTAACACCTTCCACACTCAATATTTCGGTCCATATGTATAAAATGGACTACCATTTTATTTTGTCAATTTGTCATTTGTCACACAATATGTCACATGTAGTATGTTACATGTTATTAATTAATTTAATGCATATTTATCAAATAAATATCACTTTCAAAATTAATTAAATTATATATAACAAATTAACTAGTGATTCTTGATCACATAAATAAAATGGGTCATATAATTATAATTCACAACATATTGTAGTTATAATTAACCATTCATTCTTATCTCATTTGTTGCACAAACAATAATCATTTTTAGTAATAAAATATTTTGATTACTAAAATAAGTCTTATTTAATCCAATTACAATAAGATATAAATATTTTCTCTCACAATTGAATTGTTCAATTTTAAAGAATTGATTAACTTGTATCGTTATATAATTAATCAATTTGTCTATTAAGGGAATTGTCCTTTAGGTGTGACCTTAATGGATCAACTGATCACCACCGTCAAACGACAGCAATGTCAAACTCTAGTTAGCCAATCATTACTGATTAATGTTGATCAGTTGACTATATAAATGAATCATCCCTTACGTATTCTTATTTTGAGATTTAAACATGTGATCGCACTATTGTTTAGGACACATACTCCAACACGTTAGTTGTGTGGACTTGATGGTGACAAGTGTGAGTGAGTAGTATGATGAGAGATGATCAGTGATAAGAAAGAATGAGAAGATATTAATATGAATGAATGGGGTTTGAGTGGTGGAGCAACAAGAAGGTAACCGGATTACTAAAGAGTTAGGTAGAAGAAGGAAGGAGATGAATTTATTAATTGGTATTATTGGATGGAAGTAAGCTGAGAGAACGTTGACCAAAGTTATGGAACATTAAAGTAAGGAATCATGGAAATGTACGATAGCATCATGAGAGGGTGTGAGTTAATGGTTATATAGGAGTTCAGGATGACATGGTAGCCGTGAATTTCGAGGTATTAAGGTAATAAGAAGTAGGTAGTGTTTGCACGACATGAGATTTTGGTGGAGAGTTAGGTGACGATACAATTAAGGATAGAATTGGAAAGAATGTTGTGGTAAATTTTGTTGATGGAATTGATGTTCGTTATTTGGGATGATAGCCAAAGAGAGGAAACGGATTGTTATATTAATAAGTGATAGTAAGAGAGTAGTTACATGAAACATGGTGGTGTCGTAGTGTTGGCACTAATGGTTAAGGATGATGTTAAATAGGGAAGTCAGTCGTTCTAAAAGGTTGATTTTTTGGAGGCCTGATTGGTATGTATGGATGTGAGGGAGTATAATATATGGATATAGGAGGTGTTTTCTAGTAGTTGGATACTGATGATATGGTTACGTTCGCTGAGTGGTGATAATTGTGTGGATGGGAGGATATGTTATGAAGGGCATCTGAGTTAAGTTCGGATGAGAGATATTCATTATCAAGTGGTAACTTACGTGATTAGAATTGGCTAGTTAGATTCGATTATGGGTCCATTATGTGTGTAAATCTTTGTGTGAGGTTCTGACTTGACGATTAATGGTATGGTGTGATAGTTATGAGTCGTTATATGAGTGTTCCACGTCATATGTTAAACTTGTATGTGTATATATGATATCTGTAAGTGATAGTGTGAGGTACCGGTCTCATGAGTAATAGTATGGATGATATTCATAAGGTTATTATCCGTTATTCCATGTAATATGTTGCATAGTGATCTAGTAAAGGGGTTTTAAGGTAGTCTTCTGGTCAAGGAAGTTGTACTGAGTCCGTGTCTATGGGATTGTATAAGTGCGATGACTATCGATGTGGTTGTTGTGCCTCGGGTGGTCGCGTTGCGGTGCGGCTGTTGATGGCGATGTTACGATGTCGTCATTGGTTGTGGTGGAGTAGGCGGGATACTTATGAGACGAGTTTTCAAAAGTGTATACCAGTTATATAGATTGTTGTTTTGTTTACTGCTGTTTCCTGTGAGTTTCAGTATGGACATATGGACTATTGTTTTGTTTATTGATGTTTTTTACCAGTATCGGTTTGGAAGTGAGGATAGAGTATGATATGGAAGAGAGTTGCGCATGTGGTCGTTGTAATCATGGTATAGTGATATCCTTTTGATGGACACAGTTGTGAGGAGTTGTTAGAGTACTTTCGATCTTGTTTTAAGGGAGGCATTGGTTGACATAGTTGTGTCAAGAGTTTTGTGGAATGGGTGTGCGCTGAGCTGAAAGCGGCAAGTAGTTCGTAATCCTTACTGGGACAGTTAGTATTGGTGTTCGGAACTAGTAGTAAGTTAAGTTTTGGAAGAGTTTTACGGTAATAAACAAGAGAACTTGAGGATCTAGTGTGAGTGTGTATAACATTTGTGGATCGTGAGTTATGATTATGGAGATAAGTGCATGTAGAAAGAAGTATGCCGTTTTGCGGTAATGGTTATGCTAAGGATTTTGTGGTATAGGTTAGGTGGTGTGCCGAATGAATGGAGGTATTAGAACGACTAGAGTAAGAGAGCCTTGGATATAGGAATGGATGTAGGTAGGTGTTGAGGCTATAACGGTTATCGTTGACATGCGGTGGTGATGAAGATAATGAGAGGATTTACCTAAGGATATAGTATTAGTGAATTACGAGGACGTAACATTTATCTTAAGGAGAGTAGGATGCGACAAAGAGATTCTGAGGGTTGCACATGTTGTAGTTTAATTGGAAGTTTGAGTGTTGGTGTAGAATAAAGGATGGATTTGTGTTGTGGTTGATTTTACTACAGGTAATGGCAGTGCTTGTAGTAGTATGATGTTTATGTGTATGAGTAAACTTTGAGGACGAAGTTCGTTTTAAGGGTGGTAGAATGTAACATTCCGTTTTGTCGGTCGCATGCTTGTCTTTGGGTTAGTTTGAGTTAGTGTAGCTATGTTTTTGTCATCTTTTCAGTTTGAGTTGGGTGTTTTGTTTTATGTTATGGGAGTTGTTTGGTTCTTTTAGTAGTTGCTGAGGAGTTGTGTTGTAGTTGTTGGCCTTGTTTTGGTTGTATAGTGTGAACTTCAGGGATGAAGTTCTTTTTAAGGAGGGAAGACAATAATACCACGGTTTTCCAAGTCTGTTACTCGGCCGAGTAAGTGTGTCGTGTGTTTTTGGACAGTTTACTGCCCAGGAATAATCGGCCGAGTATGGGAATACTCGACCGAGTATACTCTATACTCGACCGAGTATCCGGTCTGACAGGTGTTATTTCTGCGGTTTGATTTAGAAAGGATTAGAGTTATATAAAACGGGATTTACAATTTTTAATCATTTTAACAAAACTAAACAGTATAACGTAACTCTAATCCTCTCTAAATATGTCTCTCAAGTGCGTGGATCGTCGGGAGTCTAGTTCATATTTCCTTGCGTCGATTGTGTCAGTAAGCCTTTGATTTCATGAGTTTCATTAATTTATCTTTTAGGGTTTTGCCCTAATTTGTGATTGGGGGAAAGGGGTTTTTGCATGTGGTAATTGGAATTATGTGATTGTTGTTAGGTAGAAACTTCATAGAGGATCCTTTCTAGCTTGTTGATTGCCTCATTGCAGTTTGTGCTAAGGTAGGGTTTCCCTACTCGGTTTACTGTTTAATTGTTATAAGATTGTGTGGTAATTATTGTATGATTGAGGGTGATGTTCGCGAGGTGCATCCTCGGCTGAGTGGAGTCACTTGAGGGAGTGGCTTCACGCCCTAGTTTCGCCCTCTGTGGAACCCGCCACAGGAGAGGATGTGTTGGAATATGTGTCCTCCGACAATAATGCGATCACAACTGTTGATCATGATGATCACATGTTTAAGTCTCTTTTAAAGAATACAATTGGGAAGTAATATTTTACTGTCAACTGGTCCACACATATCGGTATGATTGGCTGACTAGAGTTTGACATTACAGTCAGGCGACGGTGGTGATCAGTTGATCCCTTTAGGTCATACCTAAAGGGTAACACTCTTAACTGATCATTTAATTGATCGTATGATGATACGGGTTAATTAAATTGCTTAAAATTGACGGACGATTTTGGAAGTGATATTTACGTATCTCATTATAATCTGATTAAATAAGATACGGTCTAAGTGATCGAATTGTTTTAATTACTTAAATGAAATTATTGTTTAAGGAAACAATTGCATTTGAATGAATAAATTATTATAAATACAAGATGTTGTGATTTATAATTGGTAAAATATTTTGGTACAAGTAATTATGAATTACTAAGTTGTTTTTGTATATGACGTATTTTATTAATGCTTTGATTTTTAATATGTTAAAAATACATAACAATTTTATGTGACATGTGACATGTGACATATGACAAATTGACAATTTGACAAAAATAAAATGGAGTCCATTTTATCCATGAAAACCGAAATAATGGGGATGATTAGGAATATATTATGTTGATTATGTTAGTGGTAAACATAATCATTTCTTCCTAAACCTAGCCATGCAACCCTACTTGATCTTGTGAAGACAACCTTGTGCATGCATTGGCCCCTTCCTTCCCCTTCTACCCGGTTTTTCAAGAGGAGAAAACCATGGGTTTTTCTCCTTATTTTACCATATACACTACCAATAGTTAGTGTATCATTTATTTCATTTTTCATCATCTAAAAATAAGAGTTTTAGTGAGATAAAATCTTCCTCCTCCTCCCTCTCTCTTAAATGAAATTATTGAGAGATCAAATAATATTTTGGGTCAATTTTTATACAAAATTAATATTGTTCTAGTAATAATAATATTAATTTTATCATGTTGTTACTTTGGGTATAAAACCTTGGGAGGGATTCTCTACTTGAATCCTTGTTCATCCACTTAAGGAAGCTCAAGAACAAGTGAGTAGGAGAACTCACTTGTGCCCATATAAACCGAAATCTTCAATGTGAGATGATGATTTCTTCTTTAATTATTTTATTGTTTGCATGCATAAGATCATCTTTTAATTTTATGACTAAATTAAAATCATCACATATATGAATATGTCAAGTAATGAGATATAGATTTCTAACAAGCGGTATCAAGAGCCTTGGTTGTTTGCATGCAAATCGGTTATAGTTTTTCCGAGTTATACGATTAACATATAAAACTTGTAAATTTGTGTTATTATGATATATCACAAAAATAATTTATGCATGTTAAAGTTTCTGATCCTAAAATATATTTAGGATATTTTGGTTAATTTATGGATTTTTATTGTTCATCTTATATAATAATGGCATTAAAAATATGATTTTATGATTAAAATGTCATTTTCGGACTAAAATTAGCTAAACTTCGAATTTTCCAGTGATTTTTGGATATGTTATCACATGTTTTATTTGCAGATGACCTGTAAATTTTCAGAATTTTTGGAGTTTTTATGCTCGAAATATGGATTTTTCATGATAAAAATCGTATTTAGATGAAAAATAGGTTAATATGAGATAAATTTCGAATCTGGTAATAGAAATTTAGTAGGTTGTCACATGCAATTTTAACAGATGTGTGTAAAATAATAGGCTATATTGAAGTCTTTATGCATGATTTATGAATTTTTGATGAAAAATAGCATAAATAGTGACTTAATTAGTGAATAATCGCTAAAACATACTCCATGACTAAAAAAAAAAACGTCACATGTTGCATTTTATTTTCTTTTTCAGATCTAAAATTGAAAAGTTGATGAATATAATATTTCTCATGTTTTTATGATTATTATTGATAAATCCGATAAACCGCAACATTGTTTTTCCGATAAATTTTCAAAATTTTAACCTAAGTTTTTGACCATTATGAGTGTCATGGTATTTTTTCAGAATGTTCATAAGTTTAAATTTCAAATTTTGAATTTATTTGAATTTTTTGTGATTTATTTGAAGTTTATAGCATTTTTATTGTAATTTTGGGTTCATTAATGAACAATTTTAAGAAATATGAGTTAATTATAGTCAAATAGTTAGTGGAGACTAATTTTGAGTCCTAAGAAGTTAGGGTAATTAACTTGTGCATAAATATGAATTTATGTAATTTATTGTGATTTTAAAAGGTTGAATCACGCAAATCCTTAAAAATCGATTAAATATACGATATTGGCTCCTTAAAGGCGATTTAGCATAAAATTGGGCATGTTCATACATATTATAATGCTGCATTTTATTTATGATTGTCATAATTTTATTTTATGTAATTTTGAATTATGTAATTTTTACTTAGTATGGCCTTAGTTTTTAATTGGTATTACCCGAAATGTATGAGAATATCGATTCGGTTGTAATTTATTGTGATCTCGTATCACCGTTTTGTAATTTAATAGATTTATTTTATTTTAATTACAAATGTATAATAGGAAATTATGTAATTTGTTATGTAATTTATTTATTATTCCGGAGTTCCATAAAGACGGTGTCACTCAAGAAGGCGATACATAAAGACGGTGTTACCTCGAGATGCGTGCCATAACCGAAGTTCAAGGGACCAATGGAGTTGGTTTCCGAATATGTAATAGTTAATTAGATTTTCCTTTTTAGGAAGGCCATACTAGGATTTATTTTATGTTTTGCATTTTATTAATATGTTGCATGCATCGCTAAATCGCCATAACTAAAACATGCATCATCTTTTAATCGAGTTTATCGACCGTGTCAATTAGAATTATCGTAGTTCACCGCTTTGGTTCACTTAAAACGTGATAGATAATAAATTGACATGACCTCTCGCTAAAATAATCAATTGAGACATAGCCTTACCAAAAAGTAGAAACCATGAAAACCTATTTCGTGAGGGAGTGCACTCGGCCACACCGGGGTACAAACCTTGTTACGTAGGGGAAGTGGGTGATAAATGTCTATCCACCGAATTTATATTAATGAGGGGTATTTCGGCACACCTTGCCCTAAGTTGATATGAGTTTGGATCATGGACATATTTATTCGAAATTTGGGTTGAACTCAACGAAATTATTCACGACGATTTCCGGATGTGTTTCGGGCTAGAGATAAATATTAATGTAATTTTATCGACCAAGAGTTCTAAAAGTAGAATCGATTAAGACGTTAATCCACCAAGTTATGTTAATAAAGGGTATTTCGGCACACCGTGCCCTAAGTTGATATGAATTTGGGTCTTGGAATCATTATCAAGTTGGGTAGAGGTCACTAGATAAATGCCATAAAACTTGTTTAAATTTAAATTATTTTTTACGAGTATTATTATGTTAAAACGACATATGTTTTATTCTTTGAATATTTTGTTTTGTAGACCGCTTTTATTTCTCATAACAAATGGCAAATCCAAACACCAACGCCACGCCTCTCACTAATACTTCATGGCTCCGATCCTTCATGGATCGATGTAAACTTGAAAAGAATGGGTCAAATTTCTCCGATTGGGATGCCCAACTCAAACTAGCCGCCCAAGGTGACGACAAGCTTCGTTACCTTACCGAGGCCTCTCCACCCGAACCTAATGCTAGGTCGACTGCCACCACTAGGGAAGCATATGAAGCTTATCATAAGGAGTCCGCCGCAATGAAAAATTGTTAGAAATCTAGATCTCTAGACTCAACATATTCATATATGTTATAATTTTAATTTAGTCATAAAATTAAAAGGTGATCTTATGCATGCAAACTACAAAATAAATAAAGAATAAATCATCATCTCACATTGATATTTCGGTTTATATGGGCACAAGAGAGTTCTCCTACTCTCTTGTTCTTGAGCTTTCCTTAGTGGATGAACAAGGATTCAAGAAGAGAATCCCTCCCAAAAGTATTATACCCAAGATAACAACTTAATAAAATTAATATTATTATTACTAGAATAATACTAATTTTGTATTAAAATTGACCCAAAAATATTATTGGACTCTCTATTATTTCGGTTTAGAGAGAAGGAAGAATTTTATCTTTCTAAAACTCTAATTTTAGATGAATAATGAATGAATAATCTAAAATGTTTTTGGTAGTGAATATTAGGTAAAATGAGGAGAAAAACCCATGGTTTTCTCCTCTCAAAAACCGGGTGGAATGGGGAAGGGAAGAGGGCCAATGTATGAACAAAGTGTTCTTCACAATGACCACTAGGTTTGCATGGCTAGTTTTTAGGTAAATCATTATCCTTACCACTAACATAATTAACCTAATATTTTCCTATTCCTCCCATTATTTCGGTTTACATGGATAAAATGGACTCCATTTTATCTTTGTCAAATTGTCAATTTGTCATATGTCACATGTCATATGTCACATAAAATTGTTATGTATTTTTAACATATTAAAAATCAATGCATTAATAAAAATACGTCATATACAAAAATCGACTTAGTAATTCATAATTACTTGTACCAAAATATTTACCAAATATAAATCACAACATCTTGTATTTACAATAAATTATTCATTCAAATGCAATTGTTTCTTTAAACAATAATTTCATCCAAGTAACAAAACAATTCGATTACTTAGACCGTATCTTATTTAATCAAATTACAATGAGACACGTAAATATTACTTCCAAAATCGTCTGTCAATTTATTACGATCAATTAAATGATCAATTAAGAGTGTTACCCTTTAGGTATGACCTAAGGGGATCAACTGGTCACCACCGTCTCACGACAGTAATGTCAAACTCTAGTCAACCAATCATTACCGATATGTGTGGACCACTTGACAGTAAAATGATACTTCCCAATTGTATTCTTTAAAATGAGACTTAAACATGTGATCATTATGATCAACAGTTGTGATCGCATTGTTGTCGGAGGAAACATATTCCAACAATCTCCCACTTGTCCTCGACAAGTGTGCGTCACCAATTCTCTTGTCCTATTACTATTTCCCACTCAATGCAAGGTGTCTTTCAGGTCGTACTTGCAAGTGATCATATCGAGAGTGGTTTCCTCGATCTGGAGAACAACTGATTGACCGGAGTTATCCACCATGGATACATTCCGAGCGTGACCACGCATTTCCAGTTCATTACTCCTCGAGTGGCCCTGAGATGTTGTTATAACCCTGACTAGGGGTGGACAATTCCTATCGCACTCATTCCCTTCGACTAGCCACAACCATCATAACCCAAAATATGTCCATTTGACCCCATTTACGAAGGTCGTAGTAACACAAATCAAAGTTAATCTGAAACTGTGACATCTTAGGCGAATAGTCTTTAGTCAAAAGAATCGACTCATTCGAATACTATAGTAACTCTCGCCACGATCAGGCTATATAAATTTGCCAGAACTCTATAAGCGGTCATAAGGCCCGACAAAATGTTCCTAACAGTCTGCCTATGTGATCGACTAGTCATTCTCATATGACTCTATGTCACTTGAACTTGCCATCAATCGCATCACACTCTAGTCACTTCGAGACGTCACCTCATGTAAGTAACTATGGGCAAATACAATGCTAATCCGTGTTCCCTTTAACGGGGTTCAATTGTCTCTACAACCCGTTTGGATGTAACAAAGTATAAGGTGTGTTAATAATAACTCAAACGACAAATGTCGACATCACATTCCGGTAGTCAATACCATATTACAACCTTGTGATGCATATCGTAAGTGTGTAAACACTTGTTTGATTGCAATAGAAGTTTAACATACCACGTGTCCATGAGTTCAAACTTCTTATAATCGCATTTTCCTTTACGTTCATGTTATCTTCGCATAACATGAACCTTACCAAGTACACATCTAGGTTCCCAACCTCGGTTTTGGTTCTTTATCTTGAGAGAACTTCCTTGTCGATTATCACATAACAAACGAATTTGTGGTGAATGATATAACTGAAGGATAAGTAGATCTATATACTTACATATTCATATATTTTTTAATTTAATTTGTCATAAAATTAATGATTGATCTTATGCATGCAAACATTAAAACAAAATAAGGAAGAAACATTGTTCTTACATTGTGATTTTCGGTTTAATGGGCACAAGAGAGATCACCTTTCTCTCTTGTTCTTGAGCTTTCCCTTTTGGATGAACTAAGACCCAAGTGTAGGATCTCTCCCAAGGATTTATACCCAAAGCTTACTCTTAATTAAAATTAATATTATAGTTACTAGTACAATATTAATCTTGTATGAAATTGACCCAAAAATATTATAAGACACTTAATATTTTCGGTTTGGAGAGGAGGAAGAAGGAAGTTTTTATTTCTCTTTCTAAAACTCAAAGTTTAGATGAATAATGAATGAATGATAAAAACACAAAACATTTTGTGTATATTAGGTGAAGTAAGAGGAAAAACCAAGCTCACAAAACCGGGTGGAAGGGGGGCATGGGAGGGAGCCAATGCATGCAATTATTTGTCTTCACAATGCATAATAGGGTTGCATGGCTAGATTAGTAGGTAATCATCATGCCTTCCACTAATACAATCAACATAATATTAGCTTAATACTCCTCCAATTTTCGGCACATTGGATAATATGGATTCCATATTATTTTTGTCAATTTATCAATTTGTCACATGTCATATGTAACATAAATTTGTTATGTATTTTTTTTAACATATTAAAAATCAACGTATTAATAAAAATACGTCATATGCAAAAATCGACTTAGTAATTCATAATTACTTGTACCAAAATAATTTACCAATTTATAAATCGTATTTATAATAATTCATTCAAATTTAATTGTTTCCTTAAACAATAATTTCATCTGAGTAATGATACAATTCGATTACTCAGACCGTATCTCATTTTAATCAATTTCAATGTGATACGTAAATTTTAGTTCCAAAATCGTCCGTCAATTTTCAAGTAATTCAATTAACTCGTAACATTATACGATTAATTAAGTGATCAATTAAGAGTGTTGCCCTATAGGTATGACCTAGGGGATCAACTGATCACCACTGTCGCACGACAGTAACGTCAAACTCTAGTCAGCCAATCATTACCGATATATGTTGATCAGTTGACAGTAAAAATATTACTTCCCAATTGTATTCTTTATAATGAGATTTAAACATGTGATCATCATGATCAACAGTCGTGATCGCATTATTGTCGGAGGACACATATTCCAACAATCTCCCACTTGTCCTCGACAAGTGTGCGTCACCAATTCTCTTGTCCTATTACTATCTCCCACTCAATGCAAGGTATCTTTCAGGTCGTACTTGCAAGTGATCATATCGAGAGTGGTTTCCTCGATCTGGAGAATAACTGATTGACCAGATTTATCTATCATAGATACCTTCCGAGCGTGGCCACGCATTTCCAGTTCATTACTCCTCGAGTGGCCCTGAGATATTGTTATAATCCTGACTAGGGATGGACAATTCCTATCGCACTCATTCCCTTCGACTAGCCACAGCCATCATAACCCAAAATATGCCCATTTGACCCCATTTACGAAGGTCGTAGTAACATAAATCAAAGTTAATCAAATGTGCCATCTTAGGCGAATAGTCTTTAGTCAAAAGAATCGACTCATTTGAATACTATAGCAGCTCTCGCCACGACCAGGCTATATAAATTTGCCAGAACTCTATAAGCGGTCATTAGGCTCGACAAAAAGTTCCTAACAGTCTGCCTATGTGATCGACTAGTCATCTCACATGACTCTATGGCACTTGAACTTGCCATCAATCGCATCACACTCTAGTCACTTCGAGACGTCACCTCATGTAAGTAACTATGGGCAAATACAATGTTAATCCATGTTCACTTTAACGGGGTTCAATTGTCTCCACAACCCGTTTGGATGTAACAATGTACAAGGTGAGTTAATAATAACTCAAACGACAAATGTCGACATCACACTCGGGTAGTCAATATCATATTACAACCTTGTGATGTATATCGTAAGTGTAAACACTTATTGATTGCAATAGAAGTTTAACATGCCATGTGTCCATGTGTTCAAACTTCTTACACTTGAATTTTCCTTTACATTCATGTTCTCTCTCATAGCATGAATCTTACCAAGTACACATCAAGGTTCCCGACCTTGGTTTCGGTTCTTTAACTTGAAAGAACTTCCTTATCGATTATCACATGTAACGAATTTGTGGTGAATGATATAACTTGTATTGATCAAGTACTCCATCCACACACAATGCACTAGGTACATGTTTTGTAGAGTCTTGCAACAATTTGCCAAGACGATTGGCCTAGCACTTCTCATAAGTCCTAGCATAGTTAGGAAAGATTAGTTTTGAGTAACTTCTTATTCAACTAAGTATCTTTCCAAAACTTCTTATCTCTCCTTTTGATTTGAAAAGTTAGGATTTCCATAAATCTTTACGTGTGTTCGAACTTTCTATAATATGTGCAACCTCTTAAAACATAATAAAGTATTCCGTCAAACACCGAAATCGCTCATCGGATTCTACTTGAGAATTCATGATGTTTCTATTATGGCTTACCAATGAATCATCATGCTCTTATGCATATGATTCACTATTGGACATGTGCATGATTTTTCTAATGGCGGAAACATTAGTTACTAATAATCATGAGATCAACCATTCATAGGTTCAATGAACGACCATGACTGCTAATGACAATTCCATTTTCATCTATATGAATAACCTATGTGTATGTTGATATGATGTGTATTTCTTAATACTAATCCAATATTTCTTGTCGTAATTGGATTCATCATAGTCCAAATTCATCCAGAATTGAAAACTCAAAACTTCCTCTGTGAAGGAAGGTGTTAGCTCGTCATTCTTTAATGAGTGGTGAGTTGTAAACATTCAAAGGATGATAGCTCCCACTAAATTCCATATCTTTGATAATTTCCTAACTCCCACTCAATTCCACATATTTCGAAATTGACTTCCCAATCGAAACTTTTCAAGAATTGAAATATAAATTGCATTGCCAAGTTATTAAGATAAAACCATATATGTTCCCATCATATCCCTTCAAAATACCTATTTCGAAGAGGTCTCATTTTAACCTTACGTAAAGAGATTTTAAATCTCTAACACACTCATGTCATAATGATGTGTAGCAATGTCATTATTCAAATATAAATAATATCTAGAACACGTCCTTCGAAATACCCTTTCGGAAGGAGGTTTAACCATTTCATAATGAGGTTAAGCAATGACATTTGCGTGGTTAAAACTTGGCCATTGAAGATATCGGTATATCAATCTTTGCAACTCGATCATAACTAGTATGTTACTATGATTCATTTAGGCTCTTAAGTAAATCTCAAGGTTGAAACTATTGGTCAAAATTTATCATATAGAACTTAGTCAAAAACTTGTTAAGACTTTACATTAGTCATTTTTCTTCCAAAACTTTCTTTTGGTCTCCTCGTGTAGTTATCATAAGAATATGTTCTTTCGATTACTTCACTTGGACTCTTTTGTCATATAGAACTTACTTGAGACCATAGATCTCATCTATTTGGTATACTATGTAAATAGATATACCTTCATTCAAATCATTCTTTCTTACGTAGATCTTCATTTACACAAGTATACAATTTTTTATCTTGTCTCGTATGTTGTGTCCTTATTTTTCTCCCACTCTATCTTTAGAATAAATACACTATCGATTCAAAGATAGCATATGAGACACAAATAATGATTTGAAGTATAAGGAGAACTACCTCATAGGTTGACTAATAGTTTTAGATTTCATATGTGTACTTGGTGATTGACATACCTTTAAGAGAGTTCATAGACTCAAAATCGCTTTATAAATGATCATACACAAGCCTTAAGCATGTGGACATATAATGAAACCCGTCATTATATTTGTCTATTAGATCACTTTAAGTTATATGTTTATAAGAACAAGCATTTAAACATGAATTTTAGAACAAAAGGATAAAATGATAAAACGGGTGACTTGGGTTGCAAACCAAGTCACCATTATCCAAATACAACCCATTATCCAAAATACCTTTCCATGTTGAACACGGAAACTTAAGGTTCTAAAATCCAAAACATAATTTAAAGTAAGACAATGAAAAGCAAAGCTCCATGAAAGCTATCCCTAGCTTCTTGATGGTTTCTCATGCTTGCTTTTCCTTTCCCTTGTCTTTGCTTGGTGGAGGCCCTATTTACAAATAAAAAGGGAGATACATTATCACAACTTTGCATCATAATACCATAGTTGAATTAGAAACATAAAATAAGGATAGTCATTTACCTACTGGAGTAATCTTTCCAGCCTTAATATCACCAAGGTATTTGGAACAATTTCTTTTCCAATGTCCTATACCATTACAATAATGACATTTATCAAGAGGACCCTTCTTGATTTTTGAAGTGCTAGCTTCACAAGTCTTAGCTTTGGTGAATGTGGGAGTTTGCTTCTTACCCTTCCTCCCATTCTTCTTGAACTTCCCCTTACTCTTAGTGCTTATGTTAAGCACATCTTTTGGTGGGTTCACATTTAACCCCATGTCCCTCTCGGCTTGCACAAGTAACTTGTGCAATTCTTCAAGAGAAACATCCTTGTCTTGCATGTTAAAATTCACCCGGAATTGAACATATGCTTTGACTTTGGACAAGGAGTGTAGAATCCTATCTACAATGAGTTCTTTGGGGATTTCAACCTTTTGAATTTTCAAGGTCTCGACAAGCTCCATAAGTTTGAGCACATGAGGGCTAACCTTTTGGCCCTCTTTGAAGTCGAGATCAAAGAATGCCGCGCCGCCTCATATTGGACGATCCGCATGAGTTTGTGAAAACATTTTCACAAGCTTGGAGTAAATCTCATTAGCATTGCCCATTTTAAAGGCTCTCCTTTGGAGGTCCGCCTCCATCGCAAATATCAAGACATTTTTCATTGCGGCGGACTCCTTTTGGTAAGCCTCATATGCTTCCCTAGTGACGACGGTCGACCTAGTAGTAGGTTCGGATGGAGAGGCTTAGGTAAGGTAACGAAGCTTGTCGTCACCTTGGGCGGCCAATTTGAGTTGGGCATCCCAATCGGAGAAATTTGACCCATTCTTTTCAAGTTTACATCGATCCATGAAGGATCGGAGCCAAGAAGTATTAGCGAGAGGCGTGGCGTTTGGTGTTGGTGTTGCCATTTGTTATGAGAAAAAGAAGTGGTCTACAAAACAAAATAGAAGGAGTAAAACAAATGTCGTTTTAATAATAATACTCGTAAAAATGTATGATTTAAACAAGTTTTATGCATTTTTCTAGTGACCTCTACCCAACTAGATAAATGATTCCAAGACCCAAATTCATATCAACTTAGGCACGGGGTAGCCGATGAAACCTTTATCAATATAACTCGGTGGATTAACCTTTTAATCGATTCTACTTTTAGAACTCTTGGTCGATAAAATTACTCTAATGTTTATCTATAGCCCAAAACACATCAACAAGGGCACGGGGTAGCCGATGAATCCCTTATCAATAACTTTTGTTGAGTTCAATCCAAATTTCGAATAAATGTGTCCATTATCCAAACCCACATTAACTTAGGCACGGGGTAGCCGATGAAACCCTTATCAACATGAATTCGGTGGATAGACATTTATCACCCACTTCCCCTACGTAACAAGGTTTTTGTACCGGGGTAGCCGAGTGCACTCCCTCGCGAAATAGGTTTTCATGGTTTCTACTATTTGGTAAGGCTATGTCTCAATTGATTGTTTTAGCGAGAGGTCATGTCAATTCATTATCTATCACGTTTTAAGTGAACTAAAGCGGTGAACTACGATAATTCTAATTGACACGGTCGATAAACTCGATTAAAAGATGATGCATGTTTTAGTTATGGCGATTTAGCGATGCATGCGACATATAATTAAAATGCAAAGCATAAAAAAATTCTAGTATGGCCTTCCTAAAAATAGAAAATCTAGTTAACTATTACAAATTCGGAAACCAACTCCATTGGTCCCTTGAACTTTGGTTATGGCACGCATCTCGAGGGAACACCGTCTTTATGTATCGCCTTCTTGAATGACACCGTCTTGAAGAAAATCCGGAATAAATAAATTACATAATTTCCTATTATACATTTGTAATTAAAATAAAATAAATCTATTAAATTACAAAACGGTGATACGAGATCACAATAAATTACAACCGAATCGATATTCCCATACATTTCGTGTAATATCAATTAAAAAACTAAGGCCATACTAAGTAAAACTACATAATTCAAAAATTACATAAAATAAAATTATGACAATCATAAATAAAATGCAGCATTATAATATGTATGAACATGCCCAATTTTATGCTAAATCGCCTTTAAGTAGCCAATATCGTATATTTAACGGTTTTTACGGATTTGCGTGATTCAACCTTTTAAAATCACAATAAAATACATAAATTCATATTTATGCATAAGTTAATTACCCTAACCTCTTAGGACTCAAAATTAGTCTCCACTAACTATTTGACCATAATTAACTCATATTTCTAAAATTGTTCATTAATGGACCTAAAATTATAATAAAAATGCTATAAACTTCAAATAAATCACAAAAATCCAAATAAATTCAAAATTCAAAATTTAAACAAATGAACATTCTGGAAAAATACCATGACACTCATAATGTTCAAAAACTTAGGTTAAAATTTCGTAAAATTATCGGAAAAACTATGTTAGGGTTTATTGGATTTATCAATAAAAATCATAAAAACATGAGAAAAATTATATTCATCAAATTTTCAATTTTAGATCTGAAAAAGATAATAAAATGCAACATGTGACGTTTTTCTTTAGTCATAGAGTATGTTTTAGCAATTATTCACTAATTAAGTCACTATTTATGCTATTTTTCATCAAAAATTCATAAATCATGCATGAAGACTTCAATATAGCCTATTATTTTACACACATCTTGTAAAATTTCATGTGACAACATACTAAATTTCTATGACCATATTCGAAATTTATCTCATATTAACCTAGTTTTCTTCTAAATCCAATTTTAAACATGAAAAATCCATATTTCGAGCATAAGAACTCCAAAAATTATGAAAATTTACAGGTCATCTCAAAATAATATATGTGATAACATATCCAAAAATCACTGTACAATTCGAAGTTTAGATAATTTTAGTCCGAAAATGACATTTTAATCATAAAATCACATTTTTAATGCCATTATTTTATAAGATGAACAATAAAAATCCATAAATTAACCAAAATATCCTAAAAACATTTTAGGACCAGAAACTTTAATATGCATAATTTATTTCGTGATATATCATAATAACACAAATTTACAAGTTTTATATGTTAATCGTATAACTCGGAAAAACTATAACCGATTTGCATGCAAACAACCAAGTCTCTGATACCGCTTGTTAGAAATCTAGATCTCTATACTCAACATATTCATATATGTTATAATTTTAATTTAGTCATAAAACTAAAAGGTGATCTTATGCATGCAAACTACAAAATAAATAAAGAAGAAATCATCATCTCACATTGATATTTCGGTTTATATGGGCACAAGAGAGTTCTCCTACTCTCTTGTTCTTGAGCTTTCCTTAGTGGATGAATAAGAATTCAAGAAGAGAATCCCTCCCAAAAGTATTATACCCAAGATAACAACTTAATAAAATTAATATTATTATTACTAGAACAATACTAATTTTGTATTAAAATTGACGCAAAAATATTATTGGACTCTCTATTATTTCGGTTTAGAGAGAAGGAAGAGAAGGCAGAATTTTACCTTTCTAAAACTCTAATTTTAGATGAATAATGAATGAATAATCTAAAATGTTTTTGGTAGTGAATATTAAGTAAAATGAGGAGAAAAACCCATGGTTTTCTCCTCTCAAAAACCGGGTGGAATGGGGAAGGGAAGAGGGCCAATGCATGAACAAAGTGTTCTTCACAATGACCACTAGGCTTGCATCGCTAGTTTTTAGGTAAATCATTATGCTTACCACTAACATAATTAACCTAATATTTTCCTAATCCTCCCATTATTTCGGTTTACATGGATAAAATGGACTCCATTTTATCTTTGTCAAATTGTCAATTTGTCATATGTCACATGTCATATGTCACATAAAATTGTTATGTATTTTTAACATATTAAAAATCAACGCATTAATAAAAATACGTCATATACAAAAATCGACTTAGTAATTCATAATTACTTATACCAAAATATTTTACCAAATATAAATCACAACATCTTGTTCAATAATTATTCATTCAAATGCAATTGTTTCTTTAAACAATAATTTCATCCAAGTAATAAAACAATTCGATTACTTAGACCGTATCTTATTTAATCAAATTACAATGAGACACGTAAATATTACTTCCAAAATCGTCCGTCAATTTTTAGTAATTTAATTGACCCGTATCGTCATACGATCAATTAAATGATCAATTAAGAGTGTTACCCTTTAGGTATGACCTAAGGAGATCAACTGGTCACCACCGTCTCACGACAGTAATGTCAAACTCTAGTCAGCCAATCATTACCGATATGTGTGGACCAGTTGACAATAAAATATTACTTCCCAATTGTATTCTTTAAAATGAGACTTAAACATGTGATCATTATGATCAACAGTTGCGATCGCATTATTGTCGGAGGACACATATTCCAACAAAAATGTGTTGATCTTTGCGATGGAGGTGGATCTCCAAAGGAGAGCCTTTAAGATGGGCACCGCTAGTGAAATCTATTCCAAGCTTGTGACAATGTTTTCACAAACTCCGCGGATCGTCCAATATGAGGCGGCCGCGACATTCTTTGATCTCGACTTTAAAGAGGGCCAAAAGGTTAGCCCTCATGTGCTCAAATTAATGGAACTAGTCGAGACTTTGAAGATTCAAAAAGTTAAAATCCCCAAAGAACTCATTGTAGATAGGATTCTACACTCCTTATCCAAAGTCAAGGCATATGTTCAATTCCGGGTGAATTTTAACATGCAAGACAAGGACGTGTCTCTTGAAGAGTTGCACAAGTTACTTGTGCAAGCCGAAAGAGACATGGGGTTAAATGTTAACCCACCCAAGGATGTGCTTAACATAAGCACCAAGAGTAAGGGGAAGTTAAAAAAGAATGGGAAGAAGGGTAAGAAGCAAGCTCCCACTTTCACCAAAGCTAAGACTTATGAAGCTAGCACTTCCAAGATCAAGAAGGGTCCTCTTGATAAATGCCATTATTGTAATGGTGTTGGACATTGGAAAAGAAATTGTTCCAAATATCTTGGTGACATCAAAGCTGGAAAGATCACTCCAGTAGGTAAATGACTATCCTTTCTTTTATGTTTCTAATTCAACTATGGTATTGTGATACAAAGTTGTGATAATGTATCCCCTTTTTATTGTAAATAGGGCCTCCACCAAGCAAGGACAAGGGAAAAGCAAAGCAAGCTTGAGAAACCATCGAGAAGCTAGGAGTAGCTTCCATGAAGCTTGTCTTTTTATTGTCTTATTTTAATTTATGTTTCGGATTTTAGAACCTTTTGATTTCCGTGTTCGACATGGAGTTGTATTTTGGATATTGGTTGTATTTTGCATAATGGTGGCTTGGTTTGCAACCCAAGTCACCCGCTTTATCGTATTTTATCCTTGTTCTAAAATTCGTCTTTATCCGCTTGCTCATAGAAACATATGATCATTCACTTAAAGTGATCTAATAGACAACTACAATGATGTGATTCATTATATGCCCACAAGCTTAAGGCTTGTATATGATCAATTATAAAGTGATATTGAGTTGATGAACTCTCTTAAAGGAATGTCAATCACCAAGTACACTTATCAAATTTAAAACAATTAGTCAACCTATGAGATAGTCCTCCTTATACTTCAAAATCATTATTTGTGTCTCATAAGCTATCTTTGAATCTCTAGTGTATTCATTCAAAAGATAGAGTGGGAGAAAAATGAAGACATAAAGAACATCAAGAAAAATTTATGTAAATGAGATCTACGCAAGGAAGAATGATTTGAATAAAGGTATATCTATTTATATAGTATACACGAATAGATGAGATCTATGGTCTCGAATAGATCTACATGACAAAAGAGACCAAGTGAAGTAATCAAAAGAATATGTTCTCAAGATAACTACAAGAGGAGACCAAGAGAAAGTTTTGGAAGAAGAATGACTAATGTAAAGTCTTAATTGACTAGTTTATGATATTTTTGACTAATAGTTTAAATATTGATATTTACTTAAGAGCCTAAATGAATCAAATTTACATCCTAGAAAATAAATGAGATTTATGACTAGAAGTTGCAAGGATTGATATACCGATATCCACTATAGCTAAGTTAAGTATTAACCACGCTAATGTCATTACTTAACCTCATTATGAAAATGAATTGGTTAAACCTCCTTCTGAAAAGGGTATTTTGAAGGACGTGTATTAGATATTATTCATATTTAAATAATGACATTGCTGCGCATCATTATGATATGAATGAGTTAGAGATTAAAATCTCTTTCCATAAGGTTAAGATGAGACCTCTTCAAAATAGGTATTTTGAAAGGATATGATGGGAACATATATGGTTTTATCTTAATAACTTAGCAAAGCAATATATTTCAATTATTGAAATGTTTCAATTGAGTAGTCAATTACGAAACATGTGGAATTAAGTGGAAGTTGGAAATTATCATGTAAAGACATGGAATTTAGTGGGAGCAATCATCTTGTAAAAGTTTATAACTCATTACTCATTGGGAATGACGAGCTAATACTATTCTTTCACAAAGAAGTATTTGAGTTTTCAATTCTGGATGAAAAATGGACTATGATGAATCCAATCACATTATGAGATGTTGGATAAGTATTGAGATATACGCATCAAATCAACAAGAAATGTAGGTTATTCATATCGATGAAAATGGAATTACCATAAGCAGTCATGGTCATTCATTGAACCTAAGAATAGTTGATGACATGATTAAAAGTTACTAATGTTTCTGCCATTAGAGTAATCATGCACATGTCCAATAATGAATCATATGCATAAGAGCATGATGAATCATTGGCAAGCCATAGAAGAAACGTCATGAATTCTCGAGGAGAATCCGATGAGCGATTTCAGTGTTGGACAGAACACTCTGTTATGTGTCAAGAGGTTGCACATATTAAAATTCGAACAACACGTAAGGATTTATGAAAATCCTAAGCCTTTCAAGCTAAAAAGAGAAATAAAAGGTTTGGAAATGTACTTAGTTGAAGTAAGAAGTTACTCAAAACTAATATTTCCTAATATGCTAGGACTTGTGAGAAGTGCTAGGCTAATCATCTTGACAATTGTTGCAAGACTCTGCAAGACATTTACCTAGTGCATTATGAGTGGGTGGAGTACTTGATCAGTGCAAGTTATATCATTCACCGCAAATTCATTGGTTATGTGATAATCGACAGGGAAGTTCTTTCAAGATAAAGAACCCAAACCAAGGTTGGGAACCTATATGTGTACTTGGTAAGGTTCATACTATGAAAGATAACATGAACGTAAAGGAAAATGCGATTATAAGAAGTTTGAACACATGGACACATGGTATGTTAAACTTCTATTGCAATCAACAAGTGTTTACACACTTATGATATGCATCACAAGATGATAATATGGTATTGACTACCCGAATGTGATGTCGACATTTGTCGTTTGAGTTATTATTAACTCACCTTATACTTTGTTACATCCAAACGGGTTGTAGAGACAATTGAACCCCGTTAAAGTGAACACGGATTAGCATTGTATTTGCTCATAGTTACTTACATGAGGTGACGTCTCGAAGTAACTAGAGTGTGATGCGATTGATGGCAAGTTCAAGTGCCATGGAGTCATATGAGAATTACTAGCCGATCACATAGGCAGACTATTAGGAACACTTTGTCGGGCCTTATGACCGCTTATAGAGTTCTGGCAAATTTATATTGCCTGGTCGTGGCGAGAGCTACTATAGTATTCTAATGAGTCGATTCTTTTGACTAAAGACTGTTCACCTAAGAGGGCACAACTTCAGATTAACTTTGATTTGTGTTACTACGACCTTCGTAAATGGGGTCAAGTGGGCATATTTTGGGTTATGATGGTTGTGGCTAGTCAAAGGGAATGAGTGCGATAGGAATTGTCCACCCCTAGTCAGGGTTATACCAATATCTCAGGGCCACTCGAGGAGTAATGAACTGGAAATGCGTGGCCACGCTCGGAAGATATCTATGGTAGATAAATCCGGTCAATCAGTTATTCTCCAGATCGAGGAAACCACTCTCGATATGATCACTTGCAAGTACGACCTGAAAGACACCTTGCATTGAGTGGGAGATAGTAATAGGACAAGAGAATTGGTGACGCACACTTGTCGAGGACAAGTGGGTGATTGTTAGAATATGTGTCCTCCGACAATAATGCGATCACAACTGTTGATCATGATGATCACATGTTTAAGTCTCTTTTAAAGAATACAATTAGGAAGTAATATTTTACTGTCAACTGGTCCACACATATCGGTAATGATTGGCTGACTAGAGTTTGACATTACTGTCGTGCGACGGTGGTGATCAGTTGATCCCCTTTGGTCATACCTAAAGGGTAACACTCTTAATTGATCATTTAATTGATCGTATGATGATACGGGCTAATTAAATTGCTTAAAATTGACGGACGATTTTGGAAGTGATATTTACGTATCTCATTATAATCTGATTAAATAAGATACGGTCTAAGTGATCGAATTGTTTTAATTACTTAGATGAAATTATTGTTTAAGGAAACAATTGCATTTGAATGAATAAATTATTATAAATACAAGATGTTGTGATTTATAATTGGTAAAATATTTTGGTACAAGTAATTATGAATTACTAAGTCGTTTCTGTATATGACGTATTTTATTAATGCGTTGATTTTTAATATGTTAAAAATACATAACAATTTTATGTGACATGTGACATGTGACATATGACAAATTGACAAAAATAAAATGGAGTCCATTTTATCCATGAAAACCGAAATAATGGGGATGATTAGGAATATATTATGTTGATTATGTTAGTGGTAAACATAATCATTTCTTCTAAACCTAGCCATGCAACCCTACTTGATCTTGTGAAGACAACCTTGTGCATGCATTGGCCCCTTCCTTCCCCTTCTACCCGGTTTTTCAAGAGGAGAAAACCATGAGTTTTTCTCCTTATTTTACCATATACACTACCAATAGTTAGTGTATCATTTATTTCATTTTTCATCATCTAAAAATAAGAGTTTTAGTGAGATAAAATCTTCCTCCTCCTCCCTCTCTCTTAACCGAAATTATTGAGAGATCAAATAATATTTTGGGTCAATTTTTATACAAAATTAATATTGTTCTAGTAATAATAATATTAATTTTATTAAGTTGTGACTTTGGGTATAAAACCTTGGGTGGGATTCTCTACTTGAATCCTTGTTCATCCACTTAAGGAAGCTCAAGAACAAGTGAGTAGGAGAACTCACTTGTGCCCATATAAACCGAAATATTCAATGTGTGATGATGATTTCTTCTTTAATTATTTTATTGTTTGTATGCATAAGATCATCTTTTAATTTTATGACTAAATTAAAATCATCACATATATGAATATGTCAAGTAATGAGATATAGATTTCTAACAGGATGTGCACATTAATGAACAGGGTTATCGCTCGTTGATGAGCGGGGGCTTAGGTGGGTATGGCTACCGTCCCCCACTGGCAGGGCTACACACTTTAGTGTGTAGTCAGTTACTTGATGTGATTGGGAGTTGGAGGTGGATGATGATCAGCTGCTATCTTATCGTAGTTGTCTTGTTTTCGTTATGCAGTAAACTAACCCCGTTGTTGTTTTGTAAAATCTGTGGTGATCCATTCGGGGATGGTGAGCAGATTGGGACAGGTGATGATGAGGACTAGTGGTCGGACTCACTTGGAGCTTAGATTTCAGTTGCTTGTCGTTAGGAGCACCTAGACCAAAATAATATTTATATCTCCACAAACAACTCTACTATTAGTGAAGAGGTAAGTAAAGGTCGGATCCCAAGGGACGGGTATTGATGTAGGATTTTAGATTGCAAGTAGCGGTGTCTAGGGGTGTCACGATTTGGGTTGAGATAAGAAGATCACTAAACTAAATATCAAGAAAAGAAAACAAGTAAGATGATTAAATGAGATGTAAACAATTGATTAAAGGCACTAGGGTGTCATGGGGTCATAGGGGATTCATGGGAATTGATTCATACAAACATATTCTCAAATTATAAGCAAGCAATTATTATTGTGATAGGATCGAGTTGGTTTATATCTTACAATCTGATGCGTGTCCTAAATATGTTGTTTTACATCCTATTTTACACGCATTTCAGAGCTCAAATATATAGATTATGCTACTATTTTCCCATTTCCGTCTACTTTCCTGTTTTTGTACAATATTGCAGAAATGAGAAGAATTCAGCGGAAATCAAGCCGAATCCGTCTCCGAGTACGTGGCATTGCATTTGACATGGAGTAAAGACTCGGGAAGCAAACTTGGTGCGCGTATCGAGGCCTGAAAGACGAATTCACGAAACTTTTGGAGCCAAGTACCTGTTGAAGTAGTCGATAGACTGGTGCTTTCAGTCGATCGACCAGCGTGCGATTTACAGAAGCTACTGTTCAACACATCTCAGTCGATCGACCGGTCCCATTGGTCGATCGACCAAACCGCTAATCTGACGGGAATTAAAAGACGAGAAAGCCCAATGTAATTAGGTTTTAGGAAATAAGAATCACGTCATATTCCTATATAACGTAACCCTATTATGAAGTCATTATCATCGGATTTTAGGGAAAGATCTAGGGTTCAATATCAAGTTTAGTTTAGAATTCTTAATCATCGAATACAATTTATTTTCGTTCGTGCTTTGGATCCTTCTTCCTGCTTTCAACTGGTAATTTTAATTCCACAATTTCAGTTTACTCTTTATTTCGTTCATAGTTAGAATTGCTAGTTTAGAATTCCCAAAGCCGAGTTATCGTTTTATGTTAGTTAAATATCTAGTTATTTCCATCATGAATTCAGTAGCTTTGTTTGTTAACCTTATTGCCGTTTCTATTATAATCATGAGTAGCTAAATCATTCGTGCTAGGATGTAGGGAATCTGTAGTGTAGGCGGCTTAATCTTCATAGATCTGAATCGCGCCATGGTCGATCGACTGGCTTACCTGGTCGATCGACCGGCTCATGTGAGATTAACCTCATTTTAATTAATTTAATTGCTAAATTTGACGAATTGAGTGCACGCGACTAGTTGAATGCTTAGGAATTGACCGACCCGATAAGATCGAAAGATAAGGGAGGGAAATAGACTACCTAATTAAGACGACCAAATTAATAAGGTCGAGAGATAAGTTAATTTAGACCTTTAAATCACTTTTCAAGACGAGAGTCAGCACTAGTGATATTAGGGACCCGTAGCTAGATCAAAAGATGCTACCTGTTAAGGTTGGACCGAGAGGACCTTTTATTTTCCCGTCTTACGTGATTATTTCAGACTTACCTAGTATTCTGCCGCCGAAACTACAGTGAACCGACCATCTTAGCATCCCTTTAAATATTTGATTTCATCCAGTTTCTTTTATCACTCGTTTATTTACTTTAGTTATAGAACAATTCAAAACAAACCCCCACACATTTGTTACCTTAGACTAAAATCAGACAGTTATTAATTGCATCGCCTCTCTGTGGTTCGACCCTGACTGCCGCTATCTATAGTAGTAGTTTGGAATTATAAATCTATCTTTGGTACTCTACGACGGTATCAAATTTTGGCGCCGTTGCCGGGGAGGCAATTGTTTAATTTTTAGTAGTTTTTCTTTTAGTCTCTATCTTAGTTTAAGGGACATCTATTCCTTAAACTTTTCTCATATTCTACTTGTAGTTTTCTCTTATGCGCAAGTCACAGACTGGTAAATTGAGACCATTAGATCCTGAGATCGAAAGGACTTTGCGCGAGTTGAGACGATCATCTAGAGTATTGCCGACAGAGGAAGAGCTGAGTACTCTATCCAGTTACTACGAGAACGAGCTATTTGAGGAGGATCCACCTTCATCTCCTGTTTCTACTTCCTCAGCTGAGACCGTTACATCTCCAGATATGGCTGAAGAAGCAAGTATATCCAGTCACTTCGAGCCAAAAGCTGAGAATCTCTATAAGGGATTCGCGTTGCCAGCCGGGACGGAAAGGAAATTCGAGCCAAAACCGTCTTATATTAACTTGGTTGAGAGAAACCAATTTGGGGGAGCTGCAAATGAAGATGCAGCTAAACATATGGAGATATTCATTGACTACTGCTGTTCCATATCCCCACCAGCAGGTGTGAACCAGGACCAGGTGAAGGAGACGATGTTCATATTCACGCTTCGTGATGCTGCAAGGGAATGGTACCGAGATTTGGATCGAGCTGTTAACGGGATTACTGATTCGAATTCGCTGGCCCTAGCATTTTACAAGAAATATTTCTCTGCCTCGAAGACCAATGCGATTAGAGCTCAGATCACGAGCTTTAAACAGGGTCCTGATGAAGATTTTCATGAGGCATGGGTCCGTTTCAAGAGACTAGTGCGAACCATTCTGCACCATGGGTTTGAGAAATGGTTTTTGTGCAACCAATTCTACAATGGTCTTTATGACGATCAAAGAGCTATCCTAGATGCTGCAGCTAATGAGAGATTTCAAGAAAATAGCGGTGAGACAAAGGGGTGGAAAATCATTGATGACATTGCCATCCATAAAGCTGAGCATGGAAATTCTAGAGGAAATCAGAGAAGATCGGCCGAATCTCCTGCTTTAGCTGCAATAGAAGCCCTTACTGCGAGATTTGACAAGATATATTTTGGAGGATCTCAAAAGGGAGGTATATATAAAGTTAATGCAGTTTCAGACGGTCCCTTTACATGCAAAAGATATGGTGCAGAGGGACATGTTTCAGAATTTTGTACCAGCTCGAATGAAATATGTGCTGCCTTTCAACATTATAGGCAAACTGGCACTTATCCCGATCCCTCCAATGTCCACCCCAATTTGAGGTGGACTAACCAGAATGTCCTTCATCCCGGTCCACAGCAGCAGCAGCAGCAGAGTTATGTGCCCCCTCATAAACAGCAGCAATTTCAAAGGCCTCCCTATGTGCCGCAGCAGCAGCAATTTCAAAGTTCTAACATTTCTGAGTTGAAAAACATGGTTCAAAATCTGTCGGGTTTGCTGCAAAAGGAGTCTCAAGCTAGAGAGACTTCTACAAAAATGTTGGAGAGTCAAATTGCCAAACTGGCAAGCAAAAGTGCAACTCGAGTTCCGGGGCAATTACCGTCGCAGCCGGATTAAAAAGAGACCCTAAATTCTATCACTTTGAGGAGTGGGTCTACCCTTGATGGGCCCGCTATGGTCGAAGATGTCACTGAAAAAGATGAGGCGGAACCGAGCAAGAAAAAGGCCGTAGTGAACAAAAGCAAGAAAAAGACGATCAGCAGGTATATCAGTCGGTCGACTGCCATACCCGGTCGATTGAACAGTCCGCGAAACATTACAGCTTCTGGTTCTGAGGAAGTCAGTCGATCGACTGACCAACCTGGTCGATCGACTGAGGATGCTGCTGATCGTGAACCTTTTCGTCCTCCAATGCCAGATAACTTGAGGGACCAATTATTTCGGGGTACGACAACTCCGAAATTATTAAGGCAAGATCCAAATGCTGATGGGTCTGTTCCGGTTCCAAAGTATGACCCAATGACGATTAATGGTTCATTCTTGAGACGGTCTGAAGAAGGTTCGAGCTACAACAAGGACAAAGTAGTGGATTTTCAGCCTAAGTCCACTGATGCTGGTATGAGAGACCTAGAGGAGAGGGCTAAGTTGCTTCTTACAGCCCCTTATCCAGAGAGATTGGTGCCGACAAAGGAACATGTATCGTTTAACAAATTTAAAAATGTTATACGTAGTTTAAATGTGCAAGTTCCTTTCCTTGAATTAGTTAATCAAGTGCCTGCTTACACGAAATTTATGAAGCAGCTTTTGTCTAAAAAGAAGTCACTTGATACTGTGCAATCTGTCGCACTAACTGAGGAGTCATGTTCTTATTTGACTCATACTGCACCTGATAAGCTAGCAAACCCAGGTAGTTTTTCAGTCCCATGTAATATTGGCACCTTTTCTATTGAGAAGGCCTTGTGTGATCTAGGGGTCAGTATTAGTGTTATGCCTTTGAGTCTTGCTAAGAAATTGAAATTGACTAGGTTTGCAGTCACTAACATGACAGCACAGATGGCTGATCGTTCTGCGGTCTAGCCTATAGGAGTCTTAGAGGATATTCCTGTGCAAATAGGAAAGTTTTTTTTCCCAGTTGAATTCGTTGTACTAGATATACCCTAGGATGCTCACATTCCTATCATTTTGGGTAGACCATTTCTGCACACTGCTGGTGCAGTTATAGATGTTGGCTCAGGAACATTGACCTTTAAAGTAGGGAAACAGTCCATTGTTTTTGCCAGGCATAGACTAAGAAGAAAGATCCTATGTGGCGATTACTTGTAATACGATTTCGAGAAGAAATCTTATTTTGTGCTTTTCGATATGCCTGCCCCTATGCCTACTCCTGTTATAACACCTCCGCCCCTGATTGGGAGCAAATTAGAGGAAGATTCTTCTGTTTTAGATATTGCAGGAAATGGTTTGGGGAAGTTAGAGCCGTTTATTGCTCCAGCTGTGAAGGAGCCAATCGTTCAAAGAGGCCGCCTAGGATGTCTTAGCTATAGTACAGATGAGGAGCCTGATGAGGAACCAGTCAAGGTGACGGAGTCCGATTTGGATGTCGATGAGCCAGACGAGGTCATTGATTGGGAAGATGTTAGAGACGTTGATCCGTTGAGTTCTGCGGATATTGGGATTGATAGGAGTGCAGCTGAGAAGATGAGCACTGTAGAGGCTACTTCTTGTAGTCAGAAGCCGAGCAAGTGGGCCATTCCGTGGCCATTCTTGATCAACTATTAGTTGATTAAGGCTTTTCTAAAAAGACATTTTATTGCTTTTGTTAGACTTTTTATTGTTTTGGTTTGCGCGAGACTTTGCTTTAATAAGTTTGCTTAGGATTTTAAAGACTTTAGACTTTTACTTTGGGCTTTGCGCAATTTTAGGCGCGTTATTATGTGCATTTGCAGGTTCATAGATCACATTAGCTCAATTTATTGAGCTAATTAGACGAAATCAGAAACTTACAAAGAGAGTTTCTCGATCGATCCGGCTCGAGTGGTCGATCGATTCGATCGCTACTGCTACAAGAGCTTGTTCATGTCATCGATCGATCGATCGATGGATGCTATGGTCGATCGACCATGTTATGTAGATACTGTTATCGATCATTCCCCTGCTGTGTTTGGTCGATTTGCGGAGTTGAGGGAGTCTTTTCTCCACTTTATTCTCCGATTTATTTCTGTTTTCTTCCGTTTTCTTATTTTGCACATAATTTTGCGTTTCGTAAATTGCTTTCTCGGAATTACGCGCGGTACTTTTGTCTCTTTTAAGGTACCTATGGTAGCACTGCTGGCTACTGAAACCTCCTAGCTCACGCTGTTTTGGGGAGGTTTTCTTTTGCTGCGCTTAAAGTCTTGTGAGTTTCCGAGTTCCTCTTCATGTCTTATTTAGTTAATTTATCGCAAATTCCCGTTTCCCTTTTATGTCATTACATGATTTTGCACAATGGGGACATTGTGTGATTTGGTTTGGGGAAGGGTTTTGTGTTGCATTCACATGTTTTATTGCATTTCTGTTTCACGTTTATTGCACTTCAGTTTGCATTTGTTATTTATTTCCTATATATTTATTTCCTATATAAATACAAAATTCAAAAAAAAAAAATTGAAAATATTTCAAAAAATTTAAAAATTGCACGTTTATTTTAGCATGTAGGTCGAGTCGGAACGGTAGTATTTCAATGATGACATTGCATTTTCATCTGTTTATGCCTAAGCCATGCTTAATTGACATGTTATTAGTAGAATCATTTGCATAGTCTACGAGTTTTCGTTAAATTTCTTGCTGAACTTTAGACTTGACTTGGATTTATGGCAAACTACATCATTTTCTGAGGTTTAGAGCCGTATAACTGGTGTCATTCATGACCGGTTTATCTAGGAATGTGAGTAGTTACTCCTTGTGAGACATGTTATATCAATTTGAATAAATATGAACTTAATCTACTTAATACCTGTATGCATTCGGGTTCGTGGTTAGTTGACACATGTGGAAGAGGTTGCCCCCTTATTCATTTTGCCCATAAGTTCCACACTGCCAAAAATAGCCTTTTTGTCCCGTTACTACATCCTACATTTAGCCTGCCCTTGTCAAGCTAGTAGTTTATGTCTCGGGATTGTTATTTCGTTTTTGGTAGCTAATGCTCTTTATGAGAATGATGCTGGGAAGATGAAAAGGACAAGAAAAGGTCAAGAAAAGAAAAAAGAAAAAAAAAAGAAAGAAAAAAAATGATTCGAAAAAAAAGGAGAATTAGTCGGTCGACCGTCCCACTTGGTCGATCGACTGCTTGCTGCAGTAGCGGAAAAAAAATAAAAATTGCATAATTCAAGGTCTTGTTAAATGGCGATTTTTGCTCCCATGTTATATTTGTATCTTATGGGGAGTTGACTATTTATGGAAATTGTGAGATTCGTGCTTACTGTTAGCACCGTTTCATCGATTTAATCTTGAGCAAGAAGTTGGATGTTGTTATTAATTTGGTTCCCTTAGTTACTAGCTTGGCTTTTAACTCTGTTTTTATCCAAATTTATCTTAGCCCTTCCTGCCCATAGCCTCACATATCCATATTTACCTCGGCATGTGTCATGGTCATTTGTTTGGTTGGAATGCATATATACGGTTGTAGAGATTATTTTCATATTAGATTGCAGGCATGTTCTTATAGGTCGTAGTTAGGTGAGTGTCACTACAAAATGATTTCTTTCTATCTTTTATATATATTCACCTGTGCTTATGTGTGATATGAGCGACCCGTAAGAGTCCGTAATGATGAGTCTCTAAAGTTGATGGTTCAGCAGTTTTTAACGACTACATAACTCGTTTGCATGATTCACATCGCTAATTGATTGTTGATTTCTAGCATTAAACTGGTTTAGGCTTTACAGTTTGCATTTCGCTCTGAGATTGAAATCGTTCCATTAGGTTTTAGGATCGAGTCTAGTTCTTGCTTGGGGACAAGCAAGGGTTTGGTTTGGGGAAGTTTGATGCGTGTCCTAAATATGTTGTTTTACACCCTATTTTACACGGATTTCAGAGCTCAAATATGTAGTTTATGCTACTATTTTCCCATTTCCGTCTACTTTCGTGTTTTTGTACAATATTGCAGAAATGAGAAGAATTCAGTGGAAATCAAGCCGAATCCGTCCCCGAGTACTTGGCATTGCATTTGACATGGAGTAAAGACTCGGGAAGCAAACTTGGTGCGCATATCGAGGCCTGAAAGACGAATTCACGAAGCTTTTGGAGCCAAGTACCTGTTGAAGTGGTCGATAGACTGGTGCTTTCAGTCGATCGACCAGCGTGCGATTTACAGAAGCTACTGTTCAGCACATCTTAGTCGATCGACCGGTCCCATTGGTCGATCGACCAAACCGCTAATCTGACGGGAATTAAAAGACGAGAATGCCCAATGTAATTAGGTTTTAGGAAATAAGAATCACGTTATATTCCTATATAACGTAACCCTATTATGAAGTCATTATCATCGAATTTTAGGGAAAGATCTAGGGTTCAATATCACGTTTAGTTTAGAATTCTTAATCATCGAATACAATTTATTTTCGTTCGTGCTTTGGATCCTTCTTCCTGCTTTCAACTGGTAATTTTAATTCCATAATTTCAGTTTACTCTTTATTTCGTTCATAGTTAGAATTGCTAGTTTAGAATTCCCAAAGCCGAGTTATTGTTTTATGTTAGTTAAATATTTAGTTATTTCTATCATGAATTCAGTAGCTTTGTTTGTTAACCTTATTGTTGTTTCTATTATAATCATGAGTAGCTAAATCATTCGTGCTAGGATGTAGGGAATCTGTAGTGCAGGCGGCATAATCTTCATTGACCTGAATCGCGCCATGGTCGATCGACTAGCTTACCTGGTCGATCGACCGGCTCATGTGAGATTAACCTCGTTTTAATTAATTTAATTGCTAAATTTGACGAATCGAGTGCACGCGACTAGTTGAATGCTTAGGAATTGACCGACCCGATAAGATCGAAAGATAGTGGAGGGAAATAGACTACCTAATTAAGACGACTAAATTAATAAGGTCGAGAGATAAGTTAATTTAGACTTTTAAATCACTTTTCAGGACGAGAGTCAGCACTAGTGATATTAAGGTCCCGTAGCTAGATCGTAAGATGCTACCTGTTAAGGGTGGATCGAGAGGACCTTTTATTTTCCCGTCTCACGTGATTATTTCAGACTTACCTAGTATTCTGCCGCCGAAACTACAGTGAACCAACCATCTTAGCATCCCTTTAAATATTTGATTTCATCCAGTTTCTTTTATCACTCGTTTATTTACTTTAGTTATAGAACAATTCAAAACAAACCCCCACACATTTCTTACCTTAGATTAAAATCAGACAGCTATTAATTGCATCGCCTCTCTGTGGTTCGACCCTGACTGCCGCTATCTATAGTAGTAGTTTGGAAATTATAAATCTATCTTTGGTACTCTACGACGGTATCACAATCCTAGGAAGGTTTGGGTCCCGGGGCCGAATCGATTAAATTGTAAAACACCTACAAGTTGACTTAATCCTCCCTACTCAACTATATGCATGGTCTAATGAGACTCGAGTTGGTTTATGTCTTACAAGTCTCATTGAAAAGGTAAGTGACGGGTAAAAAAGGCAAGGATTCATAGGCTCGCATTTCATCAAACATAACATGTGCATAAGTTGAGATCACAACAAGCAAGCAAATAAATTATGAAAACATATTAAATTGAGCATGAATCATCCCCCATGTTGGTTTCCCCTAATTACCCATTAACCCTAGTTAAGGAAACTACTCACTCATTATCAAGTTTAACATGTTAACAAGGTTGTCAATCATATTAACAAAGCAAAACATGATGAATAAATGAAGATGATTAACAATAATTAAAAAGGGATTAAGATAATTATACCTAATGATGATTCCAAAATAATAATGCAAAGAATAAAAGAAGTACTTGATGATTGATGGAAGGTTGTCAAACTCCCAATAAACCCAAATAATCTTCAATTAACCAAAATAAAGGATGAACAAAAGAGAAATTAAGGAAATGAGATTTGTATTAATATTTGATTAGAAGTTGATTACAAGATTAAGAAAAGAATAGAATAATATAAACTACACTAAAGATTGATAAGAAGAGCATGATAATCTAATTAGACTAATAGGGTATTTATAGTGGGGATTAGGTGCACAAATTAGGGTTACTAAGGGCTTAAATGACGATTAAGTCCTTGAGGAATCGCTCCTCTCAAGAAAAGATGCGGGTCTCCTTTTAGCTAGTCTTCCAAAAATATGCGCATCTTCAAAGAGGCAAGAAGAGGACGTGTTGTCCTGTAACACAATCCGAGCGTCCAAGGGTCGGGACGAGCGGATTCTCAGGTGGCTCGACGAGCGGCCTTCAAGCTTGGACGCTCGGATTCTGGCAGTTTTGGACGGGCGTCCCGATGGTTAAGACGCTCGGATCTTTTCCCAGCCTTCCTTTTTCTTCTTTTCTTCTTTCTTCTTCCAACAATCCTCCGGGATTTTGTCGGGGATGCAAGGATCTTCTTCATCATTGCCCATCTACTACATTATGTACAAAGGCCTTCTAGTCTTGTCTTCTCTTTGATGCTTGGTCATTAGATTCGATCAATTTAGCTCTATTTTGCCATGAAAATGCAAGGTTTGCACTCCTCTCCTACCAAGGAAACAAAACCTCAAATAATATGCAAAACAAAGGATTAGAGATAGTAAATGACCCAAATATGCATTAAAAAGCATAGGAACGAGGCTAATTCGTGGACTAAATATGCTCAAATATTGGTCACATCAAATATCCCCAAACCGAACCTTTGCTCGTCCCGAGTAAAGAGGTGACAAAAACTAGGACCCTTATTTAAACTATCCTACTAATATAGCCGACATGAGACAATTAGCGGGTCTCACTCCGCCCCTTCAACTCACAACAAGACAACCATGAGGTAGGATACCTTCTTGCAAGGCAAGGTGGGTCTTGCCAAAATGGCGACACATCCAAGTATTAAAGCACACAAAATCAAGTAATGGATGCATCTACAAAAGAATAGCCACTTTCCTCATCTAAGTGGCGAAAATTATCTAAAGGGGAAGCAATTCAAGGGTACACACTCCTTCATAGATATGGTTTCTTCAAACTACTAGGCCTAAAAGGATACCAATAAATCACCTCCAAGTTGTGTCAAGCTAGGGTACCTTTGTCCTCAATCGTTAAATGCTTTTGTCAAGAGTAGACTCCTTATGGTGTTAGAAACACTGGAGGATCGCGGAATTCCCCTTCTTGCCTAGACAAGAAGAAGGGTCGTCCCCTCTCTACCATGCACAAAAATGGATATGATGGATAAAGGGATCAGTAGTATTTGAGTTTCATTTGGGAGTTTGATTTTGTTGTTGTTTTTCCCCCCAATTTCTTGTGGCATTTGACATTTGAGAATACTTTCTTTTTGCCATTTCTTTTTGATGTTTGGCATTTCAATACTTGACAACTTTTCAACTTTTTCCATTTTCTTTTGAACATTTTCAAAGTCACCCCATATGTAGTGAGGGTGCTTATATTTGAAACTTTAGGAGACTATTTTTGCTCCTGTTTTCTTTTGATGCAATTTGCAAACTTTTTCAACTTTCATTTCATTTCTTGAACTCAAATTTGAATAATTTTTGTTTTGTGCCCATTCCCTTTGATGACAAAATGTATGGTAGAATATGGTTGCATGGTTTTAAGGGTCACCTTGGAATAAACGGTAGCCAAGGAGTTATCACACCACAAGGTACTCTTGACTAGGCCTTAATCCATGGGTCAAAGGATACTAATATGACACATCCTAGGGTGTTTTACAAGTATTCTAACAAGCAAATTCTTAAGAAGAAAAAACATCTACTAGGGCCTATATACACTTGTCAAGCTTCCCAAATAGACGGTTTCACAAAATTTTTCCTAAATGCAACTATATTCATGATGCAACTAACATTTATAAATCCTAATGCATATGCTTCTACCAACTAATATGCCAAATAACCTAAATACAAGTCCTAAATTCACATTGGTTTTACCGCATCAATCAAAATAAAGCCACATAGTCATTAACATAAAGAGGAAAAAGGAGATTGGAAAGATCATACCATGCGGTCTTCAATATCCTCATGTCTCGGATGTGGCGTAGTCAATCAATATGAACAAGGATGAACAAACACAATGTATACAAAATAATATATACAAGTCTACACTAAAAAGGAATGAACATGTTTTTGATTTTTCAATTTTTTTTTTGGATTTTTCGAAATTTTTGATTTTTTTTGGATTTTGAATAAAAGTCAAGTTAGAATTTCTCATCCCCACACTAGTATGGGCATTGTCCTCAATGGCCAATACGATAGGAAATTATGCAATGAATATGCATGATTTCTAAACTAAATGCAAATTATACTAAGCTACACTACATGATGCATGTGTTTTTGTTATGGCGGAGACCATAATTTAAATTAGCTCTTATTGCATATGCATGGAATTCCCGAAACCAAAATAGACATTATTTCTAACGTCTTGAATTTCGAGGGAGTTTATTCACATGGAATGCAATGCATGAAACTAAAGATTGTCATTTTGGATTTTACAAGTTGGGAACAAAGATAAAGAACACCTTAATGAAGCCAAGGTGTTAGTCCTCCAATGTTGCTAGGACTCCACAAAATAAATGATAAAGATAAAATAAAAATAAGGGAAGTAGACAAACCATACTGGAGGTGTAAGAATGTAGGAGCCTCTAAAGTTTGCTAATCTTCACCCATCATATTATCATCATCAACATCCTCCTCTCTTGAGGTATCATCAACTTCCATAGATGTGGAATCGTGTCCACTCTCACTTTCACTTGCTTGTTCTTCCTTAGTTTCCTCTTCCTCTTCTTGAGCTTCTTCTTCTTGAACCTCTTCTTCTTGAACACCATCCTCTTCAACAACCATCTCCTCTCCACCCGGTCTTCCACCACTAGAGGTGCTAGGAAAGAAAACTTCCCTATCCGCCCAACTAGGCAAAGGACATGATAGATCAAGAAGTCCTTGCCTAGCTAGATGTAGGAGGGGCGGATATTGGGCCTTGTAAGCATCCACTCTATCATTATAGGCTTGTTTGTGCATTTCCCTCATGAGTAGAGTCATGTAATCATTTCCCACTTTGACATTCTTGGGTTTGAACTCGTGATACTCAAATGGGTAGGGTGGTGTGATAATGGAGGAGGAGGGCTTGTTAATTTCGCCTCTTTGTTGTTGAATGATATACTCGGTCTCTTTGGAGAGTGGGAGAAGGTAGTTTGGTCGGTGAACATTCAATCGGCAAATTTTGGAAGGCAAGGTGAAAGATCTAGCTTCATTTTTTAACCACCCATATTTGTCGTCAAGAGTGTCATGCTTGACTCACTTGAACTTGTGAATCATGGTGTCCATATCAACAAGATGGCCTCCTTTAACCGATACATAGGTGTTGTTTTTGTTGAAATCCCAATTAAAATGCTTAGCCAAATGGGTAACTAGTCCTCCATTTACAATAAAGGCGGTGCCTTCTTTGCCACAATCGACATTAAGCCATCGTTCAACCAAAAGTCTTAGAGCATTGTATGGCTTTGTAAATTCCCTTCCTATGTTCAAGGCCGACTCAAGAAGAACACAATCGAGCTTGGTAAGATGATTAGTGCCATTTATTGCTATCAAAGTATTCCCAATGACCTTATGCCATACCCTAATGCCCGGATGGTGGACTAAGAGAGCACGACAATCATGAAAACGCACGAATTTCTTCCCGGAAATTGCCATCCAAAGAGGAGCGGGGTCATACTTTATAGGAGTCTTTGTATATTTTGGGTTATCACTAAGGCCTAATATCTTACCCAATTCGCCATAAGTTATGCGTCTGTCAACATTTTCAAGACGAAACTCGATGTTGGTTCGAGTCTCCACCCTTGTGACTTTCAAAGAACTTAAAGATGAACTGTCGACCTTGCAAGACCTTTGATAATGGACTCCCACGGGTCACTCTTCTCTCATGAAGAAAAGGGTAAGCAGATGAATGTAAGAGAGTAAGAAATATAGCCGCTCACCTAAACTATGACCGATATAAACATGCATGCAACTAATATGATAGGCAATTCTAACTATCGTACATACATTCCAACCAAACAAGTTCCCATCACAGCCGAGGGCTTACAAAAGTATGGGAAAGTGAGGTAATGGGTAAGAAGGGCAAAACATTTTTGGTTCTGTGAGGTAATAAGCCAAGCTAGCTCCCTAAACAGAACCAAATGAACCTTATCCGATTCTTAATCCATCAAAAATTAAGCATAATGCCTTCAGTTGGCATACAAACTAACTAACCAAATAAATACTGCTCATAAGATAAAGATAAAACATAGGAGCAAAACCGAAATTAATCAACTCTTTTTTCAATTTTTCTCTTTCTTTTTTCTTTTTTCTTTCTCGGTATTTTTTTTTTCAATTTTCAACTTTTTTTTCATTCCATCATCCTCCTTTCTTTTCTACCAACTCCATCTTTACAAAACAAATCAAATTGGCACAATAAACAATATACCCGCAAAAAGCATCTAAACTAGCTTGACAAGACAAGCTATGTTTGGGATGTAGTTAAGGGGTCAAAAGGCAAATTTGGCTAATAGTGGAGTTAAATCGGTAAAAATAGAAGAAAGGGGATGTAAGCACCTCCCTGCATGTGACACCAACCACTAACCCGAATGTATGCAGGCAATAAGCAATTGAATTTCATACTTATACAAATTAATGATACATGTTATGCAAGGAGTAACTACTCACAATCCTACATAACTGGTCATGAACGACACCAGTTTTAAGGCTCTAATTCCTTTGAAATTATAAGTAGCTTGCCAAAATTTCAGGTCAAGTCTATTCGTTCAGCTAAATTTTAACATTAACTCGTAGATATGCAGAAAGACAAAGCTAAAAGGATATCAGTGTTTTACAAGGCTTAAGTAAAAAGGACCAAAAATAGTGCAATTTCATCATTGAAATCTACCGTTGCGACTCAACCTACATGCCAAATAAACGTGAATATTTTTTGAATTTTTTGAATTTTTGTAGTTTATTTTTTGGATTTTTCATTCATTTTGTTGAAAATAAAAGGCAATACAAACAGAAAATGCAATTCGTGAATGCAAAACAAATGCAAATGCAGACTCAAAGGATGCATTACCCTCCCCAAACTAAAACGGACAATGCCCTCATTGTCCTCCAGCATACACCAGCAGAACAAAGGGGACGGGAAAAATACAACCAAATGCAAACAAAATAAATAAAAATGAAAGGAGATGAAAAGAAATAAAAAACAGAAATACATACAAGACGAACCTCCCCAAACCAGTCAGCAAACTGGGGAGGTGAGTAGCCAGCACACTACTCGTCACCACCCTCCTCGTCAACCACTGCGTCAGTGGGGTCCTCCTCCTCCTCTCCTCCCCTCTAACGACCTCCAGCAGCAAGCTTAGCTCTAAACCTCTCCTGCCTCTCAGCAGTGTCCTCCTCGCTCGCAGGCTGTGGGTACCCCTCCGTCGGGTACCGGTAGAAGGAAGGGTGCGGCCAGCCAGCTGGAACAGGACGACCTCTCATCATGTGGTACTCGTAAAAAGGGAATAAGGCAAGTGCCTGATGCCGCTCCATAAGAGCCACCCTCCTGCACATATCTAACAAAAAACCATTACGACGCCCTTGGTCCATGACCTCGAGTGCCTCAAAAGTAGGAGGTGCAACAAAATTAGCCGGTAAAATCGGCTGAGGGACGGAGGGTGTAGGTGTAGGCGTGGTCGTGGGCATGGGCGTGGGCGTGTGCCCAGCCTGTGTCTGTCTAGACCCCTTTCCGACTTCCCTAATAGTAGGGGAAGTCCTCTTCCGCTTCCTAGAAGGGGTAAGGTCAAGGAGGTAAGAAGGTGGAGGCGGTGGAAGTCTACCTATCACAGTAGTCAACGGTAAAAGACGGGGTAGAGAGGGTGAAGGTAAAGTCACGGATGTGGAAGTGCCTATCTTCCACGTCCTCTGGTCAGCTGCTAGCCAGTGCATAGAAAGCATGATGGGAATATTGATGACATAATCCTTATCTAAAAAATGAAGACCACGGGGAAAGTCGGGGAAAAGGCCGCGGGCAATGCGGGTCACAAGTCCACCACAAGCTATCGTGCCCGTCACTTTCTGCCCGACAGTATGAAAATATCGAGCAGTCAAGTAGGAAATGTTAAAAACAAAGAAGTTACCGCTGTCAATGTTTAGGTAACCCGCTAAAATAGACAGCTCGACATTGTTAACATTGTTGTGCTTGTGACGACCAAAAATGGTCTCTCCTAGCAGACGGAAAAAGTAACGGGCTGGGGGTAAGTGGACGTTAGAAACATGTCGCTGACTGATAGGAGTGTGTGTAAGTGTAGGCTAAAGCAGACCCAGGAGCTTCCTAGGAGGCTCCAGAAGACTGTCACTAACTAAACCCAACCGCCCCCAAACATAGCTAAAGTCCAGGTAAAGGTAGTGTTAAACAGACGGAAGGTAATGCACTTGCTCCCATGGTCAGTCACATAGGCCGCAGGGCAAAAAGGAAAAGAGCTGAAGAATTCAAAGGTCGATTGTCGATAGGTAAGCTCTTTCAAGTTGGCCAAACCCGACATTCCCGTCCCGTTGAGCAGCTCAACAACGGGTTCTCTAAAATCCCCAATTTCTCTAAGGAAGGTCAACACAAGAAACGGGTCGACGTCATGTCGCATTCCATTAAATTTTAAAATCGAGTGCGATGGGACGGGGATATAAAATATATCTGCGAAAAATCGGGTAAAGTCTCCGTGGAAGTGTCAGCATCGCGTCGGGCAGCGACCCGTAAAGCGACAGCGCGAAACCCCGTATCCTTCCCCGCACGTGGACCAGAAGCAGCTGCAAGAACAGTAACAACGGCAGTAAGGACCAGGGCAGTAGTGACAGGGGCAGCAGGTGCGGGTGTTGACACAACAGGGGTCGACACCATGGGACCCGTGGTAGCAGTAACCGCCGCAGTAGTGGTGGTGACAGTGGCGGTGGTAACAGTAGGGACCACCGCCTAAGAAACGGACGGAGTAGTAGCAGAAGTAGAGGCGGAAGCCAACATACTACTATCCATCCTACAATCAAAAGCAAGTTCTAAATCAACATACAATCAACACAATCGGATTTTTCCCCAAATTGATTTTTCACAACCCTAATTTATACAAAATTAAGGAAAAATCTCAATTAATCAATAAGGATAAGGGGAAGGAACTTACTTTGAATTGATTACCCAACAATAAATAGCAATTAAAACCGAAGAAAAACTACAAAAACCGAAATATGTCAATTTGTCGGAAACCCTAGCTTGTAAATCCCCAAATTAATCGAAAATGGGTGATGCAATGAAGGGGGAAACGGTTTAATTGATACTGGGAAAGTATTTGGGTAATTACTTTGGTAAATGTGGGGAATAAAATTGGAAATTAGGTCGAAGATTAAGGGGATGCCGAAAGGAATTGGGGAAGACAAGGTAGAAATTGAAATTAGAATGAAATTAGAATGACGAAGAAGAAATACTCCCTCGTGTATATGCGTCCAATTTGCTCGATCGAGTAGTTTTAAACTGCTCGATCGAGAGCTTTTCCTCCAGTTGCTCGATCGAGGACTTTTGTTACTCGATCGAGAGCCCCCAAAACTTGCCTGCTCGATCGAGAACTTTACATTACTCGATCGAGGCCTTTCTCTTGAATAGTTGCTCGAACGAACACAAAAAGTGTTTGATCGAGTGCTTTCCTCTTGGCACGCTTCCCAATGATCATCATATTCCCATAAACTGTAATTTACGCAAAAATACTTCCCGCAAAAATACCAAATCCACAGTACGCAGTCTATATTCTGTTTTAAGCTAAGCTAAAACTAACTAAGCCATTTCTGTTATCTAAACGCAACAAAGAAGTCTAACAAAGCCAAAATACAAATTGTTTTTACAAGCCGAATAACACTACGACTCATCTTCCAAAACACTTGAACAACCCGAAAGAGGGCTTCTGACTGGCGGAGGTCCCTTCAGCATCGCGGACCGTCCTTTTAGGCCTCCATTTACTTGAATTGATCGAAGGAGAGTAGTTCGCATCTACATATGCCTTTATTCTTCTTTACTTTGTCGGACCTGTCCTTTTCTTCTTCTTTCGCGCCTTTCGCGCCTTTGATACCGTCCTTAGCAATGAGCTCAAATTCCAATGTACTTTTATCACCGGGGTCTCCAATGTCCAATCCGCCTAGACCTGTAACAGCAGAAATGACATAATGGTCCTCCATATTGCTTCCAATCTCGGGCGGAGGTGTTAATACGACAGCACATGATTCAACATTAGGAGTTGGAGATTCCGTATCATGGTTTGTAGAGGGAATAGCATTGCAGGACTTGTATAGGGGCCCTGCGAACACTAGACTTATTGAAGGTCAACTCCTCATCACCTACCTGAAAAGTCAAAGTCTGCCACCCGACATCTATTACTGCACGAGCGGTATATAGAAATGGTCGTCCTAAAATAATAGGAGTATACGAGTCTTCGGGGATGTATAAGACTACAAAGTCAATGGGAATAAAGAACTTCCCTATCTTGATAGGTATGTCCTCTAAGACACCTAAAGGCCGTGATACAATACGATCGGCCATCTGTACGGTCATATTGGTGCAATGAAATTTGGTCAAACCAAGTCTCTTAGCAAGAGACAATGGTAGAACACTCACGCTATCTCCCAAATCGAACAAAGCATTATCAATTAAATGGGTCCCAATGTGACATGGTATAGAGAAACTACCCGGGTCAGACAACTTAGGTCGGGTCTTATTTTGAATAAGGGCAGTGCCCGCTTCAGTTAAAGCCACCGTCTCATGGTCATTTATAAGCCTCCTACGCGCTAAAATGTCTTTCATAAATTTCATATATGAGGGTACCTGGGTTAGTAACTCAGAAAATGGTACAGAAACATGAAGACTTTTCAAAACTTCGACAAACTTACCGGATTGTTGCTCAATCTTCTTGCTATGCAATCTTCTCGGAAATGGGACCATAATTAGAATAGCTAGGCCTTCATTTTTCTTCTTGTTGTTGTTCAAAGTGGACTTTAGCAACGAAATATCAACTTCAGCATCCAGGTTTCTCGATCGAGGAACAGTACCTCTCGATCGAGAACTTTTCTCAGCATTAGTGCTCGATCGAGCACTTTGATCCACTCGATCGAGAATAGTGTTTTCCTCATTGCTCGATCGAGCACTTTCATTCCCTTGATCGACCACCTTTTCATCATATTTACTCGACCGAACACCAGTATTCCCTCGATCAAGTACTTCACGTGATAAATTAGCATTCTTGTCAAAAGACGACTGTTCGTGCACAGTAACTTCAACTTCCGGGTCTGTAAATCCAGCATTTCATGTCGGCATTTTGGGTCCCTCATAAGAAAGTGCACTCCTCAGATTGATCAAATTTACCATCTCATGTGGTTTCTTATCAGGTTGTGACGGTAAATGACCCGATTGTCTTGAAGCTTGATTAGTAGCCAGCTGAGCCATCTGGGATTCAAGTGACTTAATGGAAGCATCCTTTGCTTGGTAACTTTTCTGCAATTGAATAGTCAATTATTGCACCATCGACTTCAACTCGGCTATTTCACTTATGCCACTGGAAGAGGCACCTTGTTGCGGCGGTGGGAAAGGAGGAGGCTTTTGAAAGGCTTGTTGTTGATTACGATGCGGCGGTACATAAGCCTGTTGTTTTTGTGGTGGAGGTGTTGGATTCAACACATTTTGGCTAGTCCACCTCAAATTGGGATGAACTTCAGCTTGATTGTTATAGTAGGAGCCTCCTTGCATGAATTGTTGAAAGGCATAGACTTGCTCCTTCTCAGCTAAGCACTCCACTGTATTATGACAATTTTCGCCACATCTCTCACATGATACGGCCTCTTGTTTAGTCAACAAGTGAACCATCGATTGATTTACCGCGGCCTGCCACTCGAACTTATCAAATCTTGCATTCATGGCTTCCAGTTGAGGCACAAGTGCACTATTATCTATAGAGACCGTTCTAGTACCGCTTCTAGCATTCCCATATTCAGCATAATGGGTAGCCATCTCTTATATAATACCCCAGCCCTTATCATCATAAATATTTTTCTGAAATCTACCATTGACTGCACCATCTAAAATAGCGTGGTGGTTATCATACAACCCATTGTAGAACTGGTTGCATAAAAACCACTGGTTAAACCCGTGATGTGGGACAGACCGAACCAACTTTTTAAATCTACCCCATGCCTCATACAAATTCTCAGCCGGAGTTTGCTTGAAACTCGTAATCTGCACTCTCAATACGTTAGTTCTCTGTGGAGGGAAGTATCTTTTGTAGAAAGCAAGAGCTAAGGTCTCCCAATCAGTAATTCCAGCTACAGTCCTATCCAAATCAGTTAACCACTCTCGGGCTCCGTTAGTAAGAGAAAAAGAAACAGGACTTCGTTTATCTTGTCTTGTGTCACTCTCATAGTAGAGGGAATGATATAACAATAATCCGTGAAGACCTCCATATGGTTCCTCGGATCCTCACGAGCTACTCCCCTGTACAGGTTTCTCTCAACCAGATTAATGTAAGAGGGCCGAATGTCAAAGGTATTCCCACTCATCATCAGTCAAAAGCTTGAAACCTTCGGAATAGAGTCAACTGTCGGCTCAGAATGACTAGCAATGTTATGCATCTTCACAGATTTGGTTGCAGAAATAGAAATGCCTTCCTCTAAAGAGTGATCTTCTGCAAATATAAAGTTTTCAAGAATAGGTTCAAGAGTACTCAAGACTTCCTCCTGGCGAATCTTTCTCAACAAGTTTTGTCTACGGCGAAAAGTCCGCTCCGGTTCAGGATCAGCTGATACTAATTCTGACCTGTTGGACCTGGGCATACACAAAAGTAAGAATGAAAAATAATAAGAACTGCCTCAAGGAATTAAAAATCCCTTGAGACTAAGACAAAATAAAAGAAACAAGCAAATAGGCTAATTGCCTCCCTGGAAACGGCGCCAAAATTTGACACGGCTGTCGTAACCCTATCAAAAATAAACCAACCGGCTCTAACTAATATAGCAGAGGTAAGTCGGGTATTGTACTCCACAGGGAGGCTATTATATCTACTCGTCATGATATCACACAATTCTGTTAAGGGTAGGTCAGTCGGTCTAATGTGAGAAGGGTAAAGGAAAGGTCCTTCCGGTCCGCTATCAGCCCTAAAATACTACTAACTTAGCTTCCACCCTCATAAGAGTAATCTATTGTTCATAGCAGGTTTATTCAATCCAATCTTCCGATCTAGGTCTGAACTTAACCGGGTTAATTGATTTAGAAGCGTGCACTCAACTAAACAATTATAATTAAATTGCTATGAATCAATTCTCACATATAAATGATATGTTCATTTTATATACACTTTTACCCCTCATTTTAGCTCGGTTTCTATTGATTATCATACTTTAATTAGTATACTTTTGAGCTAATTTTGTGTTCTAGGTGTATTGTTGTGTTTGTTACGGTTTTATAGGAATCTAAGCATTTAGAGGCTTTTTCCTATGATTTTATACACCAAGTTCACTAAGCTAAACAAAGCCAAACATTGGACTAAGCATGGAGCATTGGATTGGGTTTTTGCATGAAGAATTGTTGGATTGAAATGAGAATTACAAATGTTGCCAACAATCAAAGTCAAGCCCAACTTCAAGGTCCTTATTAAGGTCAAGCTTAGGATACCATGAAAGCTTAGGATGCCAAGAAGAGCTTAGGATGCTAGGAATTGAGCACTACCGAAAGAAGCATAGAGATCCCTCACGCAATCAAGCACAAACTAAGTGGAGGGACGGTGGAACACACGGCCCCGATCGGGGCCACCCAACCCCGATCGGGGTTGCATGTTCCGTGATTGCTTTCGCTTTCCCTCCTCTCCTATAAATAGGAGAGGTATTCCTAAGTTCTAAATATCCAATTTTTACGTCTCATTCTTAGTTCTTCATAGCCTTAAGCATTATATTTCTTTCAATAGTTTTCATATTAGTTTACAAATTAGTTAATCTTGTAGTTGTTAAACATTTGGTTATTATATATTCAAGCATTTGGTTTCCAAGTAAGTTCTATCAAGCTACTACTTTGGTAATCTTTCTCTTATTTACATTTTGTATTTTGTTTATGAGTTTAGTATATGTCTTTTACATTTCATCATTAGTATACAATTTCCACTTTAGTTATAATTCCTACAATATGCCTTATAATCTAAATATCATTTGCATTTCTTTTACAAATATGAGTAGCTAAATTCTCTAGTCTAAAGGCTAGGGGAGCCATGCAAAATCGAACATATAACATGATTAAATAAAGTTCATAATAATATTGATCATATTGCTTCTATCACATGCTTGTGCCACAATGTTTAATCTTTGTTTAAAGGCCTTATTCACTGATTAAGTTTGTTCATTCATTCTAAAGTCGAGAGGCACGGAATTGAATTAGACTAAGCTTGTGTAGTAGGACGACCTAGTCATGGACGAGAGTTTCTCTAGGACCCGGTCTATGGTTGATACTAATGCCGTGAGGTGGGTATCTTTAAGCCTAAGCAATTGACAAGATTATTAATATCAAGTTTATCATGTTTATATGTTTACCTTTGCATGAGTGACCCGAATCCTTTAGACTACCTTTTATCATATTATTTACTTTGCATTTTTAGTAATCATCAAATAAACAAATCAAATCCAAATCGTAATCGACCTTGATAAAAATCTACTCACAACAATTCATGACGTAATTCCCGTTTCCTTGTGTTCGACCCCTATTACTACATTTAATTGTATCCAGGGAAATTATCTTTGCATAGGTACGCGATAAAGCCTATCAAATTTTGGCGCCGTTGCCGGGGAAACGGTTTCATTACTTATTGAATTGACGATTTTTATCTTGTTTTTCTTTGTCTTGAGGAACACTTGTTCCTTGAGACCGTTACTTATCACTTCTCTAGAAATTGTTGTCTTATGCCCAGGTCCTCTCGAAGTGGAGAATTGCTTTCACCGGATTCCGATCCCGAGAAAACATTTAGGAGAAGACGACGTTTTTGGAAGGAAGTAAAAGAAGCCGCTTCTCCCATAAAAATTGAAAGTGCTAGAAAGTCTTATTTAGACGATCTAGAGGTTCTCGAAGGGGAGGAGGTTTCTTGTTCATCAACTCCACCACCACCACCATCTACTACCAAAAAGATGGTGAAACTTTCCGATCACTCAAAGCCCACTGCGGCCATGCTTCCGGCCGGTATCACCACCACTCAAATTACCGCGCCGCAATTCGAGATCAAGCTGGCTTTCATTAGCCTTGTGGAGAGAAAGCAATTTGGAGGAAGTCCTTTGGAGGATCCCAATTTGCATGTGCAAAACTTTTGTGACTATTGCTCCATGATCCGTCAAACGGGCGTCACCCAAGACCAAATAAGGGAAATACTTTTCCCTTTCTCTTTGAAGGACAGGGCTAAGCTTTGGATCAATAGCCTTGACCGCACCACCTTGGAAATCACCAATTGGGAGACCTTGGCTCTCGCTTTTTATCAAAAGTTTTTCCCACCAGAGAAAACTCAAACTTTGAGGAGCCAAATCACCGGATTCCGTCAACAAGCTCTTGAGAGCTTATATGAAGCTTGGGAGAGGTACAAGGAGCTTCAAAGGCAATGCCCACATCATGGGCTAGATGAATGGTTTCTTGCAATAACATTCTACAATGGATGTTGTGCCGAGTCCCGAAGGATTCTTGATTCCGCCAACAATGGGCGGTTTGATCAAATTGACACCGATCTTGCTCATTCCACGATCGAATCTATGGCAGTCCATGATGCCCAATATGTCAATTCCCGAGTTGTGCCACCTAAAGGTAAAGAAGAATCCTCCAACAACTCCGTCTTGCTAGCTCAAATTGTCCTGCTCCAACAACAATTGGCGGAGAGAGATGCTAAAGATTCCATCCAACAACTCAATGTTGTGTCTTCAACAAACCAAATCATCGTTTGTGATGGATGTGGAGGTGCGGGTCATTATGCCGCTCATTGTCGAGCTTCTATAGAAGAGGTAAATGCTTTTCAAGCTTTTAGACAAAGTTCATATCCACCGGGTACATTTTCCAACACTTACAACCCGAATTCAAAATTCCATCCGAACTTGTCTTACACTAGTAATAATGTGCTAAACCCTCAACCCCCACAACAACAAAATGCCTATGTTCCTCAACAACAAAAGTATATCCCTCCACCGGGTTATCAAAATCAACAAAGGCCCCCACAAAATAATTACCAACAAAATCCACCACAAAATAGCCAACAAAACAATCAAGGAGGTGGTAAGCTTGAGGGCATGATAATCCAAATGCAAAGGGAGTTGTTGGCTCAAATTCAAAAGAATGATCAAGCTCATAGTACTGCGGTCAAGATGTTGGAACAACAAGTGGCTCAATTAGCCGCTTCTAGCTCTCAAAGGAAGAACGGTCAACTACCTCCCCAAGGTGAGAAACCACATGAAACCGCTAATTCTATTTCCTTGAGAAGTGGTTCAAGCTATGATGGGTCATCCATGACTTTGGATTATGAGGTGGTTGTTAAAAAGGCTAAGCTTGGGGGAAATGACAAAGGGAAGGCTAGTGAAGAGCCTATTGTTAAAGATCGTGTGCCATTTCCTCATCGATTGTTGATGCTAAAGAGGAAGAGCAAGCTTGATGCCAAAGATGTTGGGTCTCCTATGCCAAAAGAAAGTGATGAGGTGGTTGTTGAAGAAATCTCTCCTAATGCTAAGGAGAGTGATGTCGTTTTAAACAAGGTGAGTGCTCCCAAAGAGATAGTGAAAGATGTGGAGGATGCTCCTCCAAAAGAAGTTGTTCAAATGCCATTTCCCCACCGTCTAGCAAAGCACAAGGAGGAAGGTAAGTTTGCTAAATTTTTGGAAGTTTGTAAGAATTTGCAAGTCACCATCCCGTTTATGAAATTGATTACCCAAGTCCCTTCTTACGCAAAGTTTATGAAGGAAATCCTCTCAAAGAAGAGATTCTTCAATGTGGTTGAGACCATTGCTTTCACTGAAGAGTGTAGTGCACTCTTACAAAACAAGTCTCCCCCGAAACTTAAGGACCCCGGTAGCTATTCTATTCCTTGCACTATAGGCAAATATACCATTGATAAGGCCCTTTGCGACCTAGGTGCTAGTGTAAGCGTCATGCCCTATTCCCTTTGTGAAAAACTTAACATGAGTGCTTTAAAATGCACAAGTATTACATTGCAAATGGCGGACCGTTCTTTAAAGCGACCTCTAGGTGTCTTAGAAGATGTTCCCGTCAAAGTTGGCAAGTTTTTCATACCCGTTGACTTCCTCATACTTGATATGACTGAGGACCCACAAACCCCAATTATATTGGGTAGGCCATTTTTACGCACCGCGGGTGCGTTAATTGATGTGAAAAATGGGAGGTTGACGTTGGAAGTGGGTGATGACCGGGTTTCCTTTAGCAAAAACAACACCATTAGAAGCCCAATGTTACAAGAGTCTTGTTATTTATTTAGCACTGTGGACTCTTCTTATGCCTCTACTATGCTTGGATCCTCACTAATGGATTCGTTGGAGGACGATGTGGGTGTTGTTTGCCTTGTAGGAGATGATGCTAAGGACGCTATTGCTAAAAGTGGAAAAAGGAAGAAAGGGAAATTTTATTTGAAGAATTTCAAATGGTTGAGAAATGCAAAGATAGCTATGAAATGGAGCTTGGTTGGTGGCAAGCTCAATGACAAAACTTGAATCAAATAGCTTCTTACGTCGTGCGGGACGTTAAACCAGCGCTTCTTGGGAGGCAACCCAAGCTTTTTATTGCTTTTATTTATTTTTATTTTTTTCATTTTGCTGCAATTTATTGTTTTTTTTCGTAGATTAGAAATAAAATACTCGATTTGCAAATCAAGTAAGTTTTTAATTGCTTTGCATTTTAGTTTAGATCTCGCATCCCATTAAACATAACCTCTAGTCCTTCCTGTTTTGTGCTTTGAGCCATTTTTATGGTTTGATTGGGTGATTTGGATAGTTGGCACATTGAGGACAATGTGATGTTTAGCTTGGGGGGATTGCATTTGCATATAGTATAGATTGCATGCATTTGCATATAGTGTAGTTGCATGTAGTGTAGAAAATTTGAAAATTTTGAGAGAAATTTTTGCTTTATGCTTGCTTATAGCCTACTTTCCTCTTTGCTTATCCTATTAATAGCTTGTTGCTAATGATTTATTCTATAATGATGGGATATTAGCTACATGGGGATGTCTTGACATAGTAGGCGGGAGATAAAGAATGAATCGAATGGGCTTGGTCTTGACTTTTGGCAAGCTACAAAATGGTAAGGTAGAGCCTCTTTTTGACCGATGCATCCATATCCGGTCTCTCTTAGGTGAGTGTAGGTCTCCTTATGATATGTGTTTTATCAAAACGCACAAGTATGGTTCTCATGTTATCTCTTGGTAAGCATTCATTCATCTGTTATAGCATTTTGGAGAATTTTCCTTTCACAAACAATTTTCCCTAGCTACATTATAAATTGCCTACCCTTGTTAAGCTAGTAGCTTTGTTTGTCCTTGTTCGGGTGCTCAATTGGGATTTATTTCAAAGTTTGGACAATCATGTGAGCTTGGTCTTAATGCTCAAGAAAGAAAAGAAGAAAAAGTGATGATGAATTGAATTGAAAAAAATCAAGAAGAAAAAGAAATCAATAAGCATGAAAGAAAATGAAAAAAAGAGATGAATAAATTGAAAAAGAAAAAAAAAAGGGAAAAAGAGAAGAAGAAGTTGATGTGAGAAATTCTCATGCATTAATCATATATTTTGGAGGATTTTCTCATGGTTTGCATTGCAAAATTGGGTTAGAAATAGGATTGAGCACCTTTACAATTTGGTAGTTGCTAGCTTGACTTAGCTCCACATTACCATAATTCATTTGTTCCCCCTTCTTACCCATTACATTATTGCCTTCTTCCTACCCATTTGGCTTCTTTATCATGCTTACATATGATTATCCTTGCTTACTAGTTTTGACATGTTTACCATATTAGATTGCGGGCACATTATTATAGGTCGAGGATAGTCGAGTGTTTATTCACAAAATTGTTCTTTCACATAAAAAGAGTTGAGTGCCCCGTGAGAGTCCAAAAGTCAAAAGATCATGCAAGAGCTCAAAGGTTCATTCAAAAATTTTCTATGCTACGCCGTCGTGTAAATCTCATCCATGTCTTGCTGTATTCCTTGCCCATGTTGTTTCGGGTTTTTAAATCATTATGCTTAGCTTGTTTGGATATAGCAATTGATGGATTTGGTTTCTTGCTTGAGGACAATCAAGGGTTTAGCTTGGGGGAGTTTGATATGTTCATTTTATATACACTTTTACCCCTCATTTTAGCTCGGTTTCTATTGATTATCATACTTTAATTAGTATACTTTTGAGCTAATTTTGTGTTCTAGGTGTATTGTTGTGTTTGTTACGGTTTTATAGGAATCTAAGCATTTAGAGGCTTTTTCCTATGATTTTATACACCAAGTTCACTAAGCTAAACAAAGCCAAACATTGGACTAAGCATGGAGCATTGGATTGGGTTTTTGCATGAAGAATTGTTGGATTGAAATGAGAATTACAAATGTTGCCAACAATCAAAGTCAAGCCCAACTTCAAGGTCCTTATTAAGGTCAAGCTTAGGATACCATGAAAGCTTAGGATGCCAAGAAGAGCTTAGGATGCTAGGAATTGAGCACTACCGAAAGAAGCATAGAGATCCCTCACGCAATCAAGCACAAACTAAGTGGAGGGACGGTGGAACACACGGCCCCGATCGGGGCCACCCAACCCCGATCGGGGTTGCATGCTCCGTGATTGCTTTCGCTTTCCCTCCTCTCCTATAAATAGGAGAGGTATTCCTAAGTTCTAAATATCCAATTTTTATGTCTCATTCTTAGTTCTTCATAGCCTTAAGCATTATATTTCTTTCAATAGTTTTCATATTAGTTTACAAATTAGTTAATCTTGTAGTTGTTAAACATTTGGTTATTATATATTCAAGCATTTGGTTTCCAAGTAAGTTCTATCAAGCTACTACTTTGGTAATCTTTCTCTTATTTACATTTTGTATTTTGTTTATGAGTTTAGTATATGTCTTTTACATTTCATCATTAGTATACAATTTCCACTTTAGTTATAATTCCTACAATATGCCTTATAATCTAAATATCATTTGCATTTCTTTTACAAATATGAGTAGCTAAATTCTCTAGTCTAAAGGCTAGGGGAGCCATGCAAAATCGAACATATAACATGATTAAATAAAGTTCATAATAATATTGATCATATTGCTTCTATCACATGCTTGTGCCACAATGTTTAATCTTTGTTTAAAGGCCTTATTCACTGATTAAGTTTGTTCATTCATTCTAAAGTCGAGAGGCACGGAATTGAATTAGACTAAGCTTGTGTAGTAGGACGACCTAGTCATGGACGAGAGTTTCTCTAGGACCCGGTCTATGGTTGATACTAATGCCGTGAGGTGGGTATCTTTAAGCCTAAGCAATTGACAAGATTATTAATATCAAGTTTATCATGTTTATATGTTTACCTTTGAATGAGTGACCCGAATCCTTTAGACTACCTTTTATCATATTATTTACTTTGCATTTTTAGTAATCATCAAATAAACAAATCAAATCCAAATCGTAATCGACCTTGATAAAAATCTACTCACAACAATTCATGACGTAATTCCCGTTTCCTTGTGTTCGACCCCTATTACTACATTTAATTGTGTCCAGGGAAATTATCTTTGCATAGGTACGCGATAAAGCCTATCAATAAACCTCCGAATCTAATTATAACATTATTATTTTACTATCATGGCTCCCCTAATCCTAGTACTAAGGGATTTAGCTACGCATATCGATAAATGAAACAACAACGATTGATGAAATAATAGAAGACATGATATAGAGATTAATAAGTCAAAATTTCATAAAATACTAATAAAGCAGAAATTAAAGACATCAATATAAAGTATGCAAAGGAGAATTAAATTAAATAGAGAGAGTATAGAAAGATTACAAAGGTAAGATCCGGAAATAATGAACAAGGTAACGTTGACAAGATTAATGCTGCAAACTGAATGCTTAAGAGTAATTATGAGATGATAAAAGATGATTAAAACCTAATGACGTCTTTCCTTTATATAGGAAAGATATTTATTAAATGTTGGAGTAGTTGTCCTCCACAATAATGCTTGACCATATTAAATCTCATTAAGGAATATGCATGGGATATTCATTGGCAATACTAGTCAGCTGATCAACGTATATCGGTAACGGTTGGAAAACTAGGGTTTGACGTTACTGTCGTGAGACGGCGGTGTTCAGCTGATCCCTTTCGGTCACACCTAAAGGAACGAGCCCCAATACGAAGCTAATTAATTGTATGAGATACAGTTTAGTTAGTCCCTTGATAAATTGACTAAGAGTTAGTCGATTAATTTAATTTAGATAGATATCGAGTTCTAAACTCGAGGCGCGGAAATTGATATTTAATTATGCGATAATTGAATAATAAATTAATTGAGACGGGAATTAATGATTAAACGGTTAATTATTAAATTAGTACTAATTGACTAATGTGATTAGTATTGGTACATAAAATATATGTGTAGCTGTACACGTATATTTACGGAGTGTTTTAGACGAAATTAATCGGGAAGCATTTAAACATAAAACGATGTTTAAACATACATGGGAAGAAGAAATGTAATGGACAAATAACAATCCAAGTAAGACATTCCAACCCCATTTACACCCGTAAACAAGAATTAATAACTCATTTCTTAAATACCTGTCACTTGAATAAAAATCTAAAGGAATAGAAACAAACCATTTATAAAGGGCAACACAAGAATTGAATTATAAATGACACAAATGTAAGATAGACCATTTATTACTTATAAAACATAAATAATTGAATTGGACTCATCTTAAAATGAAAACATGTCGTTTCCTATATAAATGATATAATTAAATAACGAATTTCACGGTTATAATTCATGTGAGAAAAATATATAAATGAACCATATTAACGGATTACGTTAAATGAAACACGAGACGGAAATTAAAATAAACCAACTTACGCTAAGACAATCTTTAAGCACGACTCAAAGACCCTTTGGACAGCACCTAAACACGACTCAAAGGTGTCATTTGGACAGCCCTTTACATGACTCATAACTAGCCGTGACCAAGGCCGCATCCAGCCAGCCTTGGCCCCGCTGCTAGGCCACAACCGTGCCTAGCCAGGCCATTGCCCAGGCCAGGCAGGCTGCTGCTCAACCATGTCCTCCGGTACTCCTCACAACAGTCCCTACTCTTGCCAAAACCAGCCACGGTTACCACTCTAAACCAGCCACCATCCAACCATAAACAACCCCTACCACCACCTAAACAACCGCCCAAACAGGGCAACCATGAGCAGCCCAAGAACAAGCTGTGGACAGCCCTTGTCGCGGCCCAACTACCTCGTCAAACAACCCACGTTTCCTGCCCAATATAGAAGAATAAAACGCATAAAAACCTGCCTAAACACAGTCCATTCCACACATCATTTCGAGAAGTAAGTTACTACACAAATGACCCAAATTATTCTAGGATATACACTCAAGACAGACACAAACAAGTTGGCTCAAACCACCAACCAAACAAAGACACCCAAAACTGTGCAACAACAGCCCACACGACCATCATTTTCGACTGTCCAAACAGACCACACAACCCTTCATTCTGACTACCCAAAACAGCCCCGAAGTACATGCAAAGCTGACTAAAAAACAGTCCCAATTTCCGTCTTAAAATAGTCCCAAAACAGTATAATTTCATGCCCAAGAACAGCACCCACACACACCCTATTCTCGTCCCAAAACAGTCCATATAAACACCATAATTTTGTGCCCAAAACAGTCCCAAAAACAGCACCAATACCTGCTGAAAACGACACCCATACCGAGTCCATTTAAGACAAGTTTAAGACAAGAACAAGACGAAAAATTAACACTTTACAAACTCCAGCAAGCTCATTCTTTTCCTTTCCAAACCGTCCTCAGTTAGGCCGATCAAAAAAGCGCGTTGCAAAACAAATTTAAGATGAATTTCTAAGCACAAGCAAGACGGAATTAATTCATATAAATCATCTAATTCATACATATACACTGCCAAGTACTATAAGTCATGTAATCTTTGCAATTATAGCTGGAAATCTCATAGTATTCTGTCACATTCAATCATTCAAAAACAGTCCAAGAAAAAGATGCAAAGATTAATACTTTAACACTACTAGTAACAAATCACAACATATAAACACGAAATCTTGATATAATGTCTAGTAACCTATCACCGTTACCTGTTTGGCCTTCAATGAACACGATTCCTTTGCAAAACTGCCCTGGGTTGTCCAATCTTGCATCTTCGGGTAAGAGGAAATCAAGATCAGGATGACCAAAAGGGAAAATATTCTCCACAATCTCCATTGCGTTATCCTCAACCTCCTTAACATCGGGTAGCGGAAAAAGTAAGGAAGGCAAAGTGTTGCATGAAACGGCGTCATTTTGGTTGAAAATAGGGAAAAAAGGAAATAGGGAAGAATTAATGAGTGAAGGTGAAAGAAAGAGCTTTGATGCCGAAATTAGGGTTTGGTCAGTTGAAAAGACAAGTTGCGAAGGATGTTTCGGTGCGAATAAGGGTTTTGGCCGCCATTGTTGTGGGAATGATTGAGAATTGATCGGAGGAGAGGGAAGGAAGGTAAGTGTTGTTTTGCTGGGTTTTGCTCGAAAATGGAAAGGGATGAGGGGGTAGGGCAATATGACGGGTTGGTGGGGTTCATGGAGTAAATGATAATAATAATAGTAATAATAATAATAATAATAATAATAATAATAATAATAATAATAATAATAATAATAATAATAATAATAACAACAACAACAATAATAATAAGAATAATAATAACAATAATAATAACAATAATAATAACAATAATAATTAATAAGATTAATAATAATAATAAGATTATTTAAATTAGATTGTAAGAGAGTAGGTGAGTGTGTTGTGTTATCGGAATCGGGTTGGTCCAAAATAAAAAAAAAGCTTTACAAGAGAAATGCGACGATATTTGCTAGACGGTAACATAAAACAGAAATATTATTATTATTATCACCTATTATTAATATCCGACTATATATATACTCTTATATAATTTAAGCTTTAAAATATTAATTTTATAAAAACCATGTTTAAAACAAATTAATTAAATTAAATAATTTAAAAATATAAAATAAAGTAATTGAACGGTCAAATAAATTGTAAATGTCAAAATGAGAAATTCGCGGGTGTTATAATCACCCCACCTTTTAAAAAGTTTCGTCCTTGAAACTTGAAAGTGGAAAATGAAAGGTTATAAAGGTAAAACTGGACTTTTGAAATCGGTAACCAAAACATTAAAAGGTTACTCTTTGTGAGAATTAAATTTTTTTCAAAACTTTTCAAGTAGAATTTGCCAACAGTACCATATTCTCGTCAAAGGAACGAAAGTGCTCTCGTTGCGCATTCAATAACATCACATTCCAAATCAAAGATAAGGCCAAAAACAAAATCATTTGCAGAAATCCAAAGTCAAAATACTTCCAAAAACATTTATGGAGAGTTTTCAAAACTATAAGTCTCCTTCATGGAACGATATGCTTTTGTCGTGCACACAAGGGCGCTAACTTTCCAAGTCAAAGACAAATTTAAAACAAAATCATTCGCCGACAAGCGTAGAGCAAGTTATTAAACGTCTCTAATAACGAGTTCTAACACCTTATCAACGTTAAAACCAAAAGAAAAAGGTAATCCAAACAAATTTTCTTTTGCAAAAGCCAAATGAAAATTAAAAGATTCACTGTTAAACTCAGAAAGGAGTTAAATTCTTGAAAATATAACATCAAACTTTGACAAATAAATCATAAATGGATCAAAGTTAGTTAGAAATTGAGCAAAATTAAAAGTAATCTCGGGTGTAGCAATTAAAAATCATGGTAAAGGAGTCTATACTCAAAGAACAAATAGGGAACTAAATCAAATTTTCATTTTCAAACCTTTAAAATAGGTAAAGTTTTGTAAAAGTAACAAAAATTTTTAACAACGAATCAAAAATGGTAGTTTGAATTGTTTAGAAATTGCACAAAAGAAAAGTAACTTAGACAAAACAATTACAAAGCACGCTAAGAGAATTCTAGCTTAACCAATAAAAGAACTATGACGAACTTCCTAGGGGTGAGAGTCGAGGTAAGGTCAACAAGGATGTCAAAGATAGAGTTTCATAGGTTACGAGTGTCAAATTTAAAGGAGGAGCACGACGAAGCGAGGAAGAGAGGTATGAACGGTAACGCTTATGGTCAAAGAAGAAGGGAAATTAGACAACAAGAAAACGCCAGATACTAAAATCTCAAATAACAACATCATCCTAAACGGTTCTGAAAACTTCCTAACAACAAAACTCATAACCACATCAATCCCAAGGATTTCCTCAAAACACTTATGTTACTTCACATCTAAGCTAATCTATGAAACAAAGTACTTCACCACACTCGTGATTCAACAATTCCCAATCACTAAACATCCACAACGACATCCACAAAACAAGACCAAAACTACTAACAAGGCTATACTCATACCCGACAACGCCAAAAGGTGACACCAATCTGTGTATGGTTATCAACATCTTAAAGGTATCTCTTTCCAAACTCAAATCATAAACCTTACTCAATGTTTACTCCTAAGGTAACAACGCTCAACCTGCTAAGCTTTCAAATCCCAAACATAAACAACAAAGCCTAGTTCTATAACTTAAGTAACAGAGGCAACTCACTCTTAACACACAGAATCCAACAATCAATTATACTCACTTTATCAAGGAACTAGGTATAAGAATCACTAAGTATGCCTCATCACAATATCTAAGTCTTTCTAATATTAGAACCCCTCAAAACCAGGGTTATGGGTCAACCACAAACAAACTCCTCAAAAGTCAAATTTTCCAACCAAGATTAACTTCCCACAAAAGAAAGAGAACTATCTAAAATGCGTCAAGGGAGGATAGGCAAGGAACAAAGGACAAGTTGGGAGGGTACAAGAGTAACTTCCAAGGTAAAAGAAAAGAAAGTTTAGAAGACGCAATAAGCATCAAGAAGTGAAAGAACAAGACAAGGTACACAAGAACGAGGAATATTTTAGAGGGAGTTGAAGCATTCTTCAATTTCCGGCAATAGGCACCAAGTCATGATATTCACGTAGGTAAGCTCACGGTTATTGATCCAAGCGTACAAAAATGATTGACAATCAACAAACATGTTAGAACCTACCACGAAGCATACACAAAGAGTCTACCAACTTAGGTCCTTATTACTACCCATATCTCATTTATTATTTAAGGTCAAGTTCAAAATTAAGTTTGGGGTACACGTGTGTGCGTCGGGAGCAACATAGGCTCTGATACCAACTATGAACCCCCGCAATAACGCGGAAAATATAACTTATAAAATTTAAGCGGAAATAAGGAAATTTTTAAAGCTTTTAAAATTTAAAGCGCGGGTTCATAAAATCTAAAACACAAATAAAGGATGCGGAAATAAAGATTTAAATTATACAAATGTGATAGTCAACGTGAGGGAAAATATATCCCTCGAATGACAAATGATAAAAGAGGAGTCTAAGCAATCCTACTAAACCGACTACTAGTCCAAGGTGTTCGCTAGCTCACACATGTCTTCACCCCATAGATTCACCAACTAATACCTGTCATTCATGTAAACATGAACGCCACAATCAGTGGAGAGTAACTCAAGGTTCTCCCAGCCACAAAATGTCAAAATAAACATAACAAAGAACTAAAACAGGTAAGTCATATAAGATACTTACAAAAGATATGAATATAAAGTTTATATTTAAACATGGCAATTAAATGAGATGGAACAAGATAGATCAACATTAGCATAATAAAGATTCAACTATTCATGTGAGACAATTAAATAATATGAAAGACAAGAATACAGTCATTTATACAAAAGCACGCATTTCAAGGAAATACAACATAGATATGAGATTAGAATCCGAATCATGTGAAACAGTTAAGTGAGGGATTAATCAATGCAAATTACAAGAATAGAAACTGTAGCCATTACTTGAGAAAACTACTTAGCAAAAATTGCATGGGGCGTGGCTACTAATGTCACATTCATACTTATGGCTTGCATCTCACCATAAGAACAGATGGGAACATCAATCCCGACGATCATATCGCAACTACAGGGCTTATAGCTCACCTCTAGTATCCGATAGGACCAAGACTCTCACAACCAAACAATACAAGGCACAATTCTTGCCCTGAATGACATATACCTATATCTATAACCAAGCGAGACCTTTACTACTCATTATATATAATTCCCCTGGTAGGACGACAATAGTACTCCCAAGACTCAGTCCTAGTCTAAATCTTGCCAGACTCTCGGGACAGTACAGTTCCCGATTCGACATGCGGCAGAACAGTCCGCATCCAAGACTCGAAGAATGATCGGAAATCGATATCCCACAATCGGCAGGACAGTCCGAAAGAGGCGTAAAGATAAGTCGAGGAAAAAGTTATAGCATAAAGGCATTATTGTAAGAATACGACTCACTACAAGTGATTATTTATAATAATTCTTTCATACTTGTACCATAGTGACTCATTTCTTAAATACCTGTCACTTGAAAAAAATGTAAAGGTATGGAAACAAACCATTTATAAAGGTGGTGTGGTCGTAAAACTCGTCGTCAAAAGTTACCCAACCAAAACAATATTTATAACTTCACTAACTACTCTTAGTAAAGAGGCAAGCAAAGGTCGGATCCCAAGGGACGGGTATTGATGTAGGATTTTCAATTGCAAATGGTTGTGTCTAAGGGTGTCACAATTTGGTTGAGATAGGAGATCAACTAAACTAATCAACAATATAAAAGTAAAATGATAAAAACAAGCAAGATGACTAGAATGAGATGTAAACAATTGATTAAAAGCACTAGGGTGTCATGAGTTCATAGGAGATTCATGGGAGTTGATCATACAAACATGTTCTCAAATGATAAGCAAGCAATTATTATTGTGATGGGATCAAGTTAGTGTATATCTTACAATCCCTAAAACGGTTTGGGTCCTGGAGCCGAATCGATTAGATTATACAACACATACAAGTCGACTTAATCCTTCCTATTCAACATTATTCAAGGTCTAATGAGACTCGAGTTGGTTTATGTCTTACAAGTCTCATTGAAAAGATAGGTGATGGGTAAAAAATGCAAGGATTCATAGGCTCGCATTTCATCAAACATAACATGTGCATAAGTTGGAATCACAACAAGCAAGCAAATTAATTATGAAAACATATTAGATGAAGCATGAATCAATCCCCATGTTGGTTTCCCCTAATTCCCCATTAACCCTAGTTAAGGAAACTATTCACTCATTATTAAGTTTAACATGCTAACAAGGTTGTCAATCATAGTAGCAAGGCAAAACATGATGAACAAATGAAAATGATTAACAATAATTAAAAAGGATTAAGAGAGAATTATACCTATGAAGATGATTCCAAATAATAAAGCAAAGAATAATAGAAGTACTTGATGATAGATGGAAGGTTGTCAATCCTCCAAATAAACCCAAATAATCTTCTAATTACCCAAGATAAATGATGAACAATAAAGAAATTAAGGAAAGATTATGGAATGAGATTTGTATTAATACTAGATTAAGAGTTGATTACAAGATTAAGGAATGATTACTAATTAATTAGAACTTGATTGAGAAAGCATGCTAATCTAAGTAGTACAATAGGGTATTTATACTAAAGATTAGGTACGTAAATTAGGGTTACTAAGGGCTTAAATGACTATTAAGAACTTTCAGAAAAGATGAGGAAATGCTCCTCTCCAAGGAGATGAGCATCTTCGTTTTGCTAGTCCCGTATGGATATGCTCGTCCCAAGCGGCTTGGAAGCTGGCACGGTGGGTTCTGTCAGGTGATCCGAGCGGATCATAGAGGAGACGCTCGGATTCTTTGGCTTCAAGACGAGCGTCTTAAGATCGGGACATTCGGATTCTGGTGGAGGGAGACGCCCGGATTGCTGGCAATCCGCTCCGATCCTGGGTCAGACAACTTCTCTTCTCTTCATTCTTCAACAATCTGCGGGGATCTTGTTGAGGATGCAAGGATCCTTTCATCATTACCCAATATAATTTATTATCTACATAGGCCTTCTAGTATCGTATTCCCTTTGATGCTTGGTCATTGGATGCAATCAATTTAGCTCCATTTTGCCATGTAAAGGCAAGGTTTGCTCTCCTCTCTTACCAAGGAAACAAAACCTCAAAGAATATGCAAAATGGGAAACTAAAGATAGTAAATGACCCAATTATGCACTATAAAGCATAAGAACGAGGCTAATTTGGGGACAAAATGTGCTCAAATATGAGTCACATCAAACATCCCCAAACCGAACCTTTGCTCGTCCCGATTAAAGAGGTGACAAAAACTAGGACCCTTATTCAAACTAACCTACTAATATAGCCAATGTGAGACAATTAGCGGGTCTCACTCCGCCCCTTCAACTCACAACAAGACAACCATGAGGTAGGATGCCTTCTTGCAAGGCAAGGTGGGGATTGCCAAAATGGCGATACATCCAATCATTAAAGCACACAAATCGAGTAATGGATGCATCTACAAAAATGAATAGCCACTTTCCTCATCTAAGTGGCAGAAATTATCTAAAGGGGAAGCAATCTAAGGGTACACATTCCATTATAGATACGATTTCTTAAAACTACTAAGCCTAGAAGGATACCAATAAATCACCTCCAAGTTGTGTCAAGCTGGGGTACCTTTGTCCTCAATTGTTAAATGCTTTCATCAAGAGTAGGCTCCTTATGGTGTTAGAAACACTGGAGGATCACGGAATTACCCTTCTTGCCTAGACAAGAAGAAGGGTCGTTCCCTCTTTACCATGCACAAAAGTGGATACAATGGAAAAGGGATCAATAGAACTTGAGTTTCATGTGGGAGTTTGCTTTTTGTTGTTGTTATTCCCCCCAATTTCTTGTGGAATTTGACATTTTGAGAACACTTCCTTTTTGCCATTTCTTTTGTTGTTTGGCATTTTCAAAACGATAATTTCAACTTTTTGCATTTCTTTTTGAACATTTTCAAAGCTACCTCATTTGTAGTGAGGGTGCTTATTTTTGAAGCATATGAGTTTTCATTTTTTTTACTCTTTTCTTTTTGATGCAATTGCAAACTTTTTCTTTTCATTTCAATTCTTGAACTCAAATTTGAACAATTTTTGTGCCCATTCCCTTTTTGATGACAAAATGTGGTAGACCATGGATGATGGTTGCATGGTTTCAAGGGTCACCTTGGAATAAACGGTAGCCAAGGAGTTATCACACCACAAGGTACTCTTGACTAGGCCTTAATCCATAGGTCAAAGGATACTAGCATGACACATCCTAGGGTGTTTTAAAAGTATTCTAACAAGCAAAGTCTCAAGAAGAAAAAGTATCTACAAGGGCCTATACACACTTGTCAAGCTTCCCAAATAGATGCTTTCACAAAATTTTTCCTAAATGCAATTATATGTCATGATGCAACTAACATTTATACATCCTAATGCATATGCTTTTACCAACTAATATGCCAAATAATTAGGCGACTACCAAATTCCTCCAAATAATTCGACCTGGCGACTGATTTTCAGAACGGGCGACTGAAATCAGTCGCCAAATTTGGCTACTACCCCTCTGTCAGTCGCCAATCAGTCGCCCAGTCACTTATTATACACAAACACAGGACTCTTTCTCCCCTCTCTCTTACTTTACTAAAACATAAACACACAAAATTCGTCCCAACCGCAACACCTATTCCGACCACCTAAGCCGACCACCACTCCGACCACTACTCCGACCACCATCACACCGACCACCTCGACGCCGGGAAGAAGAGTTGGTGCCTTATTTCGGTTCATCCTAAGCTATTTGAAGGTATAATTTCTTTTTTTGTTTTAAATTTCAATTACTTTGTTTAATTTTAGATTATTTTGTTATTGTAATTAGTATTAGGATGATTTAATATGTTTATATAAACATTTGTGTTGATTATTAGGTTTTTAAATGTAATTTAATTAGGTTTTGGTGAAATTGGGATTAATTTGTGATGATTGTAGTTATAGTAGTGTTGTTGATTTTGTTTAATATTAGTTTTGTTAGTGTTGTTAGTGTTGTTGATTTTGTTTATTGGTTATATTGTTTAGTGAATTAGTATAATGTTAGTAAGGTGGAAATTATTATATGTTAGTAATGTTGAATGTAGTAAGTTAGTATAAAGTTTGGTTTTTTAAAGGTAGTAAATTATTTTAATTAGTTCGATAAGGAGTATTCTTAAAAGTAGTAATAAATTAGTATAGTTAGTATAATTTTATTTAATTAGTATAATTTTAGTATAATTACTATAAATTAGTATAATTTTAGTTGATTAGTATAAATTAGTATAATATTAGTTAATTAATATAATTTTAGTTAATTAGTATAGTTAATTAGTTTGTATGGATTATTGTTAAAGATGGTTCTATGTTTTATTGTTAAAATTATGGTTTATATATTATTTAGATTAAAATGAAGAGATTGGAACGTGGATGGATGTACGAAGAAAGAGTAGATAAGAAGAGACGTCCTACCGCTAGATTTATAAAGGAGGTTCATGGATTTATTGAATTTGCTAAACAAAATGATGAATATGATTTGGTAGAAAATAAACTTAGATGTCCTTGTACTAAATGCAAAAACGTGAAATATCTACATGACATAGAGGTAGAAGAACATCTTTATACAAATGGGTTTTGTCCAAACTATTACAATTGGATTTCTCATGGAGAAGCATATTCTCCCGAACAACCTCAAATTCAACAAAATGAGAACCCATATAGAGATATGGTTGTTGATGCCTTTGAGTCTAATATTTTCAATAATGACGATCATCTTGCAATGAATGAAGAAGAACCACCAAATCCACAAGCAAAGGTTTTTTTTGACATGTTAAAAGCTTCTGAACAACCATTATATGAAGGGAGCAAAATGTCATTGTTACAAGCCGCCTCTAGGATAGTAACGGTGAAATGTGAGTTTAATATGCTATTTAATGCCGTTGATGCCATTGCTTCTTTGCTTGAGGATGCTCTTCCCAAAAATAATGTCATGACCCGAAGTTTCTACAATACCAAAAAAATAGTTAAAGGTCTTCAACTTCCGCATCAAAAGATTGATGCATGTCCCGAAGGATGTATGCTCTTTTGGAAAGATGATGCTTTCCTTGACAAGTGCAAGAAATGTCAAAGAGATAGATATGAGACAAGGGAGGGAGATATTGTTTTGAGGGGAAAAAAAGGCAACAAGGGTTGTAAAAGAGGTGGAAAGAGTAAGAAACCAATATCAATAAACCCGCCATTAATTTACTTTCCACTCGCTCCAAGACTTCAAAGAATGTATGCAACAAAAAATATTGCCGAACAAATGAGATGGCACAAGGAAAATCCTCGTACTCCGGGAAAGATGAGTCATCCGAGTGATGGGGAGGAATGGAAGCGTTTTGATATGATCTATCATGATTTTGCTGACGAACCCCGCAATGTGCGACTTGGCTTGTGTACAGATGGATTTTCTCCATTCGATCAGTTTGGTAAGCCTTATTCATGTTGGCCTGTAATGGTCACTCCATACAACTTACCACCTTGGTTGTGCTTGAAAACGCAATTTATCTTCCTGTCACTTATTATTCCCGGTCCAAAAAATCCAAAAAGTAATTTAGATGTTTATTTACAACCATTGGTGGAAGAGTTGAAACATTTGTGGGAAGTTGGTGTGGAAACATATGATGTGTCCAAAAAACAAAATTTTCAACTAAGAGCTTCACTTTTATGGACAATAAATGATTTTCCCGCTTATGGAATGTTATCGGGTTGGTTTACTGCTGGACAAAAGGCATGTCCTTGTTGCATGGAAGAGAGTAAAGCATTTTATCTCCCTAATTACAAGAAAATAAGTTGGTTTTATTGTCATAGACACTTCTTATCGGAAAGACATGGACATACGAGGAACAAGAAAGCTTTCTTAAAAGGTAAAGAGATGCGTGACGATGCTCCGGATCGACTTCCGGGGGGTGAGGTATGGGAGTTGATATGTGATTTTCCAACTACTGTTGATGGTACAGAAGAAGAGTTTAAAGAGTTGAAAAAAAAATGGTTGGTTTAAAAGAAGCATTTTTTGGGACCTTCCGTATTGGAAAACAATGTTAATTAGGCACAACTTGGATGTAATGCACATAGAGAAATTTTTTTTTGAGCTACTGATTCATACGATTATGGATGTAGAAGGAAAGTCATGTGATACTATTGCTGCAAGAAAAGATATAAAGAAATTTTGTGACCGCCCCAAATTGCACATTCGGAAAGACGGGTCAAAGCCAAAATCCATTTTTACTCTTGACAAAGCTCAAAGGAAGGTATTGTGTGAGTGGTTACGAAATTTGAAGTTTCCATATGGATATGCATCAGATTTTAAACGATGTGTTGATATGAAGAAGCTAAAGTTTCAAGGCTTGAAAAGCCATGATTGTCATGTCTTCATGGAACGATTATTACCCGTTGCTTTAAAACATCTTCTCCCGACTACTGTGTGGAATGCAATTGTTGAGATTAGTCAATTCTTTCGAGATTTATGTTCCTCCTCAATATGCGTTGAGGACATGATACGTCTCGAAGAGAAAATACCAGAAATATTGTTTAAACTTGAGATGATTTTACCTACTACATTTTTTTAATTCCATGGAGCATCTACTGGTTCACTTGCCTTATGAAGCCAAAGTTGGAGGACTCGTCCAATATAGGTGGATGTATCCATTTGAAAGGTAATAAAAGTTAACTAGTATTATTGGCATTATAACTATTATTCTTTTATAACTTTTAATTAAGCTCTATAATTATATTATAGGTTTCTTATACACATGAAGAAGAAAATTGGTAACAAAGCTCGGGTAGAAGGTTCTATATGCAATGCATATTTAATAGAAGAGATTGCAAATTTTTGCTCGCTTTACTTTGAAAAACATATAGAAACCAAGGCAAAATACTTGAACATTGAAAAAGAGGATGAAATTGATGCAAGTTTACCCGAGTTTTTTCAAACTCATGATGATGAAGGTTGCTCAACAATTAGGGGAACAAGATATTTGGATGACAAAGAATATAATCGTGCTCACCTTTACGTTCTATCTAATTGTGAAATCTTAGAACCATATGAAATGCAGTTTGTGACTGATTTCATGAAAGAGCATCCTAATGTGAGGAGGGATGATGTTTGGAATAAACACGAGGAGCAATTTCCATCATGGTTTAAGAAGCATGTTATTGAGTTGAATATCGAAGATGATTTGATAAGGAGTTTAGCCTCTGGTCCTTCACGAATGGTTAGAACTTGGAATCGATACATAGTTAATGGATTCAATTTTCATACATTCAACTATGGTAAAAATAAGGCTAGATGCAATTATGGTGTCACTATTTCTTCTCTTGATGGCAATGACTATTATGGTATAGTAGAGGAAATATTTTAGATGTGCTATAATGGGCGTGAGCGTGCTTATAAGACTGTCTTATTCAAGGTTGAATGGAAGGACAATTCTATAGCCGGAACAAGAGTACATGAACGTTACAAACTCGTAGAAGTGAATCATACTAGAACATATTCTAAGTATGACCCTTTTATACTCACACATCAAGCTCATCAAGTGTATTTCTCTTCTTATCCATGCACGAGGAATGATAGAAATCAAAAGCAATGGTGGGCAGCCTTTAAAACAAAGGCAAGATCAAAAATAGATACCTCTTTTTTCCAAGAAGAAGTAGTATCAAGTAGCACCATTTTGTCTCCAATTGAAGAAATCAGTTACGAGAATGGGAATGAAGAGGGTGAAGAGTTGGAAGATGAGGAAGAGGAGGAAGAGAATGGATAAGATATAGAGTTGGAGGAGTGGGAGGAGGAAATAGATAATGATAATGATGATGATGATGATGATGATGATGATGATGATGATGATGAAGTTGATGATGATGATGAGGAGGAGGATGAAAATGAGGATGAGGATGAGGATGAAACTGATGAAGAAGATGATGAGGATTAGAGTTAGTTATTTTGGTAAATTTACTAACAAAATTGTTTAATTTTATTTTATATTTTATTGCAATTATGTTTTTATTTTACTAACAACATTGTTTAATATTTTTTTTTTTTTGCAATTGTAGATGGTAGGAGGTCGCGCAGGACGAGGTAGACAGCGAGGCGGGGGTAGTCAGCGTCGTAGTACGTCTTCTTTAGAGGAAGAGGACACGGAGATTGAGCAGGCGTCGGTCGAGGAATCGACCAATGATGACTCATCAGATCAGGGACCCGAGATTCAGTGGACTAATGATGGGAAGATGATACTTGATCCGGCTGGTCTTTGGTAAGATATATGTTACTCATATGTTCATTTCATATACTCCATTAAAGTTACAATATTCATTCTTTGTTTAATATAAACTCGTACTTGTATTTAACATATTGTATTTCAGGTTTAACTGCAGAACGGTTGTTAGTGGTTGTTCGGCAAGTACGAAACAAAAGATGACAGGGGATGTTCCTACTTGTTGGACTGACGCTACGCCCCAACAAAAAGAAGAATGGTTCAACATCTTTCGGGTATATATTTGTATATATTTAATTTGTTAATTTATATCTAAATTTCAATTAGTAATTTATACTAATAAAAACTTTTTATAGAAATCCTTTGATTGGCCGGCGGGATTGGAGTATATTGTCCGTGAAAGGTACAATCATATTTGTACTAAAAGATATAGAGATATCATCTATAAGACCGTGAGGAGGAAAAAGGAGCCCGAGCATTTGAAAGGTGTGTATTATTTTATTAGTTTGATTACTTGTATTTAGTTATAATAAATTTACGTAAACATTTTATTTTTTCTAACACTATTTTGAATTTTAGGTGACGCATATGAAGGTCTAATGAAGAAACGTGATACCCCGGAATTTAAGATCAAGTCGGAGCGAGGTTCACTCAACAAAAGAGGAGGAAAGAAAGAAGGCATTGTTGAGGCTACTCACTACGGGGGATCTCGTTCTTTCTTGGATCGTGTTTTGGGAGTAAGTATACATAACAACACCTTAGATTATTATTAAAAAAAATTTAACCGTGAAAACCATGAATTTATACTTTGTTTGTTTTTAGAAGGGGAAGAGAAAAGGTAAGGTAGAGATGACGGCTCCCGAGCTCTTTGCAGACACGCATAGCAAGGTTGATGATAAGGGTATTAGGCATTGGACTAAGGCGAAAGATAAGGAACTATATGTATGTTTCATTTAATTAGTCAATTTCCTTTGATAACATTATATATTATAGGTAAATTTTTCATGAAAAAATAACCTTTAATGATATTTGGTTTCACTTGTAGGATGCTTATTTGCGTGAAAAAGAGAACACCCCCGACAGGTCCGATAATGATATTTGGTTTGACTTGGTTGAGGGGTACAAAAAGGGTCGGTGTATGGAACCGGAGAAGCTCATGGAGTTTTCTTCAAGGCGCCAAAAGCAAGGACTTCTTCAAAGTCCAAACAAACTTATGAGCCGGGAATTGTAAGTGTCTTACAATCACAACTTGATGAAGAAAGGCGCCAAAATGCCGAAGAAAGGCGCCTAAACGCCGTAAGGGATCAACAAATGCGGGAAATGAAAGCAAAGTTCGATCAAATGCAAGCCTTCTTCAGTTCGTGCAACTCCGGTCCCCGTCCCCATTGGCAAGATCCTAATGATCCATCCGGAGGAGGTGGATTTGGCGCGGGTGCTTTTTTTCCTGTTGCTTGACTTATGTGCCCCTTTCCCAAAACTTAAGAACATGGTAGTGGGTAGTGTTAGTTAGACTTGTGACGGATTTGGTTTGTTGAGGATTTGTTGGTAACTTGTTAACTTGGTTTATTCTCATTTTATATATGAGATTTGGTTATTGGTGTTCCATTTGTGTTGTGTTGTGAGTTTGGTTTGCTCAAGTTGGTGCTGTAGTAATAGAAATGCAGGTACGAGCAATGAAAAGGATAGGGTAGCATGAAAAACCGAATTTTCATACCAAAATTACAGTGGAATTGGCGACTGAAATGTAGTTTTGGCGACTACTTTCAGTCGCCAAAACAGAGTACCCAAAACAAAAGATCCTGACCTGCCAGTGCCAAAGGCGACTACATGGCGACTGAAAGTAGTCGCCAATTTGGCGACTGAAGGCCAAGGTAGTCGCCAAAATGGCGACTGAAAATCAAGAATGGCGACTGATTTCAGTCGCCACTTTGGCGACTACTTTGCCTATCCGTCGCCAAATTGGCGACTACTTTCAGTCGCCAATTTGGCTATTTGGCGACTACTTTATCAGTCGCGCCAATTTTAGCGACTGACTTCAATCGCCCGATTTCCAATTGGCGACTAAGTGTTGCTACAGTGCTATGGCGACTGATTTCAGTCGCCATTTTCCTTTTAGCGATTGATTTCAGTCGCCAAACGTAGTCGCCCGAAACAGGATTTCTTGTAGTCATTAACATAAAGAGGAAAAAGGAGATTAGAAAGATCATACCATGCGGTCTTCAATATCCTCATATCTCAAATATGGCGTAGTCGATCAATGTGAAAATGGATGAACAAACACAATATATACAATACTACACTACAAAGGAAATGAACATGTTTTTGGGTTTTTGCATTTTTCAAATTTTATGGTTTTTATGATTGTGAAATAAAAGACATGTTTTTGTATTTTTCAAAAATTTTCAATTTTTATCATTTTTGTTTTATAAGTCATGTTAGAATTTTTCATCCCCACACTAGTATGGCCATTGTCCTCAATGGCCAATACGATAGGAAATATGTAAGCTATATGACAATGCATGATTCCCAAGCTAAATGCAAACTATATGACATATATACAAAAGTTAATGCAAACTAAGATATGCTATATGATGCATGAATTTTTGTTTGGTTGGAGAGCATAATTTAAATTAACTCCCAATGTATATGCTTGAACTTCCCCAAACCAAGTGAGAGTGAGAGAGTTCATGCATAAAAGATGTTATGCATGCAACTAAACTTGTCATTTTGGATTTTACATGCTGGGAACAATAAAAGACACCTCAATGGGACCGAGGTGGGAGTCCTCTATGTGTTTCTAGGACTCGAACTCATGATCAAGATACAAATTTAAAAAACAAGAGAAATGAACAAAGCTAAAGGAGGTGTAGGAGACTCACAATGTGTTGTGACATCCTCCAAAGAGCTTGCTAATCCTCAATCATCGCCCATAGCGACATCGCTACCATCTCCATCATCATCATCATCATCACTAGCATCATTGTCATCATCTACCTCCATAGACCCGGAGGCTTCACCACTATCACTTGAGCTTTCTTCTTCTTCCTCACTTCCCTCTTCTTCTTCACCTTCTTCTTCTTTATCACCACTCTCAACAACAACCTCTTCATCACCCATGCTAGCATCCCTAGGAGCATTAGGAAAGAAAATTTCCCTATCCGCCCAATTAGGCAAAGGACATGATGGGTCAAGAAGTCCTTGCCTAGATGGTGTAAGAGGGGCGGATATTGAGCTCTATATGCATTGACTCAGTCTTCATGGGCTTGCTTATACATTTCTTGCATCAAAAGAGTCAAGTAATCGTTCCCCACCGTAACATTTTTGGGTTGAAACTCATGGTAGGTGAACGGGTAGGGTGGAGTGATAATAGAGGAGGAGGGCTCGGCAATGGCCTCCCTATGGTGTTGCATTATGGACTCGGATAGTGTGGGCTACGGACATTGAGCCGACAAATTTTGTTCGGAGGAATAAAGGACTTGGCATCTTTTGTAAGCCACTCAAATTTGTTGTCAAGATTGTCGTTCTTGACCCAATGGAATTTGTGAACCATAGTGGCTAGATCAATGAGGTGGCTTCCCTTAACCGGTTTAAAAGTACCATCTTTGTTGAAATTACGGTTGAAGTGTTTTACCAACCAAGTTACCAATCCCCCATTTACTATAAAGGCCGTACCTTCCTTGCCATGATCGATATTAAGCCACCTTTCGATCAAAAGTTGAAGAATATTGTACTTCGTGGTGAACTTTCTATCAACATTCAAGGTTGACTCGAGATAGATAAAATCAAGTTCGGTGAAGTGGTTTGTTCCCTTCCTAGCAATAAGAGTATTTTCCACTACCTTGTGCGACACCCTTATTCCCCGGTGATGAACATAGAGAGCACGACATTCATGGAAGGATTCGAATTTCCTCCCGGTAATAGCTTTCCACAAAGGGGCGGGATCATATTTTGTTGAAGGTTTCTTCACATAAGTCGAGTCATTATCAAGACCGAAAACTTTGCCAAACTCATTAAAGGATATCTTCCTATCCACATTCTCAAGGCGGAATTCAATGTTCGTTCGAGTCTCCACCTTTGTAACTTTCAATGAACTTAGAAATTCCAAGGTGAGGGAGGGGTAGGTCAATTCTTACATATTAAACAATGTAAGCAACCCCATAGACTCAAAGAAGTTCTTGGTCCTTTCAAGGACACCCAATTTGGTCAAGGCATCTTGGCAAATAAACTTGGTGGGTAAAATCGATTTCTTAGCAAGAGACACAAAATTTTTCCTAAGAGAGTCGAATATGAAAGTTACCTCCGGATATTTTTCTAGTTGCTCAATAACCGGGATAGAAGTAGTAGCTTCCACCATATGAATAGGAGTTTCTTGAATTTCCATTCTTGCTTGTTGAACCACCAAAGCCTTTGAGGCTTGACGTGCTTGTTGCCTTTTGGAAAGGTTTGGTTTTGTAGGTGCCTTGCCTCCACCTTTGGTCCTAGCCATTGTTCTTCTCCTTGTATGTATCAACAACCAAAGATTTGCTTGAAATCTTTTAGTATCCTCAAGCTTCAATGAATCCCAAATTGATTTAGGATTTTCGAATTTTACCTTTAACCATAGAAAATTGATTCAATTTTTGAGGAGTTGGATGTTTAAATGGCTTTTTGTTGATAGAGGAGTGATTTGTTTGAGTGTTGAGGAAGTTTGGAATTGATTTGGGTGAATTTGGTTGAGGAAATTGATTTTTATAGTTGGAGGGATTGAGGGTTTTGAGGTGTGTTTATGTTTTGAATGAATGAAATGAAATGGGAAAGGGGATTTTAATCCCGTGTTATTGTATTGCAGCAGGGGAGATGAGCGTCTGCAGCACGGGATGCTCGGATTCTTTGTCAGCCAGTTTCAGAAAATACAACCCGTGCTGAGACGAGCGTCTTCAGTAGGAGACGCGCGGATTCTGTTGAGGACGCTCGGATTCTTGGTAAAGGAGAAATCCTAGATTTTAATAGAAGCAGGATGAGCGGATCTTCACTGAGACGAGCGTCTTGGTAGAGACGAGCGTCTTCCCCACGGGTCGCTCAGATCTTCAGTCAGAGAAAAAATTTCCTTTCCAGCTTTTTCAGGACCAGCGTCTTTCTCTCAGGATGCTCGGATATTTAGTCAAGACGAGCGGATTCTTCCTTAGATGCTCGGATTGCCTCTGTACCTCACGGATTCAGTTCCACCCATGGGTATTCCGTAACCCAAGTCATTTCCTCTTCGTTCCTTTGATCTTCATTGTGGGGGTACTACGAAGGCTTGGATGGCCTAGGCAATAGCTATCCCCACACTATGTCAAAACACTACACATCAATAAACATATAAGTCCCTCCCTCACTTTCTCTCAAAATGATAATCTTAATCAAAGCATAAAAATATAAATCCAAAATTGATAAAAATGCAATACAATAAGTAAAATGCAAGTTAAGGGGTTAGGATATTTACAAATGGTGGTTTAGGGAGGACTCCACCAAACTCTCATTCATGTATGAGATGTCAAGGGGGCATAGCCAAGGTGTTGTTGATGTTGCTCAACACCTTGAAGAAGTAGTCGAAGGCTTGTTCATTGTCATTATAAAGATCTCAATGGACCTTTGCACATTGTGTTCTTCATTGTGGTGACTTGAGTAGAAATAGTCACCAAAGCCTTGGTCTTGGGTCATAGCATTACCAATATAAAGGTTGACTAACCCTTCAAACTCATCATCCCATAGACCGCATACTTCATCTACTTGTTCCCCAATAGTGTCATGAGTTGATGAGAACTCCTCCTTTTCCTTCTTGTCATTATGGCCGATGAGGCCTTCTTCTTCTGTTGGTATGAGTGGTGGTGAGCTATTGAAGCTCTCATTCTTATTGAAACTTTCTTGCTCTTTGGATGGAGCATCTTGGAGATTATCCATTTTCTTCTCCCATATGGGTGGTGATTCTTTACCCATAGCTTGTCCTTTATATTGAGATGCCGACTTCTTCCTATCACTTTCTCGGCTATAATGATCAAACATGAAACATGGCTCATGTAAGCGGGGAGCTCTCATTGCCTTGTCAAGGTTAAAAGTGATTGTTTCGTCTCCAACTTCAAGTGTGAGCTCTCCATGTTTCACATCAATCACCGCTCCTGCGGTGTGTAAGAATGGTCTTCCTAAAATGATAGGAATGTTGGAGTCTTCCTCCATGTCAACAATAACAAAGTCCACTGGGATGAAGAACTTGCCAATTCTTACCGGCACATCCTCCCATACCCCTAAAGGTGTCTTCGTTGATCGATCCGCCATTTGAAGTGTGATATTAGTACACTTGATTTCACCCATTTTTAGCCTTTTGAACACCGAGTATGGCATGACACTCACACTTGCCCCAAGGTCACATAGAGCTTTGTTGATTGTAGTGTCGCCAATGGTGCATAGAATAGAGAAACTTCACGGATCCTTGAGTTTTGGTGGTGAACTTCCTTGTAGGATGGCGCTATTCACCTTAGTGAATGCAATAGTCTCTAGCTTCCGGATGGATTTCTTCTTTGTAAGAATATCTTTCATGTATTTCGCATAGGCCGGAACATGATTGATTAATTCCGTAAATGGAATTGAGACTTCCAAGTTCTTCACAATCTCCATAAACTTTCCAAGTTGTTCATCAAACTTAGGCTTAGCTTGACGACTTGGAAATGGAAGTCTAATCATAATAGGCTCTTTCTCCTTAGCCTTCTCTTCATTCTTCTTTTAAACTTCTTGAATGGTGGGTTCTTCTTCTTTCTTAGAGTTTTCAACTCTTTCCTTGTCACTAGCATTCACAACATCTTCATCAATGGGCCTATTCCGCCCTTCATACCTTGTACCACTCCTCAAATGGATGGCACTCACTGACTCATGTCTTGGGGGATTACCTTGAGGTGGTAATTGCCCCTTTAGTCTTTGAGAACTAGAAGATGCTAATTGAGACATTTGGGTCTCCAACATCTTTGTGTGAGCTAGTATGTTGTTGATGGTGATATCTTTTGCTTGGCTATCCTTTTGCATTTGAGTGAAAAACTCTTGTTGGTTCTTTTGAATTTGGAGGACCGCTTTTTGAACATCAAAACCTTTGTCATTTGTTTGATTGTATGGAGGTTGATTTTGATAACTTTTGTTTTGATTGTAAAAGGGTCTTTGAGCTTGGTTTCTCATTGGAGGTGGGGTGTATGTTTGAGGGTTTTGAACATTTTGACTTTTGTATGAAATATTGGGGTGGAATTTGGTATTCTCATTGTAATAGTTGGAATAAGGGGTGCCACTTTTTAATGCTTGGAAAGCATTCACTTGTTCACTTGTTCCCCTAAATTCACTTTGGTTATGTCCCAAAGTTCCACAACTCTCACATACTCCACTTGGAATTGATGATGATGCTACCTTAGTATTAACATGTTGCTTGGGTGATTTGGAGGCCTCTTCAAGTTTAGCCATAGCCTTCTCAAATTTTAAATTAATGGTATCAATATGAGCACTAAGTTGAGCACCCAATTGAGTATTGGAATCCACCTCATGCTTTCCTCCTCTAGTAGCCTTCCGAGGTCTACTATATTGTGAGTTATGGACCGCCATTTCTTCAATTTTATTCCATGTTTGATTGTCATCGACTTCGGTGAACATACCATTTGATCCCATATTGAGAATGTTTCGGGAGTCTTCATATAGATCATTTCAAAATTGTTGTACAAGGAACCACTCGCTAAGTTCATGGTGTGGACAAGATCGACAAGTGTCCTTGAATCTCTCCCATGCTTCATACAAAGATTCCTTATCCCTTTGTTTGAACCCGATGATTTGGGCTCTCAACATGTTAGTCTTCTCCGGAGGATATAATTTCTTGTAGAAAGCAAGTGCCAATTTCTTCCAAGAATCAATACCAAGAGTAGCCTTATCTAGGTTCTTCAACCATTGTTTCGCGGAACCAATCAAAGAAAAAGGAAATAAGACCCATCGAATTTGGTCTTGAGTAACTTCGGTTTGAGAAATCGCATCACAATAGTCACAAAAAGTCTCCATATGAGAATGAGGGTCTTCACTAGGCATCCCTCCAAATTGACTTCTCTCAAATAATTGTATAAATGCGAATTTGGCAATGAAATTACCGGTTAAATGTTGTGGTGTAGGAGTACCATTTGGTAGGTTCTCCTCGGTTGGTACGGAATGTGATGAAAATTTAGGTATTGTGGGTTGATTTTGTGGTTGGTTTTGTATTAGGTTATCCTCTCCTTCTCTTGCAAAAGGGTTGATGAACTCAATGTTATTTGGTTGAATGTCCACAATATCACCAATACCTCTCAAAGTATTTCTAGCAAGTCTTCAATTGTTGGTCAAAAATCTTTCAATTTCAAGATCAATGGCTAACAAGTTACCTTGTGATCTCCTAGACATGCAAAATATCAAACAACTCGAAAATAATTAGAACAAATCTTGAGGAGATTGACTTCCCCAAGGTAAAGAAAGACACAACTAAAAACAATTAAAGAAAATCAAATCAAGTTAACATTGTCCCCGGCAACGGCGCTATTTTTTGGTGTGGTCGTAAAACTCGTCGTCAAAAGCTACCCAACCATAACAATATTTATAACTTCACTAACTACTCTTAGTAAAGAGGCAAGCAAAGGTCGGATCCCAAGGGACGGGTATTGATGTAGGATTTTCAATAGCAAATGGTTGTGTCTAAGGGTGTCACAATTTTGGTTGAGATAGGAGATCAACTAAACTAATCAACAATATAAAAGTAAAATGATAAACACAAGCAAGATGATTAGAATGAGATGTAAACAATTGATTAAAAGCACTAGGGTGTCATGGGTTGATAGGGGATTCATGGGAGTTGATCATACAAAAATGTTCTCAAATTATATGCAAGCAATTATTATTGTGATGGGATCGAGTTAGTGTATATCTCACAATCCATAAGAAGGTTTGGGTCCCGGAGCCGAATCGATTAGATTGTACAACACCTACAAGTCGACTTAATCCTTCCTATTCAACATTATGCATGGTCTAATGAGACTCGAGTTGGTTTATGTCTTACAAGTCTCATTGAAAAGATAGGTGATGGGTAAAAAATGCAAGGATTCATAGGCTCGCATTTCATCAAACATAACATGTGCATAAGTCTTCGCCTTTTCCAATCTCTCGGTCCACTATTCTCCCTAGAACTCTAATGTAGCTCTCACCCTAGTTAGAATATTCTATTGTTCATAGCAAGTCTTCGCCTTTTCCAATCTCTCGATCCAGGTCAAGGTTTAACAAGATGGTCAACTAATTACATGCACTTAATCAATCAAACCGCTATTAGATACTACGAGTAAACAGCTAGACCTAAAACCCTAACATATTATGTCATAGAACCACGGATCCCCTAAATCCTAGCGTAAAGGAATTAGCTATGCATAATTAAATGAAAGACAACAATTGATGTAGAAGAGAAAACTAAGAATTGCATAACGGAATTAAATAGATAAACTAGCATAAAGCGGAGCGAATAAGAATAATAAAAAGACGATAATGAAAATAAGGAATGAAGAACAATTGAAATTACCGAAATAAGAAGAGAAAGATTACAAGTTTAGATCTGAAATCGAAGGAGCAAAGTAACGTGTAAACTAGTTTCTGCCAAAGTGAAAGATGCCCTAATAAAGTTCACAGCTTGTGTTTATATAGAATTAGCTGATAATTATTAATTAAACAACTAATGGGCCAAAATAAAAAGTTAATCAAACACGGCCTGGTACGAAAATAGTCGATCGACCAAAATTCTAGTCGATCGACTAATTATCTAACCAAAAGCAGTCGATCGACCACTTTGTACCGTCGATCGACTTTTTCTAGGTGAACAGCAGCGTCAATCATCACTTAATCATTCTTCCTTTCGTCTTCACGCATTACAAGATGATCATTCCCGAGCCTAACTTCACTAGTATCCATAATGCAACTCCGGGGACGGGTTTTGGCTTGTTTAATCCTGCTTTCGGGTGCATATCTACACGAAATACAAAATAACCCAAAGTAGCCGATTCATGGGAGAATAGTAGCTAGCCGCTACTAAATAAGCATAGAAATGCGTGGAAATGAGTAAAGTAAATGTATGAAATAGGCACGCATCAATAATAATAATAATAATAATAATAATAATAATAATAATAATAATAATAATAATAATAATAATAATAATAATAATAATAATAATAATACTAATAGTAATGGTAATAATAGTAATGGTAATAATAGTAATAGTAATAATAGTAATAATAGTAATAGTAATAATAATAATAATAGTAATAGTAATAATAATAATAATAGTAATAATAATAATAATAATAATAATAATAATAATAATAATAATAATAATAATAATAATAATAATAATAATAATAATAATAATAATAATAGAGAGGTGAGGGAGCGATCAGCGATTAGGGCGATTAGGGCATTTCTTTGTGCTTGTCATCACACCCACCGCCGCCACCTCACGCCGCCGTCAACTCTCAATCGCGCAGCAACCTCACGTCGCCGTTGTTCCAAACGTGGGTTGTGGCGTTCCTTTCATTGCGTTTTGAGATTAGGGTTACTGCTATTTCGATTTTTTCGCCGTTGTTTTGGGACCCTTCCGAGGAGGTCGCCGTGGTAGCATTTGCCGCGTCGGACGTCCCTTTTCGTCATCATCTTTGGTGGTTGTCGTCTGGTTTGGGTACCCTCTACCAGGTTGCTTTTCACTCGTTTTTTTTCCTTTTCTCTTTCTGTTTTTTTCCCTTTCTCTTTTATTTTAATGAAAGCTGCGCGCATCTTATAATAATAATAATAATAATAATAATAATAATAATAATAATAATAATAATAATAATAATAATAATAATAATAATAATAATAATAATAATAATAATAATAATAATAATAATAATAATAATAATAATAATAATAATAATAATAATAATAATAATAATAATAATAATAATAATAATAATAATAATAATAATAATAATAATAATAATAATAATAATAATAAGATTATTTAAATTAGATTGTAAGAGAGTAGGTGAGTGTGTTGGGTTGTCAGAATCGAGTTGGTCCGAAATAAAAAAAAAAGCTTTACAAGAGAAATGCGACGATATTTGCTAGATGCTAACATAAAACGGAATTATTATTTTTATTATTATCACCTATTATTAATATTCGACTATATATATAATTTTATATAATTTAAGCTTTAAAATATTACTTTTTTAAAAATCATGTTTAAAACAAATTAATTAAATTAAATAATTTAAAAATATAAAATAAAGTAATTCAATGGTCAAATAAATTATAAATGTCAAAATGAGAAATTCGCGGGTGTTACAATCACCCCACCTTTTAAAAAGTTTCGTCCTCGAAACTTAAAAAGGGAAAATGAAAGGTTATAAAGGTAAAACTGGACTTTTGAAATCGGTAACCAAAACATTAAAAGGTTATCCTTTGTGAGAATTAAAATTCTTTCAAAAATTTTCAAGTAGAATTTTCCAACAGTACCAGATTCTCGTCAAAGGAACGGAAGTGTTCTCGTTGCGTATTCAAGAACATCACATTCCAAATCAAAGATAAGGCCAAAAACCAAATCATTTGCAGAAATCCAAAGTCAAAATACTTCCAAAAACATTTATGGAGAGTTTTCAAAACCATAAGTGTCCTTCATGGAACGAAATTGCTCTTGTCGTGCACACAAGGGCGCTAACTTTCCTAGTCAAAGATAAATTTAAAACAAAATCATTCGCCGACAAGCGTAGAGCAAGTTATTAAACGTCTCTAATAACGAGTTCCAACATCCTATCAACGTTAAAACCAAAAGAAAAAGGTAATCCAACCAAATTTTCTTTTGCTAAAGCCAAATAAAAATTAAAAGATTCATTTGTTAAACTCGAGAAAGGAGTCAAATTCTTGAAAATATAACATCAAGCTTTGACAAATAAATCATAAATGGATCAAAGTTAGTTAGAAATTGAGCAAAATTAAAAGTACTCTCGGGTGTAGCAATTAAAAATCATGGTAAAGGAGTCTATACTCAAAGAACAAATAGGGAACTAAATCAAATTTTCATTTTCAAACCTTTAAAATAGGTAAAGTTTTGTAAAAGTAACATAAATTTTTAACAACGAATCAAAAATGGTAGTTTGAATTGTTCAGAAATAGCACAAAAGAAAAGTAACTTAGATAAAACAATTACAAAGCACGCTAAGAGAATTCTAGCTTAACCAATAAAAGAACTATGACGAACTTCCTTGGGGTGAGAGTCGAGGTAAGGTCAACGAGGATGTCAAAGATAGAGTTTCATAGGTTACGAGTGTCAAATTTAAAGGAGGAGCACGACGAAGCATGGAAGAGAGGTATGAATGGTAACGCTTATGGTCAAAGAATAAGGGAAATTAGACAACAAGAAAACGCCAGATACTAAAATCTCAAATAACAACATCATCCTAAATGAGTTCTAAAAACTTCCTAACAAAAAAACTCATAACCACATCACTCCCAAGGATTTCCTCAAAATACTTATGTTACTTCACATCTAAGCTAATCTATGAAACAAAGTACTTCACCACAGTCGTGATTCAACAATTCCCAATCACTAAACATCCACAACGACATCTACAAAACAAGACCAAAACTACAAACAAGGCTATACTCATGCCCGACAACGCCAAAAGGTGACACCAATCTGTGTATGGTTATCAACATCTTAAAGGTATCTCTTTCCAAACTCAAATCATAAACCTTACTCCATGTTTACTCCTATGGTAACAACGCTCAACTCGCTAAGCTTTCAAATCCCAAACATAAACAACAAAGCCAAGTTTTATAAGTTTAGTAACATAGGCAACTCACTCTTAACACACAGAATCCAACAATCAATTATACTCACTTTATCAAGGAACTAGGTATAAGAATCACTAAGTATGCCTCATCACAATATCTAAGTCTTTCTAACATCAGAACCCCTCAAAACCAGAGTTATGGGTCAACCACAAACAAACTCCTCAAAAGTCAAATTTGCCAACCAAGATTAACATCCCACAAAAGAAAAAGAACTATCTAAAAGGCGTAAAGGGAGGATAGGCAAGGAACAAAGGACAAGTTGGGAGGGTATAAGAGTAACTTCCAAAGTAAAAGAAAAGAGAGTTTAGAAGACACAATAAGCATCAAGAAGTGAAAGAACAAGGCAAGGTACACAAGAACGAGGAATATTTTAGAGGGAGTAGAAGCATTATTCAATTTCCGGCAATAGGCACCAATTCTTGATATTCACGTAGGTAAGTTCACGGTTATTGATCCAAGGGAACAAAAACGATTGACAATCAACAAACATGTTAGAACCTACCACGAAGCATACACAAAGAGACTACCAACTTAGGTCCTTAGTTCTACCCATCTCATTTATTATTTAACGTCAAGTTCAAAATTAAGTTTGGGATACACGTGTGTGCGTCGGGAGCAACATAGGCTCAAATACCAACTATGAACCCCCGCAATAACGCGGAAAATATAACTTATAAAATTTAAGCGGAAATTAGGAAAATTTTGAAGCTTTTAAAATTTAAAGCGCGGGCTCATAAAATCTAAAACACAAATAAAGAATGCGGAAATAAAGATTTAAATTATACAAACGTGATAGTCAAGGTGAGGGAAAATATATCCTCGAATGACAAATGATAAAAGGTGAGTCTAAGCAATCCTACTAAACTGACTACTAGTCCAAGGTGTTTGCTAGCTCACACATGTCTTCACCCCATAGATGCACCAACTAATACTTGTCATTCATGTAAACATGAATGCCACAGTTAGTGGGGAGTAACTCAAGTTTCTCCCACCCACAAAATGTCAAAATGGACATAACAAAGAACTAAAACAGGTAAGTCATATAAGATACTTACAAAAGATATGAATATCAAGTTTATATTTAAACATGGCAATTAAATGAGATGGAACAAGATAGATCAACATTAGCATAATTAAGAGTCAACTATTCATGTGAGACAATTAAATAATATGAAAGACAAGAATACGGTCATTTATCCAAAAGCACGCATTTCAAGGAAATACAACATAGATATGAGATTAGAATCCGAATCATATGAAACAGTTAAGTGAGGGATCAATCAATGCAAATTACAAGAATAGAAACCATAGCCATTACTTGAGAAAACCACTTAACAAACATTGCACGGGACGTGGCTACTAATGTCACATTCATACTTATAGCTTGAATCTCACTATAAGAACGGATGGGAACATCAATCCTGACGATCATATCGCAACTAGAGGGCTTATAGCTCACCTCTAATATCCGATAGGACCAAGACTCTCACAACCAAACAATACAAGGCACAATACTTGCCCTGAATGACATATACCAATATTTATAACCAAGCAAGACCTTTAATACTCAATATATATAATTCCCCTGGTAGGATGACAATTGTACTCCCAAGACTCAGTTCCCGATTCGACATGCGGCAGAATAGTTCGTATCCAAGACTCGAAGACAGATCGGAAATTGAGAACCCACAATCGGCAGGACAGTCCGAAAGAGGCGGAAGATATGTGCTAAACCCACAATCCGCAGGACAATCCGAAAGAGGCGCAAAGATAAGTCAAGCAAAAAGGTATAGCATAAAGGCCTTATCGTAAGAATACGAATCACTACAAGTAATTATTTATAATAATTCTTTCATACTTGTACCATAGTGAGTCTAGCAAAACAAACATACATGGGAAGAAGAAATGTAATGGACAAATAACAATCCAAGTAAGACATTCCAACCCCATTTACACCCGTAAACATGAATTAATAACTCATTTCTTAAATACCTGTCACTTGAATAAAAATGTAAAGGAATGGAACCAAACCATTTATAAAGGGCAAAACAAGAATTGAATTATAAATGACACAAATGTAAGATAGACCATTTATTACTTATAAAACATAAATAATTGAATTGGACTCATCTTAAAATGAAAACATGTCGTTTCCTATATAAATGATATAATTAAATAATGAATTTCACGGTTATTATTCTGTGAGAAAAATATATAAATGAACTATATTAACGGATTACGTTATATGAAACACGAGACGGAAATTAAAATAATTCAAATAAACCAACTTATGTCAAGACAATCCTTAAGCACGACTCAAAGACCCTTTGGACAGCACCCAAACACGACTCAAAGGTGTCAATTGGACAGCCCTATACACGACTCAAAACTATCCGGGACCAAGGCTGCATCCAGCCAGCCTTGGCCCCACTGCCAGGCCACAACCGTGCCCAGCCAGGCCACTACCTAGTCAGGCAGGCTGCTGCCCAACCATGTCCCCCTGCACTCCCCACAATAGTCCCTACTCTTGCCCAAACCAGCCACGGTTACCACTCTAAAACAGCCACCATCCAACCATAAACAGCTCCTACCACCACCTAAACAACCGCCCAAACAGGGCAGCCATGAGCAGCCTAAGAACAGGCCGTGGACAGCCCTTGTCGCGGCCCCACAACCATGTCAAACAATCCACGTTTCCTGCCCAATATAGAAGAATAAAACGCATAAAACCCCGCCCAAACACAGTCCATTACACACATCATTTCGAGATGGAAGTTACTACACAAATGACCCAAATTATTCTAGGATATACACTCAAGATGGATGCAAACAAGTTATCTCAAACCACCAACCAAACAAAGACACCCAAACTATGCAACAACAGCCCACACGACCATCATTTTTTACTGTCCAAATAGACCACACAACCCTTCATTATGACTACCCAAAATAGCCCCGAAGTACCTGCAAAGCTGACTCAAAAATAGTCCCAATTTCGGTCTTAAAACAGTCCCAAAATAGCATAATTTCATGCCCAAGAACAGAACCCACACACACCCTATTCTCGTCCCAAAACAGTCCATATAAACACCATAATTTCATGCCCAAAATAGTCCAAAAAACAACACAAATACCTGCTGAAAACGACACCCATACCGAGTCCATTTAAGACATGTTTAAGACAAGAACAAGACCAAAAATTAACACTTTACAAACTCCAGCAAGTTCATTCTTTTCCTTTCCAAACCGCCCTCAGTTAGGCTGATCAAAACAGTGCATTGCAAAAAAAATTTAAGACGAATTTCTAAGCACAAGCAGGACAGAATTAATTCATATAAATAATGTAATTCATACATATACACTGCCAAGTACTATAAGTCATGTAATCTCTGCAATTATAGCTGGAAATCTCGTAGTATTCCGTCTCATTCAATCATTCAAAAACAGTCCAAGAAAAAGATGCAAAGATTCACACTTTAACACTACTAGTAACAAACCACAACATATAAACACGAAATCTTGACATAATGTCAAGTAACCTATCACCATTACCTGTTTTACCTTCAATGAACACAATTCCGTCGCAAAACTGCCCTGGGTTGTCCAAACTTGCATCTTCTTGTATTAGGAAATCAAGATAAGGATGACCAAAAAGGTAAAAATTCTTCACAATCTCCAATGCGTTATCCTCAACCTCCGTTACATCGGGTAGTGGAAAAAGTAAGGAAGACAAGGTGTTGCATGAAATGGCGTCGATTTGGGTGGAATTAGGGAAGAAGTGAAATAGGGAAGAATTAGTGAGTGAAGGTGAAAGAAAGAGCTTTGATGTCGAAATTAGGGTTTGGTGAGTTGAAAAGCCGAGTTGCGAAGGATGTTCCGGTGCGAATAAGGGTTTTGGCCGCCATTGTTGTGGGAATGATTGAGAATTGATCGGAGGAGAGGGAAGGAAGGTGAGTGTTGTTTTGCTGGGTTTTGCTAAAAAATGGAAAGGGATGAGGGGGGTAGGGGAAAGTGACGGGCAGGTGGGGTTGATGGAGTAAATGATAATTGACAGGCTAATCGTATACCTACCAAAAATAAACCAATTGGCCTAAACTAATGCATCAAGAAAGTCGGGATCGTATCCACAGGGAGGCTGTTTACAAATCTAAATGTCAATTCAAGTCTGTCTTAGTCACAAGGTTGGGGGTTTTGAGATGGGTTTGTCTAATAACCAAGGTAGCAAACAAAAGAAAGCAAATTATAAACGAATTTAAATAAGAGAGAAATAGCTCAGACGGTCGGTTCACCGCGGTCTACAACGATCTAAGGTAGAGTCAACGGTCAGCAATAAACGGTCTGAAGGGTACTGAACAGGTCCTCTCGGTCCACTATTCGCCATAGAAATCTAATGTAGCTCTCACCCTAGTTAGAATATTCTATTGTTCATAGCAAGTCTTCGCCTTTTCCAATCTCTCGATCCAGGTCAAGGTTTAACAAGATGGTTAACTAATTACGGGCACTTAATCAATCAAACCGCTATTAGATGCTACGACTAACAATTCAGATGGAGTAAACAGCTTGACCTAAAACCCTAAAATATTATGTCATAGAACCGCAGATCCCTTAAATACTAGCGGAACTAAATAGGTAAACTAGCATAAAGCGGAGCGAATAAGAATAATAAAAAGACGATAATGAAAATAAGGAATGAAGAACAATTGAAATTACCGAAATAAGAAGAGAAAGATTACCAGTTTAGATCTCAAATCGAAGGAGCAAAGTAACATGTAAACTAGTTTATGCCAAAGTGAAATATGCCCTAATAAAGTTCTCAGCTTGTGTTTATATAGAATTAGCTGATAATTATTAATTAAACGACTAATGGGCCGAAATAAAAAGTTAAGCAAACACGGCCTGGTACGAAAATAGTCGATCGACCAAAATTCTAGTCGATCGACTAATTCTCTAAGCAAAAGCAGTCGATCGACCACTTTGTCCATTCGATCGACTTTTTCTGGGTGAACAGCAGTGTCAATCATCACTTAATCATGATTCCTTTCGTCTTCACGCATTCCAAGATGATCATTCCCGAGCCTAACTTTACTAGTATCCATAATGCAACTCCGGGGACGGGTTTTGGCTTGTTTAATCCTGCTTTCGGGTCCATATCTGCAAGAAATACAAAATAACCCAAAGTAGTCGATTCATGGGAGAATAGTAGCTAGCCACTACTAAATAAGCATAGAAATGCGTGCAAATGAGTAAAGTAAATGTATGAAATAGGCACGCATCAAACTCCCCAAACCAAACCCTTGCTTGTCCCCAAGCAAGCAAAGACTAAGGACAAAAACAACTAATGGAACGGTAAGCAAGCTCAGAGCTAACTATGCTTCATACGCCCAAACCAATTTAATGCACGTAGCCAAACAAAAGTGCATAATCGACTGCAAACGATTTATACGTATGAAACAACTTACTGAACCTTCAACCTTGGAAGACTCATATATATCGGACTCTCATGGGTCGCTCACCACTCGTTAAAGAACATGGTAAGTATATAATGTAAGATAGAATGAAATATGTCACTCATCTAACTGCAACCTATAAGAACATGCATGCAGTCTAACATGATGGTCATCTCTACCGACCGTACATATACATTCCAACCAAACAGGACCAAATTACATGACGAGGACTTACAAATATGGTGAAGTGAGGGAATTAGGTAAGAAGGGGCAAAACATTTTTGCAAAAGTGGAGGTAAGAGCCAAGCTAGTACCAAAACGCAACCAATAGCAAACAAATCCCGTTCAACAACCCAACCATATAAGATAAAACGATGCCAAATCTGGCATAAACTCACACACCAAAACAAATTACTCCTCAGATAATATGGAACATGTGCATAGGAGTAAACCATCTTCTTTGTCAACTTGATTTTCTATTATTCTCTTTTTTTTTTCCTTTTCACGTTTTTTTTTTCCTTTTTTTTTTCCAACTTCTTTCTTTTATCATTCTTCTATTTCCTTCTTTTCAGACCCTTCACAACAAAAAGATTCGCCACGATCGACAGATACACACATACCCAAAAATATTAACCGTACTGGCTTGACAGGTAGGCTATATAGGATTGTGGTTAGCAATTGGGCCAAAACAAGTCAATATGGCTATGTGAGGCTCAGGGGTAAAATAAGAAGAAAAAGGATACCTCTCCACATGTGACACCGCCACTAACCCGAATGTATACAGGTACTAAGATACAAAAACATGTTTATGCAAATTGATATTACATGATGTTACATGTCTCATAAGGAGTACTACTCTCATCCTAGCATAAAACTGATCATGAATGTCATCAGTTTAATAAGCTCTATACCTCAAAAATTTTGAGTAGTTTGCCGATATTAAGTCAAGTTTATTCGTTCAGAAAAGTTGATCACAAACTTGTAGATTATGCAACGACCGTACAAGATTTGCAAAGCAAGGCTTGGGCTAAAAATAAAGCACATAAGCAATTTCATCATTGTTATCTAACCGTTCCGACTCGACCTAATATGCAAAAGAAGAACATGTTTTTGTAATTTTTTTCAAATTTTTCAATTTTTTTTTTGAGCTTTTTGAGTTTCTTATAGTGGAAAGGAAAAACAATGCATACGAAAATGCAATAAACATGCAAAAAGAAATATAGTAAAAATGCAGATGGATGCAAACAGACAGATGCATACCCTCCCCAAACCAAATCACACAATGCCCTCATTGTGTTCAGCAAATACCAGTAGCAGTGCAAAATATAAAGGGAAAGGGGGATATGAGAAACGAGATGAAAACAAATAAAGGAAAGTAGAAGCAAAGGGAACTTACAATTAAATGACCTTCCCAAACCAGACAAAAACAAGGGAAGTCGTGGCCAGCTGCCACTAATCATCACCCACAGCAAAATTGGGATCATCATCTCCTTAAATAACGTGCTGATTTCGACCAAGACAACCAGTCGATCGAATAAAACAACCAGTCGGTCGACTTTTTTCTGCTCTATACGCAGCACAAACCCGTCTTTCATGCATAGTTTGCCAAGATGACTCGCCTCTTTACCGGTGCACCTGAAAATAAAGCACATATCTCCCAGCAAAAACCAAAGCACGTGTCCCACTTGTCTTAGTAGCAAACGGTCCTAATTACAACTCAAATAAATCAAACGATAAAATAAAACAAAAAAGGTCACTTGCTTAAAGAAAGCTTATTCCATCCGGGTTGCTTCCCGATCAGCGCTGGTTTTTGAGGTCTCGCTTGACCTTACTTCATAAGTCATCAACAATCAGACGGCGTACAGCTTGGCCGCTGATTAAATGAAGACCCTTCAGCATTCTTCACCTTGGGCCACCACTCAAACTTGGCTTTGAAAATAGAAGATTATCTCACAGCATAGGCTTCCTCGCAACACTTTGCACGCGATAAGGGATCTTCTGTCTGATCACCATAATCAGCATCACCGGCGTCAGAAAACGCGCCCAATTTACCAAGTCAACCTCCCGAATCCTTGCAGCTCAACCTGTCATGTCCTGTAGAAAGAGATACAAAAGCACGGTCCTCCATCTTGCTCCCAGCATGGGGCAGAGATGTCACAGTAATAGCAAAACAGGACTCAACTGTGGGACTATCAACTACCACATGGCAAGGTACAACTTGCATAGGTGCCCTACGGACACTAGATTGGGTGTAGGCCAGCTTCTCACCCCCCCACTTTAAATGTTAGAGTCCTTGCTCCTACGTCAATAATTGCACCAGCAGTGTGCAAGAATGGTCTCCCTAAGATAATAGGGGTATGGGTATCCTCAGGAATGTCCAACACAACAAAATCGACGAGTATAAAGAACTTCCCTACCCGCACATGAACATCTTCTAGGATCCCTAAAGCACGCAACAAGGAACGGTCTGCCATTTGGACAGTCATATTTTTGCATCTAAACTCAGTCAAACCTATCTTTTGAGCTAAAGACAATGGTAAGACACTGATGCTGGCACCCAAGTCACACAAAGCATTATCAATAATATGGGTGCCTATAAAACAGGAGATGGAAAAACTATCTGGGTCGGACAATTTAGGTGGAGACTTATTTTGTAGGAGTGCACTACACTCCGCAGTAAAAGCAATAGTCTCTGCCTCATCAAAATTCCTCTTACGAGATAGAATCTCTTTCATAAAATTAGCATATGAGGGAATTTGTGTAACAAGTTTAGTGAAAGGTACCGTTACTTTCAAATCCTTCAAGACCTTTAAAAACTTCTAGAATTGCTGCTCAATCTTTGTATTTAGCTGTCGCACTGGAAATGGAAGCTTATTCGCAATAGATGGCTCAACAGCTTTACTCTTCCCTCCATCCGTAATGGACGCCTTATCAGCAATAGAAGAGGTTTCAATAGCAATAGACGACGGATCACCAACTCCGTCTAGCAAATTAGTCGATCGACCAGTTGGATCAGTTGATCGACTAAGAGAACCAGTCGATCGAACACTATGGGCAGTCGATCGACTTTTTTCGATTTCCACATTTCCCATATCAGAAGTTTTAGTCGATTGACCAAATATTTCTGTTAATCGACTTTTTTCAGCAATACTAGCAGTTTCATCAACACATTCATCTTCCGCATCAACATCCAGATCCTTAATAATAACCTCATTATTCACCCGGGGCATATCTGGTCCATCATATGCAAGACCACTTCGCAGATTTATCGCATTAACAGTCTCATGAGGCTTATCAGGTTTAGACGGCAATGCACCTAGCTGCCTACTTGTATCTCGATAACTCGGTAATTTGAGTGTCCAAGAATTTATTGTGGGCCAATAACAGAGCAATTAGAGCTTCCTGCTTTTGTGAAGCAACCATTTGCTGTTGCAACACAGCTTTAATAACTGACATATCACTGCTCGAAGACTGAAGAGGAGGCTGCAACTGTTGAAACTGCTATTGAGGCGGCCTATTATAATTCCCTTGTGGTTGATTACCACGATTCCGAGGGATTATGTAAGGATTGGCCGGCGGAGGAGTAGGATGGAAACCACTCAGATTTCTCTCAGCAAAGAAATTAGAGTACAAAGTACCTTGCTTGAAAGATTGATAAGCATGAACCTGTTCTAAAGTACTCAAACATCCAGCTGCAACATGACCCTATGTACCACATCACTCACAAGGGACCTCCTGTTGAACTAAAGCATTAACTCTATGCCGATTTCCCAAGGACTGGGCTGCCTTTGTTTCGGCAATCTGGGCAGTTAGAGCCTCTAATTGAGTTACAATTGCACTATCCGAACCACCTCCTCTTTTGCTACCCCTTGGATTACCATACTCAGCTGTGTGAGTAGCTATCTGATCAATTATTTTCTAGGCATTGGCATCATTGGTGTTGCCCTGGAATCTCCCATTAGCAGCTTAATTAAGTAAGGCCCTATGGTCGTTATACAACCCATTGTAGATATGATTGCAAAGGAACCAGATCTGGAACCCATGATGTGGAACAGATCGAACTAGTCATTTGAAACGAACCCATGCCTCATTAAAGTCCTCATCAGGACCTTGTTTAAAGCTCGTAATCTAGCTTCTAAGAGCATTAGTCTTCTGGGGTGGGAAGTATCACTTGTAGAAGGCAAGAGCTAATGAATTCCAGTCTGTGACACCATGAGCTTCCATATCCAAGTCACGCAGCCACTCCGCTGCATCATCTCGTAGGGAAAAAGGGAAAAGTGTCTGGTTGACTTGCTCCTGAGTCACCCCCGCAGTCAAAGGAACGGAGCCGCAGTAATTAACAAACTTCTCCATGTGTTTAGCTGGGTCCTCACCAGCTCCCCCTCCAAATAATTTTCGCTCCACCAGATTAATGTAAGATGGACGAATTTCGAAAGTACCCGTATCCGTAGTGGGGAGCTTTAATCCCTTGGGAAGAGAAGCAAGGGTAGGCTCAGAGTGACTCGCTAAAGTCGGCATGATTGTAGTAGGAGCAGAAGTAGATGTGTCTTCCTCTAAAGACTGATTTTCTGCAATAAATGCAGCGTAAGCTGAATCAAGCGTACTCAAGTCTTCTGCTTAATATATCTCCTTCAAGAAGTTTCGTCTAGCACGGAGGGTCCTTTCTGGTTCTGGGTCAAATGACATGAGTTCAGACCTGAAAAACTTGAGCATAAACAAAACTAGCACTGAAAGGTTAGATATGGTCTCAAGGAACACAGGTTCCTTGAGACAAGAGACAAACTAAAAATAAAACAAATCGAAAAACGGGTTCTATGGTCTCACCCACTCCCTTATCCATGTCTGACTGAAATGAAAAAGTGGGTTTCATGCATTCAAGAGATAGCCATTCAAAGAAACAAAGGACATCTTCAATATTCTTACCACCATAATCTCCCTTACTTATGGAGTCAATATAAGCTTGGGTTTGTCTGTTCATACCTCTTATGATTGTAAGGCACTCAGTAAGCTGTGACAGTTTACCTTCGTAGTTATGAGAACAAATCCAATCATTCCATCTATGCATGTAATTGTGGAAGTTCTCATCTTCACCCTATGGAAACTGGATGAAAATCATTAGAACGGTCTCAAGGAACTAAAGATCCCTAAGAATAAAGACAAACTAGATTAAAAGCAAATAAAATAACACCATCTCCTCGGCAACGGCGCCAAAATTTGACAGGCTAATCGTATACCTACCAAAAATAAACCAACTGGCCTTAACTAATGCAGCCAGGAAGTCGGGATCGTATCCACAGGGAGTTTGTTTGCAAATCTAAATTTCAATTCAAGTCTGTCTTAGTCACAAGGTTGGGGTTTTTGAGATGGGTTTGTCTAATAACCATGGTAGCAAACAAAAGAAAGTAAATTATAAACGAATTCAAATAAGAGACAAATAGCTAGGACGGTCGGTTCACCGCGGCGTACAACGATCTAAGGTAGAGTCAACAGTTTGCAATAAACGGTCTGAAGGGTACAGAACAGGTCCTCTCGGTCCACTATTCTCCCTAGAACTCTAATGTAGCTCTCACCCTAGTTAGAATATTCTATTGTTCATAGCAAGTCTTCGCCTTTTCCAATCTCTCGATCCAGGTCAAGGTTTAACAAGATGGTCAACTAATTACATGCACTTAATCAATCAAACCGCTATTAGATACTACGAGTAAAAAAACTAGACCTAAAACCCTAACATATTATGTCATAGAACCACGGATCCCCTAAATCCTAGCGTAAAGGAATTAGCTATGCATAATTAAATGAAAGACAACAATTGATGTAGAAGAGAAAACTAAGAATTGCATAACGGAATTAAATAGATAAACTAGCATAAAGCGGAGCGAATAAGAATAATAAAAAGACGATAATGAAAATAAGGAATGAAGAACAATTGAAATTACCGAAATAAGAAGAGAAAGATTACAAGTTTAGATCTGAAATCGAAGGAGCAAAGTAACATGTAAACTAGTTTCTGCCAAAGTGAAAGATGCCCTAATAAAGTTCACAGCTTGTGTTTATATAGAATTAGCTGATAATTATTAATTAAACAACTAATGGGCCAAAATAAAAAGTTAATCAAACACGGCCAGATGCGAAAATAGTCGATCGACCAAAATTCTAGTCGATCGACTAATTATCTAAAAAAGCGATCGATCGACCACTTTGTACCGTCGATCGACTTTTTCTAGGTGAACAGCAGCGTCAATCATCACTTAATCATTCTTCCTTTCGTCTTCACGCATTACAAGATGATCATTCCCGAGCCTAACTTCACTAGTATCCATAATGCAACTCCGGGGACGGGTTTTGGCTTGTTTAATCCTGCTTTCGGGTGCATATCTACACGAAATACAAAATAACCCAAAGTAGCCGATTCATGGGAGAATAGTAGCTAGCCGCTACTAAATAAGCATAGAAATGCGTGGAAATGAGTAAAGTAAATGTATGAAATAGGCACGCATCAATAATAATAATAATAATAATAATAATAATAATAATAATAATAATAATAATAATAATAATAATAATACTAATAGTAATGGTAATAATAGTAATGGTAATAATAGTAATAGTAATAATAGTAATAATAGTAATAGTAATAATAATAATAATAGTAATAGTAATAATAATAATAATAGTAATAATAATAATAATAATAATAATAATAATAATAATAATAATAGAGAGGTGAGGGAGCGATCAGCGATTAGGGCGATTAGGGCATTGCTGTGCTTGTCATCACACCCACCGCCGGCCACCTCACGTCGCCGCCGTCAACTCTCAACTGCGCCGGCAACCTCACGTCGCCGTCGTTCCAAACGTGGGTTGTGGCGTTCCTTTCATTGCGTTTTGAGATTAGGGTTACTGCTATTTCGATTTTTCTGCCGTTGTTTTGGGACCCTTCCCGGAGGTCGTCTGTGGTAGCATTGCCGTCGTCGGACGTCCCTTTTCGTCATCATGCTGGTGGTTGTCGTCTGGTTTGGGTACCCTCTACCAGGTTGCTTTTCACTCGTTTTTTTTCCTTTTCTCTTTCTGTTTTTTTCCCTTTCTCTTTTATTTTAATGAAAGCTGCGCGCATCTTATAATAATAATAATAATAACAATAATAATAATAATAATAATAATAATAATAATAATAATAATAATAATAATAAGATTATTTAAATTAGATTGTAAGAGAGTAGGTGAGTGTGTTGGGTTGTCAGAATCGAGTTGGTCCGAAATAAAAAAAAAAAAGCTTTACAAGAGAAATGCGACGATATTTGCTAGATGCTAACATAAAACGGAATTATTATTTTTATTATTATCACCTATTATTAATATCCGACTATATATATAATTTTATATAATTTAAGCTTTAAAATATTACTTTTTTAAAAATCATGTTTAAAACAAATTAATTAAAATAAATAATTTAAAAATATAAAATAAAGTAATTGAATGGTCAAATAAATTATAAATGTCAAAATGAGAAATTCGCGGGTGTTACAATCACCCCACCTTTTAAAAAGTTTCGTCCTCGAAACTTAAAAATGGAAAATGAAAGGTTATAAAGGTAAAACTGGACTTTTGAAATCGGTAACCAAAACATTAAAAGGTTATCCTTTGTGAGAATTAAAATTCTTTCAAAAATTTTCAAGTAGAATTTTCCAACAGTACCAGATTCTCGTCAAAGGAACGGAAGTGTTCTCGTTGCGTATTCAAGAACATCACATTCCAAATCAAAGATAAGGCCAAAAACCAAATCATTTGCAGAAATCCAAAGTCAAAATACTTCAAAAAACATTTATGGAGAGTTTTCAAAACCATAAGTGTCCTTCATGGAACGAAATTGCTCTTGTCGTGCACACAAGGGCGCTAACTTTCCAAGTCAAAGATAAATTTAAAACAAAAACATTCGCCGACAAGCGTAGAGCAAGTTATTAAACGTCTCTAATAACGAGTTCCAACATCCTATCAACGTTAAAACCAAAAGAAAAAGGTAATCCAGCCAAATTTTCTTTTGCTAAAGCCAAATAAAAATTAAAAGATTCACTGTTAAACTCAGAAAGGAGTCAAATTCTTGAAAATATAACATCAAGCTTTGACAAATAAATCATAAATGGATCAAAGTTAGTTAGAAATTGAGCAAAATTAAAAGTACTCTCGGGTGTAGCAATTAAAAATCATGGTAAAGGAGTCTATACTCAAAGAACAAATAGGGAACTAAATCAAATTTTCATTTTCAAACCTTTAAAATAGGTAAAGTTTTGTAAAAGTAACATAAATTTTTAACAACGAATCAAAAATGGTAGTTTGAATTGTTCAGAAATTGCACAAAAGAAAAGTAACTTAGATAAAACAATTACAAAGCACGCTAAGAGAATTCTAGCTTAACCAATAAAAGAACTATGACGAACTTCCTTGGGGTGAGAGTCGAGGTAAGGTCAACGAGGATGTCAAAGATAGAGTTTCATAGGTTACGAGTGTCAAATTTAAAGGAGGAGCACGACGAAGCATGGAAGAGAGGTATGAATGGTAACGCTTATGGTCAAAGAATAAGGGAAATTAGACAACAAGAAAACGCCAGATACTAAAATCTCAAATAACAACATCATCCTAAACAGTTCTAAAAACTTCCTAACAAAAAAACTCATAACCACATCACTCCCAAGGATTTCCTCAAAATACTTATGTTACTTCACATCTAAGCTAATCTATGAAACAAAGTACTTCACCACAGTCGTGATTCAACAATTCCCAATCACTAAACATCCACAACGACATCTACAAAACAAGACCAAAACTACAAACAAGGCTATACTCATGCCCGACAACGCCAAAAGGTGACACCAATCTGTGTATGGTTATCAACATCTTAAAGGTATCTCTTTCCAAACTCAAATCATAAACCTTACTCCATGTTTACTCCTATGGTAACAACGCTCAACCTGCTAAGCTTTCAAATCCCAAACATAAACAACAAAGCCAAGTTTTATAAGTTTAGTAACATAGGCAACTCACTCTTAACACACAGAATCCAACAATCAATTATACTCACTTTATCAAGGAACTAGGTATAAGAATCACTAAGTATGCCTCATCACAATATCTAAGTCTTTCTAACATCAGAACCCCTCAAAACAAGAGTTATGGGTCAACCACAAACAAACTCCTCAAAAGTCAAATTTGCCAACCAAGATTAACATCCCACAAAAGAAAAAGAACTATCTAAAAGGCGTAAAGGGAGGATAGGCAAGGAACAAAGGACAAGTTGGGAGGGTATAAGAGTAACTTCCAAAGTAAAAGAAAAGAGAGTTTAGAAGACACAATAAGCATCAAGAAGTGAAAGAACAAGGCAAGGTACACAAGAACGAGGAATATTTTAGAGGGAGTAGAAGCATTATTCAATTTCCGGCAATAGGCACCAATTCTTGATATTCACGTAGGTAAGTTCACGGTTATTGATCCAAGGGAACAAAAACGATTGACAATCAACAAACATGTTAGAACCTACCACGAAGCATACACAAAGAGACTACCAACTTAGGTCCTTAGTTCTACCCATCTCATTTATTATTTAACGTCAAGTTCAAAATTAAGTTTGGGATACACGTGTGTGCGTCGGGAGCAACATAGGCTCAAATACCAACTATGAACCCCCGCAATAACGCGGAAAATATAACTTATAAAATTTAAGCGGAAATTAGGAAAATTTTGAAGCTTTTAAAATTTAAAGCGCGGGCTCATAAAATCTAAAACACAAATAAAGAATGCGGAAATAAAGATTTAAATTATACAAACGTGATAGTCAAGGTGAGGGAAAATATATCCTCGAATGACAAATGATAAAAGGTGAGTCTAAGCAATCCTACTAAACTGACTACTAGTCCAAGGTGTTTGCTAGCTCACACATGTCTTCACCCCATAGATGCACCAACTAATACTTGTCATTCATGTAAACATGAATGCCCACGATTAGTGGGGAGTAACTCAAGTTTCTCCCACCCACAAAATGTCAAAATGAACATAACAAAGAACTAAAACAGGTAAGTCATATAAGATACTTACAAAAGATATGAATATCAAGTTTATATTTAAACATGGCAATTAAATGAGATGGAACAAGATAGATCAACATTAGCATAATTAAGAGTCAACTATTCATGTGAGACAATTAAATAATATGAAAGACAAGAATACGGTCATTTATCCAAAAGCACGCATTTCAAGGAAATACAACATAGATATGAGATTAGAATCCGAATCATATGAAACAGTTAAGTGAGGGATCAATCAATGCAAATTACAAGAATAGAAACCATAGCCATTACTTGAGAAAACCACTTAACAAACATTGCACGGGACGTGGCTACTAATGTCACATTCATACTTATAGCTTGAATCTCACTATAAGAACGGATGGGAACATCAATCCTGACGATCATATCGCAACTAGAGGGCTTATAGCTCACCTCTAATATCCGATAGGACCAAGACTCTCACAACCAAACAATACAAGGCACAATACTTGCCCTGAATGACATATACCAATATTTATAACCAAGCAAGACCTTTAATACTCAATATATATAATTCCCCTGGTAGGATGACAATTGTACTCCCAAGACTCAGTTCCCGATTCGACATGCGGCAGAATAGTTCGTATCCAAGACTCGAAGACAGATCGGAAATTGAGAACCCACAATCGGCAGGACAGTCCGAAAGAGGGCGGAAGATATGTGCTAAACCCACAATCCGCAGGACAATCCGAAAGAGGCGCAAAGATAAGTCAAGCAAAAAGGTATAGCATAAAGGCCTTATCGTAAGAATACGAATCACTACAAGTAATTATTTATAATAATTCTTTCATACTTGTACCATAGTGAGTCTAGCAAAACAAACATACATGGGAAGAAGAAATGTAATGGACAAATAACAATCCAAGTAAGACATTCCAACCCCATTTACACCCGTAAACATGAATTAATAACTCATTTCTTAAATACCTGTCACTTGAATAAAAATGTAAAGGAATGGAACCAAACCATTTATAAAGGGCAAAACAAGAATTGAATTATAAATGACACAAATGTAAGATAGACCATTTATTACTTATAAAACATAAATAATTGAATTGGACTCATCTTAAAATGAAAACATGTCGTTTCCTATATAAATGTTATAATTAAATAATGAATTTCACGGTTATTATTCTGTGAGAAAAATATATAAATGAACTATATTAACGGATTACGTTATATGAAACATGAGACGGAAATTAAAATAATTCAAATAAACCAACTTATGTCAAGACAATCCTATACACGACTCAAAGACCCTTTGGACAGCACCCAAACACCACTCAAAGGTGTCATTTGGACAGCCCTATACACGACTCAAAACTATCCGGGACTAAGGCTGCATCCAGCCAGCCTTGGCCCCGCTGCCAGGCCACAACCGCGCCCAGCCAGGCCACTACCTAGTCAGGCAGGCTGCTGCCCAACCATGTCCCCCTGCACTCCCCACAACAGTCCCTACTCTTGCCCAAACCAGCCACGGTTACCACTCTAAAACAGCCACCATCCAACCATAAACAGCTCCTACCACCACCTAAACAACCGCCCAAACAGGGCAGCCATGAGCAGCCTAAGAACAGGCCGTGGACAGCTTTTGTCGCGGCCCCATAACCATGTCAAATAACCCACGTTTCCTGCCCAATATAGAAGAATAAAACGCATAAAACCCTGCCCAAACACAGTCCATTCCACACATCATTTCGAGACGGAAGTTACTACACAAATGACCCAAATTATTCTAGGATATACACTGAAGATGGATGCAAACAAGTTGGCTCAAACCACGAACCAAACAAAGACACCCAAACTGTGCAACAACAGCCCACACGACCATCATTTTCGACTGTCCAAATAGACCACACAACCCTTCATTATGACTACCAAAAATAGCCCCGAAGTACCTGCAAATCTGACTCAAAAACAGTCCCAATTTCGGTCTTAAAACAGTCCCAAAATAGCATAATTTCGTGCCCAAGAGCAGAACCCACACACACCCTATTCTCGTCCCAAAACAGTCCATATAAACACCATAATTTCATGCCCAAAATAGTCCAAAAAACAACACAAATACCTGCTGAAAACGACACCCATACCGAGTCCATTTAAGACATGTTTAAGACAAGAACAAGACCAAAAATTAACACTTTACAAACTCCAGCAAGTTCATTCTTTTCCTTTCAACCTCCTTTACATCGGGTAGCGGAAAAGTAAGGAAGACAAGGTGTTGCATGAAATGGCGTCGATTTGGGTGGAATTAGGGAAGAAGTGAAATAGGGAAGAATTAGTGAGTGAAGGTGAAAGAAAGAGCTTTGATGTCGAAATTAGGGTTTGGTGAGTTGAAAAGCCGAGTTGCGAAGGATGTTCCGGTGCGAATAAGGGTTTTGGCCGCCATTGTTGTGGGAATGATTGAGAATTGATCGGAGGAGAGGGAAGGAAGGTGAGTGTTGTTTTGCTGGGTTTTGCTCAAAAATGGAAAGGGATGAGGGGGGTAGGGGAAAGTGACGGGCTGGTGGGGTTGATGGAGTAAATGATAATTGACAGGCTAATCGTATACCTACCAAAAATAAACCAACTGGCCTAAACTAATGCATCAAGAAAGTCGGGATCGTATCCACAGGGAGGCTGTTTACAAATCTAAATGTCAATTCAAGTCTGTCTTAGTCACAAGGTTGGGGGTTTTGAGATGGGTTTGTCTAATAACCAAGGTAGCAAACAAAATAAAGTAAATTATAAACGAATTTAAATAAGAGAGAAATAGCTCAGACGGTCGGTTCACCGCGGTCTACAACGATCTAAGGTAGAGTCAACGGTGAGCAATAAACGGTCTGAAGGGTACTGAACAGGTCCTCTCGGTCCACTATTCGCCATAGAAATCTAATGTAGCTCTCACCCTAGTTAGAATATTCTATTGTTCATAGCAAGTCTTCGCCTTTTCCAATCTCTCGATCCAGGTCAACGTTTAACAAGATGGTCAACTAATTACGTGCACTTAATCAATCAAACCGCTATTAGATACTACGATTAACAATTCAGATGGAGTAAACAGCTTGACCTAAAACCCTAACATATTATGTCATAGAACCGCAAATCCCTTAAATCCTAGCGGAATTAAATAGGTAAACTAGCATAAAGCGGAGCGAATAATAATAATAAAAAGACGATAATGAAAATAAGGAATGAAGAACAATTGAAATTACCGAAATAAGAAGTAAAAGATTACCAGTTTAGATCTCAAATCGAAGGAGCAAAGTAACATGTAAACTAGTTTATGCCAAAGTGAAAGATGCCCTAATAAAGTTCTCAGCTTATGTTTATATAGAATTAGCTGATAATTATTAATTAAACGACTAATGGTCCGAAACAAAAAGTTAAGCAAACACGGCCTGGTACGAAAATAGTCGATCGACCAAAATTCTAGTCGATCGACTAATTCTCTAAGCAAAAGCAGTCGATCGACCACTTTGTCCAGTCGATCGACTTTTTCTGGGTGAACAGCAGTGTCAATCATCACTTAATCATGCTTCCTTTCGTCTTCACGCATTCCAAGATGATCATTCCCGAGCCTAACTTTACTAGTATCCATAATGCAACTCCGGGGACGGGTTTTGGCTTATTTAATCCTGCTTTCAGGTCCATATCTGCACGAAATACAAAATAACCCAAAGTAGCCGATTCATGGGGGAATAGTAGCTAGCCACTACTAAATAAGCATAGAAATGCGTGCAAATGAGTAAAGTAAATGTATGAAATAGGCACGCATCAAACTCCCCAAACCAAACCCTTGCTTGTCCCCAAGCAAGCAAAGACTAAGGACAAAAACAACTAATGGAACGGTAAGCAAGTTCAGAGCTAACTATGCTTCATACGCCCAAACCAATTTAATGCACGTAGCCAAACAAAAATGCATAATCAACTGCAAACGAGTTATACGTATGAAACAACTTACTGAAGCTTCAACCTTGCAAGACTCATATATATCGGACTCTCATGGGTCGCTCACCACTCGTTAAAGAACATAGTAAGTATATAATGTAAGATAGAATGAAATATGTCACTCATCTAACTGCAACCTATAAGAACATGCATGCAGTCCAACATGATGGTCATCTCTACCGACCGTACATATACATTCCAACCAAACAGGACCAAATTACATGACGAGGACTTACAAATATGGTGAAGTGAGGGAATTAGGTAAGAAGGGGCAAACCATTTTTGCAAAAGTGGAGGTAAGAGCCAAGCTAGTACCAAAACGCAACCAATAGTAAACAAATCCCGTTCAACAACCCAACCATATAAGATAAAACGATGCCAAATCTGGCATAAACTCACATACCAAAACAAATTACTCCTCAGATAATATGGAACATGTGCATAGGAGTAAACCATCTTCTTTGTCAACTTGATTTTCTATTATTCTCTCTTTTTTTTTTCCTTTTCACGTTTTTTTTTCTTTTCTTTTTCTTTTTTTTTTCTATTTTTTTTTTTCCAACATCTTTCCTTTTATCATTCTTCCATTTCCTTCTTTTCAGACCCTTCACAACAAAAAGATTCGCCACGATCGATAAATACACACATACCCAAAAATATTAACCGTACTGGCTTGACAGGTAGGCTATATAGGATTGTGGTTAGCAATTAGGCCAAAACAAGTCAATATGGCTATGTGAGGCTCAGGGGTAAAATAAGAAGAAAAAGGATACCTTTCCACATGTGACACCGCCACTAACCCGAATGTATACAGGTACTAAGAGACAAAAATCATGTTTATGCAAATTGATATTACATGATGTTACATGTCTCATAAGGAGTACTACTCTCATCCTAGCATGAAACTGATCATGTATGTCATCAGTTTAATAAGCTCTATACCTCAGAAATTTTGAGTAGTTTGCCGATATTAAGTCAAGTTTATTCGTTCAGAAAAGTTGACCACAAACTTGTAGATTATGCAACGACCGTACAAGATTTTCAAAGCAAGGCTTGGGCTAAAAATAAAGCACATAAGCAATTTCATCATTGTTATCTAACCGTTCCGACTCGACCTAATATGCAAAAGAAGAACATGTTTTTGTAATTCTTTTCAAATTTTTCAATTTTTTTTTTTTGAGTTTTTTGACTTTCTTATAGTGGAAAGGAAAAACAATGCATACGAAAATGCAATAAACATGCAAAAAGAAATATAGTAAAAATGCATATGGATGCAAACAGACAGATGCATACCCTCCCCAAACCAAATCACACAATGCCCTCATTGTGTTCAGCAAATACCAGTAGCAGTGCAAAATATAAAGGGAAAGGGGGATATGAGAAACGAGATGAAAACAAATAAAGGAAAGTAGAAGCAACGGGAACTTACAATTAAATGACCTCCCCAAACCAGACAAAAACAAGGGAGGTCATGGCCAGCTGCCACTAATCATCACCCACAATAAAATTGGGATCATCATCTCCTTAAATAACGTGCTGATTTCGACCAAGACAACCAGTCGATCGACTAAAACAACCAGTCGATCGACTTTTTTCTGCTCTATACGCAGCACAAACTCGTCTTTCATGCATAGTTTGCCAAGACGACTCGCCTCTTTACCGGTGCACCTGAAAATAAAGCACATATCTCCCAGCAAAAACCAAAGCACGTGTCCCACTTGTCTTAGAAGCAAACGGTCCTAATTACAACTCAAATAAATCAAACGATAAAATAAAACAAAAAAGGTCAGTTGCTTAAAGAAAGCTTATTCCATCCGGGTTGCCTCCCGATCAACGCTGATTTTTGAGGTCCCGCTCGACCTTACTTCATAAGTCATCAACAATCAGACGGCGCACAGCTTGGCCGCTGATTAAATGAAGTACCCTCAGCATTCTTCACCTTGGGCCACCACTCAAACTTGGCTTTGATAATAGAAGATTATCTCGCAGCATAGGCTTCCTCGCAACACTTTGCACGCGATAAGGGATCTTCTCTCTGATCACCATAATCAGCATCACCGGCGTTAGAAAACGCGCCCAATGCACCAAGTCCACCTCCCGAATCCTTGCAGCTCAACCTGTCATGTCCTGCAGAAAGAGATACAAAATCACGGTCCTCCATCTTGCTCCCAGCATGGGGCAGAGATGTCACAGTAATAGCAAAACAGGACTCAACTGTGGGACTATCAACTACCACATGGCAAGGTACAACTTGCATAGGTGCCCTACGGACACTAGATTGGGTGTAGGTCAGCTTCTTACCCCCCACTTTAAATGTTAGAGTCCTTGCTCCTACGTCAATAATTGCACCAGCAGTGTGCAAGAATGGTCTCCCTAAGATAATAGGGGTATGGGTATCCTCAGGAATGTCCAACACAACAAAATCGACGGGTATAAAGAACTTCCCTACCCGCACATGAACATCTTCTAGGATCCCTAAAGCACGCAACAAGGAACGGTCTGCCATTTGGACAGTCATATTTTTGCATCTAAACTCAGTCAAACCTATCTTTTGAGCTAAAGACAATGGTAAGACACTGATGCTGGCACCCAAGTCACACAAAGCATTATCAATAATATGGGTGCCTATAAAACAGGAGATGGAAAAACTATCTGGGTCGGACAATTTAGGTGGAGACTTATTTTGTAGGAGTGCACTACACTCCGCAGTAAAAGCAATAGTCTCTGCCTCATCAAAATTCCTCTTACGAGATAGAATCGCTTTCATTAAATTAGCATATGAGGGAATTTGTGTAACAAGTTTAGTGAAAGGTACCGTTACTTGCAAATCCTTCAAGACCTTTAAAAATTTCCTGAATTGCTGCTCAATCTTTGTATTCAGCTGTCGCACTGGAAATGGAAGCTTATTCGCAATAGATGGCTCAACAGCTTTACTCTTCCCTCCATCCGTAATGGACGCCTTATCAGCAATAGAAGAGGTTTCAATAGCAATAGACGACGGATCACCAACTCCGTCTGGCAAATTAGTCGATCGACCAGTTGGATCAGTTGATCGATTAAGAGAACCAGTCGATCGAACACTATGGGCAGTCGATCGACTTTTTTCGATTTCCACATTGCCCATATCAGAAGTTTTAGTCGATTGACCAAATATTTCTGTCAATCGACTTTTTTCAGCAATACAAGCAGTTTCATCAACACATTCATCTTCCGCATCAACATCCAGATCCTCAATAATAACCTCATTGTTCACCCGGGGCATATCTGGTCCATCATATGCAAGACCACTTCGCAGATTTATCGCATTAACAGTCTCATGAGGCTTATCAGGCTTAGACGGCAATGCACCTGGCGGCCTACTTGTATTTTGGCTCGATAACTCGGCAATTTGAGTGTCCAAGACTTTATTGTGGGCCAATAACAGAGCAATTAAAGCTTCTTGCTTTTGTGAAGCAACCCTTTGCTGTTGCAACATAGCTTTAATAACTGACATATCACTGCTCGAAGCCTGAGGAGGAGGCTGCAACTGTTGAAACTGCTATTGAGGCGGCCTATTATAATTCCCTTGTGGTTGATTACCACGATTCTGAGGGATTATGTAAGGATTGGCGGGCGGAGGAGTAGGATGGAAACCACTCAGATTTTTCTCAGCGAAGAAATTAGAGTACAAAGTACCTTGCTTGAAAGATTGATAAGCATGAACCTGTTCTAAAGTACTCAAACATCCAGCTGCAACACGACCCTATGTACCACATCACTCACAAGGGACCTCCTGTTTAACTAAAGCATTAACTCTATGCCGATTTCCCAAGGACTGGGCTGCCTTTGTTTCGGCAATCAGGGCAGTTAGAGCCTCTAATTGAGTTATAATTGCACTATCCGAACCACCTCCTCTTTTGCTACCCCTTGGATTACCATACTCAGCTGTGTGAGTAGCTATCTGATCAATTATTTTCTAGGCATTGGCATCATTGGTGTTGCCTTGGAATCTCCCATTAGCAGCTGAATCAAGTAAGGCCCTATGGTCGTTATACAACCCATTGTAGAATTGATTGCAAAGGAACCAGATCTGGAACCCATGATGTGGAACAGATCGAACTAGTCATTTGAAACGAACCCATGCCTCATTAAAGTCCTCATCAGGACCTTGTTTAAAGCTCGTAATTTGGATTCTAAGAGCATTAGTCTTCTAGGGTGGGAAGTATCTCTTGTAGAAGGCAAGAGCTAATGAATTCCAGTCTGTGACACCATGAGCTTCCATATCCAAGTCACGCAGCCACTCCGCTGCATCATCTCGTAGGGAAAAAGGGAAAAGTGTCTGGTTGACTTGCTCCTGAGTCACCCCCGCAGTCAAAGGAACGGAGCCGCAGTAATTAACAAACTTCTCCATGTGTTTAGCTGGGTCCTCACCAGCTCCCCCTCCAAATAATTTTCGCTCCACCAGATTAATGTAAGATGGACGAATTTCGAAAGTACCCGTATCCGTAGTGGGGAGCTTGAATCCCTTGGGAAGAGAAGCAAGGGTAGGCTCAGAGTGACTCACTAAAGTCGGCATGATTGTAGTAGGAGCAGAAGTAGACGTGTCTTCCTCTAAAGACTGATTTTCTGCAATAAATGCAGCGTAAGCTGAATCAAGCGTACTCAAGTCTTCTGCTTAATATATCTCCTTCAAGAAGTTTCGTCTAGCACGAAGGGTCCTTTCTGATTCTGGGTCAAATGACATGAGTTCAGACCTGAAAGACTTGAGCATAAACAAAACTAGCACTGAAAGGTTAGATATGGACTCAAGGAACACAGGTTCCTTGAGACAAGAGACAAACTAAAAATAAAACAAATCGAAAAACGGGTTCTATGGTCTCACCCACTCCCTTATCCAAGTCTGACTGAAATGAAAAAGTGGGTTTCATGCATTCAAGAGCAAGCCATTCAAAGAAACAAAGGACATCTTCAATATTCTTACCACCATAATCTCCCTTACTTATGGAGTCAATATAGGCTTGGGTTTGTCTGTTCATACCTCTTATGATTGTAAGGCACTCAGTAAACTGTGACAGTTTACCTTCGTATTTATGAGAACAAACCCAATCATTCCATCTATGCATGTAATTGTGGAAGTTCTCATCTTCACCCTATGGAAACTTGATGAAAATCATTAGAACGGTCTCAAGGAACTAAAGATCCCTAAGAATAAAGACAAACTAGATTAAAAGCAAATAAAATAACACCATCTCCTCGGCAACGGTGCCAAAATTTGACAGTCTAATCGTATACCTACCAAAAATAAACCAACTGGCCTTAACTAATTCAGACAGGAAGTCGGGACCGTATCCACAGGGAGGTTGTTTGCAAATCTAAATTTCAATTCAAGTCTATCTTAGTCACAAGGTTGGGGTTTTTGAGATGGGTTTGTCTAATAACCATGGTAGCAAACAAAAGAAAGTAAATTATAAACGAATTCAAATAAGAGACAAATAGCTAGGACGGTCGGTTCACCGCGGCCTACAACGATCTAAGGTAAAGTCAACAGTCAGCAATAAATGGTCTGAAGGGTACAGAACAGGTCCTCTCGGTCGACTATTCTCCCTAGAACTCTAATGTAGCTCTCACCCTAGTTAGAATATTCTATTGTTCATAGCAAGTCTTCGCCTTTTCCAATCTCTCGATCCAGGTCAAGGTTTAACAAGATGGTCAACTAATTACGTGCACTTAATCAATCAAACCGCTATTAGATACTACGATTAACAATTCAGATGGAGTAAACAGCTAGACCTAAAACCCTAACATATTATGTCACAGAACCACGGATCCCCTAAATCCTAGCGTAAAGGAATTTGCTATGCATAATTAAATGAAAGACAACAATTGAAGTAGAAGAGAAAACTAAGAATTGCATAACGGAATTAAATAGATAAACTAGCATAAAGCGGAGCGAATAAGAATAATAAAAAGACGATAATGAAAATAAGGAATGAAGAACAATTGAAATTACCGAAATAAGAAGAGAAAGATTACAAGTTTAGATCTGAAATCGAAGGAGCAAAGTAACGTGTAAACTAGTTTCTGCCAAAGTGAAAGATGCCCTAATAAAGTACTCAGCTTGTGTTTATATAGAATTAGCTGATAATTATTAATTAAACAACTAATGGGCCAAAATAAAAAGTTAATCAAACACGGCCTGGTACGAAAATAGTCGATCGACCAAAATTCTAGTCGATCGACTAATTCTCTAAGCAAAAGCAGTCGATCGACCACTTTGTACCGTCGATCGACTTTTTCTAGGTGAACAGCAGCGTCAATCATCACTTAATCATTCTTCCTTTCGTCTTCACGCATTACAAGATGATCATTCCCGAGCCTTACTTCACTAGTATCCATAATGCAACTCCGGGGACGGGTTTTGGCTTGTTTAATCCTGCTTTCGGGTGCATATCTACACGAAATACAAAATAACCCAAAGTAGCCGATTCATGGGAGAATAGTAGCTAGCCGCTACTAAATAAGCATAGAAATGCGTGGAAATGAGTAAAGTAAATGTATGAAATAGGCACGCATCAATAATAATAATAATAATAACAATAATAATAATAATAATAATAATAATAATAATAATAATAATAATAATAATAATAATAATAATAATAATAATAATAGTAATACTAATAATAGTAATGGTAATAATAGTAATGGTAATAATAGTAATAGTAATAATAGTAATAATAGTAATAGTAATAATAATAATAATAATAATAATAATAATAATAATAATAATAATAATAATAATAATAATAATAATAATAATAATAATAATAATAATAATAATAATAATAATAATAATAATAATAATAATAATAATAATAATAATAATAATAATAATAATAATAATCGGCTCATTGAATCGGTCTTCAGTTTGGGGGGAGGGGGGGTTGTGTCAGGTGGTGGAGAGGTTCTCTTGCATGCCTTGAATCAGCCCATTGAGGCTCGGGGTGCTGAGGTGGGACTTTCTATGTTATTGGTTGATTTCCATAATGCTTTCAACCTTGTTGATCGTTCGACCATGCTTCAGGAAGTCCGCCGTCGTTTCCCGGTTCTTTCCCGTTGGGTGGAGTTTTGTTATTTCAGCCTTGCCCGTCTTTTTTATGGGGAGCATTGCTTGTGGTCTTGTCAGGGTGTCCAGCAGGGTGATCCTTTGGGCCCTTTTGAAAGATCATAAATCCATATTAGACTCTCTAATAAAAATTAAATTATCTCATAATTTGTCATTTAGGTGATCTATGTAACATGTTTGCTAATATGAAAGCATAAAAATGAAAGTATAAGGAAAAACAATTTCCTTACATTGATTTTGTGGTAAAAAGGGCACAAACTAGTTCACCTTACTAGCTTTTCTTGAGCTTATACCAAATGGATGATCCTCCTTACAAATCTTCAAAGAGAAGATCTCCTTCTTGTTGCACCCAAGAACTTACCCAAAAATAATAACAAGTATTTAACTAGAACTTATTATTATTATACCCTTGATATTATTTGTAATATTACTAACAAGTCTTAGTAATAAAATTTATTTTACTAACAAACATAGTAAAGATGAATAGTTATTTTTAGAGAGATGATGATTTTATGTTCACATGCAAAACATACAAATGATGTAGTGTAGAAATGAACAAAGGATGGAGTATAAAGGAAGGGAAAGTGGCGGGTGGAATGGAGTGGATAAATTTTGTCTTATATTTTTTTTATCTTACATCACATGCAAAATCTTATATAAGATAAATTATGGTAGTACATAAAGTAAGGTGAAATGATTATGTGAATAATCATCCACTATTCTATTTTACACGGTCCACTTGCCCATATACGGGTCCATGTTGGTTCTTATATTTGTCGCACAAATACATGTAATTTTATTTTAAACATCGTTTTATATTTAAATACTTCCATAATTAATTCGTCCAAATCACTCCGTAAATATACGTGTACCACTAAATATATTATTTACGTACTAATATTAATCACATTAGTCAATAAGTACAATTTTAGTAAATTAACAGTTAATTAACTAAAACCCGTCTCCCAAAATTTATTATTCAATTATCACATAATTAAATAAAAACTGTCGTTCCTCGAGTTCGCAACTCGAATTCTCTCTTAAAATAATTGACTAACCTTTTAGTCTACCAATCAAGGGACTAAATAAATTGTATCTCATACAATTAATTAGTTGTCTATTGGGGTTCGTTCCTATAGGTGTGACCGAAAGGGGTCAGTTGATCACCGTCGTCTCACGACAATAACGTCAAACTCTAGTCAGCCAACCGTTATCGATTTACGTTAATCAACTTACGAGGAGCAAATAATTAAATATCTGATGATATTCCATTAATGAGATTTATTATGTTAACGGACTATTGTGGAGGACACTAACTCCAACAATCTCCCACTTGTCCGACACAAGGTGTGCGCTACCAATTCTCTTGTCCGTTTTAATCTCCGACTCAATGCATGGTGTCTTTCAGGTCACACTTGCACAGGAACATATCGCGAGTGGTTTTCTCGATCGGGAGTGTGACTACCTGACCGGGAAAATCTCTCACAGATTACTTCCGAGCGTGGCCACGCATTTGTAGTCATTAACTCCTTGAGTGGCCTTGAGATATAGTTACCCAACATGGGTGGACAATTCCTGTATGCCCTATCTATCCTATTGCACAATACAGCTCACCATGACCTAGTAAATGCCCTTTTGGCCTCCTTTCACGACACGACTTAGGACAAAAACCAAAGTCACTCGGAAACTGCACTTGCTCAGATAATAGTCACCAGTCAAAAGAATCGACTCATTAGAACATCTTAGAGATCCCCGCCACGACCAGGCATCTATAATAGAACTTAGGGACTCTCTAAATGGTCACTGTCTGGCAAAGTGTCACACACTCTGCCTATGTAATCGACCAGTCATCACATATGACCTTATGGTGTTGAACAACCATCAATCAACTTACAATCTAGTCACTCCGAGACGTCACCTCATTAAGTGACTAGGGACAAAATACAATTTTCATCTTATTCACTTGAATAGTGTTCAACATTGTCTCCACAACTTATTCAGATAAACAAGGTATTAATAATTTACTCACACTAAATAAAAGATTCATAAAAGAAATGAATGCGAAAACAATGAATGTGATTATCATATATATAATAAGAGATACACTATCCAATTATTACATACCCATAATCTAAAGAAAATCTGGTACTCCTCTCAATCCCATAGCGACGACATGACCATCATGCTTAGCCTTTGATAAAGGCTTGGTTAAAGGATAAGCAATATTATCATTTGTCCCAACCTTACAAATGTAAATTTCCTTCCTTTCCACATAATCTCTAATTACATGGTATTTCCTTTCAATGTGTCTAGATTTGTTACTAGACTTAGGCTCTTTGGCTTGAAAAATAGCTCCACTGTTATCACAATATAGAGTAATAGGATCTTTGGTGGAATGGACTACTCCTAGCCCCTCCATGAATAGCCTAATTCAAACAGCTTCCTTCGCAGCCTCAGACGCTGCAAGGTACTCAGCCTCTGTTGTAGAATCCGTGGTAACGCTTTGCTTGAAGCTCTTCCAGCAAACAGCTCCTCCATTTAGCATAAACACATAGCCGGATTGAGATTTCATGTCATCCCGATCGGTTTGGAAACTTGCGTCCGTGTAACCTCTTACACGCAACTCAGTTTCTCCTCCAAACACTAAGAACGAATCCTTAGTCCTTCTCAAGTACTTAAGGATGTTCTTTACGGCTATCCAGTGACTCTCACCGGGCTTGGCTTGATAACGACTTGTCATGCTCATGGCATACGCAACGTCGGGGCTAGTGCAAATCATAGCATACATGATAGACCCAACAACGGAAGCATAAGGGACGGTCTTCATGTGTTCAATTTCCTTAGGGGTGGAGGGAAACTGTGACTTGCTCAAAGTAATCCGTTGGCCCATAGGTAGAAATCCTCTCTTGGAGTCTTTCATATTGAACCGGTCAAGAACTTTGTCAATATAAACTTCTTGACTCAATGCTAGTATCCTCTTGGACCTATCCCTATAGATCCGGATACCTAAGAATCGTTGTGCCTCTCCCAAGTCCTTCATTTGGAAGTGTTTCCTTAGCCACTCCTTAACGGAAGTGAGTGATAGAACATCATTCCCAATGAGCAATATGTCATCCACATATAGGACAAGGAATGCAACTTTACTCCCACTAAACTTCATGTATAAACACGGTTCTTCCACACTTCTAGTGAAACTATATTGTTTAATAACATGATCAAAGCGATAATTCCAACTTCTAGATGCTTGCTTAAGACCATAAATGGACTTCTTGAGCTTACACACCTTCTTAGGGTTAGATGTATCCACAAAACCTTCAGGTTGTATCATGTACACCTCTTCTTTTAGAATCCCATTCAAGAAGGCGGTTTTGACATCCATTTGCCAAATCTCATAATTATAAAATGCGGCAACCGCTAAGATTATCCTAATGGACCTAAGCATAGCAACTGGAGAGAAAGTTTCGTCATAGTGTAAACCATGAACTTGGGTGAAACCTTTTGCCACCAATCTAGCTTTGTAAACATCCACATGTTTATCCACGCCGAGCTTAATTTTATATATCCATTTACACTGAAGGGGTCGCACTTCCTCAGGTAAATCCACCAAGTCCCATACTTGGTTCTCGTACATGGAATCAATTTCGGACCGCATGGCTTCTAGCCAAATCGAGGAGTCGGGACTAGACATGGCCTATTTGTAGGTAGTGGGTTCATCACTTTCTAAAAGTAACAAAACACCATCCTCTTCGATGTTACCAAGGTAGCGATCACGTGGATTAGAAATCCTACTTGACTTTCTAGGAATAATTACCGTTTCAGAGGAAGAGCGAATGCTATCCTCCACGTTCTCCTCTACCTCATTCTCGGTTTGTGGCTCTCGAACTTCTTCAAGTTCAAATTTTCTCCCACTCTGTATCCTAGAAATAAACTCCTTTTCTAGGAAGACAGCATCACGAGCCACAAACACTTTGTTCTCGTGTTTATTGTAGAAGTAATAGCCACGTGTTTCCCTTGGATATCCTACAAAAAGACATTTGTCAGACCTAGGTGCAAGCTTATTGTCAGACTTGATCTTGACGTACGCTTCGCAACCCCAAATACGCATGAATGACAAATGAGGGACTTTCCCTGTCCATATCTCATATGGAGTCTTATCGGCCGCTTTAGTCGGGCTTCGATTTAGTGAAAATACTGCAGACAAGAGGGCAAAACCCCAAAATGAACTAGGAAGCTCAGTTAGACTCATCATAGACCGAACCATATCAAGTAAAGTTCGGTTTATCCTTTCGGCCACACCATTTAGTTGCGGTGTGCCAGGAGGAGTCCATTGTGATACTATACAACAATCTTTTAGGTGTTAATCAAATTCAATATTTAAATACTCACCACCACGGTCGGACCGTAGGGTCTTTATCTTTTTATCCAATTAAATCTCTACTTCATTTTGGAACTCTTTGAACTTGTAAAAGGCTTCACTCTTGTTCTTCATTAAGTAGACATACCCATATCTACTTAAGTCATCAGTAAAAGTAATGAAGTAGTGAGAACCTCCTCTAGCGGTGATGTTTAATGGTCCACACACATCCGTATGCATGAGAGCCAAAACCTCACTAGCTCGTGTCCCTTTTCCCGCAAAAGGTGCACGAGTCATCTTGCTTAGAAGGTAAGACTCGCATGTACCATAAGATTTGAAACCAAATGGTTTGAGCACTTTTGATGAAGCAAGTCTCTTAATGAGTCTTTCGTTTATGTGGCCTAAACGACAATGCCAAAGGTAGGATTTGTTTGGATCACCCGTTTTGAGCTTTTTAGTTTCCACATGATAAACATCATTAACATCATTTAAAACATAAATGCCTCCAATTGAAATGGCCTTGCCATAAACCACATCATTAAAATAAAAAGTACAACACCTGTCCTTAATCATAAAACAAAATCCTTCTGCGTCTAACGCGAAAATGGAGATGATGTTCTTAGTTAAAGTTGGTACAAAATAACACTTATTTAAATACAACTCTCAACCACTAGCTAAAGTGAGAACATAGGTCCCCACGGAAACGGCGGCTACTCTAGCTCCATTGCCCATGCGGAGATCCACATCACCTTTTGCTAGTGCTTGCACGATCCTTAAACCCTGCAAATGATTACAAAGGTGAGAGCCACATCCGGTATCAAGTACCCAAGTGGAAGTACAAGCATAATTAACGTCTATCACATAAAGAGAGGAAATCATACCAATAGGCGTCACACGCCCTTCCTTGAGATCCTCCAAGTATTTGGGATAACTCCTCCTATAATGCTCTTTCCCATTACAATGGAAACATTCGGCCTCGGAGAGCTTGACACTTCTTGCCTTGGGATTGCCATTCTCAACGGCTTTCCCCTTTCCCTTGTCATGTTTCTTTGACGATTTCTTGAATTGGGACTTTTATTTCCCTTTTCCTTTCTTGACTCCAAGGGACATGTTCTTTAACTTCATGGTTAAAACATCTCCCTTTTTACTCCCACTAGCTTCCATATCCCTCTCCGCATGGGTGAGAAGTGCATGAATTTCATGGTAACTCTTATCCATGTCATTCATGTTGTAGTTTACCCTAAAGTGGGCAAACTTGGTGGGGAGTGAGTGGAGGATACGATCCACTACAAGAGTCTTAGGAATCTTACACCCTAGACGCTCTAGGATGTCAACATATTCGACCATTTTGAGTACATAGGGACCAAACTTTTGGCCCCTCTCAAGCTTAGGTTCAAAGAAGCGTGCCGCCACATCGTATTGACGGACTTTAGGTGTTTGTGAAAACATAGTGATCATACGAGTGAATATCTCGTACGCATTTAAAGAAATGCATGATAGCTTGAGCTTTGGCAACATCGACCATATCACCACATTCTTGATATCATTCGACATCCTCACATGGTCATCATAGGCGGTCCGCACCGCCGATGAAGCCCTTGCACCGGGCTCGATAGGAGGAGCATCGGTCAGGTAAGTGAGCACATTGTCGGACAACGCGGCACTTTTGATGTTGGATTCCCATTCAAGAAAGTTACTACCGTCATCTTTTAAGATACATTTGTCCATTACGGACCTTAGCTATGAATATTTGCCTAGTGAAGTAGTCGATGGAGTTGATGAAGTTGCCATTGCGAATTAAAATGCTACAACAAAAAGGAAAAATTTTCATTGTTTTAAAAATTACTTGTAAAAACATGTTTAGCAAGTTTTAGCAGTTATATAATGACCTCCCACTAAATTATATAAATGATTCCAAGACCCAAATATTAAACAAAAATGAGCATCGCTTGGGCGAAACATCCCATAATTGCGTTAATTCGGTAAGTCACGTTGACTAATTCTACCTCTAGAACTCTTGGTCGACGAATTTCCTTAAATCCATCTACTAGCCCCGGAACACAAGACCATCTTATATCCCGTTGAGTCCAACCAATTTTAGCGTGTGATAACCGTTTACCACCCTACTTACCCAAGGTAAAAGAGAACACCCGCAGGCGCGTGGCTCTAATGAACAAGAGATTCATAGGTGTTACTAATTGGTAAGGCGAAACTCAATTTTAGTGATGTGAGAGATCTTGTCAATTTAGTCATAAATTCCTTATAAGTGAATTAATTCGGTGAATGTAAATGACGTGAATTGACAACCGCGAAAATAAAATGCATGTGAATGGCGATTTTGGCATGCGCGAAAATAAAACAAGTAAACATGTAAGCATATGAATAAATCCTAGTATGGCCACCTAGTTAATAAAAAACTAGTCTATTACATTTCGGAAACCAACTCCTTGGTCCCTTGCCTCTTCATTCCATAAGTGGCTCTTCCTTGTGAGATTTGGAACACCTTCCAAAAATAGACTCCGTCTCGATGTAATCCGTCTTTTGGAAACGCCGGTAAAAATAACTATTGCAAATGAATTAGATAGCTATTCCTATTATACATTAATTAATAAAATAAATAAACTATTAATTAATTACAAACCTACAATACGAGATCGTATTTAATTACAAACAAATCGATATTCCCATTCATTTCGGGTAATAACGATTAAAATAAACTAGGCCATACTAGGTACAACAAAAACAATACTTTAAATAAATGACAATCATTCATCAACTTAAATAAATATGCTTAAAATGCTGTAAAATGATGCCAAAATCGCCCTATCTATCATTCGTTGGTATCCATCTCGGTTTTTGTGAATTTAATCGATTTTTAACATGTAAAAATCAATAATCAACTCTTAAATCTCATTAAAGTCCAAACTAATTTTCCAAACTGTTTTGAACCTCAAAATTAGTCCTCACTAATTTTATGATAAATAATTAGTTTGATTTGGTGATATTTTGCTAATTTAATCGGTAAAATCATAATATTTAAGTAAAAATCCAAAATAATTGAAAACTTACCCAAACAAATTGAAACAAAAATTTTTAATATTCTGAAATACTCCCAAGAACACTAAAATGTTAGAAAAATTGCCCAAAAATTCCGGAAAAATTTTATGAAGAAAAAGATCGATATTTATCCGTTTTTAACCACTAAAACCAATAAACATCAAAACAAAGTGAAAACACATATTAAAAAACACTTTTAACATTTAAATAATATTTTTAAATGTACATAAATTTATCATGGGTAGAATCAAATGTTTCGAAATTATGATTAATTAATTTCACTTTTGTCGACTTTTATCTCATAAAATCAATAAACATGCAAAAAATTCGAACCAACCTTTAACTTTTTGCATACAATCAGTAGAAAACATGCATGAAATATCATAAAAAATTCATGCACCGAATCAACTTTTAACTACTTTTAGTCAATTTTTAACTAAAATACGACATTTTGACTCGGTTTTCTACCAAAAATCATTAAAAATAGCAAAATAACTTCAAAAATAACCAAACCTAACCACAAAACTTTTAAGATAAGTAGGTATGCATGTCCCAAAAATTTCGTGCTAAAACCTCTTCTAACACCATTTTTGAGTTTTTATAAATTATCTCATAATTCATTAAAATGCTTAAAATCAACATGAAAATTACAAGCCTAAGCTCTTATACCACTTGAAAGATCATAGATCCATATTAGACTCTCTAATAAAAATTAAATTATCTCATAGTTTGTCATTTAGGTGATCTATGTAACATGCATGCTAATATGAAAGCATAAAAATGAAAGTATAAGGAAGAACAATTTCTTTACATTGATTTTGTGGTAAAAAGGGCACAAACTAGTTCACCTTACTAGCTTGTTCTTGAGCTTATACCAAATGGATGATCCTCCTTACAAATCTTCAAAGAGAAGATCTCCTTCTTGTTGCACCCAAGAACTTACCCAAAAATAATAACAAGTATTTAACTAGAACTTATTATAATTATTATACCCTTGATATTATTTGTAATATTACTAACAAGTCTTAGTAAAAAAATTTATTTTACTAACAAACTTAGTAAAGATGAATAATTATTTTTAGAGAGATGATGATTTTATGTTCACATGCAAAACATACAAATGATGTAGTGTAGAAATGAACAAAGGATGGAGTATAAAGGAAGGGAAAGTGGCGGGTGAAATGGAGTGGACAAATTTTGTCTTATATTTTTCATCTTACATCACATGCAAAATCTTATATAAGATAAATTATGGTAGTATATAAAGTAAGGTGAAATGAATATGTGAGTAATCATCCACTACTCTATTTTACACGGTCCACTTGCCCATATACGGGTCCATGTTGGTTCTTATATTTGTCGCACAACTACGTGTAATTTTATTTTAAACATCGTTTCATGTTTAAATACTTCCATAATTAATTCGTCCAAATCAATCCGTAAATATACGTGTACCACTAAATATATTATTTACGTACTAATATTAATCACATTAGTCAATTAGTACAATTTTAGTAAATTAACAGTTAATTAACTAAAACCCGTCTCCCAAAATTTATTATTCAATTATCACATAATTAAATAAAAACTGTCGTTCCTCGAGTTCGCAACTCGAATTCTCTCTTAAAATAATTGACTAACCTTTTAGTCTACAAATCAAGGGACTAAATAAATTGTATCTCATACAATTAATTAGTTGTCTATTGGGGTTCCTTCCTATAGGTGTGACCGAAAGGGGTCAGTTGATCACCGCCGTCTCACGACAATAACGTCAAACTCTAGTCAGCCAACCGTTATTGATTTACGTTAATCAACTGACGAGGATCAAATAATTAAATATCTGATGATATTCCACTAAAGAGATTTATTATGTTAACGCACTATTCTGGAGGACACTAACTCCAACACCTTTGCTTTTCGCTTTGGTTTTGCATCCCTTGGTGTGCAAAATCCGGGACTCTTTTGACCTCACTATGCAGGCGTGGTACGTGGATGATGGAACCATCGTTGGGGATCCTTTGGAGGTGGGGAAGGTTTTGGACTTGATTATGGCGGATGACCCTCGTTTTGGACTGCATCTTAATGTCTCCAAGACTAAGGTCTTTTTGCCTGTTGAGGATCCTCGAAGTCGGCTCCCGGGATTTCCCCCCTTATATTGCTTGGCCCTTGCGTGGTGTCTCTGTTTTGGGTGGACCTGTCAGTACTTGTCCTATATATGGCAGTGAGATTGTGGCGAAGAGAGTTACTAAGACCATTGAGCTTATGGACTTGGTTGCGAGGATTGAGGACCCGCAATGTGAGTTGCTTCTGCTTCGAGCTTGTAGTGGTATTTCTAAGCTTTATTTCTCTCTTCTTACTTGCTCCCCCAGTGTTTTTGGGTCGGTCTATCTCCCTTTCGATGCTGCTCTTTGTTCCAGTTTGGAATGTATTGTCGCCGCATCTGGTCCTGGTTTTGGGAATTGGCAGTGGCGCCTTGCTACATTCCCTTTTCACCTGGGTGGCCTTGGTGTTTATGCGGCGGGAGATGTTTTACATTATGCTTTTCTTGCTTCCTGTTTGTAGTCTGTTGGTTTGTAGGCTCAACTCCTACGGCCTTCTGGTATTGTAGATGCTGGCCCTACTTTCGATGATGCTGCACGGGTGTTCTCTGAGACTACAGATTCTGATATCTTACGTAACCCTAGTAAAATTGCTGCCCCCAAACTTATGAAGAAATTGGCAGACATATATTTCGCGACGGTTGTTGCTACTTCTGAGTCTGTTTTCTCTTTGACACCGCGCTAGCTTGATTTGTGGAAGTCTCAGCAGGGTGCCCACTCCTCTGATTAGTTGCGTGCGGTTCCTATCTCTGGGTTGGGTCAGACTATAAACGGGAGGACCTACCGTAGTGTGCTTGGGTATCGACTGGGTGTTCCGTTATTCACGGTTTCTAGGCCTTGTCCTGCTTGCTCTCGGGTTTTGCTGATGATGTGTATGGGGACCACGCTGTTTCTTGTACTGGTACTGTGGGTGTTAAGCATCGACACAACCTCGTCTGTGACACCTTATTCGACATGTACTATCGGTCAGGTATTTCTAAGGGTAAGGAGGTTGATATCAGTTTGGTTGACGGGCATGGTGGCTCCCTTCGTCCTGCGGATTTGCTTCTTTATTCCGGGGACAGAAGGCGTGATGTCTGCATCGATTTGACAGGGTATTTTCCTTTGACTCAGACTGGGATAATGGATTTTGTGCCCGGCCGGGTTGTCGCTGATGCTGCTCAGCGTAAGTGTGCTAAGTATGGGGAATTATGCGCGGCAGTTGGTTATGGTTTCCTTCCCTTCTCTTTCTCTTCACATGGAGAGCTGGGATCGGAGGCTGTTGCCTTGCTCAAGCGGATCCAGAAATTCTCGGTATCTCAGGATGCGGGGGCTCGGGTGGCCGCTTATATTTTCACTAGCCTTAGCTTTGCTGTTGCTAAGGGTGTGGGGGCCCAGATTGTCTCTCGGCTCCCCTCCAATTTCATGTAAACTTTTATTTTTCTTTTACTGAAAGCTGCGTGCATCCTTCTATAAAAAAAATTAAAAAAAAATTAGAAAATAAAATAATAATAATAATAATAATAATAATAATAATAATAATAATAATAATAATAATAATAATAATAATAATAATAATAATAATAATAATAATAATAATAATAATAATAATAATAATAATAATAAAAATAATAATAATAATAATAATAATAATAATAATAATAATAATAATAATAATAATAATAATAAGATTATTTAAATTAGATTGTAAGAGAGTAGGTGAGTGTGTTGTGTTGTCGGAATCGGGTTGATCCGAAAAAAAAACTTTACAAAAGAAATGCGACGATCTTTGCTAGACGGTAACATAAAACGGAAATATTATTATTATAATCTATTATTAATATCCGACTATATATATTTATGTATATAATTTTGTATAATTTAAGCTTTAAAATATTACTTTTATAAAAATCATGTTTAAAACAAATTAATTAAATTAAATAATTTAAAAATATAAAATAATGTAATTGAACGGCCAAATAAATTATAAATGTCAAAATGAGAAATTCGCGGGTGTTACAATCACCCCAACTTTTAAAAAGTTTCGTCCTCGAAACTTGAAAGTGGAAAATGAAAGGTTATAAAGGTAAAACTGGACTTTTGAAATCGATAACCAAAACATTAAAAGGTTACTCTTTCTGAGAATTAAAATTCTTTCAAAAATTTTCAAGTTGAATTTTCCAATAGTACCAGATTCTCCTCAAAGGAACGGAAGTGTTCTCGTTGCGCATTCAAGAACATCACATTCCAAATCAAAGATAAGGCCAAAAAATAAATCATTTGCAGAAATTCAAAGTCAAAATACTTCCAAAAACATTTATGGAGAGTTTTGAAAACTATAAGTCTCCTTCATGGAACGAATTGCTCTTGTCGTGCACACAAGGGCGCTAACTTTCCAAGTCAAAAACAAATTTAAGACAAAATCATTCGCCGACAAGCGTAGGGCAAGTTATTAAATGTCTCTAATAACGAGTTCTAACACCCTATCAACGTTAAAACCAAAAGAAAAAGGTAATCCAACCAAATTTTCTTTTGCAAAATCCAATTGAAAATTAAAAGATTCACCGTTAACCCAACACCCAAACCATCACCCTGTTTTTTTGAGCCCAAACCCGACACCCAAACCATCACCCAACCCAGCCTAAACCACACCATCACCTATCCCACTAACCCAGCATCTATTCAAACCCAAACCCACACCAAAACCCGCACCCAAACCCGCAACCACAACCCGTACCCGTGCCCTGTTTTGCCGCGTCAAAACAGGGACTTCCCGAGTCCCTTTTCGAGCCCCCATCCCAACCATTCCCTTCTCTCGTTTCTCTTACTTATTCCCCATGTAAGATAAGATATTCCCCCTATCCCAACTAGCTCCCAAAACCGAATTATCCTCTCCGCCTTCCATATTTCAACCAAACTCTCTTACCCCTTCCACAAGCCAACATCTAAGCAGCCAAATAACCTAACCCTAGCATTCCTAATCCCGTATCCTATATAAATCACACACACACCGAAAAGAGGGACGAAACAACACGGTTTTGAGAGCTCTCGAAACCCAAGCAATTGCCTTCCTTTCTCACATAAAAAAGCAACCCTAAACTCCTCTCATACCCAGAAACAAAGCACAAAGTTCACACAAGATATTAGACGAACATTAGAGCATCGATTTGCTCTCTTATTCGTGTTCTCTCGCATTCTTGACAGCACCTGTTCTCGTTCATTTTGAGTCATGTTTTAACCGTTTTTACCTCTATTTTTTGCTAAAGTTTGAATCTTTTGAGTCTAAGGATTTTAGAACATCTTTCGGATTTAAATTTGAGTAAGAAACAAAGTCACAATCTTTGTTTGAAAATCGCTGCACGAAGTGCCTTTTACGCGAGAAATTGTTTTTTGTTTTTCGAAATTGATTTTGTTAAATTGTTTCGATATTTGTTTTACAATCGTCGAAGACGCGCCTTCTAAGCAACATTCGCATACGGGATCCCGAGTGGTGTCTAAGTTTACATGTAAGTTGAGGGTGCACAAAATTCTTGGGTGCACATTGTTAGGAGATCTTCTCTTTGAAGATTTGTTAGGAGGATCATCCTTTTGTTATAAGCTCAAGAACAATCAAGGTAGGAGATCTTGATTGTGCCCATATTACCATAAAAATCTATGTAAGGAAATTGTTATTCCTTAACTTTCATTTTGATGCTTTTATATTTGCATGCATGTTACATAGATCACCAAAATAATAAATTATGAGATAATTTAATTTTTATTAGAGAGTCTAATGCCGATCTATGATCTTTCAAGTGGTATCAGAGCTTAGTCTTGTAATTAGCATGTTGATTTTAAGCATATTAATAAATTATGAGATAATTTATAAAAACTCAAAAAAATTGTGTTAGAAGTTGTTTTAGCACGAAATTTTTGGGACATTCATACCTACTGATCTCAAAAGATTTGTGGTAAAGTTTGGTGATTTATGAAGTTATTTTGCTATTTTTAATGATTTTTGGTAGAAAACTGAGTCACAATGCCGTATTTTAGTTAAAAATTGACTAAAAATAGTTAAAAGTTGATTCGGGCCATGGAATTTTTATGGTGTTTCATGCATGTTTTCTACTGATTGTATGCAAAAGTTTGAAGCTTGGTTTGAATTTTTGCATGTTTATTGATTTTATGAGATAAAAGTCGATAAAAGTGAAATAAATTAATCATAATTTTGGAAAGATTGATTCTGCCCATGATAAATTTTTGTACATTTAAACATATTATTTAAAAGTTAGAAATAAAATTTAAAAAGTGATTTCACCTTGTTTTTATATTTATTGGTTTTAGTGGTTAAAAACCGATAAATATCGATATTTTTCTTCATAAATTTTATCCGAATTTTTGGGGCAATTTTTCTGACATTTTAGTGTTCTTGGTAGTGTTCCAGAATACTCAAAATTTTTGTTTTAATTTTTTGGGTAATTTTTCAATTATTTTGGATTTTTACTTAAAAATTATGATTTTACTAATTAATGTATAATAGGAATAGCTATGTAATTTAAATTGTAATTATTATTCTTACCGGCGTTTCCAAAAGACGGATTACATCGAGACGGAGTCTATTTTTGGAAGGAGTTCCAAATCCCACAAGAAGGAGCCACTTATCGAATGAAGAGGCACGGGACCAAGGAGTTGGTTTCCGAAATGTAATAGACTAGTTTTTATTAACTAGGTGGCCATACTACGATTTATTCATATGCTTACTTGTTTGCTTGTTTTTATTTTTCGCGCATGCCAAAATCGCCATTCACATGCATTTTATTTTCGCGGTTGTCAATTCACGTCATTTATCTTCACCGACTTAGTTCACTTATAGAGAATTTATGACTAAATTGACAAGATCTCTCACATAACTAAAATTGAGATTAGCCTTACCTATTAGTAACACCTATGAATCTCTTGTTTATTAGAGCCACGCTCGCCCAAGCGGGGTGTTCTCTTTTTACCTTGAGTAAGTAGGGTGGTAAGCGGTTATCACACGCCAAAATTGGTTGGACTCAACGGGATATAAGACGGTCTTGTGTTCTGGGGCTAGTAGATGAATTTAAGGAAATTCGTCGACCAAGAGTTCTAGAGGTAGAATTAGTCAACGTGACTTACCGAATTTACGCAATTATGGGATGTTTCGCCCAAGCGATGCTCATTTTTGTTTAAGATTTATGTCTTGGAATCATTTATATAATTTAGTGGAAGATCATTATATAAATGCTAAAACTTGTTAAACATGTTTTCACAAGTATTTTTTAAAACAATGGATGTTAATTTTTCCTTATTTGTTGTAGCATTTTAATTCGCAATGGCAACTTCATCAACTCCATCGACTACTTCACTAGGCAAAGATTCATGGCTAAGGTCTGTAATGGACAAATGTATCTTAAAAGATGACGGTAGTAACTTTCTTGAATGGATATCCAACATCAAAAGTGCCGCGTTGTCCCATCGAGCCCGGTCCAAGGGCTTCATCGACGGTGCGGACCGCCTATGATGACCATGTGAGGATGTCGAATGATATCAAGAATGTGTTGATATGGTCGATGTCCCCAAAGCTCAAGCTATCATGCATTTCTTTAAATGCGTACGAGATATTCACTCGTATGATTACTATGTTTTCACAAACACCTAAAGTCCGTCAATACGATGCGGCGGCACGCTTCTTTGAAGCTAAGTTTGAGAGGGGCCAAAAGGTTGGTCCCCATGTACTCAAAATGGTCGAATATGTCGACATCCTAGAGCGTCTAGGGTGTAACATTCCTAAGACTCTTGTGGTGGATCGAATCCTCCACTCACTTCCCACCAAGTTTGCCCACTTTAGGGTAAACTACAACATGAATGGCATGGATAAGAGTTATCATGAAATTCATGCACTCCTCACCCAAGCGGAGAGAGATATGGAAGCTAGTGGGAGTGACAAAGCGGATGTTTTAACCACGAAGTTAAAGAACATGTCCCTTGGAGTTAAGAAAGGAAAAGGGAAGGAAAAGTCCCAATTCAAGAAATCGTCAAAGAAAAATGATAAGGGAAAGGGGAAGGCCGTTGTGAATGGCAATCCCAAGGCAAAAAGTGTCAAACTCTCCGAGGCTGAATGTTTCCATTGTAATGGGAAGGAGCATTATAGGAGAAGAAGTCCCAAATACTTGGAGGATCTCAAGGAAGGGCGTGTGACGCCTATTGGTATGATTTCCTCTCTCAATGTGATAGACGTTAATTATGCTTGCACTTCCACTTGGGTACTTGATACCGGATGTGGCTCTCACCTTTGTAATCATTTTCAGGGTTTAAGGGACGTGCAAGCACTAACAAAAGGTGATGTGGATCTCCGTATGGGCAATGGAGCTAGAGTAGCGGCCGTTTCCGTGGGGACCTATGTACTCACTTTAGCTAGTGGTCTAGAGTTGTATTTAAGTAAGTGTTATTTTGTACTAACTTTAACCAAGAACATCATCTCCATTTCCGCGTTAGACGCAGAAGGCTTTTGTTTTATGATTAAGGACAATAGTTGTACTTTTTCATTAAATGATGTGGTTTATGGCAAGGTCATTTCAATTGGAGGCATTTATGTTTTAAATGATGTTAATGATGTTTATCATATCGAAACTAAAAAGCTCAAAATGAGTGATCCAAACGAATCCTACCTTTGGCATTGTCGTTTAGGCCACATAAACGAAAGACGCATTAAGAGACTTGCTTCATCAAAAGTGCTCAAACCATTTGGTTTCGAATCTTATGGTACATGCGAGTCTTGCCTTTTAGGCAAGATGACTCGTGCACCTTTTGCGGGAAAAGGGACACGAGCTAGTGAGGTTTTGGCTCTCATACATACGGATGTGTGTGGACCATTAACCATCACCGCTAGAGGAGGTTTTCACTACTTCATTACTTTTACTGATGACTTAAGTAGATATGGGTATGTTTACTTAATGAAGAACAAGAGTGAAACTTTTGACAAGTTCAAAGAGTTTCAAAATGAAGTAGAGAACCAATTGGATAGAAAGATTAAGACCCTACGATCCGATCGTGGTGGTGAATATCTAAATTATGAATTTGATTCACACCTAAAAGATTGTGGTATAGTATCACAATGGACTCCTCCTGGCACACCACAATTAAATGGAGTGGCCGAAAGGAGAAACCGAACTTTACTAGATATGGTTCGATCTATGATGAGTCTAACCGAGCTTTCTGATTCGTTTTGGGGTTTTGCCCTCTAGTCTGCAATATTTTCACTAAATCGAAGCCCGACTAAAGCGGCCGATAAGACTCCATGTGAGATATGGACAAGGAAAGTCCCTCATTTGTCATTCATGTCTAATTGGGGTTGTGAGGCGTATGTCAAGATTAAGTCTGACAATAAGCTTGCACTCAGGTCTGACAAATATCTTTTTGTAGGATATCCAAGGGAAACACGTGGCTATTACTTCTACAATAAACACGAGAACAAAGTGTTTGTGGCTCGTGATGCTGTCTTCCTAGAAAAGGAGTTTATTTCTAGGAGAAAGAGTGGGAGAAAATTTGAACTTGACGAAGTTTTAGAGCCACAAACCGAGAATGAGGCAGAGGAGAATGTGGAGGATAGCATTCCTTCTTCCTCTGCAACGGTAATTGTTCCCAGAAAGTCAGGTAGGATTTCTAATCCACCTGACCGCTACCTTGGTAACATCGAAGAGGATGGTGTTCTATTACTTTTGGAGAGTGATGAACCCACTACCTACAAATCGGCCATGTCTAGTCCCGACTCCTCGCTTTGGCTAGAAGACATGCGGTCCGAAATGGATTCCATGTACGAGAACCAAGTATCAGACTTGGTGGATTTACCAGAGGGAGTGCGACCCCTTCAGTGTAAATGGATATATAAAATTAAGCTCGACGTGGATAAACATGTAGATGTTTACAAAGCTAGATTGGTGGCAAAAGGTTTCACCCAAGTTCATGGTTTACACTATGACGAAACATTCGCTCCAGTCGCTATGCTTCGGTCCATTAGGATAATCATAGCGGTTGCCGCATTTCATGATTATGAGATTTGGCAAATGGATGTCAAAACTGCCTTCTTGAATGGGATTCTAGAAGAAGAGGTGTACATGATACAACCTGAAGGTTTTGTGGATACATCTAACTCTAAGAAGGTGTGTAAGCTCAAGAAGTCCATTTATGGTCTTAAGCAAGCATCTAGGAGTTGGAATCATCGCTTTGATCATGTTATTAAACAATACGGTTTCACTAGAAGTGTGGAAGAACCTTGTTTATACATGAAGTTTAGTGGGAGTAAGGTTGCACTCCTTGTCCTATATGTGGATGACATATTGCTCATTCAGAATGATGTTCCATCGCTCACTTCCGTAAAATAGTGGCTAGGGAAACACTTCCAAATGAAGGACTTGGGAGAGGCACAACGAATCTTGGGTATCCGGATCTATAGGAATAGGTTCAAGAGGATATTAGCATTGAATTAAGAAGCTTATATTGACAAAGTTCTTGACCGGTTCAATATGAAAGACTCCAAGAGAGGATTTCTACCTGTGGGCCAAGGGATTACTTTGAGCAAGTCATAATCTCCCTTTACCCCTAAGGAGATTGAATACATGCAGACCGTCCCTTATGCTTTCGATGTTGGGTCTATCATGTATGATATGATTTGCACTCGTCTCGACGTTGCGTATGCCTTGAGCATGACAAGTCGTTATCAAGCCAAACCTGGTGAGAGTCACTGGATAGCCATAAAGATCATCCTTAAGTAATTGAGAAGGACTAAGGATTCGTTCTTAGTGTTTGGAGGAGAAACTAAGTTGCGTGTAAGAGGTTACACAGACGCAAGTTTCCAAACCGTTCGGGATAACATGAAATCCCAATCCGGCTATGTGTTTATGCTAAATGGAGGAGCTGTTTGCTGGAACAGCTTCAAGCAAAGCGTTACTGCGGATTCTACAATGTAGGTGAGTACCTTGCGGCGTACGAGGTCGAAGGAAATTTGTTTGGATTAGGCAATTCACGGAGGGACTAGGAGTAGTCTATTCTGCCAAAGATCCTATCACTGTGTATTGTGATAACAGTGGAGCTATTTTTCAAGCCAAAGAGCCGAAGTCTAGTAACAAATCTAGACACATTGAAAGGAAATACCATGTAATTAAAGATTATGTGGAAAGGAAGGAAATTGACATTTGTAAAGTTGGGACAAATGATAATATTGCTGATCCTTTAACCAAGCCTTTATCAAAGGCCAAGCATGATGGTCATGTCGTCGCAATGGGATTGAGACGAGTACCGGATTTTCTTTAGATTATGGATATATAATAATTGTATAGTGTATCTCTTATTATATATATGATAATCACATTCATTGTTTTCGCATTCATTCTTTTATGAATCTTGTATTTAGTGTGACTAAATTTTAAATACCTTGTTTATCTGAATAAGTTGTGGAGACAATGTTGAACACTATTCAAGTGAATAAGATGAACATTGTATTTTATTCCTAGTCACTTAATGAGGTGACGTCTCGGAGTGACTAGATTGTAAGTCAATTGATGGTTGTTCAACACCATAAGGTCATACGTAGTCGATTACATAGGCAGAGTGTGTGACACTTTGCCGGACAGTGGCCATTTAGAGAGTCCCTAAGTTCTATTATAGACGCCTGGTCGTGGCCAGGATCTCTAAGATGTTCTAATGAGTGGATTCTTTTGACTGGAGACTATTATTTGAGCAAGTGCAGTTTCCGAGTGACTTTGGTTTTTGTCCTAGGTCGTGCCGTAAAAGGAGGCCAAAAGGGCATTCACTAGGTCTTGGTGATCTGTATTGTGCAATAGGATAGATAGGGCATACAGGAATTGTCCACCCATGTTAGGTAAACTATATCTCAAGGCCACTCGCGGAGTTAATGACTACAAATGCGTGGCCACGCTCGGAAGTAATCTGTGAGAGATTTTTCCGGTCAGGTAGTCACACTCCCGATCGAGAAAACCACTCGCGATATGTTCATGTGCAAGTGCGACCTGAAAGACACCTTGCATTGAGTGGAAGATTAAAACGGACAAGAGAATTGGTAGCGCACACCTTGTGTCGGACAAGTGGGAGATTGTTGGAGTTAGTGTCCTCCACAATAGTGCGTTTACATAATAAATCTCATTAAAGAAATATCATCAGATATTTAATTATTTGATCCTCATCAGTTGATTAACGTAAATCGATAACGGTTGGCTGACTAGAGTTTGACGTTATTGTTGTGAGACGGCGGTGATCAACTGACCCCTTTCGGTCACACCTAAAGGAACGAACCCCAATTGACAACTAATTAATTGTATGAGATACAATTTATTTAGTCCCTTGATTTGTAGACTAAAAAGTTAGTCGATTATTTTTAGAGAGATTTCGAGTTGCGAACTCGAGGCATGACAGTTATTATTTAATTATGCGATAATTGAATAATAAATTTTGGGAGACGGGTTTTAGTTAATTAATTGTTAATTCACTAAAATTGTACTAATTGGTTAATGTGATTAATATTAGTACGTAAATAATATGTGTAACGGTACACGTATATTTACGGAGTGATTTGGACGAAATTAATTGGAAGCATTTAAACATGAAACGATGTTTAAATAAAATTTACACGTATTTGTGCGACAAATATAAGAACCAAAATGGACTCGTAAATGGGACATTGGACCGTGTAAATGGAGTGTAGTGGATGATTATAATTATAATCATTATACATTACTTGTTATTCTTCCATAATATTGTCATATGATCATGTGCATGTGATAAAGATTGGACAAAAAATTATAACAAGTTCACTCCCTCACTCCACCTCACTCCACCCGCCACTTCCCCCCTTTATACACTCCAAATTGTTGTTCATTTTACTACACTTCACTTGTACATTTTGCATGTGAACAACAATTTGTCTATCTTCTCTCTAAAATAATAAACATCCTTTACTAAGTTGTTAGTAAACTAAAATAAATAATTACTAAGAGTGTTAGTAATATTTACATATTATCAAGGGAATAATTCTAACAAGTTACTAGTAAATACTTGTTAGATTATTGGGTTTGAGTTCTTGGGTGCACATTGTTAGAAGATCTTCTCTTTGAATATTTGTTAGAAGGATCATCCTTTTGTTATAAGCTCAAGAACAATCAAGGTAGGAGATCTTGATTGTGCCCATATTACCATAAAAATCTATGTAAGGAAATTGTTTTTCCTTAATTTTCATTTTTATGCTTTTATATTTGCATGCATGTTACATAGATCGCCAAAATGATAAATTATGAGATAATTTATTTTTATTAAAGAGTATAATATCGATCTATGATCTTTCAAAAATCCCGTCTCTTTCCTTCTCCTTTTGCTCTTGTTTGTCACAGCCTTGTGGCCTTTTTATTTTGTTTTTGCATCGTTCGTTAATTATCGTTTCATTAGTTAATGTTTCGTAATTATGATGTTATAATGATGGTTTAATTGCCGTTAGAACAATAGTATGTTAATCATGTCTATTTTCAATTTATGACGATAACATGTTCGTTAGAATAATTATCATGTTTAAATTATAAAACGAAATAATTTTTTAATTGTATGACGATAACATGTTTAAAATTGATTAAAATGAAATTTTACTTAGTTTATTTCTTTCTCACATGATTTGCATTTGTTTAAATTTTAATTACGAAGTAATTAGTTTAATTCACATGTTTAATGATTTCTTCTAGTTTTAATTATGAAATACTTAACATTTTTTCACATGTTAGATTTGTTTCATTTGATTTATTATACATGTATGTTTATTTCTATCGTTTATCGTTGTTAAATCACAACTTGGCCAAATCAATATGTAGAAAGCATGTTAATTGAATTATACATTCATAGGTCATACAAAACCAGACATAGGATTTCAAATGGATTTCTTTAAAAGTTTAAATGAATTCATCTTGATACGTGCATTTTATATTGTCTTTTTGAGCCTTTTATGCACGTATTTCTATGCGATTCTCGTAGTTTTATATTGCAAAATGCCCCGAATAGTCTACTTTGTTTTTTTGTCTTATTGGCAGGAACGGACCCGAAAGTAGCGGAATCATGCCTTTTACTTTCCCGTAGCTTGCATTTACGGAGATGGAAGAACTGGAGCAAGATTACTGCTGCCTCGAGAAGCGTGAAGTGGTCTCGGAAGCTAAATCAACGAAGTAAGGGGCTGTTTCAGTGGTAATCCATTCGATCGAGATCTTTTGTTGGTCAAGTTGCTCAATCGAGAGCTTTTGGATGGTTAATAGTGTTCGATCGAGACCCTGCTGTTCTCGATCAAGATCTTTTGCTGGTCAAGTTGCTCAATCGAGAGCTTATAGATGGTGAATAGTGTTCGATCGAGACCCTGCTGTTCTCGATCGAGAGGTGGTATTTTTATGGTTCTCGATCGAGTATGTTAGTTGCTCGATCGAGAGGTTTGGCTGAGGTTTTGTTCGTTCGAGGAGAATAAAGTTGCTCGATCGAGAGGTTCTCTATTAGTACGCGAGATTTTATTGCGAGAACTTTTTTATTTCGTTAAGTACGTGTTTAATAAATATCTTTCGTATATAAAGGAAAGACATTATTAGGTTTAGGTTATCTTTCATTCATCTTTTAATCTCTTAATCTCAGAATTACTCTTAAGCATTCAGTTAGCAGACACTTTTCTTCCCTTGTTCGACGTTATTTCGTTCTTTTGCCGGATCTTAGACTTTGTAATCCTTCTTACTCTCCCTATTCAATTTAATTCTTGTTTTGCATACTTTATTTCTTCCCTATAATTTCTGATTTGATTAGTGTTGTTAATTAGTTTATGCAATTCCTTTTTATTCATCTCTATATCATGTCTCTTATTATTTCATTAATCGTTGTTAGTTTTATCATTGCCATGAGTAGCTAATTTCTCTGTTGCTAGGATTAGGGGAGCCATGGTAGTAAAACAATAACTTTATAATTAGATTAGATGGTTTTGATTGTGAGAATTGATTCATAGCAATTTAATTGTAATCGTTTAGTTGAGTGCACGCTTCTAAACTAGTTAATCAGGTTAAATCCAGACCTAGATCGAAAGATTGGAATGAATAGACCTGATATGGACAATAGACTACACAAATGAGGGTGAAAGCTAAGTTAGTAGTATTTTAGGGCGGATAGCGGACCGGAAGGACCTTTCCTTTACCCTTCTCACATTAGAGCGACTGATCTCATTATGACCGAATTGGCTAATTATCATGGTGAACCGACATTCTAGCATTTCTCTCTATATTTGATCACATCCTTTCATTCTTATTAGTTTTACAGTTCTATATCTTTGCTTTACATTTCGTTCAGTAGTTTAGTTAAAACAATTTAAACACCCCCAATTTGTTACCATGATGGACTAGAATAACAAGTAGATATAATAGCCTCCATGTGAAGTACGATACCCGACTTACCTCTGCTCTATAAGTTAGAGCCGGTTGGTTTATTTTTGATAGGGTTGCGACAGCCTTGTCAAATTTTGGTGTCGTTGCCGGGGAGGCAATTAGTCTATTTATTTGTTTATTTTAATCTCAAGGGATTGTTTTAGTCTCAAGGGATTGTTTTAGTCCCAAGGGATTGTTTTAGTCGGGTAACAAAATAAGGAAATATAAGCGTTCATTGTGTTATATTTTACTTGTAAAACTATTTTATCAAGTTTTATTATTCATATAATGATCCCTCACGAAATTATATAAATGATTCTGAGATCCATTCTAATTAGACAAGAATGATCATGTTATGACAACTTTTATGTAAAAACGGTAAGTCAACATTTTGACTAATTCTACCTTTAGAACTCTTAGTTGACGGATTTCAACTAAACCCATCTCATAGCCCCGGGATAACTCTTCTCCCGTTGAGTCCAACCCAATTTTGGCATGTGATCTCATCACCCTACTTACCCGAGGTAAAAAGGTCCACGATCGTGATGCACTAATGAACACGGGATTCATAGGTGTTACTAATTGGTAAGGCTTTTATCTCAATTATTTAAATATGTGAGAGATCTTGTCAATTTAGTTATTAATTCCTTATAGGTGAACTAAGTCGGTGAATAACCGTTAATTGACAATCGTAAAATAAATGCATGTGCGACAATTTTGGCATGATGGACAAGCAAAATATAAACATGCAAAAAATATTAAATCCTAGTATGGCCACCTAGCTAATTAAATTAACTATATTATTACACATTCAGAAACCAACTCCTTGGTCTCTTGCCTCTTCATAGGAACACCTTCCAAAATAGCACCGTCTTGTGGGATTTAAAACTTCTTCCAAAATGGCACCGTCTCGAGTCAAAATTGGTCTTCATTGTAAGTAGTAATAAAAAAAAGATACAAATGAATACATAGAAATACCTATTATACATTTGATCTAAATAAAAATAAACTATTAATAATTACAAAACGGCGATACGAGATCACAATTAAATTACAAACGAACCGTTATTCTCTTACATTACGGGTAATAACGATTAAAAATAAACTAGGCCATACTCGGTACAAATTGCATAAATAAATAAATAAATGACATTTATTCATTCAACAATAAAACTATAAATAAAATGTTTTAAATTCATGCCAAAATCGCCCCTTAGCACATTCATAAGTATCTAGCTCGATTTTGTGGAATTAATCGATTTTTAACCGTTTAGAAAATCAATAATCAACACTTAAAATATGTTTAAGCTCAAACTAATTATCTAAACTGTTTTAGAACTCAAACATTAGTCCCCACTAATTTATTGACAATTAATTAGTTTGAATTGATATTGTTTGCTAATTATATCGGCTTTACATAACTTATATGAAATAATTCAAAATAATTATAACCATTACAACAGTTTTGAAATAGAAAAATTTGTATATAATGGAACATATCCAGGGACCCAAAATGTCTAAATTTCCCAAAACATTTCGAATAACTTTTGAGAATAAAACACATCCATATTTATCGGTTTATATTTTTATAAAAACCAATAAACATCAAAAAAAGTGAAATCCATTTTTAAATTTTACTTTTAACTTTTAAATATATTTAGGATTATACAAAAATTTCTCATACCCAGAAAAAAACGTTCCATATTTCTGAACATAATAATCCCGTTTTATTGACTTTTAACCATTAAAAATGAATAACCATGCAAAACTCAATAAAAAATTATGAAATTTTACATACTCTATGTAAATCATTCATGTGGGATTATATAAAATTTTCATGGCAATAATCAACATGAAACTATTTTTAGTTAACCTTTTAACCAAAATATGGTAATATTGACTCGGTTTTATATAAAAATGAGAATAATTAGCAAAATAACTCCACAAATTACCAAATTTGACCACAATCATTTTAAGGTCAGTAAGTATATATGCAATAAAAATTTCATGCTAAAACCTTTTCTAACAATTTTTTTTTAATTTTATTAGTTATCTCATAACATGATAAAAATGCCCAAAAATTAACATGCATGATAAAAGCTAACTCTAATACCACATGAAAGTCA